>NC_092462.1:48090901-48709473 GCF_047495875.1 Pithys albifrons albifrons | reverse complement strand
GTAATTCCTTCAGCCACCAGTCTGCCCTTGAGGAGCACTGACACTGTGGGTGGACTGCTTATTTAGCCAGCAGTGTTCCCCCTGAATGCTAACCCCTTTCTGAGGTTGACCACTCCGTCACTGAGGATCAAAGTAGGAACTACTGTCTAAGAGGGGGAAGAGCTGTTTTATTCTCATAGTTTTATTTCCTGGGAAAATGTGTTTGTTTAAATTGAAAGAGATAATATTTCTTCACAGAAAGTGGCTGTTGTTGAACTACTTTCAAATACATTCAATAGTCTACGTGTGGAAGTATAAAGTATAAAATCATATTTTTAAAGTAATCTCCAGGAAACCTGGCTGTTGGAAATACATGATGAGGTTTTCTTGGTTTTGTTTTGTTTTGCTTTTTAGGCTACATTTCTTGGTCTCTTTACCATGCACTTCCACCAATGATCTACTACTTCCCCCTTCAGACACTGGCACTCACGGGCCTAGAAGCTTTTGCTGTTGCCTTCTTTTCTCCAATATTCTTGACACTTGGCCCTTTCTGGAGGTTGGCTAACAACAAGTATGTCTTAGCCTTCCTGAGACTGACTACTGTTGGTAAGTATGCACTGTCATGAGTTACAGATTTTCATCTTGGTATCAAGGCATAAGAACAAACGTTCCAAACTGCCTTAAAATTGAAATGATTACAAAAAGAGACAGAAATAAGACGTTCTCACTCTCCCCATACTCGGGTTTATTTTGGTTTTTTTTCTCTCAAGTTCTTAACTAGTGAGAGGAATACTGCTGCAGCCATTGTTGGGTTTTAGACCATTACTGCACAATTAAAGAAAAATCTAATTTCATTTTTGTTTCTAGAAGCTTTTAAATTAGTATGAGTCATGCCCAATAGAAAAGATGTTTTCAGTATCACACACAGTTTGGCAGAGCAGGTGTTTTTTGTATAGCAGTTCTGTGTCTATGGCAATGGGTAAGGACTAGACATCATCTTGGGGCTATTATAAAAGTAATCTGCTATGAGTGAAATATTCTTTTTGGTAGACTTAGTTTCTGAGAGTTTTTTCTTCTAATAATTTAAAAAATTAAATCTATGTAGATAACTGTAGCATATTGATGGGGTCATAGGCTCATCCTGAAATGTGAAATGACTTATATTGTGTGTTGCAAGGGAAAAACATTTGATCTTAAATTCAGGGAAAAGCTGCCCTGCTCCCCATCCCACATGCTCCTTAAACCAAGACTTGCTGGGATTCCTGCTTTGGTCTTTAGCTAACTGGTGCAAATCTTAGCTCTTGCAGATTTTCTGAAAATTTGCGGGGAGAAGGTTTGGCAGCTACAGCCACATTCAGAAGCAAGTTACTGCTAATGAGTTTGCAACACCTGGATTAACTCAGAGGAGACAAGGGTCTTCACCCTGTGTAGAGATGAAAATAATGCTGCTCACTGACGTGTCTCAGAAGTAGCAGTTGCTGCCTGCTCATTTGTTAAACTAAGATGGTAATCAGGGAATCCCTTTCCTTACAATTTTCCTCTTTTACTATTAGAAGACAGAATAAGATCATGTTATTTAATTTCTCTGCATATTTTTTAAAAAGAATTCTTGTTCTGAAGCCAGTTTGTTGGTGGATTTAGATGAAAAACAGTCTTACCATGTTCTTTCCTTTTCCTACTCTTCCCATTATATCCATCCTAATACGTTTTTTGGGGGTGTGTTCATTTTTTTTTGTAATAATCTTGTAAGTGAGCAGAATCGTCTACTTCAACTTCCTACAGCAGGGCTCACTGTATTGCTTTCTGCACGATCTTCTAATTTAAAAACTGGTAATGAGTGTAAGCACTTAAAATTGCACCCTGCCTTCCTTCAGATGTCACAGTAACACAAAATTTGCCATGTTTATTTTAGTCCTTCAGATCACTTTGCTGTGATAACACTATCAAAAGAGATGGAAATCATCTGAAAGTGTGGAATTTTTGTTCTGTTAAGTGAAGAGTAGTAACAGGCTTATAATAGTGTGTAAAGTTTGTTGATTATGCTGTTTTCTTCACCTGCATCACAAGTTCCTGAAAGTATTAACTACAAGTAAAAAGTTAGCTCATTCAGTAGTAATCTGGAGCAGAGTAGTGTTAATGGAGATGGTCATAGGAAAGTTTAGAGCCAAGAGACTGAAGCCATGTGCATCCTTAGCCAGAGCTAACCTGAGTGCTGCTGTATGCAAATTTCATGTCCCCTTCATTCCTGTGTGAACAGGAACTGTTCCCTCAGTGACCACATCCCCCTGCTGTTTTCACCTCTCAAACTCTCTTAATATTGACTTTCCATATATATCTTTTTAGTTAGTTCTCATCACTTCATTTTGTCATTTTTATTCGTTCTGTCCCATCATACTGTGCTGCTGTTTCTCGTATTTCTCAATTTCCCCCTCCTTCATAGTTAGACACTTTCCTTTGTTCTCTTTTTGATCTTTTTTTCCTCCTCAGAAAGGCCATGGCCTTCCTCTAGGGCTTGCTGAACAATCAGGTAGAAAAATCTACCCCATGTATGCTCAACCCCATTCCACTGGCAATTCTGACTCTTCAATTTCACAACCAAAAAATCTGAAAATTCATCATGCGTAGCTAAAACCAGAATATTTTGTGTGTGTGTGTTTTTTGTTTCTTTTTCCTTTTCAGGAAGCTTTATTTTCTCTGAAACTTTTAATTCTGTACTGCATGATTTTGTTCTATTTAAAAACAAACAGCAACAAACTACCCTGTGGTAGAGTCTATTTGAATCTGTGTCTTCAGACAACATACAGTAAATTTGGGTGTTTCGATAGATATATTTAAGTTCTGGGTGTACTGGCTCAGCAACAAAAGGTGTGTCTGCTGCAAGTTGGCAAACCCATGCTAGCTTTAATCAGGGTAGTGCAAGTGATGAAATATTTGAAGAGGCAGGTTTATGGATTGCCTGTACAGTTTGGTGACAGAAATCTGTGTGCATTCTACATGCACCCTCTGCTGAAGTTCATACAAATACATCTTCACTCCACATTGGTTTCATTTTATCATCTTGGCTCTAAGCTTTGCATCTTTTACTCTGAGTGGAATGAGCAGGTGGACAGCTGGAAGATTCCTAGCACGTGTTGCCAGAATCTGCAGTCGCATTTCTGACCTTACTTGCTTTACATCTCTTCAGGTTTGACTCATACTCACTTAGCAGATGGCTGGTAGCATAACAATGCTGCTTTTCCTGCTGTTTGACTTTGGTCTTGGGCCAGAATCTGCCACTCTGACTGAGGTTATGAGAATGTATGTGACCCATAGTCACATGAATTGGAAACCCCCTAGCAGAGTTTAAAATTGCTGATCAGTTGAGGTCACTGCCATGGGAAATGATGAAAATGTGTGCACGCTTTCTTTCAGTGACTGGAGAGTGACAGTTTCCAGTAATAAGATGACATAGGCTGGTAGTGACCACTCTGAGACCAGATACAGGGCAAGAAAAAGCCTTGTTCACACCTGCTAAGGCAATTGCCTATTAATCCCTGAGCAAGGTATGGTCACTGCTCCTGTCTTATAAAGAATATGGCTTTTGCCACAGTGTACTTATTTTTATAAGTGCACTTACCTTTTATAAGTGCACTGTGGCAAAAGTCATATCCTTTTAAGAAAGGATCAGTCACCATACATAAAACTTTATGGCTTTTGAGTTGTGTAAGTGCACAGTTGAGGAATATCTGTATGCTTAGATATTTTATGCATAGATCCTATTTATGGAATCAATCACCATAAGTACATAGATTAAGGCAATCACTGCACTGTTGGACAATTGCTTTTTTCCTTGAAAATGGTAACTGCTATAAAGTCACATACATCCAGTTTTTATGCATACCTACATTTCTTTTTTTTGTTTAAAAGTGGGTAGTGTCACATGTTTTCAGATGAATGATGTAGCTATTCAAATTACAGACAAGGTTGGACTAATGCACAGGAAAGCCTTATTACCTGATCTCTATTGCCCATTAAAGGTACCTCTGTCTGTGTGTGTTTCTTTGTAGGAAGCTTAGCATCATACCAGGCACCAAATGCTTCAATTAGACTGTTCATCTTGGCTGTTGGTGTTTCTTCTTCATTGCTGGTACAAACAGTAACATGGTGGTCAGGAAGAAGTTTACAAAGGTATTTTTGTATGCTAAAGCATTGTAACTGACATTTCCTTATATTAAAGGGTGTTTTCTTCCCCCCCCCCCCAGAAGTTAAGATTTTTTTCCCCTCAAATGCCTTACTGTTTCAAAAACTGATTCTTGTAGGTTCATCAGGATATGGGGCTTCATGCTAGGCAAGATAATGCTCCTTGTTCTTCGCATCTGGTATACATCACTAAACCCAGTCTGGAGCTCACAAGTTGCCAATACTGTAATTCTGACAATTGGTTTCATAGCAGCAGTGGAGCGAATTTATTCAGGTAACTGTATTGCAGCAAAGATGGCAGTTACAGAAACATCCTAAAATATGTCTATCTATGTGCCACTGGATCTTGATTCTTCGACTGATTTCCTCACTATGCAGTCTGTTTTTAGACTTGTGCATGAGCATTGCAGACTTCAGAAGCCTTGGAGCACTTCCACCTGCCCATAACATGGCAGAACTGGTATCACAATTCACACAAGCTGTAGTAAGTTGGTGTTGGAAATGCCAGCAATTGCAGTGTCAATAACGTGACAGTAGCACAAACAAAGGCATAAGCTAGACCAATAAAACCAGGATGGTTATTGTCATTCCAGCTTGGAACATCTGTGGTATTTCTGTAATTTTCTTAATTCAGTCTGCACTTTGATTTTCTCTGCCAGTGGATAACTTTTGACAGAGAAGGGGAGACAGGACAAAGCTGGGGAGCAGCTGATGTGTCAAAATAAACAGAAAGAATTGGAAGAGTGGGCAAGATGTGTTGGTGAAAATGTGCCTGAGTTTTTGGAGTGTTTGGGGAGAGTACACAGCCCTGGGACCTGGCATAGGCCAGTCTCACTTGCAAACTGTGAAGGTGGTATTGCCAAGGAAGCCAGCGAGGTTAGTTAGGCTGCTTAGTTAAGGCAGCTCAGGTTAAATCCTCAGAAGCTCCTTCCTTCTCAGTATAACCTGAGTGAATTAATTGAAAGATAAAACCTTATCTATGTATAAGTGGGTATAAATTATCATCATGCATGTTGTTTGTAGGCTTCCATTACATGACGTTAATTAAGAACTTTCATCAGAATTTAGAAAGGGAATCTACTGCAAGAGATTAGGAAGGAAATCTGTCTTCTTTGTGGGTGACAAAGTGATATGTCTATGCAATTAAAGGTCCTGCTCTCTTCTTAGATGAGAGAGGATCTAAAGTGCATGGAAAAAGGAGAAGGGGGTTTAGCTGTGGCCTGTTTGGAAGTGTCAGGTTTTGTTCTTATTAGAGCTTGGAGTTTCAGAGAACAGAATCCTCTGAACAAATTCCAGTAACTTTTCTGCTGATTTTCAAAGCCAATCTAATTATTTAAAATCCAGTATTATAAAGAATAATCAAAGGAGTAAGTTGCCATTTTTGTACACTTCTAGTGAGAAGCTTTTCCAGGCAGACTTAGGATTGTTAATAGAGATTTTGAAACTTGTTTTTGTGTTATCAATTTCCATGAATGATCAGATAAGTTAACTTTTTTGTCTGTAATTTATTCTGGCAATTGTGGGATCTAGGCTAATTTTTTTTCTCAGTAACTCTTGCTAATAGACTTTGACAATTTGCTTGGCTATATTTCTATTCTTATTCTAGATGGAGACAGAGGAAAACACGAAGCAAACAAAATGGGTAATGTGGTTAGAGAGACTGCTTTGCATCCTTATTGGCTTTTATCTGGAGTTGCTTTTGGCAGCCTCATGTTCCTCACCCTGTGGATATTTGGGGAGGTCTCATTAATTTCTAGATGGGCAGTAAGTGGACATCCACATACAGGTCCAGATCCTAATCCCCATGGGTAAGTGTATTATTATTATTATTATTATTATTATTATTATTATTATTATTATTATAAAATAGTACTCAAAATCAGTGCTGTGGTGGGGGAAAAATTGAAACTCAAACAGATGATGGTATAATAATTTAAATAGGAAAAAAGTGTGTACAAAATACTTCACACAGAGGACTTGTGGATTCATTCCTGCTTTCAGATAGCTCTGAGAATTGTGTCTAAACCACAAAATCTTAAAATTTTGTAATACAGATTTTTTTTAAGCAAAAAAATCTTGCTCAGCCACATTGCAAAACAATTTTTAGATTAGGACTGAGATTCAAGGACTTATGAATTCAGTGCATCTATAATACACAATAAATTAGTCTAGCAGTGGATTTCAGAGAGGAGATGATCAGAAATGGACACATAAATAAAGTAAACTGTGTGCAAAATTAAAAAAAATACTTCTGTAGATATTTTGATTTGTAAAAATGTAGTCTTGATGCTGTGTGTGGTTCACTTGGGTTCCAAAATCTAGAAAGAGACTAGATTAGTTATTCTGAGTCAATTTACGTGCAGTGGCAGGTCATAGAGTTTATAACCTGGAGATCATACACAAAAGAGCTACCCAAGACTGATAGTGTTAGATGCTTTAAGATTCCCTATCTAATGTGAAGAAAATACTTCTGCTTGCAGTGGATTCCTCCCCCTTGTTTTCTCTGAGTTGTTTTTGCCTTTTGTACTCAGGATTTGAGTGGACTGCTTCTGCTGGTGAACATAACTTACTTATTTCCTACAATAAACTGCCATTATTTTCAACTGGATGTTTTTTACAAACAATAAAGGGGAGAAAATATAGCAGGATGTGAGATATAGATATTTTGTGCTCAAATTAAGCTCTGTTTAAGTAAAGGGATTATCAAATGTTACCAAGCATCTTTGTCTATATGTCTAAAAGTAACTTTTTTCAATGTCAGGTGTTTATAATGTCATATTAGTGTATGATTTCTTTTTCCGTTGTTGTGTTAGAGGTACAGTTCTGTTGGGTCTGGCTCATGGACTGATGCTTTCATTTTGGAGCTGGCCTTCTGTCATCAGTTTTGCCTGGTTTCTCATAGGTAGGTGCAAATCCTGAGCAGAATTTTTGTTTCTGTTACCTTATTCATTTTACTCAAGTCCTCTGACCTTACACCACATCTCAGAAAAGCGTGGCTAATCAAAGCCCCCTTTTCTCTGTCACTGACTATGGTATACATCTGTTTTACCAGTTGACTCAGGATTACAGAGCAAATCTCCAGGCCATTGCGGAGCAGTGTTGTTCTCTCCAGAAGCCCCTGATGAGGTTCTGTTCCGTTGAGCAGCATCTCAGTTCTGACCAACTGCATTGTGTAATGGTTGGACTTGATGATCTTAGAGGTCTTTTCCAACATTAGTCATTCTATGATAAGGCTACATCTGGCTTATGGGGTTAAGATGACACAAACTTCTCAATTCTACAGGATGTAAATGAATTTGTAATTTAATGTGCAGTTCATCTGGAGGCAAGCTTGCCTCCTGTCTCCTTAGTTGCAAGGATCTCCAGACAGTAAAATAGTATGAACATCAAAGCAGGCCTACTGGAGCCATATATTTGTAAATCAATCCGCATACAGTGGGTCTTAGGTAATGGAATTCAAGTGCTGGATCTGGGCATCCATTTTCAGGAGGAAGGTATAGCTATACTGTGGAGCAAGTGATGCATGGAGCAAGCAGGAGGAGATGAAAATGATTCTGCTCCTGAACTGTGGAGAGGTGTGTTTTCCATGCCTTCTCAGCATAGATGGGTAATTGCTGCTTGTTTTAATCTGTCATCCTGTCTGTGTGAAATATAGTGGTATAAATGCTAAGAAACCTCTAAATCTGCTTGTAATTTTGACCTTAGCTAATTGTTTGTAGAACTTTATATAAAGAAGACAAGGCAGTTCTTCCTACATGTTTGATAGTAAATGGGGACTTAATCAAAATACAGAGAGCAAAAGATATTATAGGTTATATTTTGGGGGTTTTCCTCCTTTACCTTCTGTTCTGGAGCACTTAAGAGTGCACTTTCAAGTCATTATTTTGCAATCCTGAAGACAAGAAATTTAATATAAACTCGGTTTCTCCTAGTCAGGAATCAAAATAAAATACTAAAAAGATCAGGAGTGCCACTGTGAAGGCACAGGAGTTGCCAATGCTTAAATCAGCAGTTTCCCAAATAATTTACTTTTTGGTGCAGGTGATAGTTTTAAGAAATGTGTGTGCAGACTATAATGTATGACCATTTGATTTTTATTGTACACATGTAGCTAATTTAAAACAAGTACACAGTGCTTCTTTAGTTGATTCAACCATTGTATTCTAAAATGCTCAGACCCTTCATGTATAAAATATTAAAAGCAATTCTATATATTTGCTTTCAGAGTGTAAAAGTTAGTAAACACTCTGACTGACAATAACATTTTAAAATGAAGTTGTCCTGTTACAGAAAGTTTCTGTGGTTGCTAATATTCTGTTTGCAGGGTTGAATCACCAAATCAAACACAATGTAGGAAATCAAAGATCTTGCACTTAGTTGAAGACTAATAATTGTTTTCTTGCCCATCATATGGTTATCTACAGGGAAAAAAAGATCAGGGAAATATGTTTTCATATTAACCTATTTTATTCTTTCTACATCATGGCAAAAGACATTCATAACAGGTAAACCTGTTAATCTCTTAAAGAGTGCATCATCTCTCTGTTGTGCTGGAAGAGCTCTATGTAATAAAAACAGCTTAATTTTGGCTCTTGATGACGTTTCTCTGCTGACTTTTCGCTGCACTGTTTTCAGCTGAATAGGCAATCTTTAAAAGAATGAGATGTTGGGAAAAGTAAGAGCCTGTCTTTGGCTATTGTGATATTCTAGTGATGCAGTTTTCATGGCTGCAAAGCACAATTATATTTCCCAGACTGTATTTTTTCCCAGACAGAATGTGAAAATGAGCGTGGCAGATAATATACCTGAGACTTACTATATTCTTTTCTATACCTTCACAGGTTTGGCATCTTCAGCTGGTCTCCTTTATTTACACACTTGGAGTGCTGCTGTTGCTGGCAACATTCTTGCTGTCTTTACTATGTCTGTGTGGCCACAACTAGCTGGACACTTTGCGAGCTGTCTGTATCCTGGGAAAGCCATGAGCACTGCCATGGTTGCCTATGTTCTTGAATTATTCTTCTGTGTATGGTGTACAGCTTATAAATTTGTGCCTGGAGGAGTTTACATTAGAGAAAGCTCCCATCTTCTTTTAGGTATATTTGTGATTATGATCAAATACAAATACACTTGCTTTAGCCTCTGCCAGACATGTGAAATGTATCCAGTCTATAAAGAGTCTTTCCAAATGCTTAGTTGCTGTTTGATTTGCTATTGTAAGAGTTTCGATGAGAAAATTAATGAGATATGCAAAAAATAATCTGCTAGTTTCTTTACTGTTCGAAATAGTTTAAAATGTAGACAAAAAATGGAATTCGGTTGAGGGAAAATGACAACGTGAAAAAATGTCTGATAACTCAGTACACAACTGAGGAAGAGATCTGTTAATCTATTGCCCTAAAAACCGGCCTGCCA
Source organism: Pithys albifrons albifrons (assembly GCF_047495875.1). Lineage (NCBI taxonomy): Eukaryota > Metazoa > Chordata > Aves > Passeriformes > Thamnophilidae > Pithys > Pithys albifrons. Next base: position 48,699,900 of record NC_092462.1, on the reverse strand, counting down.
TCCAGGGTGTGACTGCACCTGTATGTTACTACCCAAGGCAGCAGTGTGGTACCTCAGGGAACAACGGAGTTAATTCAGTGCATTATGAAGTCCTCCTCTGCGGAGCAAAGTGCTGATCCTGCTGGTCTACATTTAAAACCTGACCTTCTTTTCCTTGTGGCACTACCTTATTTTTTGAGGACACACCAGAATGTTTGGAGGAATCTAGATGAGACTGCAGTGTCAGAAACATGCAAACAGGAGAGGGAGAAAATAAACTGACAGGTATTTGCAAATAAGGAAGATTTAAGTTGAGCAAATATAAAGGCTTTAGCAAAATGATTACTCGTGAGGGTGAAGAAATGGAAATGAAACCAACCCTTCCTGGGTTTGTCTCCAGAATTACTTTCTCAATAAGTACTAATGTGTTTCAATGGTGTATTTCACTAACTATATTTAAACAATGCCAAACATTGTCTTGGACTAATTGTGTGGCCCATTTTTAAAATGTGATGCATTAGCCTGTATTATTTGGAAAAGATTAATGAGTGTTGTGCTTGACTTGTTGCCCAACTGGTTTTAGATTTCATAACTGTCTTTGTAACAACTTTCTGTCACTCCACTTTCTTGCTCGACATTAGTGTTTCTTATATTACAGCAGTGACATGAGGGACTTCAGTTTATGTTTTGAGGAGAGTTAAATTCCATTATTGCATTATTTTCTTTGTTCTGAAAACACTCTGGGGGTCTGTAGAAACAGTTACCTTACTTAATTAAATCTTATTTTCTGAAGTTCTGTGAAGAAAGGATGTTATAGAGGAGTGACAAATGCTTTCTTGAGTAATGCTTTGACAAAAGAAAAGCTTTTATATAAAACCCCTCTCTCTTCCTTCCTTTGAAACATCCTTGTGATTAACATACCTAGCCTGATCACTGGGTAGTAACACAGAGGTGGCCCTTACTTTCTCTTTGGTAAAATGAAAACTGTGAACTGGACCCATCTCAGCTGATGGCACTATGTGAGTTTAAATTCCATGTGAGAATCCAGTTTCTGTCTTTTCGATGTTATCCCATTGCTTATCATAGATTTGCAAATTATACCATGAGACTGCGTATTTGTTGCTGTGCTTCTACCCTTACAGCTTGGCTTTCTGGCAAACTGCTTGTTTTCTTCTGGTTTCTTTCAGGTGCAAGTGCTATTTCTTGCTTTCTCTTGTCCAATATCCTGCCTTTCTCTTGCTGCAGTTTGGGTAGGGAGCTGCACCAGGAAAAGTGACAATGGAAGTAAGATCATTATGTTCAAAACTTCTATACTGCTTCACTGTGATGTGATATAATGCTGAGGGTCAGATTCCTGGTCTTCATCAGCTTTAATGGCTGTGAATCAGTCTCCCTTTGAGAAAGGTCTTGTGTGGGTCCCCTTCGTCATTGCACGAGACGCAGCTTCCTGGTTTGCAAACTTGCACTACAACCAATGTAACAAGTAAGGACAATAAAAAATACTGAGTAACTCTGAAGTAAAACAAGTAAAACATGGCTTCTGTGATTAATGAACTATGCCACAAAGATCTTAAGGACATGTATCTTCTCCAGCAGAGCTCTTACCTGATTCATTATGCTCCCGTGTTTTCTTTGAATGTAAGTGGATCCTTTATTTCATAAGGAATGGGAAAAGACCTAGTACTAATAGTCTGAACTACTTACTGAAAAGATGCAAAGAGTTGAGCAATTGCTTTTGTAGTTCCTAGTTTAAAAATGCATTACTTAATCTTGGTGGCAGAGCAGTTCATTTGCAAAGATAATAGATATCTACAATTAAAAATGTATTTTTTCTTCAAGCTGTTATTTTAAGGTTTCTGTAATATGTGGGTGTAACTTAATTGCTCCTGTCCAGGTTCATTTCAGTAAAGTTTGAAAACAGTGAGCTGAGCCAAGAGTTGTAGCCATCAATAGGGCCTGGAAGAATTTTTGCATGATTTATCTCCCGTGTTCTAGCCTTTTTGACATAATACCCTGGAACTCAACTGCAAATCAGTCTTTGCTTGAGTGTGCTCTCAATAAATCTTCTATGTCCTGCATTGCTACATTAGGTATGGCATTTACTGCATTTGTGCTCTGAATCATCTTTGTTGTTGGAACTATAAGGTCGTTGTGTTGTACCACAATGGCTGGGAGTTTATAAATATTGTGTTTATGAGCAATGTTTAATATGTTAAAGCTCTATGAAAAAACTAATTGCTTATATTGTTACAGGTTTTATAATGTTGTGTATTGGGCTACAGTTTCTAGCAGGACCCAAGAAAGACCTTAGCTCTGTCTTTGAAGTGAAAAGCAGTCAGAAGCCATTATTCAAAAGGACTAAGAACTATATTAAGCTATGTAAGTATAATTTTACTTCCTTTTTTCCATGACTGTAGGAACACTATCTGAGGAAAAAAAGTAACACAGTGGAGTGTTCTGCTGAGATCTTTTAGAAGTGGGATTTTTTGCTAGTTTTAGAGACAGATTTGTAGTTGGTATTGCCCTGGTTCCTGTTTAATGATGCCATATAGTACTGGAGGAGCTGACTCACTATGATTACAATGACAGAAGCTATTCCTGATGGAGTGTGTTAAATGGAGACCAAAAACTGAGCAAACCCCAAAATGTGAGGATGGATTCAGCATCATTTGTAGTTTCATTTTGTTGGTTGAGGAAGAGGCCTCTCTGGATCTTGGGATTTGCAGTGTGTACACAAAAGATAGGAATGATTTCTCAGCCATTTGTTATGTCTGTTTTGAATCAGTTCGGTGTGACAGCCTTCCCGGAGCTGTGTGAGCTGGCTGGCAGCGTGGTGGGACCTGGCTGGCCCAAGAGCTGCTGGATAACGTGACACCTCTCATACATGAGGAGGCAGTCCTGAAAAGCCTGTTGTGACTGACATCAGAATACAATCCTGATGCCTTGGTGCATGTTCAGACCAGGCATATCCTCAGGAAACCCTTGTCCTCTCCTGCTTGTGAACTATGCCTCGCGATCCCAGCTTTGCAGATTACATATGTGGGATCTGCTTTTTACCTTGGGTTTTGAAGATAATCAAAAATCAAATGTTTGAGCGTTTACTACTGCTTGGCTTTTAAACCTCAGGAATTCATATAAATGATGCTTGTTTTTATTGTTAGCTTGTTTCTTCTAAGAAAAAAAAATTGTCAATATTGTGACATTTGGTAAAGATAAAAACTGGTAGGTATTAGGGCATACTAGCCCTACAGAGATCAGGATGATGAAGGTTCAAATTACCTTATCTTTTCTTCTTCTATGACTTTGGATCAAATCACTTGCCATCTGTGTACATTTTGTTGCATATGAAAAGCAGAGACAATGGTACTTCCCAACTTTCCAGGACTGTTTCCGGGATCCTTATAGAAATCTTTGCCATGTATACTCAGAGGCCAGAAGAGTATGGCCTGTGTGAATTTGTATGTTAAAGGCAATGCGAACACCAGTTCAAGTGGTTTGAATATTGCTGCTCAGAAACATTTCACAGAAGTGAGTGAATGTTTTGAAATACTACCTGTCACAAAGCACAGCCCCTGTTCAGCTAATCTTGACATTGCAACACTACCTTTTGTACTTCATCATGCCCAGACTTGTATTGTTTCTCAGCTTCCTCTTTAAGCACCTTTGCATCTTGCAGAGTATGAAATTGCTTGGTACGTGCTAATGTAAGCAGCATGTCCTTTCTTCTGACATCATCTATTATCATATTTATTTAAATATTACACAAAATTGTTCCAGAAAACCTGCATTAAAATAATTTGATATCTGGTTAGAAGAAATGAAAGAATAAACAGGAGTTACTGAAATCATTGTAGAGAGCATATGCCACTGTGTAAATATAATAACTGAAGAGGGCTTTGATCATCAAATTACGACGTGCCAATTGCTGAGAGCTCTGAAGTGTCCAGTGTGTTTATTTGGAAGGCTACAGGTGCAATGGGAAAACTCTGAATGTGCTTTCTGTGAAGCCACAGTGCCTTTCCAAGAATATGTCAAACAAATGACTGCTCTGAAGGTCTGGCAGGGATCACAACCATTCCAAAGAGTTTTAGTGTATTTTTCTGCTCAGCATATTCTGTTTTGGAGAATGTAAGTGTATTTGCACACATATAGATAGTCTACATGCATTTAGATACTCTTAAGTACACTACCTTTGACTGGTGTTATCACTGGCATATGTGGAAAAGTAAATGTACACATTTCTTATCCTATGAATAGCACACCTTAGAATAACAGTGTACCCTGTTCTAACTACAATAATGTTATTTTTTCTTGCTTTCAAAACATCTTTTTAATATTTTTCTATTTCAAGTATTGTGGCTGTTTGTTGGTGTTGGTTTGTTTGGACTGGGTCTACGTTATAAAACTTACCAGAAGAAGTTGGGCCGAGGGGTAAGTAGTGTGTTTGTAGAAATGGGAACTTTCAAATATACAGTAAAATGTGCATGTGATACTTTAGGTGTGTTGATTGGTGCTGAAGAAGTCTCTGTACCAGTATCCAAATATTCAGCAAAACTAACATAGAAATGAAGATGCAAAAATTTAATTTGTAAATTCATGTTGAGCATGAGAAATGTTTGAGTCTTCGAAGATTTATGGTGCTGCCGTGAAGGAAAAAAATATTCTGAAAAAAATTAGTTTCTTGGCTCTTATGTTAAATTTGAATGTTACTTTCATAAATGAGTTTATTTTAATTGTATTGAATAGAATTAATTCAGGTTTGTTATCCCTAATAGTGTAGGAAAAAGTGGGTAGTTACTGTCAGAAAGACAAAAAAGCCTGTAGTCTCTTTCATGTTTATTTATTTATTGTTGTTATACAAATAGATTTTAACTATGATTGCTTTCCTCCTGACATTTTCATTAGGAAAATATATTGGTTAAAATTCTTCTTGTATATCTTTTATGGCACCATGTATCTGATGTTGTTGACTGCAAAGCTATAGTACATAAAAGTCAAATTGCACTTGACTTTTTTCAATTTTTTTTCTGAGGTTCCAAAAAGAGACTTCTCTGCTATGATCTGGCCTTTTAGATTTGCATATGACAATGAAGGATGGTCTAATTTGGAAGGATCAGCTAATTTGCTTAATCAGACAGGTAAGTTTTTTCCCACTTCATTTATATTTGAGAGGGTTCATCTCAAGAGAAAGAAGTTTGAACACCTGTGGGGTAGCTGAGTCCATTTTTGCGTTAATGCGAGAACCCATGTTTGGTATCTTTCTCCTGAATTGGTGAGCTGTTCCAACACAATCACTTCCATTTAAAATGCATTTGCAAGGGGGGTAATTTGTTTAATGTGTTTTAAAGAGGTTTCTAGTTCAAGAAAATACTTTGCTTGGGATTTAGATTTTTCTTCTCATAATGCTGATGAGTTACTTGTCTATAGATAAATTGTTTGAATAAATGAAATAATGATAAACATCCTTTTAGAAAAAATGCAATGCTTTATAATTTCTCTGAGGGTTCCTGATTTGAAGAGTCCCAGAGAAGAGTGGCTAACTGATCCGGGTAGGGTTTGTCTTTAAAGGTGTGGTGGTGTGCATTCCTTGGGCTCATCTCTCTGTTGGAATAGTGAAGATACAACATGTAATGGCTCTTGTGACCGAACTTCTGTCTGCCCACCCTGAAAGGATCCACCTTCTTAATGGTTTCAGTTGCTGTTTATGTGCTCAGCATGTATGCTAATGATGTAGAAGCAAAAACCTGGGAATCCACTTACAAGTACTCTGAGCTACCATTTCCCCTGCTGACATTGCTTTCACAGTGCTAAGACATTTAAAAGGCAAAAAAATCTTCTGTGTCAAGAGTGGTGCTGGATGGAGTGGTCACAATTCCCTGCAGAAGGGCTGTGGATGAAGTGGGGACTTGATTGCTTTCAGGTGTAGGAGAACACTCCAAGGGGAGCATAATTGCAGCAAGAAGGGAGAACTTGTTGAGACTTGCTACTCTGCTGTTAATCTGTATATGCACAGTATCTCTCATAGCTTTTGAAATGGTCTCACTGGGTCTGTGCAGGCAGTTGTGCTGTGCCGTCTTGTGTCCCTGGTCATGCACCAGGGAGGAGCTAGGGCAAGCACACACTAAGTACATCTTCATTAAAGATTGGGTGGCCTGCAGTGTCCAAAAGTCTGTGTGTGACTTTGTTGACAACATTGTTTTGCCCTGGCTGACTCCTGAAGGGCTTGTGTCCACCCTTGTATAGTCAAAAGGGATATGACAACATTATGTAGTCATTTGTAAATCTCATTCATCGATAACAGTTATAAATTTGGCAATATTTTCTTTTTTCCCTCCCCACCTTTTTAGAAGCAGATTTTATCACTATTATAGAGAGTGATGCCTCGAAGCCATTTATTGGAAACCACGATCCAACAATGTGGTTGGGAGAGAGACTAGGGTATTACACAGATTTTGGTCCAAGCACGAGAGATCACACTTGGGGGTGAGTCATCTTTATATGCACAGTGACAGTAAATAGATGTAAATACACTGCCCAATACCAACTGTACTAGAACATGAGCAAAGAATGGTTGGAATAATAGTCACCATAATCACTTGTTGGAGCCTGTGTTTTAGGAACAGGCTTTGATTCCTCAGCATTACAATGCAATGCACATGGAATTTTCTCTTTTCAGTGTCTGCCCCTGTAAGCTACTTTGGTTTTGCTGGAGTAGAGAGTGGCATCCTGCTCCTTAATGTACAGATTTGGATGTATAGTTCTACATACTCTATCTGATTCCCTTTTCACATTATTTTGGTTTGGGCTATGATAATTTAATATTTCAGACTTAAAAATGTCATAGCAGCTGACACATGTCTGTTTGACCAGATTTTTTGTGTCTGATTTTTACTTTAATGCTTGAACAACTACCAGTTGTATATCTTTCAATATCTTTGCCCTTCGGAAAAATCGTGGCTTATGATGAGGTTTTAAATTTCTTTCAGGGGGATATACAGATCTCTGTGACAGATAGAACTTTCTAGTGATTTTGCAATGGTCATTTAATTATTGCCATATGTGAGAGGAATGTAGTAACTTTCCTCTTGCAGAGTCTGTCTATTTAAGTGAGGCAGAATGGGGCAGAAAAGTCATTCTCTGAAATTTTATTCATTAAATATTTTGAAAACCTGATGCAAAATGTCCAAAAAGAAGCTGAAAAATGAGACATCTCACACTTGCAAGATGTATTTCTCTCTGCTTCTACTTCTAATAAAATACCTTTAAATTTCTAGTTGTATAAAATTCTCTTTAGTCTGAAATATAGATTGTGAAAGGCTCAGTGTAAAAACTCATATATATGGAATGATATGTCATAGTGTAGGAATTAATTTGATAATACATTTTTAGACACGTACTTAAATAGTATTTTAGAGGGAAACCTAAGTTCAGGAAATTCTACTAGAGATGGTTTGTGTTCTGGTCTGATGGTTTGTGTTCAGTGACATTGTTCTGCTCACATTATCTGCTTAGTTCACACCTGTGATGCTCGTGAACTACAAAATGTAACTTTTTGCCTCTTTCATTTAGAATTATGGTGCTGTCAAAGTATCCAATTGTAAAATCGACCCATCACCTCCTTCCATCTCCAGAGGGAGAGATTGCACCTGCCATCTCCCTGACTGTGAACTTCACAGGGAAACTGATTGATTTTGTTGTCGCCCACTTTGGAAATGAAGAGTTGGTATTTTATTTGTTGTTGCATATATCGGCCAGAGTCGTGTAATGTGATTTGTGAACTTCTGTGATTTCTTTTGTACCTGCTAAAATATGCTTCGGTAATACTGGGTCTAGCAAGGCACACTTGAGGAAATACTATGACATATCTACATGTTTAAAATTTTGAAGCACTTTTAAACAGGACAAACATGTCATGCAAAACTCAGAGCTGAGCCTACTATCTAAATTACTGAAGACTTAAAGATATATCCCTGCATAGTCAAAACAAATGATAAGGCTACAGATGCATCTCAGTGCAGGATTGCATCCTTCAGACTTCATGCATGTGGAATAAATCTATTATATTCCACAATGAGTGCAGATAGTTGCATTTACAGATAGATAGCATTGAGAAAAAATATATTTATTAAAAGAAAAAGTAGTAAATCTGAAACTTTCAAAACAGAACAATGTTGCAACAGCAATAAAAATGTCCATCACTGTCCTGATGGTATGCAAGTGGAAATATGAAGTCAGATCTTGGATTTAGAAAGCTAAATAACTCAAATATGTGATGCAAGAGAATAAAGTATATATTTCAGTTCTTGAAAACAACATTTGGATTATTTGTGTGTAATGAATATTAATAAGAGATAGTTTGGTGAATGCTCCATGTAGTTATATTTTCTGTAATATCAAGTATATTTGTGGCCATATAGTAGGATTTGGAATTTTTTTAAAAAATGGTTGTAATTCACAGAGAGGCAAATTTATGGAGAGGGTGCAGAATAAAATAACACAAAGAAGCTGCCCAGAAAACAGTGGGAATTCTCCTTACCCCATTTCCTTCCCCAGTGTAGAAGTTGTGCTCCAAACCTGCAAATTGTTCATAAATTTCTGATTAACTAAACAACTATATAGTTGTGAGAAGTTGCTCCCAATTTGAACTCTAGAAAGGAATTTCATTCTGTGCCTCGCACAGACTTGCCTGTCTGAGAAACTGTTTGTCAGAGTAGATGAAAATAGCACTGTGGTCCCCCTCTCAGAGGGAGATGAGATAAAGATGAAGGAGAAAATATGAGGAGACTTATGGGAAATGAGTGCAAATTAGATGTGTTTTTCAGGTGAATGAATTTGTAATTAAATGTTGCACACAAGTGCTTGTTTTTAATCTTTTTTTTCTTGTGCTGCTTAGGATGCCGTAGACTGTAGAATACTGGATGACTAGGGATGTTTTTAAATGCTGTTTTTAAAATGTGGGAATATAACCATGTCTGTGTCATTTAAAAGTTCCCATCTTCTGGAGAGGTGTAATTGTGAAAGGAGCAGCTAATTGAGCAGGCAATTTCACATATACCTAGGTCAGGCTTCTATTTAAATCTTTGGGGTTTTTTCGTCTTCTATCTGTGTGCTCTTTTTCCCTAATGCATTTGCTTCAGTCGAAAGTGTCACTGTTTAGAAAGCATAAGCACACTAAAATGCTACAAATCAGCTCCCTGTCTCAATGGTATTTAGCCCAATATAGAAGTCAATGTGATTTACACAACTGTTTACAATTATAAATGTGAAGAATCATAGAGAACTGTCTTTGCATTATTTTATGACAAATCCAAGGGCAAGGAATGGGGTTCAATGCAGTATTTTACCAGGCTCCACTTAGGCTGTCACTTCTGGTCATGTTGGAACTGTTGTGCAAATTTTGTCACACATGCAGAATTCCTGCCAAATATAATTAAGTAATGTTAATGGGATGACGTAGCTCAAGTCATATTTCATAAATTATGTGAACCAGACTTTATATTTACCATGATATGTCCATCATAAAATTTTGTTAGTGTGTGAGCTCTTTATTACACATGACACTGTGCAAAGTTAAATTTTAAGTGCAAGCAGGGACAAAATGTCAGATAACCAAAGCACATACGTTCACGTCTCCAAGAGATGAGATCAGTATTGAAAATGAAACAGAAATAGAAAATGTCGTTCTTGTAATGGTTAGAAAGAGAACCCTAATTACATCTACCATGATCATGTGCCTTTTAACAAATGTAGTGATAACTTAAAATCACTGTGCTTGCTGTAAACTTTTATACTAATACTGAGCAATAAAAATGGTACCAGATTCATTTGTGGTTTACTATGTCATAGCACAAAGATTAAGATCTAAAATACATATGTATTCAAGTCTTTCCTATTTCTTTCAGAGAGGACTTGGACAGAAAACTCCAGGCAATAGCTGTTTCAAAACTACTGAAGATTAGCTCAAAGCAAGTTGTCTTTCTAGGATACATCACTTCAGCTCCTGGATCCAGAGATTATACTGAATTAATAGAAAATGGAAATGTCCAGGTAATGTAAAAATAATGCATCTTTAGAGATAATATATATTGGAAACAGCTTAATGTTTCAAATTGATAACTTAAAAATAGACATTGAAAAAAATACATGCACATGTCCAAATAAAGAATGAGAGGCAATGGACAGCAGTTGCCACAAGAGAGATGTCAGTTAGAAGGAAAAAAAGTCAGTCAGGGTTGTCAAGCACTAGAACAGGGGCCAAGTGAACTTGTGAAATCTCCATCCATGGACATATTTAAAAGTTAGCTGGGTAAGGCCCTGAGCAATCTGCTTGAAGTTACTTTGACCATGGGGCTAGGAATAGGTGACCTCCAGACATCCCTTTCAACCCCTAGTTATGTGATTCTTTTGTTTTAAACCTGAGTTCTGTATTTGGTTTTCTGTCAGATGTCAAAAAGTTATGCAATTTATCTAAAAGTGTGGTTTTATTCTTCCTACCTTATTACAATGTTTTAGGCAAAATGTTTTTCTCAGCAGGTTTACACTTTGGTCCTATTGCTCATTTAAAGCCTACCCAAGGGAAAACTTGCCTTATTTGTTTGACTTCTTTTTTCCCTTTTACTTCTAGGATATTGACAATACAGATCATGACAGATGGTGTAGCTATATTATGTATCGTGGAGTAATAAGGTACGCTAAAGTGGATCATTTATTCATTAGTTTAAATAAATTCATTAGTTTAAATCTTTATGGCAATCAGTTTCATATTCTTCTGCAGGGGACTGTAGAAAACTCTTATATCCCTAAACAATTTTGTATAGACAGATCTATCATGAAGTAATGTGAAACGTTGATGTCAGGTTGAATTGGTGTATTTCTGAATACAGTTTGCAAAGACAGCATTACAGGTTTCATCCTATGTAAAGTCTTCAGATCTAGTCTGCTTTGGTAATGCAAAACTACATTTTTCCAAGACTGGCTTTGCAGCTCCTTCAAAAATCTGAAGGCTAAGCCCTAATTTGTATGTGACACAGAATCTGGACATCTTGAACTACCATTGCAGGGTTTCTTGAAGCAAAATGCTCATCTAATCCAGCCAAACTGTATAATAGATTTAGTGGAAACTTTAACTGTGTAAGGCTATATTGAAGCACTTTGTCGGGACTTATGCACCAAATTGCTTGAAATAATTTTCTGGGTGATGTATGTATCAGAATGGAGTTAAACTTATTCTGAATAAACTATGCAAATTCTGCAGTGTTCACAGGAGTAAAACCTGTAAGCTTGATAGCTGTTTTAACAGTACTGAGTAAAACAAACAAACAAAAAAGGTAACAAAAATCCCATTTGCAGTTTTAATTTTTCTCATTATTCATTGCATTGATGCTTGAGTTTCTTTCTTGAATATTTAAATCTCTTCAGTGAAAAAACGTGGTGAGGTTATATTCTAAAGCTGTAATTTTAAAAATAAGCTTCTAGGTGTAGGACCTATTTTCATTGTCAAACACTTACGTTTTTTTCAGTTTTTATACTTGTGACATTGTGTTAGGATTGTGTCTATGGAGCACTTTCAGTTTTTTGAAGATGAGATTCACAGAAACTGAAAATTGTGCTGATCAGTTAAAGAATAACGCTTGAAAAAAAAAGACACATGCATTAAGAATGTGATGGAATTGCCTTGAGTTTTTTCCTCTAACTCTTCCCATATTTGATAGGCTGGGTTATGCTCGTATATCTCATGCTGGTTTAAGTGATTCAGAAGTCCAGATGGCCAAATTTAGAATCCCAGATCATGCGGATAGTTATGTTGACAATGACAGAATTGTCACTGATCCCAGCCAAGTTCCTGAGGACATCCATTTCAATCCCAGGTCAGTGTTCTCCTAAGAAGTTGAGGGGATGGTGTATGTGACATCTTGTAAAAGAGAAGTCTAGGAACAAAGTTGTTCTTAAACTGGGCGGCACTGATCAGTACCAATCCGAGCAGATTGGGAGGCAAGAATTTTTGATTTGTAGTTCAATTTTTTTCTTATTGAATTGGCATGTACCTTGGGAAAATCAGTCTGCTGTGTCGTAGTATATATTGAAAGTAATGCTAATTTAGGCAATTAATTTCTGAGATTGCTTGATAGGGGTATTTGCCAAGTGGTGTGGTGACTCATTTTATAGATCATGAAAGATCTCCAATGTTACTTAGCACTTCAGAGGATAGAGGTCTTAATACACTGTTACTTAGAACACAAAGTACAATATATACATTAAACACTCTTCGCATAAGCATTTTAAAACATGTCAACTGGAGCAAAGGTTAAAAAGAATGCCTGAGGCAGTTTATTACATGTGTTGAGAAATAAAAAGGACTAGTTTTCATGTAACAAATTTGTTTATTTCTAGAATGCTGTCATTTTTGCACTGGTATTGCATAAGGAATCAAATATGGAGGAAGCTATTTAGTATAATATTAATATCGGTGGAAGAGTCATGAAGTTTGAGATTGTCTCTCTGTGGCAACATCTATTTCCAGCAGTGCCATATTTACTACTCGTAATATGCATAATACAGAATATGTTGCTTTTTTCTATACATCTAACAGTTGAGCTTACTCACCTTTTATTCACCACTCAGTCACTGGCTCCCTGTCTAAATGGGAGTTTGCCAAGATGTTTCCACATGATGAAACTTGCCTAATGTTAGGGTTCATATTGAGATTTTTCTTAGTTGATTTCAGCACAGAATCTTGTCCTAATTATTTTTATGTCTACTTAGAAGCAGAAAAGGGATTTCCTGTAGAATAAGTTTAACTTTTTCCAATTAGCTCTAGTTCTTTAGAAATACAATGGCGCTGCTCTTAAATGTTATTTAGCACTGATATTTTGAATGAATACTCCATTTTACTTTTCCAAATCTATCTGCCATAGTAATTAGTTATCAAATCTTTCATATTTAAATATGGCATGAAAAATAGCCAGTTTCATCATAATTTTTAGAAGCAAGATGTGCAACATTAACAACAAGGTTGACTATTTTGATACTATGGGGGTTTAAATTATATCTCCACTGAAGTCAGAACTAAAAATTTAAAGAGCACAGGATTTAAGTAGATAAATGTATCACTCACCTTTGTCAGCTCGAGTTCCAATTATAGACTGTCTAGGGCATTATTGCAATCAGCATAATTAAATGTCTCCACTATACTCAAGGACGTCTAGTTAGAAAGGGTATATAAATTATAATTTATGTTTAAGTAGGATTGGGCCCTGTTTCTGAAATAAACTATCTAGAACATTCAGAAGTAGTGTAGTAACTGTATGACTTAATTGCATGGGTTAAATTATGTTGTAATGGTTTCGCTTTGTTGGATATTTTTCTTTAGGTTTGGATCTTATAAAGATGGACATAATTATGAGCATATTCATCACTTTCATATGAGCACTCCCAAATATTTTAAGCGGACAAATTAAAGTGGGAAAATAACACAGTTGGGACAAGCAAGAAAGGTTTGCTGCTTGAAACTGAAGTGGCGGCCAAAAATACTGTTGTTTAAGGATGAGCAATTCCCATGCTGCCTAGCACTGTGAATGTCTGTCTAATAGTTGATGATGCTTTTCTTTAATGAGTTGCCATCCCTGTGAGAGATAGAAGACACATGAGTTTTGATAAACTGGTGTCTACCTGGGCCAGGTACCTGCTTTGTATGCAGCAAAACAGGAGTGGGAACTTGCTTTGGCAATAACTTCTTCAACTTTTATGAAGGTATGCTAGATTGTGCTGTTTCAGAGTTGAATGTGTTTATGCACCTTTTTTAGCGTTCAGATATGACTGCTTTCCTCTCCTGGGAGGTCACTGGAACAATCACGGGCAAGGAATATCGGCAGACTTCCACACTTTTTTGATGACTGAGGCAAAGGAAAATAATGTGGTAGTGTAGATAACCTGTTGATATTTGCTGCATTTTTTAGTCTTGCTGCTGTTGCAATATATAGCTTGGCCTTAGGTTTTTCAAAATAGGAATAGAACAATTTTTTAATTGGGAGATATGCTCTAAGTATGTATTTAAAGTGTGTGTATTTTTTACTTTCTCAAACAGTATTTACATCTACTGCTATTCTACATTTTATTCTTATATGAATTTTAATAGAACAATTTGCAGGTGATTGATGTTCATAATACTGGAGAAAATGTGGTGATTTTTACAGACTTCATTTTTTAACTGGGTATTAGGCACTGCAATGCTTTTACAAAGGGAAGAGTCAAGTACCTATGAGTAGTTATTTCTATGAGACACTTACATGAACACACTGCCAAGAATTAAAAACAATTGTTCTCAACATAACAAGGTTTCTGAGAAAGGAGAAGGGTTGGTTGTAAAATTTATTTAAAATGAGCTGTAGTAAAGCAAACAAATAAAAACCTGTTCCTTGGCTAGCATTACACATTAGTAGGACTAAATAGAAGTTGGACTTTTTTGACTTAGGCAGTGAATTCCCTTTTATTTAATACATGTATAAACATAGTGTTGTCTCTTTGCAATGTCTTTTACACTTAACTCCTGATCCTTCAGTATACGTGCAGAGCTTCCCTTAAACAATGAGGGCGTCTTCAGTGTTGTCCATAGAAAGTTTCCTGCTTGTGAGAAACATGTTAGATGATTTAAGTGAGCCACTCAACTTGGAAACCACATTTGTGATGTTGGTGTTTAGTACTGTGTATCTTTCCAGTGCTACCTAAGCATATTGTAAATGAAAGGAATAGGATGTGTTCCAGGAAAGAGGGTGGATGTTTTTCTTCCCTCTAATTCTTCACCATGGAGAACAGCTTCAATGTACTCAATTTCATTGTTTCTCTGTGTAAGCAAATACAGGGTGTGTTTTTACCCAGGGTTTCTTGTTCTATGGAGTCAGGTAATTGTTGCCATCACCAAGCTTGTCACTTTATTCTGATTATCTATCATTTTGCTCCCTTGATTTTAAGACTGTGTTTCTGAGAGTTAAACTGCTCATCGATTTTTGTGAACAGAGGTTATTTGAAAGGCATTTAAAAATTGTGTTGGTTATGTATTCACTGTCTCAGGGGGTATTAGAAAGCCTGACTTTGTTAGTTATAATTAACCAGCCATTATGGAGCTAATTTCCCACCTAGAGGTGCTATGTTTGTCTTTACAAGCCCTCTGAACTTGTTTTTTCTGTGACTCTCCAGCAGGACAGGATAAATTAGGTTTTGGTGTGATGGGAGTGACTTTCTTGCACTTTCAGCAGTTTTCTTGCAAACAGCAGTAGCCCTTGTCTCTCCTTTCTCCCAGCCTGCAACAGCAGCTGCCACCACCACCAACGCTGCACGGTGGCTCCAAGCATCCTCACTTCTTTGCCTGCTCTCATTACCAGCTCTGATGCACGCCCAGCCACAGCTTTTTCTTTCCACAGCCTGTAGAAAATATAACATTATCTTGCCACATTAATTAACATTCTTCACAGGTTAACTCTGCAAATACCTTGTAATGTGAGCAGTTTATTAATGTGAAACGAAAGAAATTATATTCATAAATATAAAAAGATCCAACCCCCATTATATTTTTAACAATTAAAACCCAGGATCATTATTTTTCAAGAATTCAGATAGCAAAGTGTGACTTGTGTAACAGATCAGATTTATGTCATCACTGTGTGTAATCTTCAAAGTCTATGAGCATACTTGGATGGATTTTCACAGGATTTTGAAGTGTTCACTCCATTGGAAAGGTTCATGTGGACAGTGACAAAATCTAAACTCTGAATATTCTCTTCTTCTGAGTAGCTGGTGCAATTTAGTGTTAGTTTATCCATATCTCATATTGCTTAATATCAGGAAACACTGTGTGCAAGTGTATTTGTAGTAAGCATTTGTTGACATTTGCATTATTTTACCAGAATGACTAAGAAAAACCATGACCACACACTTTGCATACTGCTTCTACTACTGTGATTAGAACTGGGAAGCTTAAACTAAACTTTATTGTCCTTAAATCTGCACACTGATCTAATCTGTAGAATCTGACAGGTTTAGAAAAATGTGCAGTGTGTCTCTAATAAACAATCACTATGTTTCGAACCATGAAAGAAATGTGCTAGAACAGGTCCTGCTGCAGGGGTGTGTGACTAATCTTGCTGTTTTCCAATCATACTCTCTTCATCTCCGCTTTCACAGGATAGTATATTATGAAAGAAAAACTTTGTGGATATCTTCATGCATTCAAAGATGGAATGAAAAAAATAAAATGTATAGAATACACACTATTTTCTATAAGTTTAAAAATTTTCTCATGGTAAAAGGTCTAGATTACAGATGTCTAACCTCTAAATAATATGTATTCTGTGTATATTAATATGTATTCTTATCTATCTAAACAATATGTACTCCTAATCCCATACTCTGACACTCTGTGCAGGTCAGTTGAAGTTTCTAGGAATGTGCAGGGAGAGACAACAGTACATCAGGAGCCTACCAGTGTGTATCTCAGAATAAAAAAGGACTCTAGGTAACATGTGTAAGAACAGCTTCTGAGAGTAATTGTACTGGATTCTTCAGCAGGGTGGAGACTCAAATCTCCTCTCACATATAAATATTCCTGCTTTGGACCTTGGCTTAGGCATTTCAATGTGTATTGTAAGCTTAGCTTCAGGAGCAGTGGCTTAGGGATTGTCACAGAGCACTCTGAAACCTGGCAGCTGCAGTTCAAATCTCTTGAGCTAAAAACCACCTGAAATTGTTATTTCCCATTTTCAAAAACAGTGTCCCAGCTATAAACTGGGTTAAAGTTGGACACACCCTTTGGTTTTGTACTGGAGTTATGTTACTGAAACAAGTTGTTGCAGTTTAAGTGTTCAGGTAACCAGTTCCCACCTGTCTCACTGAAACAGAACACTGAGAATGCTCAGGGTCCTCTGCTGACAGTGAAGGAGCTTCATGGCGCAGAGGGAGGTGCTGCTTGTTTTGATGAACCTCTAGTGTTCAGGCAGAAATTCTGAGCTGTTCTCTTAAGCCCAGCTGTTCAGAGTTGCCTAATATTGAATGAAGAGAAATTAAAGTTTCAAACTGAAGCTGAAAAAGACCCTATAAATCAAATGTACAGTTTTAAATATCAGCTATCAACAGCCCGGAAATGTTCGGGGTTTTTTTCTCATACATGTAAAATGACATTTGTTTGCAGGATGTTACAAAAGAACTTTTGGGGCTGTGGAGCAAATGTAAGAGAACAGACCTTTTCACTTCAACAGGGAGCCTGGTACGAGTCCATGGGACAGGGCGACTGAAAAGAGTTGAACTGTTTAATGAGAAGTGGTTTGAAACGCAGTTGACATAATACGCAGCTGCTCCTTTCAGCCACTTGAGGTCCTCTTTTATCCCTGATTAGTACTGCTCTGCTGAGACCCTGCAGAAGTAACTCAAATTTAGGTATTTCATTGTCATTCAGGTGAAAAATCTTTTCAGAAGTGTTACTTAAAGCTGTTTGTGTTCACTTGGGTATCAGTTACTTTTTCATATCTACAAATTATTTAGGACTGTGATTGTCTTGTAGACAATCTGTTTATTTTCTTACAATACCCAGTACTGTGTTTTGTTGCTGCTTTTTCTGCTTGCTCAAAGTTCAGCAAATTCTTCTTTGGTAATGTTTTTATTTTCAATACAATTCTTTCCCCCCACCGACGTGTAAAGCACATCATGGCTTGTGATTCTGGTGCCTAAAGTTGATGTTCAAGCATGTTTCTAAGCAAAGCAAGCAAGATGAACAAAGGTGTTTGAGAGATGCAATGGCTTTAGCAATTTGGAATCTGATGTTCTTTAGAAACATCTCAAAGATGCTTCTACATTATGTTTCTGATAGTGAAGAAGGCAAAACTAAGTAAATGGCTTCTCTTTCTCTTGTTAGCCAGTATTTTTCACAGTCTACCATTGGGGTTTTTTAATGTGGTTGCCATTTTAGCTATCAAAAAACCAAACAAACATTAAAAAGTGAACAATGACAGTCCTTTTAAAAAAAAAAGTTTGCAGTTTTAAGTTTGATCTAGCAGTGTGTAAACTGGCATTTACTGCCATTCTCTGCTTCATGGTTTGTTAGTCCTCTGCTGTGTATTGAGCACTTGCACATGTGTGGGAAGTCAGATCAGGATATTCAGCTGGCTGGGAATACAAAAACATTAACAAAACCAAAAGAAGAGTTGAGTGTCTTCTTGTTTTGTTTTGGGATTTTTTGCTTTTGGGAGCACTGGGGACAGTCTTGCTCTTGGATCTACCTTGCTATCTGACTGTCCAAGTGGTTGTACTGTCCCAAAAGAAAGGATGCCAGGAGAGTAGGATTAAGATGATAATGCTGGAACTGCTTAAACTGTCTCTGTCCATGTGGTCATTCCAGCCTGGCTGGATGCCAGGTACCCACCAAACCTGCTCTATCGCTCCCGTCTGCAACTGGCCGGGAGAGAGAAAATGTAATGAAAAGGCTCATGGGTCAAGATAAGAACATGGAGAGATCAGTCACCAGTTACTGTCAGGAACAAGACAGACTTGATGTGGGGAAATTAGTTGAACTTATTACCAATCAAAATCAGAGCAGAATAATGAGAAAAAACAGATCTTGAAAAATCTTGAGTAAAATAAATCATAAAAGCACCTTCCCCCCACCCCTCCCTCCTTCCCAGGCTTAACTTTATTCCCATTCTCTACCTCCCTCCTGCCCAGCAGCTCATGGAGACAGGGGATGGGAGTTAGGGACAGTTCATCACATGTTTCTGCTGCTAGAGAAGAGTCCTTCCCCTGCTTCAGCGTAGGGACCCTCCCAGGGGGACAGTCCTCTGTGACCTTCTCCAGTGTGAGTCCTTCCCATGGGCTACACTTCTTCACAAATTGCACCAGTGTGGATCTCTTCCGTGGGGTGCAGTCCTTTAGAAATGGGGCACTCCTGTGTGACTTCCCCACAAGCAAACCTGCTCCAGTGTGGCTCCTCTCTCCATGCCAGGACGCTGCTCCAGAATGGGTTCCCCATGGTGTCACAGCCTCCTTTGGATGCATCCACCTGCTCTGGCACAGGTCTCCTCCACAGGCTGCAGGGTGATCCCTGCAATCCTTGGACCTCTGTGGGCTGCAAGGGGACAGCCTGGCTCACCATGGGTTTCACCAGGGCTGCAGGGGAATCTCTGCTCCAGTGCCTGGAGCATTTTCTCACCTGCCTCCACTCACCTTGGTCTCTGCAGAGTTGTTCTTCTCACATATTCTCAATCCTCTCTTCTGTGGCAGTAATTACCTCTGTGTAATAACTTTTTTTCTCTTTCTTAAACATGGTATCCCAGAACCATTACTACCATTGCTGATAGGCTTGGTATTGACCAGGTCCATCCTGGAGCTGTCTGGCATTGGCTCTGTCAGACATGGGAAGAGCTTCTGGCAGCTTCTCACAGAGGCCACCCCTGTAGCCCCTGTGCTACGGGAACCTTGCCATGCAAACAGTACGAGCTTGATCAGCCATGACCTGATTCGTCTGCTCTCCATAAGATGAAATATTTCTGCATTTTGTAAACTCAGGTTTCAGAAAGGAAATACAGGCCTGATTTTGTAACATCTGCCAGCCTGGAGACCTGTATAGTGGTTTACAGCTAGTGGTAACAACGGGGAATTATTTATACCCTATTGGGGTTGGAATGAAGGTGCATGCTGTAATGGGCCTTGTTCTTGTGGGGCAGGCCTTTTCTGCTGAAGCATACATGCCCTGCAGTGGCAGAAGCAGAAAGCAAAGTCTCTTTTGTGTTTCCCTATGGATTTCTTTGCAGATCTAACTTTTAAGTGTCAGGGATTATACTTGTGTATTGAAATATTTAAAAATACACTGAACTTTTTCATGTCGAATCTATTTGCATTATACTTAAGAATAAAAGTAGCTATAGAAGCTGCAGTCTAAGGAACTACTTTTAAAGCCAAAGAGTATCTTTCATTTTAGACTAATATGAATGGGTAAAAAAATACCCATTCTGCCTTCAGGGCACAGGTTTTCCTGTGCCACCTTTCTTTAGATCTGTATCAATTTACAACTATGTAAGGCATGGAAGGAGATTTCTGTTTGAATACTTTCTTATTCTGAACTAGCAGCCTGTGTGCTTTTTATGGTTAATATGAACAAACAGACACCCCTAAAGGGATTGTTCCTCTCAATCCAGAATTAGATCAGAAGAATTGCAACTCAGTGGTGCCCCTATTGGGTATAAGAGCTTGGGATGACATGCACAGATGTGAATGTCTGGCATGTGGGATGTTAGAACTACCCAGGAAGAGAAATCAAGCTTCCACTGCTTTGTAATTATTATTTTTGTGGAGGTGGTAGGATAAAATTGCTAAGGTAGAGAAAAGATGGTGCAAATGAGAAAATCATTGAGATAGAGGCAGGAAGTTCAATAAAAAAAATTTAAAGAATTGGTGAACAAGTTAGAATTTCAAATAACAGGGTCTTTTATTGCTCTGACATGGATTTCAGTCCATGACTTTGGAAGAGAGGATTCATTTTCTTACAGACTCCTCTTCTCTGTAAACAGGCAATTGAAAACATAAGATGTGGCTCAGAAAAATAAATCGTCTGCACTTCCTCCTTCTGCCTGGTCCACTAGAGTAAGGCAAGGTCATTAAAAAAGAAAAACAACCAAACACAAAAACCCAAACAGGGCTGTGATTAGTTAATTCAGGACTGTATGCTAATGCATTGCTCCAAAGGCACAGTTACCTTAAATCTGGCACTACTTTAGTTTTGTAGTCCTTGAGCGTATTTTAACTTAACCTCTTAGAGGAAGGGTTCTTTTTCATTACGAAATTCTGTCCTAACAGTCCTGCACTGCGCACAGACGTTGCTTTAGCAGCTTCTTCTCTCCCAGTGGTGCCAGGCCCGGGGTTTATTCCTGGGCGGACGGGGATGCTGAGCTCGCATGCCAAGCAGGAATGACCTGCCAGGCGTCCTCCTCCTCCTGCTCAGGGACGGCGAGTGCTCTGTGCGAGGAGCAGGGACAGGAGGGCGGCTTCGTGTGCTCGATCCCTGGATCGGGAACAGTCCCCGCGGGCAGCGAGCCAGTCCCCTCGTCCCGCACGGAGCAGCTCCGGGCCCCAGCTCTCCCCAACGCCCACCCCGCTGCTGCGCTAACAAGGGCCTGACGCTCGTGTGCGTCCGGCCGCTGTTGGCAGCCTGCCATTGTCTCTCCTTGGGAAGCGGGAGCTGGGCGGGCGAAGGGAATCTCTGCCCAGCAGCGGTTGCTGCGCCCGCACCGCGCCGGGACCGGGACCGGGACCGGGAGCGGGACCGGGACCGGGACCGGGAGCGGGAGCGCGGGCGGCGCGTGCCCCGGCGGCCCCGCCCCCATCCCGCTCACCCAATCGCGTCGGGGCGTGGGCGCGGCCGTTGGCCCCCGTAGCCAATCAGCGCCGCGAGTGACACAAAGTGATGCTCTTTGCACGCGCTTTAAAGGCCGGGAAAAACTGACAGCGGCAAAGGCCAATCAGAGCGGAGAAGGCGGGGTCAGCCCAGGCCCAGGCCCAATGGCAGGGCGGGAGGGCGGGGCGGAGCGGACAGGGAGAGAGTGGCAGGAGCTTCAGCCAGTAGAAAGGTGGGATGGGCGGCTCCGCCCTGCAGGCCGGGCCAATGGGCGCGGGGGTGGGTGGGGCGGAGGTGTTCGTGCCCGGGCTCTGGATCGGGCGCGGGGCAGGAGCCGGGCCGGGCCGGCAGCGTGTGCGGCGCCGCTCGAAAATGCACTCGGATGCTGCCGCTGTCAGTGAGTAGCGCCGCGCCCGCCGCCCGCGCGGCCCGCACGGCCGGAAGAACCGCCTGACTGGGGGCGGCTGCTCTTGACCCTAACCCGTGAGGCTCCTCCAAGCGCCGCCGGTGCCAGTGCCGGTGCCGCGGCAGGGCCCGGGCCCGCGGGTGCGGGAGCGGCGCGGAGAGCGGCGGTGTATGTGCGCCTGGCTACGGCGGCCCCCCGGGACGGGGAGAGCGCCGCGGCCCTCGGCGCACCGTCCTGGGAAGCGGGGGCTGCTCGCGCGGGGGCGGCGGCGGGGGCGGTCGGGAGGAGCCGCACCGGAGCGGGCCGGGGGCGCTCGGAGCGTGTGACGCAGTTTGCCCGACCCGGTCGGCGAGCGGTTGAGGCCGCGGCCGGCCCTCGTGGCGGGCCGAGAGGCCGCCGGGGCTGCCGCGGCTCGGGCGGCTCGGGCTGTGGGGCCGCGTGTGAGTGGGGAGGCGGGCGGGGGTGAGTTCCGCGGGTCCTGTCGGGCTGGTGCGGGAGAACCGCGCTGTGCGGGCACCGGGGCCGCGGCGCATGGCGGGAGGTGGAGTCCCCGAGCCGCGGCCCGCGCCGTCGGGGTGGCCAGCGGACTACAACTCCCGGCGGGCCGTGCGGCCCCCGCCGGACCCCCGCCGCTCACCCCGCGCGGATCGGACGCCGTGCGGGGCCGCAGCCGCGACTTTATCTCCAGCGGCATTCCCGGCCCCGGAGCCGCCCGCAGCCCCCGCACATCCTCGTGGCCGAAGGGTGACCGGGACTTGTGCCCTGGGCCGGGGAGGCCAGTCTGCCATCCCGAGCCCAAAGCTGTCTGGGCAATGCGATGTCCCTGTGACATCGCCCAGGAACGCGTTCTCAGCTGTGCGAGGAGTTGCAGCTCTGAGATGCTTTATTACTGTGCAACTTGCTTGTGGGGAAGATAATGAAAACTGAAGCTTTGATCATATGTTAATGAATGTTGGTCTGACTTGGACAAAGTCCTGAAAGCAATTATGGAAAGAAATGGTGCATAAGGCCTGAATTTTTCTTGAATCCTCCCATGTCTCTCAAAATGAGATTGGACGGGCAACCTGGTAAAGGCTCTAACTCACAAGGTTATGTCATTTTCTCAGTGCTTTATTTTACCTTTATATTTAGGGATTGTTACATATTGGTGGTTAAGTCTGCCATTAAGGCACAAATAACTGCCTTATGTTGGAAATGGAAGGATAATTATTCCAGAAGGTGCCGTCTGTTCAGTGTCTTTTGTCATGTGCCCTGTCCAGAAAAAGATTCAGATCTTGTTATACACGTGTAAGGTGCAGTGGCAAATATTCCAGTCTTCCCTTGTGCAGGATGTTAAGATTGGTAACTGCATTGGTGGTGGAGCAAGAGTTGGACTTGATGATCTCAGAGGCCTTTTCTAACCCAGCTGATTCTATGACTGTGTAGTGATTGTGAAAATTTTTAAATGTGAGCTATTCTGCAGGAAATAGGAAGAGTTCTGTTTCTCAGCCTTCGGCTTTTACTGTCTTCTCATTAAAAATGTGCCTTGGAGTGATTGAATCTTACACCTCAGTACTTTTTTTATTTTTTGGCAGTTCATAGGCTTGTTTATGTGTTATTTTAAATAGGAATGTTCTTCTAAATTAGCCAAATTCATTATCTGCAGTTTCATAGTGATTGGTTTTTCTCAGCATTGATATAAATGCTTGAAGCAAGGAGCATTCATAGCATATCTTTACACATACAAAAGCTGCATCTTGATGGAACATATATTGTGAGCCACCTTTTTGATCCTTCTTAGATTCCTGTATGTTCTTAGGATATAAACTCCATCAATACGTTTTTCCTCAGTCTCAGTTTTACTTTCTGAGATTGAATACACACTTTTCACATTATATGAGGGACATCAGCTTTCATTTTTTCCATTGAAAATGTTTGCTTGAAAGTTTCTTGCAGCTCCAGTAACGATAATTGCAAATGTCTTCTCTCTACAAGGTCATGCAATAAGTTGAGTCAGGCAGGTAAAGTCTTCCTCTCAATGCTTCACTTCATCGTGTTTTATCAGGATGACATCTCATTTGTGTAATTGCAGCACTTCATGTAAATTTATTTTTGTCTGAGTACTTTATGTGCTAAATTTAAGTGAATTATTAATCCTGCATTTTCTTTACTTTCCCTCCTCCCCCACTTGCTTTGCAGATATTGAAAACAAAGACTTTGGGCTTTTTCAAAGCATTATTTCCTAGTTTTGTTTGTGTCTTCAAGCAGAAGAAGAAAATTTGCTTAATTTGTGTGTCCTGTGCCTGCCAAAAAGCATGGCACTAGGAAGTACAGTACATCCAGTGAAAGTGTCCAGCTCTTGTATCCAATTTAAGTATTGGAGCATTCAATAGTGTGGTTATTTCTTCTGCAGTAGGTAAGACTACTAATGAGGGCATGAAGCAGAACCCTTAATTTAAATGTGCCAGTATTTTTGTCATACTGTCCAGTTAATTTATTTTGTTTAAAATCATAGTTCTGAGGTTAAACAGAATTTTTACTTCTGACTCCTAAAGCCACTTTGTTCAGTGGCTTATGTACATATATGGTTGTGTATGTACAGGTAGTTGTGTGTGTATATATAAAAATACATCGTTAGCTACAAGGCTTTGGCTTGCCCTGGGAGCTGCCTGGTGTGCCACCCTTGGTGCAGGTGTATGGGACTCCTTCAGCTGGAGCTGCTCATTACTTCTCATTAGCTGCAGATTACTGCTTCCCTTGCTCTGCTGGATTGTAGGAGCGCTCTAATCCACTCAGTCAGGTGTACCTGGGGTAGCTCTTGCCACTTTTACTGAAGTTGTCCAAACTGACAGGGTTGATTTTTTGCCTGAGGTGGGTTAGGGAATGTGCCCATGGCCTGTGCTGCTGGCAGGGCTGTGGGGTCAGCAACTTTTGGCAGAGAGGAAGAAGCAAGCAGGTGGAGCAATAATGCTTTTGACTGGAATAGCTGTTCCTAGGCCCTTGCAGATCCATCGTGATGTAAAGCAGATCTGCAGGGTGCTGGATACTCTTGTAGTGTGCAGGGTTGTATTTCTGCTGAATTAGCCAGAGCACAAGTTTTTATTAGCTTTTTGCCCTTTCTAGGATGCCAGATGACATCTTGCATGAACTTCGGAGCAGTGCTTACAAACAGCTCTCAGACCAAGGCAGTCAGTGATGCAGAATTAGCTCACTGACTTTTTTTAATTATTTTGGTGGTGGAGTAAAGAGTTAGACTGGGTGAACACTTTTCATCAGCAGAAGCAGATGTTTTACACCAGAAATACGTTCAGTGGTAGCTCTTTGCTATATAGAACAAAACACCCAACCAAAACCACCCCCTCCAAAGCAAACAGGGTATTTTATCCTACATGTTGGTATGGGATCCTACGTGCCTGGCTGTTTGTTTGGTCAGTTTAAGGTAAATGGAAATATATTCAAACTAAGGTAACAGTTACACAACTTGCACTGTTTAAGTTGCTCTGAAATTCTCAATGAACTTTAAACTGCAGCAGTTCTTTTTGTAAACAAGCCTTCAGATTAGAGCACTTTAAAAATACCTAGGTAGAATAAGGATTAGTTCCTGTGGGGAAAAAAGAATTATGCTTTTTCCTGTCTGTGTAACATGCAGTGATCTAAAAAAGCTTTGTTGCAGTAGGCAATTCATTGTATGTGGTATTACCAAATGTTGAATGTGAATGTTTACCTTAAGTGTTTGTTAGTGTGTTTCGTAATTCCAACCACCTTTTGTTGCTTGGGTTTGTTTTTTCTGTAGGTTTACTTTTTTTTTTATTACCAGCTTAAGTCAGTCTGTGTTTTGCTGCAGAATATTCTAGGCTGTTGTGTTTGGAATGTACACAGATTTGGAGCTATGGGTTTGGGTACTGCTGGTGTCAGTAGGAGGAACATCCTGCAGCATCATGTCTTTAGCTTTCATGGCTAGGTCCTGTTGCTTTTCAGGGTAGGTTGGTTTGTCCCATTTAACTGCACGTCCTTGCTTTCCAAGCTGGAATTCACTTCTGTTTTCCTTACTTTCTGAATCATGCCCTTTATTCAGCCACACCAAATCAAGGGAGACCCTGCTTTTCAAGCCTTGTCTTTGCTGCCTTCCCTAACCCCAGTGCTTGCTTGCACCTCACAGACCAGAACAGGGGTCTCTGCTGCAGGCTGCCCCTGCTGTGGGGTGTCACACCTGCTTGAGTGCAGCTACAGACACCCTGCACATGGACTCTTAATCCTGCCCTGCACAGGAATGCAGGGTCAGCTGTGTTGTGATGTTTTTGTCTAAATAAGACAGATGCATATTCTTTTGCTTTCTTGGATTTAGTTATGAATATAGAAATTCTGCTTCCTGAATGAAAGTGTTGAAGGGTTTTACCAAATGTAGGTTTCAGATCTGAACTTCCAAGGTCATTAATCAGCTTATAATTAATCAATATAAATTGTCTTGCTGTTAGGACAATTCTGTAAGTAAACTGCAGAACATGCAATGGTGTATTTCATAGAAAATTAAATTATTTTTTTGAATTAGTAAAATTTATTTAAAGCTAACTAAGACAACAGTACTTTGAAATATTGCTTCCAGTATTACTACAGGTTTTTTCAAGTTGTATTATTTGAAACCAAGGGAAGCAATTAAATAGAAGTAAAAGCATAATGACTCCATTTTAATTTTTTGGAATGAGTCTCCCCGATATGTGTTTTCTGTCTGTTTTTTTCTGAGAATATTGCAGTAATCTTAGCAGTAATAGGAATTACTAACACATTACTAGTTCACTTCCATTTCTACTTAAATTTTAATATTGTATCTATAGCATTTATATGTTGAGTTTTTTTGGTTTTTGTTGAGAGGGTGTAGAGTATTTTTTCTCCAGTTTGTTATGGAAATAAGCCCAGCTACCTGTTGTTTCTTTTGCCTCTCTCTAACTCTCAAGTTCACAGTTTAAACCTTTATTTCTAAGTTTAAAAGTTATTTTTAAACTCTTTTTTTTTTTTACTTTTAAATTGTGTGTGATTGTGACTAGTTGATTAACCCAGCCTTTAACACTTAATGTTAAGTGTTAATGACAAACTGCAGGCAAGGTTTAGATTCCATGAAACCAGGCTGGCTCTGGCATTTCTTTTTTTTCCTGGGTTCTGGATTTACAGTTATTTTATTCAGGTGGTTTTTTATGGCCGTTACGTTCAGAACTATTGCAAAGTATTTAATACCATTTGGAATTTGCATTGCTTCAGTCCTCACTGAAGATAAGCAAACATCTGCATGAAAAATAATTTAAGCAACAAAATATATGCCCTTGTTTAACATACACCTCTTAAAGTCATGTCAAACATTCCAGGACTTTTTCTTTCAGTATTCACAAAGCAAGCAGGTTTCCTTCTTCTGATTTGAGGTCAGTAAACTGTGTGGTACTTTAGAATCTTAGACTGGCTTGAGTTGAAAGCAACCTCAAAGATCTTGTAGTTCCAATCCCCCTACCATGGACAGGGACATCTTCCACAGACCAGTTTGCTCAAAACCCTATCCAGCCTGGTCTTGAACACTTCAAGGTATGGGGCATCCACAGCTTATTTGGGCAACCTGTTCCAGTGCCTTTCCACCCTCACAGTGAAGAATTTCTTCCTAATGTGTAATCTAAACCTGTTCTTGCTTTGAAGCCATTGCCCCTTGTCCTGTCACTACATAGTCTTCTGAACAGCCCCTCTCCAGTTTTCTTGTAAGCCCCCTTAAATCACTGGAAGGTTGCTGTAAGATCTCGCTGGAGCCTTTTCTTCTCCAGGCTGAACAGCTCCAGCTCTCAGCCTGTCCTCATAGGAGAGGTATTCCATCCATCCAGTTTGCTTTTTCTGGACTTGCTCCAACAGGTCCGTGTCTTTCCTGTGCTGAGGATCCCAGAGTTTCTGTAGGAAAAAAATAGAAGTATTTTCAGAGCAATTCCTGTGCTTTGAAACTCTTGTATTCAGATGAAAAATAACTTAACACGTGATGGGTTTCTTCATGTAGAGCTCATACAACAGCTGCTGAGTGTGCAGTTTCATCGCTGTATCCCTGTTCTCACAGTGGGCTTGGACGGACAGTTGGGTTGATCGAACACATTTTGCTGCTGCCACAAGAAACTGTTTTGCTCCCAGTTTGGGAGACCTTTACCGTTTCTTGCTTTAACTCATGCTCTGCCTATCTGGTATTGCAGCTCTGTGGTGACCTGATTTAGACCATGAGTCTTGCAGGGGTTTTTTTGTTTATTTATTTTGTGGATATGATTCCAGGGGTAGTGATCTGACTGAGTGCACCAGGCAGGGACAGCTTGGAGGCTGCACAAGCCTGTGTGGAAGTTCAGGATGTGGAGCGGAGAGTGTTCTGAAGGACACAGTTCCAGCCAGCTGTCACTTGCTCGCCATGTTAACGCTTGTCCCTTTGCTAATTTCCAAGATAGTGTTTTTTGGGCAGTTTGGGAAGTATTATTTTTGAGGTTCTGTTTTTTAAAAAACATTTTTTTTCCAAATAGGCCTTTTCACAGTAGCGTGGGATACTTTGCTTATCTTCCCTTGCAATACAAATAAAGCAAACATGCCCTCAGCTGTAATTTAACTTCCTTTATTTAACGGGTGCTGCTTGTATTTACTTTTATAACTGTGTAAGAAACCTGGTTTCGGTTTTGGATAATATCTCCACCTTTCACAAGCTGCCCCTGTTGAAGAGAGAAAACTGGACTCTGGTCCTCTGTATTCATATGGTGTGTGGTGTGATGCTCATTGTATGAGAACAGTAAAATATAATTTTGTAACCCTCTAAGTCCATCACGATTACATAACCTATTTTTGAAGTGGCAGCTTAAAATTGTCAGGATATTTCCAGTGGGTGCATGAAACACACTGGCATGAATTATGTGTTTTGAAGTGCCTGGGAATGTATTGTTTCAAAGGTGATACCTAATATATGTAGTCCTAATTTTAAAATATTTTTCTTTTGTTTTTAAGAGTACTATCTAAAATTATTCTTAACCTTAGGTTAGAATAAATAAATAAAATACTTGTTCAATGTTCTCAGCTTGTTACCTCCAGATATAACTGGTTTCTCTGAAGACTAAAGTTCTTTGTAGATTTGAGGCTGAGCAACAAGGGGAACTTTAAAATTCATGTTCCAGAAAGCTTAGTCTGGTATGACAGTTAACAAGACAAATCTGATCTTTTAATCTTGCCCTCCTCAGAATGGCTTTTATGTTCCCTGTCATCCCTGTTTGTCCTTTTCTCCCCCACCCCCCCATTTTTGTCCTCATTGCTTTATGTTGAATTAAAGGTTGACTAAGAAACCTGGGGTTGATTTTTTTGCAGAATGGTTCTGTGTAGTATTGCTTGACTAGCAAAAATGGAATTTACTGAGCACTTAATGCAGGAAAAATTCTTGAACCCTGTTAAAGGTTCAAGAACTTCCTGTTATATCTGGGTAAGAGTATCTGGATTGTCTTTGACTTGGTATAGATAAGTATAGTCTGTGTTGGGTCCAGTCCTGTTTAACATCTTTATTGATGATTTAGATGAGGGGATTGAGTCCATCATCAGCAAATTTGCTGATGACACCAAGTTGGGAGGGAGTGTCAACCTGCTGGAAGGCAGGAGGGCTCTGCAGAGGCATCTGGATAGACTTGAGAGATGGGCTGATTCCAATGGGATGAAGTTCAACAAGGCCAAGTGCCGGGTCCTGCACTTTGGCCACAACAACCCCCTGCAGCGCTACAGGCTGGGCACAGAGTGGCTGGAGAGCAGCCAGGCAGAAAGGGACCTTGGAGTACTAATTGACAGGAAGCTCAACATGAGTCAACAGTGTGCCCAGGTGGCCAAGAAGGCCAATGGGATCCTGTCCTGTATCAAAAATAGCATGGCCAGCAGGACCAGGGAAGTGATCCTTCCCCTGTACTCTGCATTGGTGAGGCCACACCTTGAGTACTGTGTTCAGTTCTGGGCTCCTCAGTTCAGAAAGGATATTGAGGTGCTGGAGCAAGTCCAGAGAAGAGCAACAAGGCTGGTGAAGGGACTGGAGCACAAGCCCTGTGGGGAGAGGCTGAGAGAGCTGGGGTTGTTTAGCTTGGAGAAGAGGAGGCTCAGAGGTGACCTCATCACTGTCTATAACTACCTGAAGGGAAGTTATAGCCAGATGGGGCCTGGTCTCTTCTCCCAGGCACTCAGCAATAGGACAAGGGGGCACGGGCTTAAGCTCTGCCAGGGGAAATTTAAGTTGGATATCAGAAAAAAATTCTTTACAGAGAGAGTAATCAGGCATTGGAATGGGCTGCCCAGAGAGGTGGTGGATTCACCATCCCTAGAGATTTTTAAACTGAGATTGTACGTCGCACTGAGTGCCATGATCTAGTAAATGAACTAGAGTTGGACCAAGGGTTGGACTTGATGATCTCGGAGGTCTTTTCCAACCCAATCGATTCTGTGATTCTATGATTCTATAGCTAAAATTGGAAATTCATCTTTGGTACTTCTGACTTAGAGCAATTGTAATGCTGCGGTGATGGACTGGGGAGACAACACATTAAGAAATAGGTAGCAAAGGATACTCTGGCTAACACGTTGAATGAAATGTATGATTCCTAAAGGTATCTTCTGAAATTGTTTTTAATTCACCATGGCAAGAGCATTCCATAGTGATTTTCACTTGTTAACTTCATAGCAGTGTGGCTCACTGTCTTGGCAATCTGATATTTAACGATGACTTTTGTTTATCTGGGTCATCTTAAGTGTATTTTGAGAGTATTCCTTTGAAATGTTCTGGATGAAAGTATGGGAATTATGGTTTTGACCTTCTTGCATCCGCTGCTGGCCAAAGCCAAAGTAAATGTCTCACTGTAGAAATCCTTTGATGCATTAACTGGGTGGTGATGGGGCACATACAGGATTTCACAAACCAAAGAAGTTTGCTGAAATACTTTGCTTGTCATATAGAACGTGTCTCTAATTAGAGGGGTTTCGGGTATGAGTTTGGGCTTAAGCTCTGCCAGGGCAAATTTAAGTTGGATATCAGAAAAAAATTCTTTCCAGAGAGAGTAATCAGGCATTGGAATGGGCTGCCCAGAGAGGTGGTGGATTCACCATCCTTTGAGGTTTTTAAACTGCGATTGGATGTGGCACTGAGTGCCATGATCTGGTAAAGGGACTGGAGTTGGACCAAGGGTTGAACTTGATGATCTTAAAGGTCTTTTCCAACCCAATCAATTCTATGATTCTAGTGGGGTAGCTAATTTAGTTTATATGGGAATACTGTGTAATACTTGGCTGTATTTAATCCTTGTCAGCTGGTTTGTGTTCAGCTTCTGGGATTCTTGTTGGTTTCTCTGCTCTCTGGCAGGATCACAGCTGATCTTCTGTAAATTACTTATTTTCCAGTTTTGTCCTTGACACATTTCTAGTAAAAACAGGGAATTCAAAAGAATAGAGAAAAATTAGTTTGTTGCTCTTTTGCAACTGAAGCAAACTCAAGTGTTTTATATTTGGAACATGGAAGCAAAGCGAACATCTATGATGTGGCTTCTTCCATGAAGTGTCAGAATATTTTATTTTCAGCTATATTGGCTCTCTGCTGTGCTGTGACCTTTGGTTTGTTATACAAAACCCACGTTTTGACTGTGTAAGTGTATCCCAGACACTTAGATTTGCAGGGAAATTAGTGTGTGTTAATAAAATTATATTTTTTAAAAAATAGGATTTTTGGTAATGATTGTAGAATGTTAAGTGGTACTTAGCTTAGTTTTGGAATAGACAGAACAGAAGGACTGGGTGATGTGGAAGTTATAGTGATTCCCAGTGTAAAGGGAAAAAATTGTAAATTTTTTTTATTCATCTACAGTTAAGACATAGTTCTGTTTTGCTGAGAGTCATCCATTCCTTAAGAAAAATGCATATGTAGGTTATCTTTTTGTTGCAGATTTCTATTATTCTATTTAGTGTTAAAAGTGTTGATGTTGAAAAAAGTGTTGAGATGACTAATGTTATAGTTGTGTGATGATTTTATTAAATGACCAGAACATAAGATTTTGGTTGCTACATCTGGAAATGAGAGAATTTAAAAGCTTTTTTTTTTCCTTTTTCCCCTCTAGATTTTCAACTGAATTCTCATCTATCAACACTGGCAAATATTCACAAGATTTACCACACCCTCAATAGGCTGGTAATGACTTGCCATTTTCTCTTAGCAGAATAACTGGGGCTTTAGTCGAGAATATTTTGTGATTGAAATCATGAAGTGATTATGCTTTTAAATTATAATTGTCTGTTTGTATGAAGGGCTGTTGGATTTGAATTGGTGAAGAGATAAAGCACTATCAGTAAAAGGCGAAAGGTTTTACTCCAGGGGTCAGAGTGGAGTTTGAACAGTCTTCTGCAACATTGGATTTAGATGTTGCCTCCATACAAGCAGCTTTCTAGATATGTCAAATAATGGTAATCATAATAGTTACCCAGTTTCTTATTGTTTTTGTGGAATATGTATTGAATGAACAAGTTGTCCCTTACACCCATTTAAAAAGGGAAACAATATTTTTTTGGAGACTATTTGTGTTTATTTGCTGTGTTTTTACATTTGTTTTACTGCAACTGTAGCTGGAAATGATAGTATGACATCTGTGTGTGCTGCAAATACAGTGGAAAAGATCCTGCCTGCAAAAGGGTTTCCGAGATTTCAGTCCATTTTTAATCAGTTTTCTTTAGAACATGTATGTGTGTTTATCCTTAAGCTAAGCCATATCTGTGGTAAATGGTAAATTCAGTCTTTTATGCTGCATTAATTAGTGGAATTGTTCAATACAACTGTGGAAAATTCCCCATCCAATAGATACTTATTTCCACTCTTGAAACAGTTTGATGTGGTTTTGATTGTAAAAATTCAAAAATGTTTTTCAAGTTAAAGATTATCCATGAATGTTTTAGATCACTTTGCTGGGGTAACTTTTTAGATAAATATGAGCTGAAAACCCAAAGACTCTAGTCTTAGGTGATGGTCCTTAAGTAATTAAGATGAATATTGATATCCAGTAAAGGTTAAAAACAGTCCTGAAGAATGAAGATCACATCTTGTTTAACTGTGTCATTCCTGTTCTCTTGCAGAATCTGACAGAGGACGTTGGTCAAGACGAGCACCAGACAGGTATTTACTAGGGATGTAGTGGAAATAGACTGGAACAACTTAAATACACCTTATCAAAGAAGTCTCTCTAACATAACTCAAAATTGTATTTTAGAAGGCTAAAGGAGTTTTAGGAAACAAGTGCCAGGATTTCTTAAAATTTTCTTCAAAATGGATGTTTGTGCTTATAATTTATCCAAATATGAAGGACTTGCACAGGTTTCAGCATTATGTGTCATTTTACTATTTCTTAGTTTAGAAGACTTAGTGAAAACTTTCTCTTACTCCTTGGACTCTCAACCCATTAGACTGGCAGAATATCCGTCTTCTTACAGAGTTTTGACTCTTGAAAGAGCATGAGTGAGAACCGAGCAGAAGCAAGACCTCTTGTGGCTGTTGTGATGCCTGTGACCAAGTTTAAATGCTGTGCTCCAAACAAACAGCTTTTTTCTTGAGTGGTTTTGATGCAGGTTGTTTCTGTTTCTTATGCAGATTTTCAATCAGTGTCTTAAGCTATTTATTAGTCCAGATCTGGTTTTTGTTCAATAGAATGTCATCATTTCTCAAGACCTTCATCTCACCTGATAGTAGTTTGCTGCCATTCTTGATTCGTCAGCATTTGAGCTTTGTGACTTGATGTCTTGCACCAGTTGTTACCTCCTTTTGCACTTGTCACTTGTGAGCTGGCACTTCTCCTTGATGTCTTTTTCTTCCTTCCTTTCTGTGTTTCAGGCGTGGTACCTGAGGAGGAAGGAAAATAACTTACTGGTTTCAAGCCCTGATCATTCAGCAGAATTGCTCTTTAAAACTGACCATATCTGTCCTACCATTTGACCCAAAGCTTTGAGCAATCCTGAGGTACTGACTATGTGGTGCTGATGTTACCTTGAGCATTTAAGAAAGCAGAGAGAGCTGTCAGCTCCTCCTGGAAATTTCTGGGACACACTTGGAAATCTAGCACACTCTTAGCCTATAGCAATGAGATGAACAGGACTGTGTTGTTTGGGATCAGACAGAGCTCACTTAGAGATTATATATTCTCCTCTGTACTGTGGCAGGTGACCTTGTTTTGTAGTTAAACTCTTACCCCAGCCACAAAAGGCTTCTCTGAAATGTTTTCCTTTGGTGTGTTTAGTGATTTGATACTGGAAATTAGATGGTCACGTAAATGAAAAACCTCTGCAAAAGAAGTTGTGGCAGGTAGTTCATGACTGTCTGAGTTTTTAATGTCCGTATTTTAGAACAGATGCCCTCTCCCGTCTCCTGATGGAGACTTGGAATTTTCCCCTTTGTGATCCAGGTGCTCAAACTGAACACAGATAGGTGATTTCATGTATGAAAATGCATTCTATAACCTTAGTTTACTTTTGATCACAAAAACCTGTTGTGAGGCATTGAGGTAGTCAGTCCCCTTCTGCCACTAATCAATCAGTAGGTGCTGATGTGCTTGAGTTATTTGGAATTTGTCTTCTCTTGCCTAGCACTTCTGTCAAAAAGTATAAGAAATTAGCCTTCAACCTCTCACTATCTTTGTTAGAAGGTGCTTGAGCATGTCACAGTTTTACACTGACACTGGTGGTGATCCTATTGCTGCTGTGTGTTGTTTGAATTAAGATGTTTCGGAAGCTTAAACGTGCCTATTGAATGAGTTGGGGCACAAAATCCCAGTAAACAGGGTGATTTTCTACAAAAGTTGTAAAAGAACCTTTCAAGCCAGAAAAAATATGAGATGAGAACCAAAGTGGAGGTTGATAATGGCAGGTTCCTTCCTTGTCTTCAGATTTGACTGTGGTATTTCTTGTGGTTTTACCCCATCTTATGTCTCCTTGCAGAAAGAGATGAACCTCCAATGCTTGCCTGACTTCCAGGCATGTTTAGTTAAAATGTGTGCTTGGTTTCCCTCATGTGAGGACAAATACACATGTAAGGAGCTATTTTGGCCTTTGTGAATGTAGCACAGTGAAGTCTTCTGTTCCCATTTTGTGTGAGACTTGGCACTTCTGAAACATCTTATTTGGAGGGACTTGTATAAACCCATAAAGGATTACTTGGGCAGATTATTTGATTTCGATGGGCCTAAACTTTTGGAACTTACGTTTCCCAGCAAGACCTATTAATTTTGTTATGCAGTTTATAGAGCTGCATAAATGCTGTGAATTTCAGGTTCTGTGTCTAAAGTCTTCTCAAAGTCAGATTAATAACTGTTGCAAAAGATTATTTGAGTGTTACTAAACATATACAAAGATGATTTTTTTATAGTTTTAAATTTTTTTAGTACTCAGAATCTTTTGGACTGGGCCATATTCTTAAAGATTACTACTTGTTTTCTGACATAATTATTCTGGTTATTGTTATGACATTGTGGGCCTTGCTTTTGGGAAGACTTAATGCATATCTCAATTTGGTTGCCATTTCTAAAAGCTATTTAAAAAATCTGAGTTTTAGGTTAATATTTATATTATTTATAATTAGTTAATTTATAAGTACATTATTAGTAATTTACTTTAAATTTACTTCAAAATATTTAATAATTTATTAGTAAACTATATACTGTTTATCATTTATTATATTTGTAATTAGCTTTAAATGCATATTGCATTTATTTCAAAGATGTTTTTTCTGAACTAACAATAAATGTATTGAACATCTAAATTACTTCAAGCAAATTGTATCTTTTTTAAGTATTAGCCACATTTCCTTTCTGGAACCAGCTCTTAAGCATCTAAGAACTAGAGGGAAGAGGTAGTTTGAAAATTTCTTTAGTGATTTGAGAGCTAGGATGGATCTTGCTTTGAAATTCCAGTCACCTGCAATGATTGCGGTCTGCAGATACATAGATAGATCCATAGGTAGATCTATATGAAGAATAAGGTTGATGTCAAATGTGTCATGGGCTTTTCCATCTGTCTGTAGGTGTAAGAACAGTAGGCATTCGGATTGGAATGTGAAATAATAGTTGTTTTTGTGTCATAAGTACAAATCTAGCAACTTGTTAATAGCTTAAAGTAATGATTTGGTTATTAAATTGTGACTTAACTATCCAGACTAAAAAAGTCTTTACAAGTACCCTTCCTGTTGTCACCTGGCTTGTTGAAAAGAGTGGGGTCATAGCTTCAACAAAACCAAGGCTTCATTGCTGTTCTTGAAGCTTCAGGGTGGGGGAGAAATTACTTTTGCTGTTGCTGTTTTCATGTTGTGTTAAAGAAAACCCTCTTGAGTCCAGAGCAATTCTGTAGTGTAGAATTCAAGACAGAGAAGATGATCTTTCTATTTACTTCAGGATTGCAAGTCATGTGATGTTTTGATGAGTATCTTTGATTTCTCATCTTGTATCTGAAAATTTATGATTGTTAACTGTGCTTGTTGTGGTCTCATTGCATCATTAAGCAAGCAGCCATATCTTCGCAATTGCTTCAGCATTCACAGTTTCTCATTATTTTTCCTTTGAAACGTCCTACTGAAGCATCAGAAGAGCAGGATTATTCACCAGCATTATCTAGAGAGAAGGTGAAAATTACATTCCTGTAAATTATTCCTGTAGGGACACAACTCGTAGAGTTCTTCTTTGTTGACCTCTGGTTTTCTTTTTCTTTTTTTGTTTGTTCTGGTTTTATTGCTATTCCAGGAGTGTCCCTCTCTTGTGGGTTTTATCTTGCGTATTGTTTTAAATTTCTTAGGGTGAATTTTAGCTCTTGAGTTGATACTTCCCATTGGAAGCTTTGTCTCCTGCAAATTTGGAAGTACTGAATAGAACATGTGGCAAACAACATTTATACTCGGCAGGCTTTTGGCTGGTGGTGGCCTGTTCAGCAGCCATTGGGAGGCTCTACCTTGCAAATGCTAGCTTCAAGTGTCAGAAAAACAGAATTAGAAGGGTTCTGCCAGTCTTAAGTTGAGAACCAAGAGTGAGAAACTTTGAAGATAATCACATCAGAGAAGCTGCACTTGGTAAGTAAAATTCCTGTCAAACTTTGCATGAAGTCAGAGGCAGCTGCATGTTCATTTGCAGATGGTCAGACCTTTGGGAGGTAAAATTATTTGTGAAGAAATTACATTTAGAATTAGAAAACTCTGTGAAGGAACATTAATATTGCTGCTACTTAGTGAGCCAGACTGTAAAATTAGAAATCGTGAGTCCAAACTAAAACCAAACTGGTAATTTTTAGCCTTATATGAAAATGAAAGATTAAAATATTTTGCTGGTTTAACTTTCAGAGTTTATTACAGGGAAATTATAATTGTCCTTCAAAGTTAATGTATTGATTTTCGTAAAAAGGAACTACTTTTAAAGTAACCTTCTTATGCTGTGGTTTTCAGTAGTTTAGAGATTCAACACTTAAAGCACAGTAAAGACTTGATCCAAACCTCAGTTACCAAGATGTTAAATCTCTGAAAGGGCGTACAGTGTTTGTCCACCTGGTGTCTGTGTGCTGTCAGTGCATTTAATCGCCACCTACCAATTTCTGAGCTGTCTCTTCTCTTCCCTTGTTTGTCAGTTTGAGAACTGCAACTAGATACATTCAAACCAAGAAAGAGTACAAGTTTTTCATAGAAGTCATTGGAGAAACTGGGTTACAGTGAATTCTGCTACTAGTTTGTCTTTAAAACAAGTTCAAGATCTTCCTGAAAATACAGTTTAATGAGGGAAAGATTCTAAGCAGGA
Source organism: Pithys albifrons albifrons (assembly GCF_047495875.1). Lineage (NCBI taxonomy): Eukaryota > Metazoa > Chordata > Aves > Passeriformes > Thamnophilidae > Pithys > Pithys albifrons. Next base: position 48,662,360 of record NC_092462.1, on the reverse strand, counting down.
ATTCTTGGGTTAAATTCTTTGGTTTGGATGGGGTTGCAGGTCTGACCAAATGATTTCCCTGACCTATAACTGTTTTATTTTACTTCTATTTATTTTATTTCCATCTTTTGCTGTGCTTCTCTTTTCACAGAGGCCTTGCATATTTCTTTTCACAATCAAATGATCAATAAACAGCACAAACCTGGGGTGGGGCTTGGTTTTTCTTGCATTCTACCAGCATCCAATGCCTGGGGCCATCACAAATGGATTTTTATTTTTTTAGCAGAATGGCATTTAAAACCAATCCATTTGCTTTCAAAGGAATGAGATAGCTACAGGTTGTACTCAAGTACATACATATTTGCCAAAATAAAGTGGTCACTTGCACGTTTTCACTTATTAAGTTCAGTGTGTGTCTTGAGTCTGTTGGCTGTTTGTAGCCATCTGTTCAGTTCTGCTGTCATCTTAAGTGTTTTTAGTTTGTGTAGGTTTTAAAGAAACTCTTACTGGCAGAGTCTTTAGAAATTTGATGTACAAAGTGATAAAGTGTCACACTTTCAATAACTTATGGGAATACAATTTTCCAGTATCATTAATTTGCAGACATCATCAGATGGAACAAACTGCATTCAGGAGGTTATGTCCCTTTAGTTTGTTTAATCTGTAGTGAAATGCATTGGCTGTGCTGTGAGCTTTTTATAGTCTCTGGCTTACCTGTTTCAAATATATTGGTGAGAAGAAAACAAATATTATTTTTGTTAATTTGCCTTTGTAATACATTCTGGACAGTGCTTCTAGAAGGATGTTCTTCTGACACAACCATTATGATTTTTTTTAATGTGATAATAGTTTATGGAATGTAATACTTGGAAGTTTTTTTGATAACTAGCTAAATTGTAATTTGAATTTACAATAGTTTTAAAATTCTTTTTCTAAAAGGCAGTGTAGGTATGGCCATACTTTCTGGGAGAATGTGGGGAGGGAGCTTCAGGGCCCCTCCAGAAAAAGGGAATACATAGGGAGCATTTTTGAATTGGAAAGAGTATTTCTTGAACTAGAGATTAATTTTCATAGAAATGAAAATATAGATAAAACCAAAGAAGGCATATTTAGTGCAAAAGCTTTATTAGTTAAAACCAAATTAGTTCATCTTGATGTAAAAACTGATTGGAACATCTTGCCTAAAACCCTGTATTTTCTAATGCATAAGAGTTTTGGTGCATGTTTAAAGTAACCTACATATAGCAAAGCCTGTGAGGCTCTGAGGTTCCTTACATGTGTTTCTCCTATAACAGGAGAGAGCCTTTCAAAGATACGAAGAATAGGTAAGCAAAAGATTGCTGTTAGTGTTTGTTGGGAATTGGGCCTCTGGTTTCAGCCTGCTCCCTTGGTGTCAAAAAGTAATCTAAGTTTTATTGCTTGTTTCTGTGCTGTGATTTAAAAGATTTTGTGGGCATTGTAATAAAGCAGAGCTAAACTGGATGCTGTTGTAGCAAAGAGGAGGATAGCTTAGTCATGCTGGAGTTCCTAGTGTTTTCTTGCAAGTTTCTTTTACATCACTTTGTGCCTGGGTTTTTGTACCTGACCTCTGTCTTCCTTTTCTTTTAAAATTCTCTGCATAACACTTAGAGCTTTGATAGCTCTTTTAGCTGCTCTTGCACACACCTTTCTCAGGTGTCAGTGTGGTCTTCAGTATGTGAAAGTAGGACAAAATTTTGCCTGGAGTGTTAGCCTACTGTTTCCATGAGACAGCAAAAGCAATTGAATGACTTGCTGTGGTCTGAAGGGCTGGTCCTGTGCTCTTTTTGTGCTAATGTACAGGAAGTTGTTATTCTTTTTTCCTTGGGTTAATTATCTACAGGTTTGGTAAGCTGGATTGACACACTGAAGAGTTACCAAGATGTAGGAGTATGTAGCTGAGAGAAGGGGATGGAAAGACTGCCTCTTGATTGGCATCAGTGTATTGAATTGGCTTTTTCCTACCTGGGGGCCCTCGGTCTTTGTGCAAATGATACAGCCAGCCACTTACTCTTTTTCCCCCTAGTGGTTGCTGAATGTGTTTTCCTCTCCCTGCAAAACAAACAAAAAACCCTGAAAAACCTGAAAAAAACCTCTCACCAAAGAACAAACAAAACAAAACCTTTCCTACCTCTTGTTCTCTGTATCACAAAAAGCTTGGGGCTTGAAAAGGGAAAGTGTTCTGTTTTCTACTTTCTGAGTCACATCTCTATTTCAAAAGGTAATGATCAACTCCTAGAAGTTCTGATTTGAATAAATGACTAAAAATAAAGAAACTTTTTGAAGACCTAAGTACTTCTTGAGGATAGTTTCTGTTCTTGATTGCTGTTAGACTGAAGTAACACTAGCACTGCTGTACATTTTGGTATAGTACTTTTGACTTTAATGGAAATCTCAAAATAGAATACCATGTAAAGTGAGATGGATTTTGGTATTGAAAGGAGACCGTTTCTTTTGTATTTTTTAAATTCACCAACTTCCTGCCTTCCCTTCCCCTTGTAATAAGCCTTTTAGTGGACACAGTTTAACTGGTCTGCAACAGTTTCATTTCTTTGTACTGGTGTTTTTAATTCCCTCTGTAGGAAGTCTCCGGTCTTGCAGTTCATCAGACTGCTTTAGTAAAGTGATGCCTCCAAGGAAAAAGAGGAGACCTGCAGCAGGAGATGATTTATCTGCTAAGAAAAGTAGACATGATGGGTATGTCATCTTACCATGAGCTAAGACTGATGGAATATCTAAACCTGAATAGCTACTATGATCATGTTTTGAAATACTAATCGAAATGGTGTTGAAATTTGCTTGGTTTCTCAATGTGGAACCGTAGCTGGTGATGGAACTGGGGGGTACTGATAAGCATATATAGGGTTCAGTTTGCATCTCACCTTTCTCTAGTCATAAAATAAGCATGTAGGGAACTTATCCTTGCCCTACTTGCCAGCTGTCAAAATACAAACTTGTTTGTTGAAAACCGACTGGAAAATGCAGTAATATCTTCCCATATACATGTGTAAGATCTGGATTGGGCATGCTCAGTCTCCAGCCTCTCAGAAAGATGAATGCAGTTGTCAGCTTTTACTTGAAATCCTGCTGGTCTCTCCCTGTCGTGTTGTGATTTGATAAAGATTATGTAAGGGCAAGATGAAAATTGCCCAGGTAAGGTGCCAGCCAGTGCTGCAGTGGTGAATGGGGTGTGTTGCTCAGCTTCCCACCAGACAACAGAAGCCAAGTGGGTTATAACTGTGTGTGAGCGGTGTATCCTTTTGGCATAGGTGTTGGATAGCTGAGGCTTCTGCAAGTGTTGGATTTCCAGTATGTGTAGTATGTTCAATCAGTTTCAGTCATTCAGAAATCACTGAATGTGTTCCTTGTGTGCAAGATGGTCACTATTTATGGGCACTAAATTCAGAACTTGTGCAAGTAGAGGACTGCGGACTCCTGATCTTGAAAAGTGGCATATACAGCCAGCAAGTTGGGTTGCTGCTGCATCACTCAGTGGAATTTGAGCTTTATCACAGTCATGTATTGCTGGTGACTCAGAAAACACACGCTTCCATCACAAGTACCTTCAAGGAGGTAAAAAGATGTGTTTTTCTCCTAATTGTGAGCCTGAAATCAGGCTGGGTGCGCTTTCCTTTTCATTCTCCAGCATGAGTAAGAAAAATGCTGGTAGCCAAATTAAGCCTCTGGTTATGCCCCTATAACTCCATTGTGTTTAATAGAGTTGCACAACTGTAACTGCACTGGGATTTATTAAAGGATCTGTTGATGCAGAAGAAAGATTTCAGCTTCTTTTCATTGCCTTGTTACACCAGCTAGAACAAAAAAGCAGTTCACGTTTTTAATATTTTTCATTGCTTTTCAGAAATAGTAAAATTTAAAAGCTAAATAGTTGATAGAGCATGTTACAGCTTTTTCAAAAGTACACATACAGTATGAAAGTGATACAAGGACAGAGTATTTTTAGAATGTAGACAGAGAGGCTCACAAAACTGAACTCTACCTACCTTAGCCAAGGCATTGATGATAGAAAAAAGCATCCCAACCCCCTTAGAAAGTAGACTTGTCTGTAAGAGATAATGATTTGTGGAATTATATAAGACAATTATAAAAAACTGATTTCGTGCTCTATCAGTACTATCCAACTATTCAGTAGTTTTTAAAAGCTTGTTGAAAGCATAAATTGAAGGATTTTTTTTTGTATCTGCCTTTCAGTTTATAACTAGTGGACCTAATCTTCATTCTACTACCATGTAAGGCTTTATTGGAAGCAAGACCTCAGCCTGCTTTGAAAATTAGAGGTTGTCCTAGTTCAGCTGGAGGGACCAGCTAACCCTGTGTGGTGGTGATCAAACCTGTGTATTCCACCCCCTCTATTCATTCCCCAAGGACAATGGGCCATTAGCAGCAGCTGCCCAGGGAGCCATTATCACTTCACACCCAGCCTGAGGGGGGCGGAGCTGCTAATGGGCCATCAACAGCTCAACAACCCCTGGCTCCCAGAGTCAATCACCCATTGTGTGAGTCCCCGCCCAGGGGGAGGGACTGAGTGCTCCCTGAGGGTACATAAGTGGTGGGTAAGAAGACCTCAGCCCCCTTCTCGTCGGATCCAGAGCAGCAGCAGGACCTCGACAGCAGGAGATCACCGCTCTCGCCCAGACCACAGCCCTCGCCTGCACCAACAGGTTTTTCTTTTCCTTTTGCTCTGGACTTGGGGGAGCCACAGGGGTCTCAGCACAAGGGCAAACAAACCCCCTTGGGTTTGTGCCCCAGGACACTGGGTTATACTGCTGGGGTATTGTGAGTTGAAAGCAATTTCCCTTGTGTATCAGTGTTGTTATTGTAATATTATTATTAAATTTTAGGTCTGACTTATAATCTCTCTCGTGGTGAGTTCATTTCCCCTGCTGGTTCACCTTCAAACCAGCACATCTTTTGGCGCCCAACGTGGGGCACGAGAGAGAAGTCAGAACTACAATTTCATTTTGTGTATTTGGGTACAGAAACTCCCTGACTACCATGTTGCTTGATGTATTCATGTGGATCGTGTATCTGGGCCTGTTCATATTTCGACACATGGGGAACCATGTGCCTGTTTTGATGCTCTCTTTAGTACCAGGGAGAAGAATCAAAATTGCTTTATTAATATACTATGTTTATGTTGTCATAACATCAGAAGCAATGAATTTCATTGTGAATGTATATTCAGTCTGGTCTGCCTGTCCTGGTTTGGGTTGTTACCTCTGGGGTCTCATTAAAAATAGCACCCAGACTGTGGGGAAAACAGGCGGAGATGGTTACTTCCACCTTTTCACCTCTGCTACAACAATCATTGAAAATATTGAGCTTCCTTTTGATGTTAGGGACAGCATAATCCTGCTGTTAGTGTTGCTTTGTCTCCTCTGTACTGTATACACCATGTTTAGGGTCAGAACTGGGCTCTCTAAGGAGACTTGCTGGAGGCCTGCCCTGGGAGCGGATGATGTTGAGTGGCACGGGAAGTGGGAAGATATGGGCCAGTATTTGGAGACCTTCTCTCCTCAAATGATCTGGAAATTCACCCCGGAACAACTGCAGGACCCTGCCAAAATGCTAAGCTATGTCAAAGGAAGATGCTCTGGTAGTCCCAGAGATATGCAGCTCACAGCAACCTGCTGGGCCCTGGCCACTGCCTACCGCACACTGCTTGGTGTGGTACAGCATCATCAGGAGGAGGAGAAAAGGAGCAAATCCACAGGCACCATGTCCACCCAGACCATGACTGAGCCAGAGAGGAAGAGAGATACATCAACTAGCGCCATGTCCACCCAGACCATGACTGAGCCAGAGAGGAAGAGAGATACATCAACTAGCGCCATGTCCACCCAGACCATGACTGAGCCAGAGAGGAAGAGAGATACATCAACTAGCGCCATGTCCACCCAGACCATGACTGAGCCAGAGAGGAAGAGAGATACATCAACCAGCGCCATGTCCACCCAGACCATGACTGAGCCAGAGAGGAAGAGAGATACATCAACCAGCACCATGTCCACCCAGACCATGGAGGAGCCAGAAGGACAACAGAAACCGATAGCAGTTGCCCCTGTCCAGAAAAGAAAATCAAAGACCAAATCAGTTCGTATAGTGCATGACGAGGAAGAGTCAGGACCTTCATCTCAAGCAGAAGAAATGGAGCCAGAAATAATCACCCGGTCCCTATCCCTGGGAGAGCTGCGTGAGCTCCGGAGAGAGTTCACACGACAGGCAAATGAGTCCATCTTGACCTGGCTACTTCGAATCTGGGATGCTGCAGCCAATGATACAATTCTAGATGGGAGTGAGGCAAGGCAGCTGGGATCCCTGTCTCGAGATGTTGTCATTGATCAGGGCATTGGAAAGAGACAGGAAACTCTCAGCCTCTGGCGGCGACTGTTGTCAAGCGTGAGGGAGAGATATCTTTGTAAGGAGGACCTCCACGTACAGCAAGGACAGTGGAACACGATGGAACAAGGTATCCGGTGCTTAAGGGAATTAGCCGTACTGGAGATAATCTTTTCAGAGGATGAGAGATTCCCTAAAAGTCCAGATGGTGTCCAGTGCACATCCCAGATGTGGTTAAAATTTGCACGACTTGGGCCAGAAATGTATTCTCGCTACCTTGCAACATTGCAGTGGAGAGAGGGAGAAGACAAGGTGGGTGCACTGGTCAGCAAACTCAGGATTTATGAAGACACTGTCACTGCTCCATTACGAGCCCATGTCTCAGCTGTGGAAACAAAACTGGCTGAACTGGAAGAGAAGATTAAGGAAGGACTCTTCCATATCTCTCCAGAACAAACAAGAGTCTCTGCCATCAGAAGCAGGCGTCTCCCAGCTAAGGAGAAAGGGTACACTCCACGCGGCAATCTGTGGTTTTACCTCCATGAGCATGGAGAAGATATGAGGAAGTGGGATGGGAAACCCACCTCTTCCTTAGCAGCTCGGGTACGTGAATTGCAAAGAGGCACAACTAACACAGGGAATTCTTCAAGGTTGAAGGCTGCTCCGGTCTCTCGTGGGCAAGGCTCCAGACAGTATAGGAATGATGATGTTATGCCCGATCCTCTTGAAGGAACCTCCCGGTCATATTCACAGGGAGAGCGCAGTGAATACCATGACCAGAACTAGGGGGGCCCTGCCTCTAGCCAGGTAGAGGAGAGGGACAATCGGGTTTATTGGACTGTGTGGATTCGGTGGCCTGGCTCATCAGACCCACAGAAATACAAAGCTTTAGTGGACACTGGCGCACAATGCACGTTGATGCCATCAGGATACGTCGGGGCAGAATCCATCTCTATTTCTGGGGTAACAGGGGGATCCCAACAGCTGACTGTACTGGAAGCTGAAGTCAGCTTGACTGGCAAGGAATGGCATAGACACCCCATTGTGACTGGTCCAGAAGCCCCATGTATCCTTGGCATAGACTACCTAAGGAATGGATATTTCAAAGACCCAAAGGGACTGCGTTGGGCCTTTGGCATAGCTGCTGTGGAGACAGAGGAAATCAGACAGCTGAGCACCTTGCCTGGCCTCTCAGAGGACCCTTCTGCTGTAGGACTGCTGAAAGTTGAAGAACAATTGGTACCGCTGGCCACAGCCACAGTGCACCGTCGGCAATACCGCACTGACCGAGACTCTGTGACCCCCATACACAAGATGATTCGTGAGCTGGAGAGCCAAGGGGTGGTCAGCAAGACTCACTCACCCTTTAATAGCCCCATATGGCCAGTACGAAAGTCCAGTGGAGAGTGGAGGCTGACGGTGGATTACCGTGGTCTCAATGAGGTCACACCCCCCCTGAGTGCCGCTGTGCCGGACATGCTGGAGCTTCAGTATGAGCTGGAGTCCAAGGCAGCCAAGTGGTATGCCACCATCGACATTGCCAATGCCTTTTTCTCCATTCCGTTGGCAGCAGAGTGCAGGCCGCAGTTCGCTTTCACCTGGAAGGGGGTGCAGTACACCTGGAATCGACTGCCCCAGGGGTGGAAACACAGTCCCACCATTTGCCATGGACTGATCCAGACTGCATTGGAAAAGGGTGAGGCTCCAGAACATCTACAGTACATCGATGACATCATTGTATGGGGGAACACAGCAGGGGAGGTTTATGAGAAAGGAAAGAAGATAATCCAGATTCTCCTAAGAGCTGGTTTTGCCATTAAACGAAGTAAGGTCAAGGGACCTGCTCAGGAAATTCAGTTCCTAGGAGTGAAGTGGCAAGACGGGCGTCGTCAGATTCCAACAGAGGTGATCAACAAAATAGCAGCTATGTCCCCACCGACCAGCAAGAAGGAAACTCAGGCTTTCCTAGGTGCCGTGGGCTTTTGGAGGATGCATATCCCTGAGTACAGTCAGATTGTAAGCCCTCTCTACCTTGTGACACGGAAGAAAAATGATTTCCAGTGGGGCCCTGAACAACAACAAGCCTTTGAGCAGATTAAACAGGAGATTACCCATGCAGTAGCCCTTGGGCCAGTCAGGACAGGACAGGATGTGAAGAATGTGCTCTATACTGCAGCCGGGGAGAATGGCCCATCCTGGAGCCTCTGGCAGAAAGTACCTGGGGAGACTCGAGGACGACCGCTGGGATTCTGGAGCCGGGGATACAAAGGATCTGAGGCCAGTTACACCCCAACTGAGAAAGAGATCCTGGCAGCGTATGAAGGAGTTCGAGCTGCCTCAGAAGTGATTGGCACTGAGGCACAGCTCATCCTGGCACCCCGACTACCAGTGTTGGGCTGGATGTTCAAAGGAAAAGCTCCTTCTACCCATCACGCCACTGATGCCACATGGAGTAAGTGGATCGCTCTGATCACGCAGCGAACCCGGATAGGGAATCCTAATCGCCCTGGGATTTTGGAAATCATCACCAACTGGCCGGAAGGTGAGAGTTTCGGATTGTCCTCTGAAGAAGAAGAGGAGCAGGTGACACGAGCTGAGGAGGCCCCACCATATAACCAGCTACCAGAAGAGGAGAAGCGATATGCTCTTTTCACAGATGGCTCCTGCCGCATTGTAGGGACAAGCCGGAAATGGAAAGCAGCTGTATGGAGTCCTACACGTCGAGTTGCAGAAGCGACTGAAGGACAAGGTGGATCAAGTCAGGTTGCAGAGCTGAAAGCTGTTCAGCTGGCTTTGGATATCGCTGAACGAGAGAAGTGGCCAAGACTCTACCTTTACACTGACTCGTGGATGGTGGCCAATGCTCTGTGGGGATGGCTGGAGCGCTGGAGAAAGGCCGGCTGGCAGCGCAAAGGGAAACCCATCTGGGCGGCTGAGATGTGGCAGGACATCGCTGCCCGGGTAGAGAAGCTGAGTGTGAAGGTCCGTCACGTAGATGCTCATGTACCCAAGAGCCGGGCTAATGAGGAGCATCGTAACAACGAGCAGGTGGATCGAGCTGCCAGGATTGAAGTCTCTCAGGTAGATCTGGATTGGCAGCATAAAGGTGAATTGTTTCTAGCCCGATGGGCCCATGATGCTTCTGGTCATCAAGGCAGAGATGCAACATACAGATGGGCTCGTGACCGAGGGGTGGATCTAACTATGGACAGTGTCTCACAGGTTATCCATGACTGTGACACATGTGCTGCCATCAAGCAGGCCAAGCGGGTGAAGCCTCTATGGTATGGTGGACGGTGGTCGAAATACAGGTACGGGGAAGCCTGGCAAGTTGATTACATCACACTTCCCCAAACACGCCAAGGCAAGCGCTACGTGCTGACCATGGTAGAGGCAACCACTGGATGGCTGGAGACATACCCCGTATCTCACGCCACTGCCCGGAATACCATCCTGGGCCTTGAGAAACAAGTCCTGTGGAGACACGGCACACCAGAAAGAATAGAGTCTGACAACGGCACCCACTTCAAGAACAGCCTCATAGACACCTGGGCCAGAGAGCACGGCATTGAGTGGGTGTATCATATCCCCTACCATGCTCCAGCTGCCGGGAAAGTTGAGCGATGTAATGGACTGCTGAAGACAACCTTGAAGGCGTTGGGTGGGGGAACTTTCAAACACTGGGAGCTGCATTTGGCAAAGGCCACCTGGTTGGTCAACACCCGGGGCTCCATCAATCGAGCTGGCCCTGCCCAATCAGAACTCTTGAATACTGTAGATGGAGATAAAGTCCCTGTGGTCCATATGAGAGGTATGTTAGGAAAGACTGTTTGGGTTAGTCCCACCTCAAACAAAGGCAAACCCATCCGAGGGATTGTCTTTGCTCAAGGACCTGGTTGCACTTGGTGGGTAATGCAAAAAGATGGAGAAACACGTTGTGTACCACAAGGGGACCTAATTTTGAGCGAGAAGAGTTTGTAATGTTTCATTGTATACATGTGTATATATATGTATAGGTAAAAAGGGGGTTAATTTGGGAATGACTAGATGGAGTGGAATAAGGGGTGGATAATGTCCTAGTTCAGCTGGAGGGACCAGCTAACCCTGTGTGGTGGTGATCAAACCTGTGTATTCCACCCCCTCTATTCATTCCCCAAGGACAATGGGCCATTAGCAGCAGCTGCCCAGGGAGCCATTATCACTTCACACCCAGCCTGAGGGGGGCGGAGCTGCTAATGGGCCATCAACAGCTCAACAACCCCTGGCTCCCAGAGTCAATCACCCATTGTGTGAGTCCCCGCCCAGGGGGAGGGACTGAGTGCTCCCTGAGGGTACATAAGTGGTGGGTAAGAAGACCTCAGCCCCCTTCTCGTCGGATCCAGAGCAGCAGCAGGACCTCGACAGCAGGAGATCACCGCTCTCGCCCAGACCACAGCCCTCGCCTGCACCAACAGGTTTTTCTTTTCCTTTTGCTCTGGACTTGGGGGAGCCACAGGGGTCTCAGCACAAGGGCAAACAAACCCCCTTGGGTTTGTGCCCCAGGACACTGGGTTATACTGCTGGGGTATTGTGAGTTGAAAGCAATTTCCCTTGTGTATCAGTGTTGTTATTGTAATATTATTATTAAATTTTAGGTCTGACTTATAATCTCTCTCGTGGTGAGTTCATTTCCCCTGCTGGTTCACCTTCAAACCAGCACAGAGGTGAAGCCAGATCTGCTAGTCATGGACCACAGGGGAATATCCTTCTCTAATGTGGTTCCAGTTTTTATCTGACTTCCTTCTTCTACAGGTTTTTGGGCTTTCTCTGCTTCCCATTGTATAAGTTTCTTTTGTTTTGGTCTTCAAGAAAACAGTTTTTATTTCAGCATGACTGGCAATATGAAATTATTTGCTGGGCATTCAGGCCAGTCTTGAAGCACTGTTTTCCCTCAAGGAAGGATTTATGCCCCTGTAACCTCCTGTGAACAGGTTAGACAAAGAGTGAGCAGTTTCCTACTTCTGTGCTTGTGTTGTCAGGTCAAGTTCATGCCTGTCACATTTGGCTTTTGGATCAGACATCTCAGTTTGTCAAGCTGAAATCAGTCTGAAATCAGGAAACTACAGCAGTGTGCTGGAGCAGACCTGGTTACCTGCAAAGCTGTCTTTGCTTACATGGTGTGCAGAGAGCGCTGTATACAATAAAAGTGGTTGGATAGTGGAATGGGAGCTTATGGAATAAGGGGCTTCTAGCCCCAGTTCTTTACTATTGCTTCTTTTTTTAGAGATAGACTTCCTAGGAGCTGCATATTAGTAATCCAGGATAAGTCTTCAAGGGACATTAGTCTGTATGAATTTGGTATTAAGCAAAGAAAGGTAATCAGTGTCTGAAAACCTGCAATGTGTCTATATTTTTGAGATACAGATTCTCTCCAGAAAGTTTTTTCAGCAGGACTCTGTGCTGAAAGAGAGGATGATTTCTAAAGACTGTTAAATTCATAAGCATGTCTTACACCCTTTGTTCCAGACTGTTAGGGATAGAGCCTCATCCTGGAAGGATTACTGGAATAATAACACTGGCAATTGAGGAAAAACATTTATAGGAACAAATCTAGTTGTTAGTGAAGTTATTTGGAAATGCTGATCTTGTGTATAAACTGATTGTGGAAGATTCCAAACATGTTCTTCAGCATCCCACTCTTGTGTAATAAGAGCTTGAATTCTCTTAATTAATGGTCATAGTGTCACCTTGAACCCTTCATGGATGTGGTGTTTCTGTAGGAGGGAATTTTTATACCAGATGATGTCTAGTGAAAAGAACTCTGTTTTAATGTATGGATCACAGTAAGATTTATTGGAAGCAAACAGTTCAGCACATGCTAACCAGAACCTGTGATTTGAAGACTTAATTTGTATTTTCATCTCAGTGTCACGGTCTTGACTTTATTGTACTTAAAACTGTCACAGGGTAGAGTATTCTCAAATTGGAGTTAAAATTATGTGTTCTATACATTGCTCTTCCATCACTGTGTTAAGGGTCTTTAGAAGGGTAAAGCAAGTTTGATGTAAGGATACTTGGTATGTGAAAATTCAGTCCTCACTGTCTAATGCTGTGTGTTACACAATGTGTAGCCAAATATTGTCTTCTTTAGGGAAAAAGGAGCTATATACTGTAATGTCTTCTTTTTCTGACAGTCTCACTTTAAAAATAATTTTACTGCTTACTCTGTAATCACACTGAGAGCAAAGATCATATGTTAATGGATATTGTTACCTTAGGAGTATGAAAACTAGGAATATTTATCTGCTTCTCTGAAGTTTATATTTTCAAACAATTAGATCTAGAGTCTAATTTATCCTGGACGTGAATAGGAACCACATAAGGGCTTATTAACATGAAAAATAGATTTTCTTTATTGAATAATAAGCTCCATACTGTTTAGTGGAAAAATGTAATTTTTGAAAACATTCCTATTAACTTGGGGTATACTAGCCTTGGAAGCTTTCAAAACCTTCAGTATTGAGAGTGGGCTTGTTTTTGTTCTGCTGTTCTTTACTAACTTGCTTGGTCCTGCCCATACAAGCAGCCCATGTTGCCAGCTGTCAGAGATGTCCAGATCTTTTTCCTTGAAGAAGGGATTTTCAAGTACAGACAAGTGTAGTTTTTCCTTTTCCTTTTTCTGTAGCTTTTCAGTGAACTTCACTGAAACCAGACTATCAGCATGTGCATTGTTACACATATTGCTCATTAGGTAAGCCTGATGAAGTTGCAAACATTTCTTTAACATTTTATATGTGATTATAAATCTTGATATAGGGAAACAGAAAGCACATTCATTCATAAAACTTAACAGTCAAGTGAATTGATCCTGAGGGTTATTTTAAACAGGCTTTGTCACGCATTGCAAATTGTAGAACATCTCTTTCCCCACCCCTTTGTTTATACTACAGTTTATATAAAACTATTGCTAGAATCATAGTTGTGAGTGAATAAGACTTCATTGAAATACTTTCACTGTGCTGCATTGATGAAAATTCTCAGCCAAAAATTTAAATTCATTAGTTAGTATTAATGAGAGTATTATGGGGCATCTTCTTCAGTCCATAGCTTGCATATTTCAAAATACAAATAATCTGAAATCAATTTGTTATTCAATACGAAGCTCAAACACAATCAGGTAAGGGTTTTAAGTAAGTTCAGGTTGCAAAGGGGCAAAACTTGATAAATTTCTTAATATTTTATTCAGTACTGCCCATCTGAAATGTCCAGGCTGTAAATCCTCATGAGAGGACTCACCACAATGAACTTTTGACTTACCATAATGAACTGTAGCTTTTTCCCTTCTTTTATCTTTTCCCCTTCAGTGAGCTGTTACCAGCTTCCACTATGAAGAGAATGTTTTGTGACACCTAAACTCCATGTTTTTGCTGATCTTGGTTTGAGTATTCTGGAACTGCACAGCCCAGGTTGCTGTGGTGGGAGGGGCTGTGGGTGGAGCTCTGACAAACTCCAGTACCACTGAAGTGTCCTCAGAGCAGGGGTGGATAACCCAGCTTTGAAGACTGCAGTAGGTTGAAGAGAATTACCCTTACCTTGTTCTTTTTTTTCCTGGTAGCAACCCTGTACTCTTGTGATGCCTGGTCACCCCACAATAGCTGGATGGAATTTTTGAGCTTTTACTTTCCCCCCAGATCAGTTAGGAAGGGAGGAAAATAGTCTGGAAAAGATATGGATGACCATGTATTTAAAGAAGCATGAAACTCCTTAGACACTCAGTTTTGAATTTTTTTTGTTGTTATTGATATGGATCTATAGCCCTTGCACTTAATAATCTGTAGTCTCATCTTTATTGTAGATAAATTACAATTCCCTAGCTCATATGAGTACTTCAAATATAAGTTTAAACATGGATGTTACGAGTCAGCTATTAGGTCGTGATGGAAATGAAAGCATCTCTGAGAAAATAATTTCATTTATTTGTGGTTAAGTAACTGATACCACTTTTATAAAATTTAGACAGGTTATCTCTGTTGCTTCCGCGCCCCCCCTTTCTTTCCTCCCTAAAGATGGAAAAATGGCTGTTAGATAATAGAAAAACGCTCCTTACAAGGATATTTGTTACAATATAAAGAAATGTTGTTTGAAGCCTGCTGTCACTGTCCTGACACAGTGTTATGCTTAACTAATAAAAATAATTAAATGAAGATTTTTCTGAGTTATTGAGCTGCATGCCTGTTTCATCTGAGAGGTAAATACACACTCTTTGCCCAATGGTAATGCTTTTTTTTCCCTTGCTGTTCTGATGTGTAGCATGTCATGGTTCAGAAATGAAAGGGTAATTCTAAACACAGAGGCTTGTAGTTTGCTATTATCCAGTGGCAGGTACATCAGACACTCTGGGAAAAAGTTATGCATGTACCTTTCTAAGTCTGATTATGGAGAAAATGCCCTTTAGCAATCCTGTTTGTGTCAGCATTCTCTGACAGTGGTCCAAATTCCAGTACCAAAAGTACAAGTATATTCATTTGCCCTTCCTTATGGAAGGTGTTTTTACTTTAAGGTGTTTACTCCTTATGGAAGGTGTTGGGGTTTTTACTTTCCTCCATCCCACCCTTCCCCTGCCCCCCCAGCTGGTATTTTTTCCTCCTTCAGCCCTGAGCTGTGTGTTCTTTCATGTCTGATGTGTGTCTGAAACTGCAGTTTCCTCTTACAGACCATCAATACAGAAGCAAATTATCAAGAATTTGGTTGGCATAATGGTTGTCCATCTCTTTGAAGATACTGGTGCTGGTCATCTTGAGGAAGCTGTGAGCCTTTGAGGACTTGCTGTTTCAAACTTGGATCTATTCAGTAGATGTTCTTACTCTCAAAGTATTGCCTATCCTCCCTGTGCACTCTGGCAGTTTGTATTTGTCTGCATAGCAAGACATGCTGTCCTTAGAACAAAGACAAGGCACATTCTCTTGCAGTTTGTACTGAGAAATTCCAAAAGCATGAAAAATGCTCTAAGATACAAAATGGGTGCCAGATGTGCCTGGCAGTTTGTGTTTCTCCTCTGCATGTATGGTTTTTGAGACAATCAGATTTGTATTAATGATAGTTCAGTGGTCCTAGTCTTTGGAAATGCCTTTACCCTGTGCTGCCATCTTGGACTTGCTGTGATAATTGAACTGAGTTGTCCCAGGCTGTAATCTCAGACACTTACCTGCCTCTCTGCACTCATCTTGCTTTGCCAGGCACTGCAGAGATGAGCAGCCTCTTGCTGGCAGGACTAGGTGGCTTGGTTAGACTGGGGTGAGAAACTCATGTAATGTTTGGAGTAAGCAGGGGGAGAGAACAGTTCAATCTAAGACATGAGAGATCACTAATACTAGGTTGGCATTGGTGTTAACCTGTTTTTGTCATACTATTTTTTTTTCCCAAGGGATCCTTGTCTTGCAGAAGATGTAACCTATGTTGAGGCATCCAAGGCATTTGAGATTCATCAGCCATTTTTATTGCATTGTTTTATACTTCTGGCCATGCATAGTCTGTTTTCATTAGAAATGGGATACAGTGTCACCTACACTTTTAATGAATGTCTGGCTAATTAGCTCGTGGCAGAAACTGGGATAGCTCAAAATTATATCCTTTCTAACTTTATTTTCTGAAATTGTGAACTGGCACAGCCTGGAAGATCTGTAATCAGTTCTACTTTCTCAACAATTGAACTCCAGTGGTCAGATATTTAGTGTCTTGCACAATTTTAAGTTGAAGGCTAGAGCTCTTTCTTTGAAGTTACTTGACTGGATGTTGTTTCCTGCAGTTCCTAAACTGTGACCTCAAACACAACAAATGACTTCCAATCTCATATCAGTCATCTGAAAACTTACAATGCACAGATGAAGAGAAAATGAAAAGGACTGGTTTTCTCTGTTCTCATTCACCATTCCCGTTCCCACTGCTGTCACTGGTGTCTTGTTTCAGGTTACAGTATTCATCTCTGTCATTGGTAGATGCAGGAATCCTTTTTTTCTTAAATATGTGGATGACCTACTGCTCTGTCAATAAATCTGTTTCTTGAGGGTGTCTTCTGAAATCCACTGTTCATATACTGACAGCTTAATGTGTTGATGAATTACATGAACAGGCAGGGCCAGGTAATTGGTTATCATCCCTCCATAAGACAAAACATTAAATGTTGTGAGAAATGTCTGTCTTTGGAACCACATTAGCTTTGCATGTCCTTGGTCCCAGCAGTGCTCTTAGACTTGAATAAATAGAACAGAACAAAGATGTTGACTAGCACCTGCTACTATTTCCAACTTGCTATTCTAGTTGGTTACGTTTGTTTGTGACAAAAAGGGGGATAATGAATAATTTGACTTTTGCCAGTGACAAAATGCCTCCTTTCTTTGTCTTAAGGTATTTTTTTTATTCCTCTGATTTCAGAATAGACTAAAAATTATTGGATAGGTCTTTCATAATCACCATTCATTCTGCAAGTATGAAAATGTTATCAGACTTGTTAAAAGAAAGTTGTTCCAACTCAGACTTACACCTTCTGGATTAGTTCGTGTCGGGCAGTGCTGTCAGCCTTTTCTTTTGCAACTGCAATAAAGCTTACACAAAATAGGTAATTCAAATAGGAAAAAAATGGTTTCAAAATGCAAATGGAAAAAAACTATCCTAAAATTGTTGGTCTATTAATGTATGTGTTTGAGATATGTATTGCTGGCATTTCTATGCAGTGTTCCAGTTTGTTGCAGATCAGTGTTTCAGTCTAGTGTCAAGTTTTTATCCATCTTGAAATTTCTTAAGAGCCTCGTTTGCATTTGTTTTCCAATTAGCAATTTGTTATTTTGTTCTGACTAGTGTTACTTTTCTAAAGGCTAGCTACATTAAAGGAACTATGACAATAAACATGAAATAGTTCTTTGAATTCTTGTCAGGATGATCTGTGTGCCATTAACTTCTAGCTGCAGTTCCTCTCAGCTAAAATCTGAGCTAGGTGGAGGATATAGTGGCATCAGTGTACTCAAAACTGTGTGTCTTTCAATGTGTCTTTCTAGGAGGACAAAACAGTGATGAAATCAAGTCCAAATTAATTTCATCAAGGTGTTTCAGAATTCTCCTTGGACTAAATAGCCACTTTATTGTCCTCCCCCAGCAGGGTTTGACATTGTAAGGGGAAGATCTGCATGCTTGGAACACTTACAGAGCTGCCTCCTGTTGTTGCTCTAGTGGGAATGGGTCAGAGAATGGATCAGCAATGGACAAGTACTTGGGCTGCTGAATCTCTTTCCTGTAGCAGACACAAATGATACTGTCCCTGTTTCAGAAAAGTCTAAACAGCATAGAGCAACTCATCAACTTCGGCCGTGCCTTCTGTACTTTAGGTGTTTCAGATAGAAAATTTATTTCCTTAGTGTAGTTAAAATTCCTTATGTGTCTTGTCAGAGAAGAGCATTACCAAGCTGGTGATCTCTGGGGGTTGGCTTTTCAGATGACTACCCCACAGTGAACGAAGTTCCTTGAGTTATTGTCAGGGAGGATTTGGAACCTTTCGTCTGTGGTTCTTTTGTGTTACCAACTTAAGTGGCTTTAGAATAATATCAGTGTAGGTCATGTCTATGTTGACCTTTTATAGGGCTTTTTGGGGTGGCAAAAACGATGCAGTTCCCTTTAGTTAATAATTCAAAGTGCACAAAGTACGTGTGCACCCAGAGGGAGGGCCTGTGTTGGTTGTGACATGGAATCAGTCTGGCCTTAGACCTGCCGGCAGCTGATTGTGGTTAACTGGTGGTCTAACACACATTCCATACTTGAACTTACACAGAACAGGCTGGGGTTGAATTTGAACCAGCCTGTATTTGTTGTAAGGGAAGGATAACAATTACGAATCAGGTGAACTGTGACAGACCGAGCAAACACAGTGTTGAGGGTCAGTGTTCCAAACGGCTGCATACGAGGACAGAATGTTGGGTAACCTGATTCATGAAAAGAAAAATGGTTCTGCTTACAGTGGCTATTAACTAAAAGACTGCTCTTAAAAAAAGTTGATGAATTAATTACTTGTTTCTCTTTCTTTTTTCTAAGTATGTATAGAAAATACGATTCAACTAGAATAAAAGCAGAGGAAGAAGTTTTTTCAAGTAAGAGATGCTTAGAATGGTTCTATGAATATGCAGGTAGGTGTGAAATTTAAATTTCCTACTAATAATAAGTTATATTGGAATATAAAAGTTGCATTAACTGAGCTTTCCAAAGTCTGAATATGGAAGCTTTTTTTGTAGAAGTTTTAACGAAATTTTTCCTATATTCTGTGTAGTGAGTTCAAGATGCAATTTTCTCTGTCCGATAAAAAGAATACGGAAGGCGTGTAACTTGAAATGTTTTGGAGCATGTGAACTATTAAAATCTATAGTTAAAGCTGTACTTCTGTTGAAAATGTTGATATCTCTCTGGCTTTAGAAGTTATGTCATCTGCCATGTTAGTGCTGAATAGTACAGAATTTTGCTTCAGGAGAAGTTCTGTGTCTTTAATTAAAAAACCAAAAGATCAGGGAGGTATTAACATTAGTTCTGTTCCTGCTAAATTTGCTTATGAGTTTCAAGCCAAGAAGTGAAAGAATTCAAGTATCCCATAGTAGTTTTATCATAGAGTTTTCCCTCACAGGGTGTAGGAAAGGTAGGCTGAATATTTATTCTTGCCCTTGTGAGAGACTTTCTTCAGGCACATCACTTCTAGGATTGTTAATTATTCTCTGCAGTCACAAAAGATGGTCCTTTAATAGTAAAGTTGGTTGTTGTATTCGTTTTTGTACACGTGTTTTTCTGAAATGGAGAACTTGAAATATGGGGAAAAACGGTCTCATGACTGTAAAGACCTAAGGGAAATTAAACAGATGTTTAACAAAGAAATAACGTCATCTTGCAGTTTTCTGGTGCAGTCTTGGATAACACAGCTCACAGCTTGTTCTGTTCTGTCTGCTTCTTAAGCACAATGAAGAGTGACTTAATCTAATGTAATAAAGCAATTTTTCTTCTAATAAAAATATATGAATGGAATTAAATACTTTGAGATCTCACTTGTCTGTGGCAGTAGGTGACAGAAGATTCAAACAAATTCAAGCCAATTCTAACCTGTTAGATTCTCTGCCTTTCTGACCAGCTTGATTTATTTTTTCACTCTAGCAACAGGCATGACTCATTTTTGTCAAGACTTTCATGGAAAGAAAGGATGAAAGGAAGGCTGTATGTGAAAGAACTTTGGGGTTTCCATTGGATGCACACACCAAGATAAAACAGAGAAAAGTGGAGAGTACGATTCTGTTTACAGTATTGAGTAACATTCTAAAAATTGAATTTTTAAGGAATAACCTCTCTTCTGTTCTTACTTCTCCTCTATGTGTGCAGATGGTTGACACTGCATTTGTTTTTTTCCCCTTGGTGTGTTTTTGCATTGCAGAATGAGTCTTTTTAAAGACTGTTGTGTACACTCTGAGAACTGAGAGGCTGTCATGAGAAGATGGGAAAAGATATATAATTAAACCTTGTTATTTCTAGAGTAGTAGGTCACCTAATAATAAAACACAGATTGATCTTTCCTTTATAAAGCCTCTTCTTCTTGCACACGTGATCTTTATCTTGGATGAAAATTGGCATTTTAGCTTGTACTGTTTGGTGGTTTTTGTTTTTCTTTCCAAATGAGCCCTTTTAACATAAGTAAAAATTCTGAACAGTTCAAATACTTAAAATGTACTTAAAAATAGAATTGCACAGTACAATTCTTAATGCTGGTATTTTTTCAGGAGTATTGTACAAGTTACAAATATGACATTATATAAAGATACTATATGAGACAAGAAGGAATGAGATTCTGGGAATGCGTGTCTTGTATTCCATATAGCTATAACTCATGGTTTTGTGTGATATGATCTTATGATAACAGCAGATATTCAAGCCAAGAAATTGGTTTCACTAACCATCATCCACTTAAGTGTGGTAATATTATATGGGTGTTCTGCTAGTCTTAAGTGCGTTCTTAAAAATCTTACTAATTTACACTTTTGAGATTGTCTCAGTAAATTGTTAGAATAATTGTCAGGAATGAAAAGCTGTTGTGCAGTTACCCTGTTTCCAAAGGTGAGATAAAGATATAAGTGTATCCAAGTGTGGTAGTAAGTGTGGAAATATTTATTGCATGTCAAAACAAACTGTATGGAAGGTTGTACAGTGTGATTGCGTTTCTCTTGTCACTAAATGTCACCCTATTTTAATTTTAGAGACAAGTAAAATGCATTTTGTTTGCAGGCACTGATGACATTGTAGGGCCAGAAGGTATGGAGAAATTTTGTGAAGACATTGGAGTTGAACCAGAAAATGTGAGTCCAAAGTTCTTTTAAAAGATGCCTAATCTGTTATACTTGAGCCAATCTTAAAGCTCTTATTTTTCAATCAATAATTAAAAAATTCTGGTGGTTTTCGATAAATTCAAGAAATATAAACCAGGAAGATTTGGAAGCACATTTGGGAACAAGTTGCCTTTATTTTAAACTGCAGACTATAACCTGTAAAAACTCAATTTGTCTTTGTTGTCACTCCTTCTCTTTCACTTTACTACCACCACTCCCCTGTCCCACCCCAGAAAAAAGAAAGAATAAAGGAGGAAAAAAAAAGCTGATGGAAACAATGAGATAACATTCAAGATTTAATATAGCAGTGTGGGATGATAGCCCCTTTCACGTGACAGGCAGCTACAAAATAAGTACTGTTTTCTTTAGATTTTCTAGGAGAGAAAGGGATTTTGTATATCATGAGTGTCAGTGGCACTCCCATTATACTATTTCAAAACACAAATAAGGAAAATATGTATTTTATGTGTGTGTGTATATATATAGAGAGAAGAAAATAAATTTTAAAAAGGAATAGTTGTGCCTTTTACAGGCTTTTTCCTAGTGCTTAATTTTTACTGTTTAAATGTATTTGCAAGTCCCATCTCATACAGAATTCATGAAGCATCATCTGAGTAAAATGAGCCTTGTAGTATTGAAAGATTTACTGGAAAAGTTAAATGTAACTTGCCAATTTCAGTGTTCATTATTATTATAAGTGTTGTGATTTATGCAGCCATTTGGGTGTATAAACCAGTATTCTGATTCCGCATTAAAAACTGTACGGAGCTCTACTAATATAATCTAGTTAATGGCTGAGTTGCAAATTTAAACAGCTTGATTATTTTTTTCTTCTAGTCTGCAGGGTCAATTGGCCTGCAAGTTTTTTTATGTGTTTGTCAGAAGTGGTTTTTTAGGTTCATGAGTAAGATAATAATAATCTTATGGTACCACTTTTTCTAAGTTTTTTATTGCTTTGGTCTTCTGTGTGAGATGTGAAAAAGACTGTTTCCTTTTGGGCAAAACTGAAGTATTATGTATCTCCTGTTTTGATGCATGTTAATGTTAGTTCATCTGGCTTTACTTAACATCTACTGGAACTGTGGGATCATATTAACTTTAGAATACTTGGATTTCACATTACTCATGGATTGTAACTGATGTTCATCAAGATGAGAGTTTAACAAATGTTGGATGTAACTTGTTGCATTGGTTTTGAAATTTTGCAGTTGTTTTGGGAAACCTTTTCTGCAGCTTTTGTACCAACTCATTTTCCTTGCTCACCAGGTGACTGTGCAGACTCCCTTGAAGTCCCTCCTGGTAACTCAGCTGGGTGTTCACTCTGTATATTTGCACTGTCACCTTCCCTTTGGATTATGTGCAGGTTTTGCCACTTTATGCTTCTGTAATAGTGTAGCAAAGATCTGAACTTCCCATTTATACAAGTTAAGCATTTGTAGCCTATTAAAAAGTGGTTATTTAAAAGATGTGTGGATCTTTTTGATAACTCTTTTCAGTCTCAGTTTTTTTCTGTTTAAAACAGGTAGTTATGCTTGTGCTAGCATGGAAATTGGATGCACAAAACATGGGCTACTTTACATTACAAGAATGGTTGAAAGGAATGACATCACTACAGTAAGTGCTTTGAACATTCTCTGAAGTTTGTTACAGTAAACACGGGTTTTTAGAAAAAACACACTTTAATGTTTTGACTCATAACATCTATAGCAGAGAGCTCTATGGACTAGAAGTTGTGTGGTTTTGGTCTGATTTATGGTGATATGGTCTCTTAGAGACAATTTGAAATGCAGTTGGATTAAAATGTCTGTAATCTCAAGGAAAGAAACAGAAATGTGATCAGGTTCAGTGCTGTTTCTGTCCTCAGGGACATCCATCTTGGGCACTGGATTGGACCTATCTTTTAGATAATGGTGTTAGAGAAGTGTAAAAGGCTAAATAATACAAACCCTTTCTGTAACGCTGTATTGTTCTTTCTAAGAGTTGCTTTCTCCATTTGAGAGCTTACATTTGTGGCGTAATTAACATAAATGTAGTTGATTAACCACATTTCATAGAGAGTTGTAGAAAGAATGAACTGTATTTTGACTTACCTTCCAGAGCAGAATCGCTAAAGTTGTGTAGGAAATTCTGTAGTTTCAGCAAGACTAAAGAAAGATTTTTTCACTGCTGTGGTTTGCTGGTTGTTTGCCAAGCTCAGACAAGCTGTCAGTTTTATCTGTTGAAGATTGCATTTTCTACAAATCCAGTCAAATTTTTAGCAGAGTCCCAGTGTAAGACTTTGCTACTTTAAGTTTGTTGCACACTGTAGGTCTAATAAGTCATCTTTTGCAGACAAACCCATAAATGTGCCTCTGTACAGAGTGATGTGTTTTGAACAGGTTGATGGGGATATGTTAGAGATTCTTTCCTAAAATATCAGACATCCATATAAAAATGTAGACTCTAAATTCACTTTGTGTTTGTCTTGTAGATGTGATACCACAGAAAAATTGAGAAATTCTCTGGATTACTTGAGATCTTTGTTAAATGAGCCTACCAATTTTAAACTAATTTATAGATATGCATTTGACTTTGCACGGGTAAGTAAGAAATTAAAAACTTTGATAAGTAATAGTTGAAAGTGCCTGTACTTCTAAGTATGTTTCTCTTAAGGTAGCACTCAAGATAGCTTCTAACAAGTGGAACTGTTGTGTTCTAAAGTGGTGTACGCCGTAACTTAAAAAGAAAAGTATTAGTGGTTAAGTGACATGTCTTGTTATGTCTCTGCTTCAAGCTATTTTATGATTTCAGGGAAATCATTTAGGCCCTATTCAGTTGCATATTGGAGCTTTGCCCCTTACTCTCCCTGGCTTTATAATTTCTATGGTTTTTCTTCTTACTTGTTGAATTTTGTGAAACAGAAAGACACTTCAGCCATTTGAACAGGTGGTAAAAATGGCCTACATGCTAAAAGTTGGATATGAGATAATGTAAATACTGATTCAGAAGACTATTGGAATATCATTGATAATGTTTTCAGTATTTAATAAATGATATCCTGATAACTGTCTTCTTACTATAAAATATGTATTGATAAAATTATACCTGTAATGGAACCCATAGTAGACATAAGACTATTCCTACTTCAAGAGAACAGTAAGAGAACTTTAATTTTCTGAATTAACATTTTAAAATAGAATTTGGATGTCCTTCTTGCTACCATGGTGGAATTCACAGAAGATTTGACATAAAAAGGCAACCCTGAAGTGCAGGTTTCATTGCAAAAAAACCCCTAAACGCATGAAGAAAATTTGCAGCAAAAAAAGGAGCATAAGAAAATAAGAAGAAATCCAACTGGTTGCAGTTCTGATAGTCTGCCCTAAGCAACTAAGATTCTTGACATATCAGAGCTTTTTGCATGTCAACATGCAGAGATTTACAGTAGTTCACTTTTAAACAAGGAAACATAGAGATGAATATGAAAAAAGCATGATACTAGTTAGTATGAGAGGAAAAAAAGCTGTATTAACATCTTAATTCCTCCTTTGCTGTATGAAGATTTATTCTGCCAGTTTCACTCAGTGTAAAATGCAAAGGCATTACCAAAGAAGTACAAGATACTGGTGAAATATTTGGCATAGAGAACAATATTTGGCATAGAGTGCACCAGCTGATGGCCTGTCAAAAGTAAGTGCAGAAGCCTAAAAGGAGGATAGTGGGTGAGTTTTTTCCAAGAGGTACCAAACAGATGTGATGAACAGTGGTCTTGAAAAAGAATTGAAACATAGCACACAGATTCTGTGACTTATTTGTGACAAAAACCCCCTACAGATTATAGAACTACAAGTCAAAGGCATATCAACAGGGGAATTAACAAAGTAATATTAGGTTAATGAGATCATTGAACTTCCAATGCTGTAAACTTGGGGGAAATCTGTAGGAGAATGGCATCCAGCAAGAATAGAAAAGAATGCTGACAAACGCAATATATTTATCTAGATGTGACAAATGAATCTATACATAGTTTTTATCAGGATAATTGATAGAAAAAAGCTGATGGCTTTAGATTCAGAAGATTGTATAATTTCTGTCCTAAGGATAATCCTTTCAGGGAAGTGCTCCATGGCAAGAAACACTTGTCTAAGCTTCTGAAGTTTTAAGAGAAATTTTTTGAAAGAGTTCATTGTGGTTTGATATTTAAAGTTAATTGGTGAATAAAAAAAAAGTCTCATCAAGGTTGTATGTGGAATGCATGATTTAAGACAGCATAGATTTGAGAAAATAATGTAGAACACCATATATTGATAGTAAGCACAAATACATTTCTTACTCCATGTTTGCCCTTCTCCTTGCTAAGTTTGAGAACATAGGTGTGTGTATTTCTTGGCTTAAATGGGTCTTGTCTAAAATATTGGGGGAAAAAAAATCTCAGAAAGACTGTCTCTTGTCAATGCAAAACAAGTACTCAAATTTAACAGAGCTTTTTAATATATTTGTTCAACTATATTCAAGTAAGAGAGTTTAAGTGTCTGGAATGTGTGTTCAGTGAAATTGGAGCATCTGTCCTGGTAGATGTGCAATTAGGCAGTTGGAGGTGGGTATAAAGGACTTATCGGAACAGTTTGTTCTGAACAGTAGGCAGAGTGGGAGAATGTAGAAACGTAACAATGTAAGGCATGTAAAAACAGCACGGCCAAAGTAAAGGCAGTAGAGCCTGATTTCATTAATACTTGAGTGCATGGGAGGAATTCAGAGTATAAACAGTATGGAAAATAAAGTGTATTCCCACAGCAGTATGATTTCTGCCTAAAGGTATTTGTGATAGGTGTAAATAGGCTGTGGAAGGCAAATTAGTGTTTAGAACTTTTTGATGTTTGAAATAAGTCAAAGATTGGTATCATTAATACAAAAATGCCTTTCAAAGTTTGTTTTTCAACTTTGTTACTAATTGAAAAGCTTTATTCATCCTGGAATTTACTGTTTTTTCTCTAAGTCCCTCTTATATTTAGTGCTCAGAATGTAAAACAGCTTCTCATGTTTTCAGAGTTGCTGGCATCTCCACTTTTCTTTCAAACCAAATATGCATTAAATTCTGTCTACACAGTTTAAGAATTGAGTGTTTTCTATGAAATGAACATAAGTTTGTGGCTAAGGCGTTATTTTTTTTTTGAGAACTGTGATCTAGCTCTGCCACATCCTTCTTAAATAAGAAAGATAATTCAGTTTTGATTTGAGCTTGGTTTTTTTTCATAAAGATGTGTATTCTAGAATACATACAACTACATTTGTACAGGTGAGGCATAGGGCTTAATTGTTTTTGTCTTGGGTGGCTGTCTGTCTTGTAATGTTCTGTCATCTGGTACTGTCTGCATTCCAAAAAGCTCTATATGGGTTGTGTCCTGCTGGACTTCCAGCTGTCCATGAGCCAGGAGTGTGCCCTTGTACCCAAGAGGGCCCATGGGATCCTGGGGTGCATTACAAAGAGCACTGCCAGCAGATCAAGGGAGGTAACTGTGCCACTCTTCTCAGCCCTAGTGAAGCCACAAATGGAGTGCTGTGCCCAGTCCTGAGCTCCTCAGGACAGGGGAAATGGAGCTCCGGGAGCAGGTCCAGCAGAGGGTCACAAAGGTAGTTAAGGGACTGGAGCATCTCTTGTACAAAGACAGGCAGAGGGAGTTGGGTCTGTTCAGCCTTGAGGAGTGATGACTGAGAGAATCTCATCAATGTGTACAAGTATCTGAAGGGAGAGTATCAAGAGGAAGGAGCCAGGCTCTGGGCAGTGGTACCAAGCAGTAGGACAAGAGGCAGTGGGCAGTAGCTGATGCACAGAAAGTTCCATCAGAATGTGAAGAACTTCTTTACTCTGTGTGTGATCAAGCAGTGGCACAGATTGTCCAGATGGGTTGTGGAGTATCCCTCACTGGAGACATTCTAGAATCCTCTGGACACAATCCTGTCCAACAGGATGACCCTGCTTGAGCAGGGAGGTTGCACCAGGTGACCCACTGTGTTCCCTTCCACTTACCTGTTCTGTGATTCTGTGTTATTCCTCAGGGTTTTTTTCTAATTCAGACTTTGCACTCTGCAATTATGAGTATGTGTAGAGAAATCAAGGTCTACTGTAGAGAAATCAAGGTCCACAGTAGCTAATATGGAACGTTATTTTTTTGCAATTTCATTAAATTCTGAATTTGTAGATCAATTCTATAAACAAGGCATAAAAGGGTAGGAGTTTACATCCTGTCTCTTGCCAAAATTTGTTTAATTTCAATACAACAAATGTAGATGGGTAAACTACTTGAAGTAACAAAATCAAATCTTACATGTATATATGTTATTTTTGAGATGTGCAGAAGTTGTATCATCAAATATAATAACTTAGTCACTGATGAAATGTAACAAACCTTGACGGTACAGATGCTACTGCTTTTACTTAGCAGAAACAAACAGAAAAAATCACCTAAGCCTTGATGTACCTCCTGCTACATTCAGCTAAAACTGGGACAGTTCTGAGAGGAGTTTTGGTGTACTAGTGTATCATGTTCTTCTTGTTTGGTAATTCATTTAAAGTGAATTTCATGTAATCAGAATAACAGGATAAAGATACTTCTTGGATATAATATGAATAAAGATCATTCTTGCGTGGTTAAGCAGCTGTCAAGTAGCCCTGACTGTCTATTGAGAGTCCACGTAGCTGTAATAATACCATGGAAAATGCGATGCTATTTTAAGAAGCGTGTGGCTGTGCAGAGACACACATACAGATATGGGCATGGCTCTCATGGCCATTGCTTTCTGGTGAGGTCTGAAGTCTGAAACAGGAGTATATGCCTCATCTGCATTAGTAGTGGTGTTTTTTGGGGAACTCCCGTAGGAAGCAACATCTGGATAGCAAGCTGTTAGGTATAAGGAAGGAAGTTTTACTGGGAAGTTGTGTTTTGTTGAAAAACACTGTTAGATACTGCTATATATTATTTTTTTGTTACTTTATATATGGGTGAGCTGTGGAGAAGCAAGAAATCCTGGAATCATGTTCTTTTTTCCTTTTTGACCTTTTTGTGCAGGAAAAGGACCAGCGCAGCCTAGATATCAACACTGCCAAGTGTATGTTGGGCCTTCTTTTAGGAAAAACATGGTCCCTATTTCCAGTATTTCATCAGTTTCTAGAGGTATGGAGTTGGAAACAGAATTACAGGTTGTTTTTAGTCTGTCTTCTCTGATACTTCTAATTAGAGGTAGAATGAACAGCTAAGAATTCCGTGTTATAATCTAGAATATAGTAACCACCAAAGCAGCACTCAATACTGGTTCTTTCTTCCTTTTTCCTAAATCCCTGTGCTGCTAAAGTTTATTTAATGCAGGACAAAGTATAGAAAGTCTTTGATTTGCTTTTGGACTTCATTTTATTGCTATATGTTTGCACTCTAAAGGACATCTTAATCAGAAACATGAATTATTCAGCAGTAGTTTGACTACTTGGTGGTTTCTTTAATCTTTTTTAGTTTTAGATGGCATACAGATTAAAATAATAATGCATCACAAGTTCTAAATTTTCTGTAAGAAAATCTGAGTTTGAGACAGTTGAAAGAATGTTTTGGTAACTTCTGTTTCTTGCCTCAAGCAGCAATCAAAATACAAAGTTATCAATAAGGACCAGTGGTGTAACGTTCTTGAATTCAGCAGAACAATTAACCTTGACCTCAGTAACTATGATGAAGATGGAGCCTGTAAGTACTGCCATATGCTGGTGCTCTAAAATAATTTATTTCTCTGAGCTTAATCATTCTGTGTCCTTTTACAAAATTTTGTAAAATACAGTTATTTGATCTCTCTACAGGGCCAGTGTTGCTGGATGAGTTTGTGGAATGGTATAAAGGAAAACAGATGACATAGGAGTTTTAACTATGCACAGCTACTCAAGAGTCACTGTTACCACAGCTATGTCAACCATTAGCCATAAACTGCTATCTGTATCGAAGTGCATGCTGCTTTCCTTGCACTGCTTCCCTTTGGCAGGGAACTTTTGATGTTTGCTATTTAACAAGCTAGCTGTGCTTGCTGTTTAGCATTGTTCTCTTTGAAGGCTGCTTTGCATTTTGTATTTACACTACGAATTGGTGAACTTGCCAGCATCTTCACTGTGATTATGTGTATATTGCTGTCTAAATTTTGTATATGTGTATAAAAAAAAGCTTCACCTAGGGATTATTTCTGCAGAAATGTATTGTAAAAATAATTTCGTGGCATATTTCTAGTCAACACTTACATGTTTATTGAAACTTTAGTTATTTTGTTTTTCTTTTGGTCTCAAATGTAGCATTTCAGACTTATGGACATAGTTATGTGAAGAACTATTGTTGATTTCAATGTTATTATTTGAGATGCCAATTTCTGAGAGAAGACATGCTGTGACTTTCTTCACCAGAACTCGCCAAACCTGACCTAATGCTTTATAGGAATGAAACATTGGTGTCTTATAATATAAATATGCATATAAATATTAAAACACTGTAACAGTTGTACATGCCACAGATGATTTCCATTTGAAGAAAAAAGTACTGACTTTTTAATGTTAAAACTGCAGTAGTCATTACAGGTACAAGTGAACAAATTAAAGTACCTTTTAAAAATGGGTTTTAGACTTCTGTAAATTGCCTTTGGCATAACTCCTTTTAATTTTTAGTGTACCCAGAGTGTTTGGTCTAGGTTGTGATCTAGTGAAATTGGAAGTTCTAGCTGAAATTAGTGGTTTGGGTAATGAAGAATGCTTACTCCTAGCAAATAGATAATAAAGATTTTGGGGATTTTTTTGTTTGTAATGTTAGGTTTTCCAAGGGCCTCAACTTCATGTTTCTAAGTAATTAAAAATATGGTATCTGAAAAAAAATATGATCTTGAATAGTCAAAACATTACTTTTCCTTTCATGCTGGGGATTAAAGTTTCCTGGCAGAATGTCCATTGCAGGCAATGGGCATTTTAAACACCAGCATTAAATGACAGTACCTTTTAATAGGGACCACTGCCTATTTCACTCATTTCTTTATCTGTATAGGACAGTTCTAGTGACTATTTTGGGGAAAAATGAGTGAATGGAATGATGTTTAAGTTCTGTAATTTTGTCACATTGTCATTGCCTTACATTTCTTTATTAAGTAATGAGTGTTGATTTTATTAAATAGGTTCTTGAAGTATCCGGTGCTATTAAACTTTGATCTCTGAGGATTTATTAAAATGTTCCATATGGATTCATGGAGCATTTAACAGCAAAGGGCCAGTGGATGTTTAGGAACAAAGAATAACGTTACTTTTCTGTAGGAATATTTTCCAAGGTATTAGCAGTTTTGTTATTTCCCTGTAATGCAATCCAAGGGAAGGGGAAGAAAGCATTTTAGGTTGAATGTGACATTTTCATCTGTGTTGAAGGTTCTGTTTTTGCCATCAAAGCAGAAACAACTTTCATGAACGTGACTCTTTTCAGGATTAAGCCTATTTTAGCAAAAAGCACATTATTTGCTGCCCTGGACCAGGAGGTTGTGATTGTGGTGCTACAGATGGTCAGTTTTGTTCAGATCTGTTTGTTGTTCTCATTGGTTTTTCAAACTCAGCTGCCAAAGACAAAAGTTGTTTGTGTATATTTGTATATACATAAATATACGATGTGTATGTGTATACAAACCCTGAAATTTCCTGATGCAAAGAAGAAAATACCACCTTTCCCATGAAATAGTTTTGTTTAGATTTCCATGAAACTAAATAGCACTCTTTAAAATTCATGGTGGTACAGCATGCACAGTCAGTGCTTTCTCATATAATAATACACATAACCTAAATTCCCATGTTTCATGCCAGTTTGCACAAGAAAGTGAGTGGAGTGTGATATTTAATGTTTACAATAAGCCTCTTAGGAAAACACATGTTTTATTAAGACTTCTGATGTAAATGTGTATATTACCATAGTATAACCCTAAGGAAGTATCAGTGGAGCTGCTGGTTTTGTTCTTAAAAGAATGAACTTAGAAGCAATACAACTTTTAACATTAAATTGTGATTGCCAAGATTCTAAGTGAAATAGTGTAATTGCTCTTAAACATTAAGCTAGTTACTGACTCTAGAAAATGGATCAGCACAAATTGACGCGAGTCCTGCAACAAATACAAGTTTGCATAAAAAGTTTTTTTGTATGTAACAAGTAGTTGAGTTCCCAGTAATGGAAGCAAGAGCCAAAGACACTTCTAATCTATTACTGTTACAGGTATAGCTTTCATATGACAGGGTCAACAGAAATCTGCTCAGCTTCAACCAGGTGCTTTTTTTCCAAGTTTTGCTAATGTTTGTCAGAATACAAAATTTAATTGAAAGCAAAGTAAATGGGAAAACTCAGAAAGTACTCGTGCTATAAACAGACCTGTTTTTTAATTTGGGTAAATGTAATTGGGGGTGATGGAAAGGAAGGATGTGTTTGAAAGCGAATCAGATAGATGGTGTGAATTTTTTTCTTCCACTTGCAAACCAGAGTGAGTCTGTAGGCTTCAGCAGGTTTATAAACATGCATCTTCATTAAGTAAACCAACAATTCACTTACAGCCAGCAGACAGCTTTATTTGCATTTATAATGAGCAAATGGACTAAAATGGACCCATATGGCTTGATGAGCTTCCCTGTACTATCTATCCATTTTGCTTGTTTTGCTATATATGCTGATAAGCAACATTGCCTGATCCTGTATTGTGGAGAAATTCCCTCTCATTTTTAAAGAATTGTTGAAACTAAATTAACCTACTTAATTAACCTTGCATTTAGTACAAGTTTGGTCTTTTTGTTTGTTATGCCATGAAATAGTTAATGCAGACTTTTTTTGTTTGGTCGTGGTTTGGTTTGGGGGTTTTGTGTTGGTTGGTTGGTTTGTTTTTTCCTCCTTTTGAAAAGTAATGTACAGAATTTGCTGACTACTTGAACAAGACACTGAGGGGTCATTCCTGAAGTCTCATGGATGTTATGTTAGTTTTCGTGGTGTACTGTTGCTATACTTCTAGCAGAAACTCAATGATCAATGTACAATTCATTTAGGTATTTGGGAGATGTAAAGTGGAAAGAGAGTTAGTGAAAGGAGTACAGCATCCAGAGACTATAGCAGTTGGCATTATTTGATAGGTGACAAACATTTGGAGCTCTTTGGACTCAATCTTAAGGTTATTTTTCAACCTGAATGGTTCTGCTAATATTAGTAACCCAAACATTCCACAAAATAAATTTCCTTCTACAGCAGAGTGATACTAGGTATTTAAAATATTAATATAATTCTGTGTTACTGTTGTTTTTTCACTTTTTTTCTTTTTCAAGGAAAGCCAGCTGAAGAACATGGAATTTATTGTAATCCTTTATGTACTTGAGTTTCCGGTTTTCAGTTAAAGCCTCTTTAAGGTTGTCTTTAAGCTAAAATTTGAATACTTAGGTAATTTTTGTGTGGCCTTTTCTCACATCGTAGAGGTTTTCCCATTTTGCCACAAACACATGCATTTTATTTGATCACAAATATGCTCACACAGTCAGAATTAGTTACAGCTTGTTGCTACTTGGTTAATGTGCCCAAGTTAGTTTTTTGAAGGGCAAGAAGCAGACTTTAGTTGTGTTAAGCTTTTCCCAGATTTCTGTTGACCCTTGGTCACAAGTCTAACAAATTGTTTAATACTCTTGGAATTCATATAGACAGCTTTAAATGTTAGCTTGTGCCCTGGTTTTAATTATAACTGCTAAAATACCTCTTTCTAGGCCTTACATTTTGTCCTTTCATATTTCTCTAAAAGTGTATAGAATACAGCCACAAACTAAATAGTTTGTTTTCTGTAATTGAGACCAAAACTCAGCTTGATATTTTTTTGTTTGCTTTTATTTTTTAAATCCACCCCTCCCTGTGTGTGTGTGCATGTGTACACATGTCGTCACAAAATAGTACCTACTGATGCTGCTGTTGCAGGAACAGCAGTTAACCTGTAACTGTGAATGCCTTGTCTTAGCTATTCGGGTACTACAGAAATGAGATGTGCTAAACTCCTGTGACTCACGGTCTGATGAAAATACTATTATGCCACTTAACATGAGTTCATCTGATTGATTTTTTTTTTAGGTCCTTTGCTGGTGTTGATGTAAAATGGCATCCCACAAATAAACAGTATTTGTGTTGGTTTCAGCAACTGACTTCAGATTTTTATGTGGTTCATACTTCAGAAATTCTCATATCTGAACATGCATCATGTCAGTGGGCAACTTTTATAATTTATGAACTTGTGTATTGGATCTTGTCGTCCATATTTCTAATAGCAGAGCACATTAGTATTTAAAACTGTTGGGAAAAGGCGTGTGTTTCAAAAAGGTTGTGTTTCAAATGGAGTGTGTGAATATAAAGCAGTATTGTCATACAAAAGTTTTCTACAAAAACAGTCAATTTGGGCAGGAATGTCTCTTAAGATAATGATCGTTACCCACTTACCTTTATGCAGCTTTCAACCCATGAAATCCTCATAGAAAAGCTGTTGATGTATGGACTGGATGAGCAGAAGGTGCACTGAAAACTGAAAGCTATAGGAACCAGGGGGTGGTGGTCTGCAGAGCAAAGTGTAGTTGGAAGCCACTAACTAGCCCTATACCAGGGGTCAGTACTGGGTTCAGTCCTGTTCACCATCTTCATTGCTGACTTGGATGATAGGGCAGCAAGTCTGCTGATCACATCAAACTGGAGGTAAAGGATGGTAAGCCAGAGGGTCATGCTGCCATCAAGAGGGACTTCAACAGGCTGGAGAAATGGGCACACAGGAACTTAATGAACTTCAACCAGAAGTGCAAAGTCCCGCAGCTTGGGAGGAGTAAACCCCTGCACCAGTATATGCTGGGGGCCACCCTGCTGGAAAGGAGATTGGCAGAAAAGGGTCTGAGGATCCTGGTCCTGGACCTACTGGACACCAGGTTGAAGGTAAGCCAGCAACGAGTCCTTGCCGTGAAGGAAGGCAGCAAGTAGTATCCTGGTCTTTGTGAGACAAAGTATCACCAGCAGGCTGAGAGTGGTGATTATTTATTACCGCTTGCTCAGTACTGGTGCGGCCACGCCTCAGTACTGTGCCCACCTCTGGGCTTCCCAGTTCCAGAGACACTGTGACATACTGGAGAGGATTCAGCAAAGGGCTGTGAGGATAATGAAGGAACTGAAACTCCTCTCCTATGAGGAAAAGCTGAAAGCTAGGGCTGTTTAGCCTGGAGAAGGTTCTGGGGCAGATCTTACTAATGTATTTAAATATCTGAATGGAGAGTGTAAAGAAGACAAAGCCAGACTCTTCAGCAGTGCTCAGTGACACAACAACAATCAGTAGGTACAAAATGAAACAGTGGAGGGTCCATCTGAACATGAGGAAACACTTTTTTGTGAAGGGTGACTGTGCACTGGCACAGACTGCCCATGGAGGCTCTGGAGTCTCTGCCCTCAGAGATACTCAAAAGCCATCTGAACATGGTCCTGGGCAACTGGCTGTAGGTGGCCCTGCTTGATCAGCGTGGTTGGCACCCTCTAGAGATCACTTCCCACCTCAATCCTCCTGCGATTTCCCAAAGCATATGCTAAGGAAAAGTCTCAAGGGTACTCAAATGTAATGCTGAAAGAAGACTAGTCCTATTTAAATATGGTGATGATCTGAGGGTTTGTTTTTTCTTAGTTTTTGCAAGGTTTTCAATTTTTAGACTTGTAAGGAGCTGTCAAATTGAACATTTTAAAGCAAAAGTGGTAGTATGTAAGCAGAGAAATAGAAAAGGTCATAGCAATAAGACATGAAAATTACATCCTAAATGTCCATAATACATTCATAAATTACATTTTTAAAGGAGCCATCAGTTAATCTTATTACTTTGTATTAGTTGCAGAGTTACAAATCTATTTTTAAGCAGGAAACAGACATAAAAGCTGGCAAGGAGAATAAAGAACACATATAAGTGATTTCACAAGATTTTTTAAAATATTTTGCACAAATTGAGCTACCAGTTTGAAGGCTCCTGACTTAAATACATTCGATTTCAGATAATATTTTATGTTACAATTAGAATATTGTGCTATAGGGCCCAAGCAAGAGAAGCTTTTCGTTATGCTCCTGTTGCT
Source organism: Pithys albifrons albifrons (assembly GCF_047495875.1). Lineage (NCBI taxonomy): Eukaryota > Metazoa > Chordata > Aves > Passeriformes > Thamnophilidae > Pithys > Pithys albifrons. The sequence goes on along the minus strand of NC_092462.1, from coordinate 48,627,511 downwards.
GATGGAAGCTGGGATTGCCTTTGCCAGTTCTCAGAATGTAGGCTGTTGCTTGTATTTATTGGAGGGGGTGAGTCACAGTCTTCTGTACCATGAAAAATTTAATACTACTATCCAGGAGGTTTCTGATGTTAATTATATGTATGTGTATGTCTTCTCCTTATATTCAAAGATTTTTTTCCAGCCCAGTTTTCAGCTTACTCTGGAGAGTTTGAAATGCTTTGTACTTACAGCAAATACCTTGATAATACCCAACTGTCATAGGTAAGCGTTTGCAAGTGAGAGCTTTGTTTCATTCTGATTACTGCAACTGAAGTTCTTGATCTGCTTTTAAGACTTCAGATTTTTTTTCCTGTACTGATTCACTGTGTGAAGGGTACTGTGTCCTGTCAACCATGGAGCTTGGCACGCCATTGCCCTGTGAGAAGGGTGTGCCCAGGCTATTGCCAACATCCTCTTGGCTGTCTCCTCATGCTTCATTTACGGATTCATACAGCATACGCTCGGGCACCTTTGTTATCAAACCCATTCTGAGACTTTGTCTGTTTAACCACCAGTTGGGATAGTAACAGCAACTGGTTTTCTGCTAGTACAGGTATTCTAGAAGAGTCTCAGTGACCAAAACAAGCTAAATTAGTGGAGTTTTCAGTGGGGACAAGACATAGTGGATTGCTACCAACATAAATGTAAAGAAAAGTGAGTGGACACCATCTCAGGGTCAGTGTGTGTGGAACTGTGTAACTTACAGAAGGGCACAGTGAAATCGGTTGGGTAGAGAGGAGCAGAGTATGAAGAGTACTGCGTAGAAGTCACAGAAAATATAAAGGTTTTGTATTAACTGAAAGAACAATCACTAGTGAACTAATATGAAGGAGAAACAGCTGAGTGTTTGGATTTGAATGAACAATAAAAATGGAGAAATCAGTAGCAAGGGACAGTGGCAAGATGAGGCAGAAATCTGAAGGTAAGTTTGAGATGGAATATCAACAATATTCTGACACTAGAATGAAATACTTTGTCATGTGTTAACATCCCATGATAAAGGAGCCAATTTATTTTCTCTGTCGAGAACAGATAAACTTTCTGTGACTTTATGGCATAAAGGAAGGCTTACAAAACTTGCAGCTTCTAACAAGTAGTGTACTGTCTGCATTGCCACTGCTGCATTCCCATGGTCAGAAACAAGATGAGAGAATAATTTTCCAATATATATTTTGAAAGCCTGCTGGACTGTAGCAGAAACAAATGACAAAAGATTGCTGTGTATGATACATGAATAGAGCCACTCAAGTATTTTTCCCCCTCTGCGATCCACAAAGTTGGCTTGCTTGTGTAGTTAGATTTCTTAACTTATTAGCAGCTGGTATAGCCAAAATGTGGAAGACCTTGAGAGGTGTGAACACGGTGTTTGAAGACTCATAAATACCATAAAGAGCAAGTCAGCATTTTTTTCCACGTATTGCATTTTGAAAGTTGCTTTGGCCACCAGTTGCTTGTGTGGATAATGAGCTTTACTGAAAGCTGCTGTGGGTGTGAAGAAACAGGCTGGCGGTGAGGAAATACTGTTCTTTTTTCTGTTCCTAGTGGTTCTGTAGCTGTTCGTACGAGGAACTGCTCTTAAATTAACCAGTTCTTCACTTCTAGACAGTCTCTAAAAACAGCTGGATTTTATGTTCTCAGAGAACAGCAGCCAGAAATTCAATAGAAGCCAAGGCATTATGTGATTTAAGATTATGTGGGAATTAGGAGAGAAAACTGCAGTAGAACAGTAGCATTTACAGATACTTAAATACTCAAGGAATGTGTTGTATTGGGAAACATACTTTATTTCAGAGTTACTGTATTTTAAACCTTTCTGAGAATTATTTTTTTCAAATTTGAGTGTTTTGTCATTTAATTCTTGTCTACTCAGAGCGTATAAACAATTCCGGACAGTCAAATGTGAAAAGCTTTTTCCTGTGTTTGAAAAACAGAAAACAAAAATCAGACTTTTAAAATAATGATTAATTTGATGATAAATTAGCAATTTTTTTAGAAGATGGTTTCATCTGTGGTTCCTAAGCAGACTCCTACCAAAGAAATGGTACCTACTCTAAATAAACTTACATGTTACTGGTTCAGATATCACTGAGTATTGGCATAAAAAGAACAGAAATATTCCAGGAACTAATTGGAAAACAAAATCATCTGTGTGAATGGCAGCAGATTCATTGCTTGTAATTGAAGTAAAGGTGTTATTGAGTGCAGTTATTTGCAAGTACGGTGGTGACCTAAATCCAACATATAAAACACCTACCTGAAATTGCCATATAATCTAGTCTGAGTTATATTAGAGGTTTTGAGAAAATTGTCCTGAAAAATAAAACCAAACCCAAAGGAAAGCAACAGGAGATTTAGGCATAGGTGATTTGGCTGAGTAAATATATAATGGTTAATTGTAATGCTCAGTGTGTAAAATAATTATTTAAAGGGAACTCAAGGCTCTAATGATCAAAGTACTGATGTCCTTCAGTTGCTTTTACTTGCCTCTTAAGGTTTGTACAATAACTTTTTTTAGTTCCAAGCATGTGAAGCTAACAAAAATTTCTAGCTTCTGTCAGCATGTTTGTTCTCTCCTAGTTTCCTCTTTAAAGATAGTTTCAATGATGCAGCAGGACACTGAGCTCACTCCTCATCTGATGGAACTCAAACCTGTTTCTTCGTTTTGGCATTTTTAGCCCATGTCCTCATTGCAAACTGCAGGTGGTGTCCCATCATTGCTACATCTCCACAACTGACTTCTCTGCAAGGATCGAATTCTTTGTTTCTTTGAGAAAAGTCGTTTTTATTATCCTCTATGTCTTGCCAAGCTAAAAAGTAATTTTTAAAATTAATTGAATACTGCTTGGACTTACCTATCTTTGGAAAACTGTAGGAATTCTTAGACCTTTAATCCACAAATTTGGCTTAAAAACCAGAAGACAGTAGTAAGTACTATTTCACTGTATAGGAAAATGGGAAAACACAATAATAGTAATAATGTCATGATAATTTCAATGTTTACATTTATTTTAGATGAAGAGACACAAAACTGTGCTTATCTGTAGCAAATTCCAATGGAAAATAATATATTAGAACTAACTACAAGAAAGTAAATCTATATTTTAAGCAAAAGCTTTATTATCTAATGCTCTAGAGTTGCTTTTCATAAAATCTATTGCTGTTTTTTTTATAAGTACCCTTCTAAATAACAGCCATTTCACTTTCAAACAAAATATGTTTTGCACTTGCTTTAATGACAAAAACACTGTGGGAGCTTAGTATTACAGTTTTGTGTCTCAGCTATTGAAGTTTTTTCTGCTCTGCAAAATATTAGCAAATCCATCAAATGCTCTTTTCTTCTTAACAAAAAATTGGTCCTGTCCTGAATTTGTCTGACTTTTTTGACTGAGCTTTTCACTGGAATTTTGGAGGTGTTCTGCATCTGTTGTACAATTATTTTCCAGTTCTGTCAAAGTGCTGTCATCCTCCACTTTGCTGGAATCAGTGCTTTCAGAAATTATATTTCCTGTAGGTTTTTGTGGGAATGAACATGAACTGTGTTGAGAGCTTTCATTAAAGAAAGCTTGTGGGACTGAAAAGGAAAATCCATCCTCATCACTCTGATCCAGTTGGAAATGACCATCTGTTGTAAACAGTGACTCTGTTTCGACAGAAGTGGGAAGATGCAACAGATCTGCTGTAAGATTACAAGACTGTGTTTCTTCAGGCCATCTGCAGTTGCTGGTATCCTGTAATTCTGTGTATCCATCACAGTTCTTCTCATCACAACCTCTTTGTGTATTATCTGCACAAGCCTTATCTGTGTTCTCCTGCTTTCCCTGTGGCAGCAAGTCTTCTTGCTGTATAATGAACATGGAATGTTTTTCAGCTGTGTGTTCATTCAGCAACTGAAGAGATGATTCATTGCTGGAAAGCAGCAGTGATGTTTTTTTAACAATCTCATTCAAACCACTCTCCGTGGGAGCAAAAATAAAGTCATTGTCCTCAGATGTACTCATGTTTCTTCTTAATGCTTCACCATGATTCTTTTCAGGGGTGTTCCTGGCTTTGTGATTGTCTGTACTTCCCTCTGGTGCGTTTTCTTTTTGTTCAGTGGGACTGAAGCTGAGGGAATGCTGTGGTCTGGTAGGAAGCAGATACAGCTGCAACTCTGCCTCTTTAGGAGAGATTTCTGTATCTGTGTCATATATGGGAGAATGTTCTAGTGAAAGTGCCATGTTACCAAAAGCCCTGCTTTGACTGTGAAGAGAATCAGAAATAGAGTTTTGTACTGTTGACTTCGCATTAGTGAAATAATCACATGTACCTGGAACTTCTTGACTTGAAAAACAGATTGTGTCTGGATCTGACATGCTTACGTGGTCACTACATTTGTCAGCATAAGGGGATGCAGTTTCACATGTGGTGTTACCTGATCCATAATTAATAGTGGTTTCAAAATATGCAGTGTTCTCATCTTCATTTTTCCCAATATGCTGAACTTCAGCAGCAATGTTTGGAGATTCTGGCAGTGTTGAGAGCTCCTCAGTTCCACTCTCTGTACTGGTTTCCTCTAGTGACGACTGACAGGCTGGCAGGTTGTCACTAACGTCAGGTTGTTCCAGTTCAAAGTCTTCTAAAGAACTGCAGTCACTCATTGTGAATGGAGTCCCTTCATCAGAAGAACTATCACCAAATATATCTGCAGAAGCATCTTTTTCATTTGAACATATCCTTTTACAGTCATACTCTGTAGTTGGAGAGTTTTCTATTGTTTCACAGCTGCTTAAATTCTCAATACCTGTATCTCTTTTGGAGATACTGGGTAAAATAAAATCTCCCACATCACTAGGTGTATTTAAGTTGCTGTTTAGACCAATTTGTTCATAGCTTTGTCTTCCAAGCATAAAGTTTGTAGTGTGTGTGGGTTCATTATGTGAAACGGTACTGCTTGTTTCTGGAGAATCTGGTGTAGCCTTTGTCATCTCTGACTGCAGCAGACCAGAGCTGTTGCTTACTTTGCTGTTTCTAGAGTCTTGTGCAACTGAATGTGTTTGTACTGTGGAAAATGGAAAGTCAGTTTCTGCCATGGAGGCGAAATCTGCATCTGAAGGGTTTGTGTGATTTGAGTAGGGGTCAACATTCAGTCTCCTGGGTGTGCAAGGAGTCCTGCTCTTCTCTGAGTCTTTGTTATTTGCATATGTCGAATCTTTCTGTAATGCAATGTCACTGCTCGTTAATTGTCTTGGTGTTACTTCATTGCTGTTCTGATACTTTGTCCTTACAGAAAATACTCCATTATCATAAACATTTACATTTTCATAATTGTCAGTACTAGTTTGGGTTTCTGAAAACCCTGTTTTTTTATTCATGTTGATCTCAGCATTGCTTTGATTCTGGTAATCTGCTTGGGGATTTGGTGAATGTGCACCACTACCAGTGACACTTTCATACAAAGTAGAAGTTTCTTTAGGAAAAATGCATGTGTTTCTTGAAGAATTCTCATCACAAATTAACACATTATGCTGTGTATTTGTTGGTTTGCTTGCAGAAAACCCTCTGCTCAAGGTTTCATCTGAAAGAGCTTGATTAGAATATGTATGTTCTGAACCTGAATTTTTATTCCTGCGCATGAGTCTCCAGAGGCTTACCAGGTAGGGTCTGGCAAAAGCACCCAGACAAAAAGCACAAACAAATGTAATGAGCACTGAGAGGGAGACAGCCAGTGCAAGGTCTGACTCTGTTCTTTCTTGTCTAAAAACAGTGTCACGGACTTTTCTAACCAAAAATGTTGAAACCCTTTCTTTCATCTGTATATTGTAAATGAGATATTTCTCCTTTGCTGTATTAAAAATACACAAATATAATCCTTCAGCACTTTTCTCAGCATTGTGTATCACTAAATTACTCATTTTATCCAGTGTCATATGAGGAGGATGCTGATTTTTTGAAATTCTGCCTTTAGGCGTCCACCAAGAGACTTCATTATCTGAAATAAAAGAAAATACAAACTCAATCTTTCTTAAAAGCATAGGATAATGGATTTGCAGGGTCAAGTTATTTGTTTAAGAACATACTCTGACCTATCTTTGATAATTTTAACAATTTATTATAAACTATTTTCTTTTTACCTATCCATAGTAATTTTAAATGATACGACGTCTGTTAAACCATCATATGTTACAACCTGCCCTCTGCCTCCCCCCACCCCCTCTTTAAAAGCACAGTATTAGAGGGGGTCTTAATAGCAGACTTTACAAGAAAAATGGTATGGGTGAGGGAGGAGGCCACTGAAATCATTTAAGAATGCTCTGGGTTGTACTAGAAACACCTGCTGATGTTGCTTGTGGAAGACACATCCTAATAGGCAGCTGCTTTCCAGTGTGGCCATGGTCACCCAGTGCAGCTCTGGGATGAAAAGTCACCTGTTAACTGTCAGTGTTTCAACCACTGTGATTTTCCTGTAGTTACTGGTTTGACTCCAGCAAAAAGGTCTTAAGGATACTTGCAGTGGTTGAGCTGTTGTTCCAAACTTTAGCTAGTGTGGGCCATGGCTCTTGGCTTTTAGGGTATGTTTCGAAGTTGTATGTTCAACTTTGCCTTTGGATCAGCTTTTGTTCCCGTTGAATTTTGGTGCAATCCAGTGTGTTGATTTTACTCCAGGTTTCTGTAACACTCCTTGTAAACAGACAAAGTAGGTGGCATTTCTGATAGGCCCAACATATTTTCATGTGGGCATGAAATGTTCCCAGGGGAAAGCCTTACCACCTCCAAGTGCTATTATTGTGTTTGAGTTAAACCATTTTGCCTCACTGCATATCACAAACACACCTTGTACTCTGCCAGGCTAAGTTTTCCATCTGCATGGAAAGTCTTGGCCCTGTAGGTTTTGTCTCTGGTACTTTCAGTGCTCTGTATTATTTGTAAATGTAAGTCAAGTGTGTGCTACAGTAGCTGTACTTTTTTAGAAGAAATAGAAACCCTTTCCCTTGCAAATGAACTTTCTTTTCCTTTTGCTGTTTACTGAATAGTGAAAACTGTTGCTTCCTTCTCAGATTTCTACATGCCCGAGAAGCGCCACCTCACTATTTGGTACCTTGTTTCAGTCCAAAATCAACTGATACATTTGCAACCTGCCACCTGTTTATAACTTAGCATCCTTATTAGTTTAATCTAATGAAGGAGATGAAGCCTTTTTTGGGGAAATGTGACTTTCAAATATTCTATACTGGCATATAAATTTATAATGAAATATTTTTGAATGTTAAATTGTTATTTTTAAACAATATCTTTAGAAATCCACTTCTAAAGCTAAATTTCTTTGCTCACTCTGCATGCCTTTGGATTTTAGCAGCATTTAGATGGCGTTCCTGATGTACGTACCCCTTGTGTTGTCCAAGTTACAGTTCAGCACCAACGTGTTCCCTGTTGGGATTGTAACACTCTTGAGCAAGACACTGTCCCTGCAGTTCAACTGGTAACTTGAAAGATACAGCAGAGGTTTCTGTGAGTTATTGGCAAACTTATTGTATGAAAGGCTTGATTTTTTCCTTGTGGAGTCAAAAGGAAAATGAAATAAGTGTTTAAAAGCATTTAGCCTGCAGTTAAACATCCAGGCACTATTTGACAAATACACTTCAAGTTGAAAGAAGTTCAAACTGATCAATATCTGTGGCAGAGGAATTGTCAGAGGATTTTCACGGAGATCCACAACCTATTTGGAAATAATTCATGATTAGTTTGATAAGCCTTACAGTGGAATCATTATTGCAACATCTACAATGTTTCTTTTCGAAAACAAGCGCTCCTGTAGTTCTGCGAACAATGCATCTGTTTAGGATTTCAATAGTGTTGTTCTAAGCTTTTTAATGTATGTGAAAATTACAAATTGTGGTCTGTTTAGGATTCTCCCATTGCAGACATACCTCTGTGGGAATAAGCAGCTGCAGAGCTCTTGCCGTGGAAGGGAGAGGATAGAAAAGGATGTGTGTGCTTAAGGCAGTTACGGATTGGTTTGTGGCATAGATAAATAGTGGATTTATGCTTATATTTTGTATATTTATGTGTTTGTTTTCCTATTTATGAAAAGCAAATATATAAAAATATCACCATTCACTTTAGTTTTTATAATCGTACACTAATATTATAATCAAAGCAATATAATCATGCTGAATAGTTGATAATTAATATCTTTAATGATGATTAATATAAAATATTGAAACAGTTGTAATACTGCTTTACAACCTGTAATTTGCTGAGATCCCTGAAGGCTTCTGGATGAATTTTAGTTATCTTGTTGTTTTGCAGGTCAATGTCCTTCAGCCGTGAACAGTTTTGAAAATCCTTTGGATCAATCTGTTGTATGTTATTGGATGACATATGGACAGTTTGTAAAGATTGCAGCAGACCTAGTCCTAGGAAGAACAAAAACTATTTCACATTTCATGTTCTTATTTTCTTAATTGTGTCAAGTGTCTTTATAAAATTCTTTGCAGCAAAATTCCTTCCATTCCTGTTTATTGCAATGAGCAGCTGCTGCCTTTGTGTTATTATTCCTTTCCTAGGCAGTGGTTGTCCCATTCTAAAAGTTGCATAGGATCAACAGCAGGCATGTTAATACATTCACTGTTAAGTCATGTTTTAAAAATTGACACTTTCATAAAAGCAGTAACTTTCCTTTTTGCTATCAAAATTATTCCAACTGTGTGTTTCAAGCACACTTCTCTGGAGAACTGGAGGTAGGAAAGGAGAAGTTTGAAAAGGGTGGAATATATTCAGTTTACAAGATCCAAATATGTTAATTGTAAGTAAAAGATGGAGATACAAAAGGTGATACAGTATCTCCTATCCATTGCCATCTGCAGTTTCATGGAAGTTTTTCATATGTGGAATTATTTGAACCATATTCATAGGATGTAAAACCTGACTGAAAACAAAAATATATTGTTGCTTATGCCTGCCTGTGAATTATCAAGCATGACAGTATATTCTTCAGTGATTCCTAGTTACAATAGCACGTCTTGCACAAGGAGCACTTCTGAATGCTGGACATGCCTCATTTTTCTTTGGCGCTGCGTAGGCAGCCCCTGAAGCTCCAGCCTGCAAGTTTCAGGGGGAAGGCAGGCACTTGAGCACTCGGCATCACCAGTTTGTAACATCTGAATGTCACTATAAAGTGATTTTTGATCATACAGCATTGTTGAGAGCTTTTAGTTCTTAAAAATTTTGCCCTTGGTGTCATCTGGTTTAGCGGAAATCTCTCAGTTTGCAGTTCTGTTTGCTGAGTAATTGATCTTTGGATTTATTGTGAAATGCAGAGGGAATGATTCATTTCTGCAGTAAAGCTAGAAGTAGCTTATAGGAAAGGCATTCAATAGTTCTGGTAGTTCATAAATTCTTCCTTACACCTGCTTGAGGAATTGTACTTTGGATGCTTCCCCTTTCCTGAAGCCAAACTTGTGCCAAAAATATACAGTGCTATGCAGCAGTGGGCAGGAGCCTGACTCCTGGGGTGGCAGGTGTGAGAAGGGTTTCTCTGTGGGAAACCTCTGCTTTAGAAGTGCAGCTTGTGGGTTTTTTTACCAGAGCTTAAAAACTAGAATGTTAGTGAAGTATTTTGGATGACGAAAATAAAGTTCTGAACATGTATTTAAATAAATATGGAATTTAAGTGAAACTTGCAGTATTGTGGTACCATGCAAAGCAATTTGACCTTTAACATGTAAAAATGAGTCTCCTATAGAAAAGGATTGATCTGTCTGACCCACTAAAGCATCCTATAATATGCAGTTATACTTAGCAAAATTTACATCATTGTATTTTATAATGTAAGCTTTCCTATGTTGTCTATATGACCTTACAGATATTACAAAATGATGACGTGAAATGGGTTTCCTCCATGTCAGAGAACTATTTTTCATAAAAGGAGAAAAATAGAACTTTCAGGACCCTGTGTAGGTGCACATTTATTCCCTTTGCCTGACTTTGTGGGGTAAGTGAGTTTTTTGTTTGTTGCCTCACATCCTCCTATATTTTCAAATTCTAGAGCTAATGAATCTGATGTTTTTATCAGAGATCAATAAATTCAACACACTATGTAGGATAGGGTTGCTCATTCAGCAGCTTCTGCAATCATCCAATGATGAGGATAAAGGCTAAGCTGCCCAGCATAGCTCAGTGACCAGCAAACCCTTTCTCAAAGTCTATCAAAACTTTAGAGTCCTCTCCTGTTACACCAAGGAGTCACTTTCACTGGGTGTCAGACGGCATAGAGCCAAATTGTTTTGACGGAACAAAATATATCTTTCTGTCCTCATAAAATACTAAAAATGGAGCAAGTTTTATTTAGATATGTTGACTTTCTTCTGAAAGGTAATATGAAATCCATTATCAGTAGTTTAAGGTTCACTACTGGATTGTAGAGGCTGTTTTTTTTCTGAAGATCCTTACTTCCCTTTCTATACAACAAGCAAGAATACTTCTTAGGCTCTTACAGGATAAATCTGGTTATATTTGATTGATATTAAGGCATTACAATTGCAAAGACTGTATTAGAAACCCCACCCTAAACTGAAACAATCCATTTGCTTTTGCCTCTGTATTTGCAGGTGGAACTTTCCCCCACCTTAACTAAATGAGAAAGTCACGTTCTAAATTCAGTAAGATGTGTAAATTATATCCCAAACCTACTTACCCCAGGGGAGTCAGGTCCTTAGGGGTTTTTGAAATGCTTACCTCTTGGAACTGTGTTAAGATTATTTCTTTCAACTGACAATATTTCCAAAGCAGGTAGGAGGTGATCCACAGTTTCAGACCCAGCTGCAGGCATAGGTGTATCCAGTGTGAGGGTGTGGATGGCATTACCATTGAGGTTTAGAGTTTCTAAAACAGGTAAATTTTTACAAGTGGTCAAGGAGAGTTCAGAAATCAGGTTGTTACTGAGGTTCAGGTGTTTCAGCATCCATTCTTCATTTCCTCCATCAGTACACAGAATGGTTTTAATATTATTGTAACTAAAATCAGCCACTTTGGCTGTTCGTGATAAATCTTCTGGAACAGCAGATATTCCGGTGAAAGAACAATTCAGTAGGAACTGCCCATCCCACCGGCATTCTGAATGGTGATGTGTAGCAAGAAGAATCCGCTGTGACTTGGCTCCCACTGATCCAGGAAGAATAAAGGAAAGGACCACAGCTATGACATTCAAGTGAAGGTTATCCATAGTATCTATATGTAAAGTGTAAAATTATGGTTAAATTCAGCATAACAAGAATTAAATAGAAAGCGGAAATACTTTGAGATAAAAAAAATCAACACCAAATAACCAAAACATTACCATTCTGCCTTAAACATTCACGTTTTGGAGTCTTAGGTATTTTTCAGAAAGAACATTGATAAATTGGTCACCTTCCCCCTCCCTCCACCTCTCCCAAAAAAACAATTAGAACCTTTTCTTTTCCAGCCCTTTGTTCAAGAAACACAACTTCTCAGGAGCTTGTGAACTAACAACAGTGGAGACTTTTGAACTCTGCTTCAAGTATCATACACAATTACCACTGAGCAAAGTCCATCAGATACAATTCATGACAAACAGGTGTGGAGTGACTTTCATACTTACAGTTAATAAAATACCAGTTTCCTGTCAATAACACAACAATGTGTTTTTAATGAAAAACTGTATTCTTAGAAATAACACTTCTGAAGCACAGCTGCATCTTAGAATTTATTGTTTCATTTCAAAACCATGATTAGAAATTCAATAGTCTTTCACTCATTGAAACAACCACCACCTTTACATATGATGAGAACTCTTCACATGCAAGTTGCTTCAGTGTACCTGGCCTGGCATTTTACAGAGCCATGTAGAATGCACTTCAAACACACAGAATCTTAAGTGCAGCTGTGGGACTGAAATAATGATAATAATGTGCCACACAATGTTTTAAAGACATACAGAGAAATGTACCTTAGGCAGTCAGAAAACAAACATCAAGCAAACATAGAATACAAGGCATGTGTGGTGCCAACACTTCTCAAACTGTGTAATATAAATACAAAACATATTAGCAATACATACACAGTAGGTAGCAAATTCATAATTTATTTAAATTTTTATTTCTATTATTTGTTTTGTTACATTTTGACAAGAAAATTCCACACTTGAAAAACAATTCTCCAGGCCGTGATTTAAGAGTACCTTTGTGACAAATCTTTCAGCTACACCACATACCTTATTTTAAAAAGAACTCTTGTAATTACAAGAATCCAATACTCGCATGTCAGTATTAACCAGAGAAGAGCTTGAGTATCCTCTTTGTGTGTAGCCTACTTGATGGAGGCAGTATCTGTCATTTGCAAGATTCATTTCAGCTTTGAGGATGCTGTTCTTTATATTTTTATATTTGTGTATTTATATATTAAAAAAAAAAACTTCCCTTAGCATGAGAGTGAAAATTATGAAAATGTTTATTTCCTCTTCTTAACTGTAACAGATACTAAATGAAACATTGCTTAGCAGCAAAGGTAGGTGCATGTTTTCAGCAAAATGGGTATTAAAAATGTTTATTAACTCTGGCAAAACGATGAAGTTCATGAAGACAAGTATGCAAAATGTTAATATGTCCCCACTGAGCAATTCAATGTCTTTTACTACATTTTATTCTGTTCATTCTGATTTTGTCAGATCAGCTCCATTGCTGTCCATCCTCAAAACCCCAACAACTACTGAGTATTAAAATTCAGCTTTGCCTTTGAGCAGTGAGGGAAACATGACTCCTCTGACCTCCTGTGTGGTGCAACGCCTGACTTAAGGATCGCCCTCCAAAAATCATTTCCACTCATACACATCCTGCATAAGGACTTACTGACTTCCAGTCAGTAAGGAATTTCAATTCCTTCTTTCCAGTAAATTTAGGAATTGGGACCTTAGATGTGAAGTTCTTGTTACAGCAGGAGCTGGTTTGTATTTTATGGAATTCTATATACTTTGAGTGCTGTAAAACAAGGGTAGATAGTTTATCTTCCCATAACAAATGACCAATATTGAAGTTAACGTGTAACATTTGCACAACTGTTTACGAAGTGTGTTCTTATCTAGAAAAACTTGCCAAAAAGCTGTTGCAAAGTCACTTTTGTGGCTTCCATTACTAAGATTATTTGATGCTACTGCAAAACATTAAAAATCTATCTTAAACTGAAGAAATATGTGGGGTGGGGAAAGGAGTACTCTTCTAAATAGCTGGTCTGGTTTTTAGCACTAAACACCCTGCTGCTGCAAAAGCAGTTGCAAGGCTGTAACAGGCCCCAGTTCACCACAGTTCCACTGCTGACAAATTCCAATACACACATATTTACTCTGCTGTCATACCATCCCATTTAGAGTTACAGACTTGCAGTTTAACTTCAGAACTTAATTCTGAAGTTTTCAGTAATGTGTCAGTACTGACATTTATGGGGAAAGAAACATCTGATCTCAGACACTGCTGCAAAAGTCATGCCTTAGATTATTACCTGTCAAGTAAGGGACTCAGACACTGTTCACATTAAAGCACCCAGGAAAACACTATTTTTGGGTAGTGAGCAAGTTATATCTTTAAAACTGTACTTCTAATATAAACATGTTTTATAAATACTTCACATAAATTAAGCAACTGCAGAATGTCTTAACAGTACAGAGAAAATGGCAGCTCAAGCAACACTTGAATAACTGCAAGACTATTTCAAAATTCAAGTTACATTTCCACACTCAGTATTACTTTGCAAATATTATTGATGATTGCATATTTTTTTTAACGACATGAGAATAAATGGCAGAAATAATGCAGTATTTTAAAGTGAATCTGCCCTTACCCCCCACTTAGTACGCATCTTGCAAACCACCAAAGTTTGGGGGCAATCATTGTATCAACAAGAAATGGAGAGAAGAGAAAAATCTGCCACTTCAGCCATCCTTGGCAAATCCATTTCCAACAACAAGTGGACATTCCTCTTGAAGTACTTCAGACCACAGTCGTGTTCTCAGCAGTCCTCAAGGTCTTGGGACGTAGGAGAAAAACCTCTTCTAAAGGCAACTGAAGGCAGTCAACGTTGTTGCTAAGATCATGTTCTTTAAATATATTCTACTAATCCCAATTCAAGAAGGTACTTCAGTGTGCATATACACTGAAAGCTTACTGAATCAGTGCCACTCTTGCTGTTAGCAGGATAATGACATAATACTTCTGACCGTAACAGAATTTCCTTAAAAATATTATGTAAGAAATGTTAGTACAAACTGCTGTAAAAACCAGAAATCCTTGAAGGCATGCAATTACTTCATACAAACACATGTAAACACCAAAGAGAACTCTCTTGGCAGTGGTTTGTTTTAGTGTGTGGCTCCACATGGATTGACAGAAGTCTGACAACCCATGTTATAACCTGTCACCTGAACCTTGAACAGGGTCCCATCCGCACACATACAGAGCTTGAAACGCAGCCAGTTGCCGTTATTGAACTGTTCCCCGTACGAGGAACTTGGCAGTCGCGATGGGCTGACCATCACAGTTCCGTTCAGGATAATGCTGTTTTCCTATTAAGGAGGAGAGGGGAAAAAAGTACAACTGCTAATTTAAACAATGCAGGTTGTTTTTCAGAAGGACAAGCTGGTTTAATGATTAAATGACATCTTTAGGACAGCTGTAGAACTAACATAAGAAAATATGTTTGAAAAGGTTTAATTTTTAAATGAAAATTATAATAATGCTCTTGGATTTCTCAGCTATGCAAAGCAACGTACTTTGTTATTGCAGACGTAGATTGCACTAGAGACAGCACTTTCACTTTACACTTTTCACTTTACAGACCTATTAGCAAATGCAGTAAATCTAAAAATACGGATGTCAAATGGGAATCAGTGTTTGAATTCATATATGAAATTCAATCACACTTGAAATGCAAGTGCATATACCTCTATTTTTTATCCTCCTTTCACCTCTTCCTTCGTTCCATATGCTCTGCAATCTTAATAGTCTCCAAAAGTCTTAAAGGAATGCTAGTGAGTCTTACTGGGGCAGCACAGAAGGTAGTGCTCTTAACTGGCAAAGTTATGACCCCAGTAAAGCTTCCAGAGGAGAAAATGAATTCTCTTTGGTATTCATTTCAATGCAGAGGCCAATAGCTTAGCTTTAATTGCGTTGTGGGATTTTGGTGTCTTAGCAGTAGTAAGAAAACTACTGAACCATTAATTAACAGCAAAGTAATAAACCACTTATTTAAATCCTACCAAACATACTGATTAAACTTTTATGCATGACTATTTTATATAAAATCTGAAACCATATAAAGCTACATCAGTTTACTATCAGCCTGAATTTGAAACTAAGCTGTTTAAAAAATGCTGATTTGAAATACTCACTGCTTTAAGTTCCATGTTACCACCCATTCGAAACTCAATGGTCTTGCCTGTGATGAAAACACCTTCATTTCCACGGACAATAGCACGGCCATCGACCTTTATGTTTAGATCACTGGTTGCATTGCTGGTAATCTAAGAACATAACACACAAAAAAAGGGCATTACATATCAATGAAAATCTATCACTTGTGTTTGTCTGAGTTAATTACCTTAAAAGCATTGCTACACAATTTAATAAAAACCATCAATGTACTTGCCCTTCTGCCATTATGCCTGCAAACCTTCTGCCTATTTGTTATTTTTCACATTCACATTCAAAATCAGGGTTATTTAATTTTGGAAGGCATGTAAAATAGTTTATTTTTGTGATAAAAGTAACAGCTCATATGACAACTTTATGGGATACACAGCTAACACTCGTAGCAAATACAGGCTTCCTGTTAGGACTGATTATGTAAACTTTAACCCTCTGTTTTCACTTAATCAGTTCCTTCTATGCATTTATAGGTTTTGAGTTTTTTATCTGGAACAGGGTTGTTCAATCCTTCCTAAGGCACACTCAACCCTCTATAAAACCACTTGTACTACTCTACTGTTATACAAACTATGAGCTGTATTCTCATTAATTATAAAAAATAATTTAAGAGAGACATACCCTCTCTGTAGAGGCCTTTTGTACATTCAAGATTTTAACTCCATTTGGCAGATGAAACTCATGAGTCTCATAATCTGTGCTGAACAAGGTGTTTTGTGTCCGTGGGTCTACAAATTCCATGCCAATATCACTGGTAATGGAAGTTTTGTCTTTTTCCACGCTAAGCTTGGTTGTTCCTTGCTGAAATACAATCTTCAGAAACAAAGTCGTTAGGTTAAAAATGTTTCAAATATAACATTTATTCGTAATGTAAGTGTAGTACTCTTGTGTTGCTCACAGACTTTCAGTACGTGGTGTAACTTACAGGCTGATTATTTCCAGTAATCACCAAATCTTCATTCCGTCTCCCTCCTACAGTGCTTTTATATAAGGGGTGTATAACACCCATGTCAGACACTTGCTTAAACCGCAGCAAGCCACTCTCATGGAATTCCATACTGTCACAACCGTTGGGGCCGATTCGAATCACTGCCCAGATCACCAGGGTAATCTGAAAGAGGAATGGATTTTCACAGATTACAATAACTGTATCCCACAAGAAGGATTGTATTAACTAGACGTTTGATTTGAAACCATTATTAATGCTAGTGTTTAAGTGAGTTTTAGGTGTGAATTTACTTTAGTCTGTTTAATTCCTACTGGAAACATCATAACACAATTATGAAAAGCATTTTACATTAGTTTTAGACTTATCTGAAACAGTAACTAAAATGATTTTTTTATATCTATATATCTATATATCTCTCTCTATATATATATATATGAAATATTAAATCTTGTCCAGAATTATATCCTTTTTGTTTAAGGGCATCATGGTATCATTGGCTAAACAAATTTCCTGTATAGCCCATCTCAGTATATACTTAACCTGGAACCCTCACAGGTTACTCATTACTTCTCAATGACCAAGCAGTAAAGGGGTGGTAATTACAACAATTAAGCTTTAGAGTGCAGTGCCTTATTAATTCTGAAAGCTCATGTGCAGCTCAGTTATGTAAAATGTTCTGGGCATATACCCGCATTTGTACTAATAACACTTTGCATGGAGTGACACTTCGAAGGTTCCTAATTCTTTCTTGCGTAAACAGTAGGTTCCTTGCTGGGTTCTTGGCAACTGAAATAACCATGATTGAATTTACAAGATTCTTCCACCTAATTTTCTTCAGGCTCCAAAAGAGCAAAACAGAAAGGAGAAAAATGAGAATCTCCTTCAGTACATTTTAGGTCCTCAGCCATACTCAAAAAGTTTCATTTCTCTAAATAAATCATCAGAGTGAAGTAAGACCTGATGTTGCTTACAGTGCAAGTATTATACTCACAATCAGATTGATGACAGCCAAAATAAAAAGAACAACAATCACACATATGGCCAAGTTGCCTTTCCTGCCACGTAACCCTGTCTTATGAAGACGGTCTTCATCGATGGGAATGTATCCTGCTTTGAAATTACTGTTGTGTTCCTTGTTAACGTTCCTGCGTTCCACAGCCTTCTCTCGCATAGACTTCTTCACTGGGCCGTTCGAACTTTGCTGTAACACACAGCATGGATTAGCCTCAAAAGGCATGTAAATTCACCAAAATGACACACATATATGTATGCAAAAAATATAAATTTGAATTCACTAGTGGAATACATTAGATGTTATTTTCAATATTAGATTTCAGTCTGCCACCGGATACATAATTAGAACCACAGTAAACTCTGCTAACACAATGACTAAGTTTCAAATCCAGGGTTTTTCAGATAATATATGGTTTTATATCTCATTTTTATAATGTAGATAGGAATTATTAATGACATTGTTGCAGTAAAAAAATCCCAAAACAGCTTTAAAGAACTTCAAGTGTTTATCTCTTGGGGAAGACACAGGAGATAATACTACAGGTCATTTGCCAATACACAGGATTTTAGTTCCCTTGGAGCTCATGTCTGACAGACTCCCAGTGAGTCTATTCAAAAGGAGCAGAGCGAAGTACAGTTTTAAAGTTGGACAGCACAGGGCTTGCATTGAACTTCACTGCTTGCATTGAGAAAAATACTGTGCGGCTTCAAACCTGGCATGGGAAACTTGGCCTGCCTACCTGAAGATTAACAATCTGAAGTTACTAGATTGCAAGGATTATCCTGTCAATGCAACAAATTAATAGAGACAACCCTTGTAGATATTCACAAATAAAGTCTTTGTTCCACCTCTGTTGAATGGAATAGATTACTGTTTCAAGGATTCAAGTTTTCAAAGAAGGCACTTGATCTTTTTGATGTGATTTTGTTCACCCGAAATGAATCCCAAAACTGCACTTGCTCGTATCTATATTGATGCAATGGGTTTTCTTCTGTTGCCGAAGAATAAAGAAATGGTGCTGAGAAAGGTGCTTGACCTGGGCAAGTGCATGGAGGGCTTTCTGGGCGATGTTCTGGGCCCATCCCAGCCCCGCACAAACCGCGGGCCCCGCCCGCCCCCGCCCGGCTGCTCAGAGCCCAGCGCGGCAGCGACCCGGGGCAGTGCAGCAATGCCGGGCATGTCCTTCCCGGGCAGAAAGTGACTCCTGCAGTGCAGCCCATGCCGCCACGGTATTCCTAGGGCACAAGTAATTCCCGCAGTGCAGCCAGGCCGGGCATGTCATTCCCAGGCAGAAAGTATTTTTGTCTGTCTCAGACCCGCGCCTGGGGCCAGAACGATGCCGCTCCCCCTGCCCCGCGGCCGGTCCGCCTCTGCCCCATCCGGCCCAGCCCGTCCTGCCCGCACAGCGCCGGGGCCGGCGGACTCCAGCCCCACACCAGCCTCGCCCCCTGCCACGAAAACGGCGCCCCCGCCCGAGCGCCCCCTTCGCAGCAGCGCCCCCGCCGGACCGGCTGCTCCCTGCGGCCCCCTCGCCCCGGCGGGACCCGCCGCCGCCGCCCCTGCCGCGTCCCGGCGCGGACGGACCTGCTCGGGGGCGGCCGCCGCCATCTTCGCCGCCGCTGTGGCGGCGCTGCCGCGGGCGCCCCCTGGCGCCGCTCGGCGGGCGGGCCGCGCCCACGGGCGTTACCGGCGGCGCCGCCTGGCGGCCGTTCCCTCCTCCCGGTCCCCCCCAGCTCCCCCCGCGTTGCCGTGACAGCCACAGCGCCGCCGCCGCGGGCGGACCGGGGCAGCGCGGCCGGGCCGCCCGTACCATCCCCGTGCCATCTGGGCCGCCCGAGCAGCGTTCCCGGAGGGACAGAGGAGCCAGCGCAGAACATCCCGCCTCATCCCCGGGAGCGAGCTGACCGCCGGCCATGGCCGACGGCTTAAGGAATCTGGTGGGCGAGGGCAGCGCCCGGGCGCTGCAGGAGAAGCTGGAGAGCTGGCAGCAGGACTACGAGGTGGGTCCCGCCGTTCCTCGGGGCCGGCGGGCCGCTGCCCGGCGGGGCGCGGAGCGGGCGCCGCCGCCGCTCGGTGTTCCACAGGCCGGTTCGGGAATGCTGCCCCGCACCGGGTCACCACGGCCTCAACAACTTTTAAGCACTCCCAGCTCCAGGTCTTTGGCTTTTTTTGTCCGTGACGATGTTCCCTGAGAGCAAGAGCTGGAGGTTCGAGGCGGGGTTGGAGCGGTGCTGGTGCCGTGGCGCAGAGCGGGGCGTTGCGGGGCAGGGACCGCGCGGGGCTTCGCTGGAGGTCCGGGAGTAGAAAGGGCGCTGAAAGTGAGAACGGGTTATCCGCATCCACCTCTCCTGGGTGCGGAAACCTGTTAGCGCTGAGAGGCTGCTGCCAGACAGCCCGGCGATCAGGGGGCTGCTTAGGGGGAAGCGGGGGGGGAGGCAAGAGTTGTGGGTGAGGATGAGGAGGAGGCTGCAGGTGGCTCCGACATGGACGAGGAATGAGCGCTAACAGGAGACTGAGACGATGGAACAGGAGAAGCAGTAGTGAAGGTGTAATACTAGGGAAAGATGGATTCACAGAACCTGAGACTTCACAACTGTGACCTTTCTCAGTGGGAAATCTTGACAGAGTTGTCACTGGTGCCTCCCTAGGTTTTCATTAGCCTCAGGACACGGATAGCTGATTTGATCACGAGCCTGTAGCTGTGTACTATGGCTGGTAAGAAAAGGTGTAAAGCAGAGATGCAGCTTTTTAAAGGGAAATCAGTAGCGGGAGCTGAATTCGCTGTAGTAAGTGAATTAGGGGTAGTCTCTGAGGTCTTGGGCAATGAAGATGAACAGTTCCATGCTGCTGTTGCAGAAAAAGAGGAGCTGGCAGATGGAAACACCGTGGGCGTTCTGTCGCTGTAATGAGCTGGAAAAATACACTTTGCTGCCGTGTTGTGGTGGAGGTGAGCAGGTTGAGTGGGCTCCCCGAGGCCAGAGGAAAGCATGTTGCTGCAATCAAAACGCAAGCTGACAGGGGCATGGGTGGGAATTTCAGCTGTTTTGGAAGCTTGTAAAAACCATGTGGAGTCATTAGAGCCTGAAGATCAACAGAGTGATCTATGTGGAAGATGATACACAGGTTATACATAAAGGAAGCAGGTACAAAGTGTGTGTTCTCCTGGCAGATGCAGTATTATCCTGGATGGATTAACCCCATCAACTCCTTTTCAAAATTGCATTTGCTGAAAGTGGTGTAATTTTACTGTTTTCCTAGGCATAATGCTGGATTTTGCCTGTTCTTCAGTAATATTTGTTTTGTTTCCTAATTCTTAAAAACAGAGATGAAATTGCATGGAGTTTTCAGGTTGCTGCTGAAAAAGTAAGATAATAGCCTTAAATGTATTTAGCTAATAAGGAAAACCAGATTTTGGACTAATATTTTTTTCATCCAACAATCTGCTATATTATTAATAACTATGTTGAAAGGTTTCATCTCAGATCTACAATTATTACAGTTCTTCTTCTAGAGACATTTGTGGTTGCAACTGCTTTATGAATGGGGAAAGGAGTAAGTTTTCTCCAGTAGTGAATTAAGTGGGTGATAGAAGTCCTGACATCTTGTGCATTTGCCTGTTAACAATGTGAACCTTAAAAGATGAGTGTTCTAGTGGATGCAGTAAGAAAAGGTTGTGAAAATGTTATTATAGGAGGAAAAATGTCATGATCATAACAGGAATAAGTTGAAATAAAAAAGCCCACACAGATGCAGTAATGTACATTAATTTACAGATTAATTCCTGTGATGAGAATCTGAACCGATGCTGTGAAATATTAGAATTGAACACTGAAATTCAAAAGAAGCTCTTCACAATTCTCAATGAAACAGCTCAAAAAGGTAAATCAGTGCCCTGTCTAATTACTAACACTTTTCACATGTGACATTTTTTCAAACTCTGACTGTTTATGTAAGTGTTCTCACAGTTTCTTAGTGTATGTATTTTCTTAGATGGTCATAATGAAGGCACAGAAACAATAAAAAAACGTCTCCTGCCACAGCTAGGGACTTGTTTTTCCTGTGCTGCTTCAGGAAAGAGCTCTCTCGTTCAGGTATGTAAAAAGTTTATTTTAAGAGAATAGAACCATGTGAACTTTTACTTGCAGAAGAACTTTAATGACTTCTGTCAGTAATAACCTCCCTCCCAGATTTTGCTTAATGTAATACATCCTTAGTTGCTTATGGAGACATCCATGCTATTGTGGAGGAATTTGTGTTGTAAAAGAAGTCTGTGTTAGTGCACTGCTTTCCTTTTCTAGGTAAAGATTTGCTAAGTTTACATGGCAGAGACATCGTAGAAAAATTTATATTTGTGTTAGAAAAACCTAGCATTATGTGAAAATGTGTATGTAATCTGAAGGTGTGCATAAACTCCATACATTAATCTCTGAGCTCCTTTTATTTTTTTTTTTTAAGAAAAAAGGTGTTGGACTATATTAACATTAAATTATCTCCAGAAGGGTTAAATAAAAAGTGCTCGTGTCCATGATGATACCACGGTGTTCCTGCCGTGGTGTTTGGAGTTAGTATGTATTTATTATTTACTGAAGGAGTTGTGGTGCCAGCAGTTTGGCAGAAAACATAGGTCTGTTGTGGTTTTCTGCTTTGAAAGAAAGTAAGTGTGTTGGCTAATGCAGACTAAGGGAAAATACTCAGCATCCCAAGATTTGACAGTGATGTCTCTGTGTTCTCTAATTTCTCATGTTTTCACCTCCTCTGTCAAAATCTTTCACAATTAAAATAAGGACAAATAAAAAGTGATCTCCCTTAAGAGTCAGTTTCTATTATAATACAGGAGTAGAATTCTGCCAAAAAATGCCACAAAATATAAAATAATGTTATTAAATGATAGTACACAAGGTGTACCAGTTACAGATTTGTCATTGCACATGACATTCAAAATTTAAAGAACCTCCTGCACAGTTACTTATTTATTTCCACTAGTATTAGACAACTCTCTAGGTTGTTAAAGATGGAAAGGCATGTGTAGTAATGTGCTTTCTGGAATGGCAATGCTTGCCTCCTCTGTTCGAATAACTTTTTCTGTTATTTTGTGTATTTGAATTCCCAAAAAGTTTACTTGAGTTGGTGATATAGTTAATCAGAAGTTGACTAACTGAAAAAAGCCAACTGTGCAACACATCTGCAAAATGCGTTGTTCTGATGATGTGTCTACAAGCAGTAAATCTACATATGCAGACCTTTCATAAGTTCTATCATGAGGTATAAAAGAAGTGAATATTTTTCTTAAAATAATTGAGTCTTTGTTTGGTATGCCTGGAAGACATTGCTTATGTCTCCAGAAGGTATGCAATTGCTTTTGTTCTCAGTTTCTTTAGAAATGGTCATTACTGAAATCTTTAGAAATACATCTGCTAATAATGCTGTAGTACATTGCTGAGGAATTGTGTAAGGTAGTACATTCAAACACTGTGACTTTGTGTTTCCTGGTAGGATTCAATTGAGAGCAAGATGAAGCTGAGCAAACTGGACACCGCTCAGACTTCTCCACTTCAAGACCTGGAGGAAAAACTGGCTTCAACTCGTCTGCAGATCAACCAGATGGAAGAAGAGTAGGGAAAATAACTGTGATTCTTTTTGTTTGCTTTTTGTTTTTCAGCAAGCCACATTTTTCTCTCAACATCTAAATACTGATGGAGATTTGTGAAATGTTTAATTTCTGCCTTAAAATCAGGCTCTTTATCATGTGTATCAGAGGTGGTGTATAAATGATACATCATACACACATTTATAAAATGACCTGGGGGTGTTTCCAAGGTGGCTGGGACTGAACAGGTTTTGCCTAGTTGCATAACACATTTTGTGGAGCATTATAGTCTCAAAATTACTAAGTTGCTTGAGATACAGATTTGTGCAGTTAATGCTACTTCCAGAGCAATTTTAGAGGTAGCTCCAAGTGGCAGACACCGTCTTGTACATCCTATTAGCATGACAACAGCGAATGTTCACAGGTCTTGCTTCAGTACAGTAAGTGATATAACTTCATGCCTTTATAAAGTGCTTCCAAGGTTATCAAACTGAATTTTCCCCAAACCTGTCTCTAGAACTCATCTTCACAAATCTGCTTCTGTCCCAGTTGTTCTTTACTGTAGAATTCTTTAGCCCTCTTTCACTACTACTCTGCTAAAGTCTTTCCTAAAGGAGCTGACTAAGGATGTCCATGGGACTGGACAGTCTTTCAACTCTTAGCAGATGGTGCTGGCCTTGTTACCTATCCGTGGTCCTCTCAGTCTGTCTGCTCCTTAGAAAGCTGGAACAGGAAGCCTGTTGATTGATAAGAGTTACGCCTTTCATTGGTTTAGATCGTCAAAAATCGCGCCAGCATCCTTCAGTAAAGAAAAGGAAGGGCAGAGTGAATACCTTCAAAATAAATAGAAAGCATTCTCCTCCCTGCCACACCCCCTTTTGGAAAATGGAAAACAACCTGTATTGGGAGGGAAAGCAGAGATGTTGGGATACTTTTTAATATTAAGTAAGAGTAAAGGACAGAAGATAAACTTGCTTAACTGTTTGTCTGCCAATGTTTAAGAAACACTGCTTCTCTTGGAGACAGCAGGAGAGGAATCATTAGCTTTTGATATTACTTGAATTACATCTTTGGTGATATCCTTTGACTGACTGCTATATTCCTGCAAAAAAAGAGCCCTAATACCTGATAGAGAAAATGCTGAGGTTCTTAATCTTTTTTAGGAAAGAAACTGAGCTGATTTAGTTAACATCTTAAGTACAAGAAGTAAACCAATTTCTTTTAGACCTCATCATCTAAGCTAGCATAAGGATACCAAATGTTAATCAGTGATTTCTCCTGTAACATAGAGTGTAGTCTATCCACTCTCCTGCCACCAGTACACTTTTGCATTTTAAAGTGAGATTGAGTCTGCTTTGGAGTAAGGTTTTTTAAACTCTTGAGTTTTTCTGTATTTCAGCATAAGGAGTTTGCTCAAAATATCTCCTCTTTTTCTGCTCCTTTTGTTTGATGATGAGGTTTAACTGATAGATGGTTTACACTGATAGAAGAGCATCTTGTGACTGACTTTGTTATGTGTGATTAAGTCTGAACACTTCCCATGCCGAAGAGGAGGATATCCTGAAGAAGTTAGAGCGTCTGAATGACTATGAGCAACAGATTCAAATGCTGCGGGATGAGATTACTATCCTGGATGCCCAAAAATCTGTTCTCCAGAGCAGGTAAAGGCATTAAATTTAGAGAAGTCACTGAATTACAGAAATTGATCATGTTAGGTAGTGTGAATTCCATCCTCATTTGAAACTGAAGTATAAACAAGAGCTAAGCTTTTACACTTTGTTATGAGGGAACATAAACTCTTTGGCTGATTTCTTCTATTGCCCAAATGTGTTAATTTAAGGCAATTATGTTAAGTTCCAGACAAAACAGCCATTGACAGCAACTGTATAGAATAAAAAGAGATGGTTAGGGTTTTTTTTGTTGATAAGTCCACTGTACTATTACAGGGCAGAACTTGTTATATTCACATTTGTTTGACTTTAGTAGTACTGAAAGAGGAACAAATCTCCAAAATATTGCTAGTTAAAAATGTGTTTCCCAGGAACAAAGTGCTTGTTGGTACACACTTTAAGAATTACTTTGACACAAATGGCTTCATATTAGACTAACCAGCTGCAGCATCTCTAATTACATTGGCTCAAAATCTTAGCTCACCTTGGTAAAAATTAAATTGACACAAAACTCTGCCCTAGGGAAAAACATCTGAGGATGGTGAAGTGCCCTCAGTCTTCTTTACATGTCTGTCGTAGGCTTGTACGGAGCCGCTCTCCCTACAGGCACGGCAGGCCCAGGTCGCATCGTTCCCCTCGCCCAAGGAGCTGGTCCCCCGGCCACGCCAGGCACATCAACGCGTCCCGCCGTGCCTGCCTCGTGGCCCGCTTCGGGTTCATTTACGCCCAGGAGCGCTTCGATGCAGAGAGCCTTTTGAGGACATACATCAGTGACATGGAGACAGTGCAGAGGATAATATACACTGCAGCTGTGGTAGGAAAGAAATTATATTTCTTAGTTTACAGCCTTGAAGTATTCTATAAAATATTGTGCCTGCATTGGATTAAATTGTGGATAAATTAACATTTCTGTCAAGTACAGAGAAGAAAACTTTTCTTCCTTTATTCCTATTGATTTTTCTTTCTTCCCTTCACACTTCTAGTTTGAACTCTCGATTAGTGTCCTGTCTGACCCGTCCCAACATTGGAACAGGGTCAGTGATCTGTGGCACAGATGCTCAAATGAGTATATAAGGAGGCTGAATGGCTCTGGAAAGTATCTGATTCCTGCACTGATCAAAACTGCCTTATTTAGACGAATTCTTTTGGAAATACTGCTACAACACAACAAAGCTGAACATCTTTCCATATCATGCTTTCCTCTTGCCTGTAGCTATGTGCTTTTCTAGTTTTATTGCGTCCTGTGAAACTACTGAGTTACCTCATATTTACTATGAGCTCAGTCTGAAGAAATTAGTTTTCATTTTTCTGTACTTAATCTTCTTTTCTGTAAAAAGGATGTAGTACATACCTGAGTCAGAGAGGCAGTGTGTCTCTTAATGTGTGTGATCCCAAGCACATTTAACTTACTGAAGTTTTTTATTTCCTACTGTCGTGCAGTTTACACTCTTCAATTCAACCTTTTTTCACAACAAACAAGAGGTGTTCCTGCCTGATGCATTAGGCTATGGCATGTAAAGTGCTATTACTTTTCATATCATTCACGTGATTGCACTGATCATGGGTGTGTGATGGAATCCTATGCAAATATAGATGGTTAGATGGGAAGCTTTCAATCCCTTCTTCTGCAAAGAAATCACACTCAATCACAGAATTCTTTCCAGATGAGTTAACTTTCCCTTTTACAGCAGTGTTTTATGTTGCTCCTTATGATGATGATACTGAGTTAAGTTCATTTTCTCAGATAACTGATAAAAAATTAATTTCAGTCTCTTAGATTTAACTGGATGTTCTTTATGTTTGCAGGAATCTTTTTATGCAGCAAAGATGGCCTACTGGAAGTTCAAAATACAAGTAAAAGAGGCTCTGGCTCTTGCTCACTCGGGGCCTGAGTCACTTGAAGATGCTGTCCTGGATTATATAGTTTGCCACAAGGATGCCTATGACGTTCATGCCAGCGTCAAGGTAGGTCAGGGGCAGTGGGAAAGTGTTGTGTTGATCTATTTCAGGAGCTATTAAATTCAGAATGTGTAAACTAGAAATGCACCATAACCTGAAGAAGAAAAAAAGTTATCGTATAGGTTTTGTCTTGTAGCAGTTTGCTTCCCAAAATAATATTGCTAGGACTAGTAATCACTTGTTTTATTTGTCTGTGACTAGAATTTCTCTGTCTGTAAAAATGGTATTTTTTGGCAAGATACAGTGTCACTGTCTTAATCAAATAAATGTAAGCTAGATTTCATATTTCTCTTAAATTTTGTGTTCTATTGAAAAGCTGCATCTCCTTCCTAAGATTATGTCTACCATGTAGCTCATACTTTATTTCTAAAATCACAGTATATTCTTTCTGAAGCTGTAATTTCCTGGAATACTCTAAGGCAACATTACTGTGAGCTTATTATGCTGATTTTTAAAAGTAGAAAGCTGAGAGGCATATTTAGACGGGATTTCCATACTTTCCTGTGAGTAAAATTGTCAGTGAGTGAAAATTGCTCAAATATGTTTATTTTCAGGAAGTAATTCGCTCCATGAACATCAACCCAAAGATTTCATTTCCACCAGAAATTGATTTCATTGTGCTCAGCCCTTTGATTCAAGAGTTATGCTGTTTGGCTTTTTCAATGCAGACACTCGTTCCTCCTCTTGATGTTGCCTTTGGTATTGATGGAGAACTTTTCAGTGAGAGCAAGTAAGAACTCTTTATATTCGGTCAGATTCTTACTATTAGAAAGGTCCGTCAGGTTGTATAGTCTATTTGTTCCCTAATTAAAGGTTTGAGACTACTAAACATTAATTTTGGGCAAATACTTCTGGTCTGTAGTTAATGTGGTATGTCTTTAAGGTTTATGATGTGTATAAATGCCATGATGTAGACAAGAGTTAACAATGTTTTTAATGAACAGCAGAGAAATTTTCTGGATAAACTCCAGTCTCTAGAGCATATTTAATTTATCATTTAAGAGGAAAATTATCATCAGCTTTCCTTTCCCTGTTTGATCTTTCTCTGCCTTTTATGAAGTGTTTGCATCTTTGTTCCTCCTTTCTGGCCTGTTCTGTAAAAGTCATGTTTACTGAGGTCTGGCAATTGGTGTCTGCTACCAGGATCATTAACATATTTCTTTGACCTTCAGGCTGTGGCTGCTGTACAACGTATGAATACTAATATGCTCCCATCTCTTCTGGTTCAGAGCTGAGCAGAAAGAAAAATTACTTTTAAAAATGGTGTTTCTTAAAATGAAAATTTACACCATAACATAGTTTTTTCTGTAGGGTCAGGGCTCAATGCTTTGTTAGCTGGCAGAGAACTGTAGGGTGCTTCCATACTTTCTAGAAAATTAATGGGATTGATAGCTCAAAAAAAAAGTTGCTCTCAAAAGCAAAAAACCCTCTAGATCAATAAGGAAATTTCTAATAATAATTTAAAATAGAATGAAACACAAGTGGAAAAGATCTTGAGAAGCCAATGAAAGAAGTAGAGAAGATGAAAGTAGCCTTTCAACAGGAGAGTGCAAAGTCATACAGGACTACTCAATGGTCCTGTCCAATTACAGGGCAGTTAGATGTTTGAAACCCAAAGCTCTTGGCTTTCTCCACCTACTTGGTGTGTGTGGCCTTCAAAAAACAAATGTAGTATGTTTTTCTGTGCTGCTGCAGGAGACACATACATCTATCCATCTGTTTGGATAAATGTGGCATATATATATGTTTACATGTATAGCATGTATATGTGGTACACAGAGATGGAGCAAAACTTGTAGAAATTAAAATATCTCTGTTAGTTATGTGTGATACCATTCTGTAAAGGGCTGGCCAAACTTCATCGTACCCTATACTTTGCTTCATGCCTCTTTACAATATTGTTTTATATAACTTGCTATTGTAATACATTACTAAAGTGTTGATGCTTTGCTGTTTTTTATTTCTGTTATTTTGTATTTGTTTTTAGTTTGAATCCACAAAGCCAGAGACTTTATTATTTAGCCAATATTCCAGACTTAGGGAGGTAATATATATCTGGCATGTCAACAAAAGCCCTTGAATTAATTATTCTTAGATAAAATGTCACTGTTTCATTATCAATATGAGGATCTTGCTAATAAATTTACCTCATATCTCATAAGATACTAAGATGTAACTTTATAGTTGAGATAGAGTATTTCTGTAATATCATTTAGAGGGATCTTGTTTTAGCAAGATGTTTCAGGAAGATGGGATGACTATGTGTGCCAAATTGCTGCTCAGAAAGTTTAATATGTCAGTGGACATGGGGGCCCTGTCTTGCATGGGGCTCATGCAAAAATATGATCTAGTAGTCCTCTGAAGTGTGAGATGGCTTTGTTGGAGTGTCTGTCAGTACAAGTAAAGAGTATGTGCCTTTCCTTTACAGGATCACTTAAAGAGTGCTTTTATTTGTGATATGGAGAAATTGTCAAGAAAGATAATAGAGCCGTAGCTAATATTCTGCTTTTTATCAGCATTGATGATTTGAAACATATTTATCTTTTGGCACTAACATGCAGACATTTCTTGTACTCTGTGTTTCAACAGGTACTATCGTAGTCCTGACTCAGATTTCACAGCTGCCTTTGTGTCCTATCATGTATGGCCTGCTCTGGTGGAAGATGGTGTTGTAATTGTGAAGGGAGAGGTAGTCACTAAAAGAGTACGTATTGTGTTAAGGAATATGTTAAGAGAAGTCATTGGATTTCAGTACTGTTTTTAAAATTTAAAAAGATTAGTTCTTGACTGTTCCCTGTATGAGTGGACTTGTATATCAAATATCAGTTAGGTTTTAGTGCCTCAGCCTGTATTTAGGATGAATAGTTCCATTTTCCTTAATGTATTAATTATGCAGATGTATGATTATTGGCCGAGCCCGTTCCAAGAAGAAACTTTACTGTATTTCCTCCCTCTGTCCTCAAGCCTTGTGTCCAGCATGGCAAGTCTGCTTGCAGAGTCTGTCTTTATCAAACCCTATCTCTCAAAAGAGGCTTGTCAAACTCTTCTCTTGTAGTTGTTTCACAGAAGTAAAATTAGAAGCAGAAGCTGCAGCTCTAGCACCCGTCGTTACCTGTCTGTTCATGTAAGTCTCAGCTGAATGCTTGTAGTGTTAACAACATCAAGTATTTTAACTAGGAACGTAGGTAACCTATTAAAAATGTTGATGGGCCACATGTACATTTTAACATTGGGAATAAATGCCTTTGCTGAAGGTCTTGAATTGAAGTAAAGCTGAACTGACAGATAGTTATTGCCTGGTCAGAGGAGAGACACAGTTGATACTTCTGGGAATTTAACTATGATCTACTTCTCATACAGTATCTTGGAATGCTTTGCTCCTACTCCCCCTTACTTCAATACCTTTCTGAATAACTAATTGCATCATTTGGAAGTGTTTTAGTCATCTTGCAGTACATATACAGCACATAGTTCCTGCCTCCTGGAATTAGTAACCTTTTACTCTCTAATGCCCTAGCAGAACAGAAAACAAGTGTAGGGTGAGCAGGAGGGGAAGAACTGAGGTGGTCCTGGTAAGACATGTGAAACCTTAGGAGAGTTCTGCGTATGGTATAGTTACACAACTTTTAAAATTATTTCTGTAAAAAACATGTATTTTTCTAATTATTAACTCATTAAATTTACATGCTTCCCCTGAACTTAAAATGTGAATATTGAAAATGTGAGAGGCTTTGGGTATGGCTTACTTTTTTGTGCACATATGGGGTGTAAATAAGCCTAGAAAGTTGTTGAACTTGACTTTGTAGCAGTGGAACCGCACTGATAGACGTGTGCAAATTTTCTGAATACGATGGGTCCCCAGCTGGTTTTCCTGGGTACAGTTTTTCAGAGTGTCTTCTCTGTTTGTCTTGCAGTCATTTCGAAGCCGCAGTTTTTCACCACTGAGGGGCAGGAGCAGAAACAGAAGCCCAAGTACGTGTGCATATTAGTTCATAATGACTCATGGTTTTCACATTAAATCTTTGAATGATTGAACAAATAGACAAAATAACTTTCTGAAGGTCTTTAAATACTCGCTCAAGTCTTATTTTCAAAATGGGTAGCCCCTTTCTTTTCTGTGTATGGAAAAAATTTCTGAATTTTCTGAAATTTCTGACTTGGAGGAGAGCTTGTTTTTTCACTCTACTCAGACCACTGTCATCAGTTCTCTCTGCTGGCTGCCTTCACTGTGGCCAGTTCTACAGTCAGTAAAACTTGCTCCCTTCCCTGTACAAGGGATAGCTGTACACCTGCTGACTCCATGCCTTTCAAATTCCGGAGAGATAGCTGAGTGGTGACAGTGAAATGAGGGATTTTAGGCACTATGAATATGTGTGCCTATCTTGAAGCCAAGCCAATATAGTTGTACTGAAATGTACCTTTTTCTTCCATAGGGTGTTAACTGAATGTGTTCCTGTGGCTCAGGACATCTGGATCCAACAACTTCACTGGTGCCTTATTTCTTCAGGGATACCTCAAATCCCTCAATAATATGAATGGCAATTGTCACTTCAAATGGAATTCGTGTTGTGTGTTTTTTGGAATTACAGAAGGCTTATTTGGAATTTTAGAAACTAATTTGACCCTTCTGATTTAAAAAAAAAGAAGTACATGCAATACAGAATCATAATCATTTGGCAAAATTTGCAAAGCACAGAGGAACCAATGATATAATCCTGTATGTGGAGATTGAATTACTCCATCTGGAATGTTGTCCTCAGATTCTGAATGATGCAGTTTACCTTGATAACTTTGATAAACTTGATGTATAACCAAAATGGGGAATGTTGCAGAATATTGAGGTTAGCTGTTACTTGAAAACAAGGTAATTATTTGGTGCTTCTTTATAATTTTAGAAATTAGCAATAATCTAAAGATGTGCCAGTTTCACACAGCAGCCTTTAAAATATATTCTTGTGTTAACTGCATTTTCTAACTGCAATGCAAGAGTCACATGGAACAGTTGTGTGAAGATGGCAGGGAGTAAAAATTAGAGGAAATGAAGAAGTTATAT
The DNA here is from genome assembly GCF_047495875.1 of Pithys albifrons albifrons. Lineage (NCBI taxonomy): Eukaryota > Metazoa > Chordata > Aves > Passeriformes > Thamnophilidae > Pithys > Pithys albifrons. The sequence continues at coordinate 48,595,832 of NC_092462.1, read as the reverse complement.
TCACATCCTAACAAAGTTACAATGGTATGGAAATTACAGGGTAAAGTGCAGCTGCTACTCCATGTATGGAGTGTGGTTGACATGCTTCATGACGACTCCCCATACAGTAAGCACCTGCTATGGGGGATGAAACAGAGGGTGGAGCAGAGTGGAGGTTCCACAGCCTCCCTCCATAGAAATCCTTGCAGGGAGGGGAACGTGTTCATGGTGGTACTTCGTAGTTCATAAGACCGCATAGCACCTGTCAAGCAAGGGAGATGAAAGATGATGTCCTGTTGCTGAGCCAACAACTGTGACAAAATCTCTCTCCTCAGATGAACGTGGTTCATTAACGCACAACTGTAATATTAATGAACAGCTCTATCCCAGTTGCCCATCTCTCGCGTATGACCACCCCCACACTAGGCATGCACCCTATATTTTTTGACTGTCTCTAAAAATGAAGCAAGAGAATTCTACACCAATCAGAAAAAAGTATTTATGGCTAAAGTCACTCAAATTCCACCTAAACATAAAGAAATAGTATAAAAGTCAGTTGGGAATGGGGAGAAAATCAGGGAAGACTCCATCGTAACAGCTGTGATCAGCTGATGGGCTGAACCTGTCATCTCCCCCATAGGGATGCCTATTGGGAAAGAACCATACATTGTGCACACTGAATACTTTTATTGGGGATTAGAGCTTGCTTGTATATTGCTTTAAATACATCTTTGCAGGCAGATACTGTCACCAGCAGTCTTCAAATCTTGACCTGTCACTATTTTATATTAATAAACTATTATTCTGTAAACTGTTAGTGGTGGTCCTTCCTGGGCACTGGCAGTTGGGTAATACAGTCAAATAAAGCAGGAAGACCCACTGAGGGGTCTCCCTTGTGCTGTTGGCTTAGCCCCCTGAAAAAGGCAGTCGAATCACCCTCTGATCCAGCTGGGCTGTTTGGCAAAGGGTCCCCATTATGGGATGCTGATGGACTGGTCAGGCACAAGGGTCTCAGCTTTCCTGGGGCACTGACAGACAAATAAATCATTAAGGGTCGAGGAGATCTCCCCTTTTCACATGGCAACTGGCACAATCTACCACTACTCCAGCAATCCCCAGAACTTTTTTGCATTTATGTATGTATGGGTGTTCATGCAAGCATGCTTTAGCAAGGCAGTAATAGTCCTTGTTAAATATGTTACTTAGAAATGAATATCATAAAAAATTGTAGTTTGGCACTAAAATTATTTCAGGAGTGTGCCACTGAGTAGTCATGGACTTGAAATACTTGCTTGAGGCCTTGTCACTGTCACACTTAATGGGCTTTCATACTATATTGTTAGATGAGTCATTGCTGCAAATACAGTGAAAGAATCCTGTCCCGTTATCTCTTACTATGGGCATTTATTACACTTTAGGTGTCAAAATTAGAGAGACTGAAGAGCTTTAACAGTGAAAAGTTGTGGGACGACATGCCATCCCACTCATACTAGTTAGATGTCTGAGCCAGCAAGAGACGCCCAGAGGATATGCAGGTCAGTGGGAGAACACCTGAAGGACAGCACCATGAAATTCTGGCCGCTCCGGGCAGAAAGTCAGCTTCACTAGGGGCTCAGCTTAAATGCCTCTATGCTAACACATGCAGCATGGGGAATAAACAGGAGAAACTAGAGATGTGCGCATGCCTGCAGGGCTATAACGTTATTGGCATCACCGAGAAGTGGTGGGATGGCTCTTGTGACTGGAGCATTGGAATGCAAGGATACAGGTTCTGTAGGATGGACAAGCAGGGAGGACAAGGAAGTGGCAAGGTATTCAATGACTTTTTTGCCTCAGTCTTCATCAGCAAGTGCTCCAGCCCACTGCCAAAGTTGCAGAAGGTGAAAGCAGAGATTGAGATAATGAAGAACTGCCTACTGTAGGAGAAGAATGGGTTTGAGAACATCTAAGGAACCTGAAGGTGCACAAGTCCATGAGACCTGAGGAGGTACATCCACGTGATCTACCGTGGGTGTGCCTAAGCCACTATCCACCATACCTGAGAAGTCATAGCAGTCTGGTGAAGTTCCCACTGACTGGAAAAGGGGAAACAGAACCCCCATTTTTAAAAAGGGAAATAAAAAAACACCTAGGGAACTACAGGCTGGGCAGTCTCACCTCAGTGCCTGGCAAGATTATAGAGCAGATCCTCCTGAAAACCATGCTTAAGGTACATGGAAAATAATGAAGTGATTGGTGCCAGACAACATGACTTCACTAAAGGCAAATCATGCCTGAGAAATCTGGTGGCCTTCTACAACGGAATTACAGCAGTGGTGGACGAGAGAAGGGCAACAGATGTCATCTACCTGAACTTGTGGAAAGCATTTGACACTGTCCTACATGACATCCTTGTCTCTAAACTGGAGAGACATAGATTTGATGGATGCACTAATCAGTGGGCAAAAAAATGACTGGATGGTCATACGCTCAGAGTTGTGGTCAGTTGCTCAAGGTCCACATGGAGACCAGTGAGTGGTGTTCCTTAGGGGTTGGTGTGGGAACTGGCACTTTTTGGTATCTGTTTGAATAGTGGAATTGAGTACACTGTTAGCAAGTATGCCATGACACCAAGCTGTTTGGTGCAGTTGACATACTACAGGGAAAGGATGGCATCCAGAGAGACCTTGACAGGCTTGAGAAATGGGCCTGGGAACCTCTTGAAGTTCAACAAGTCCTACACCTGGGTCAGGGGAATCCCAAGCACAAGTACAGGCTGGGTGGAGAATGGATTTCCCATAACAGTGCTGATGTGTAATTCACCAACTTCACTGTCTCATTCCAGTGAGAAGCTTCAAAGGTATGTGGAGTTTTCCCCAAATTCATCTCCAGAATTTTGGAATATAAGGAAGAAAAATTCCTTTCTGCATCTGTTTATTCAGCCTATGGCGTGGAACAGAACATCTCATTAGTACTACTGTAATAACACGAGCAAAAATATTTTTATTGGTTCTGAAACTACTTAGTCCTTGAAATTAAATTACAGGAGCAGATTTTGTGATCTCTTTCCAGGGATCTTGTGCAGATTTACACATCCATGCATTTTCCCCTCTACTTGTGTGGCTTAAGACTTTGGCACAAGGCTCTTTGGCACAGAATCAGTTTTCAGGCAGACTCTAGCATTGGTTCCCATGAACTGACTCTAGTTCTACACATATATTTTTACTGGAACCAGTCCCATTAGTAACCAACAAGAGGAAAAAGAGGTCCTGTACGTAGGCAGTAATTCACAGGCCTACTCTGAATAAACAAAGGGGACACAATGGCACATGCACATATGTGGTGTACTTTTTTGTCATCCAAAAAAAGTCACAAGAGAAAATAAAAATCAATAGATTTCCTCTTGTAAGAGCCCGATTGTTGTTCACAGCTATGGATCTTGAAGTAAACCTCCATATTTCAGCACTGATCTCATGACTAAAACCACAGTTCTGGAAAAACTGAGCAACTGCAACTTGTGTGGCAAGAGAAGAAAATTAGATATCCCAAGTATGGTTTTGAGGAAAAAAATGAAGATTTTATCAAAGACTTTTAAATATCAAGGGCTAAGGAGATGGCACATTTTTTATAATTATCTTCTGCATATAATTACTATGATGTTATGGGAAAACTGTTTCCATGCCAGCTGTGAGAAAGCTAAGACTACATGAAGGGTGCATGTTTTTCTTGACAGGTATGAGAGCCAGGATAGTTCCAGACTTGCACACACCTGTGATGCCACTGGGAACTAGTATTTCCAAAGATCTAAAATTGCCATAAGACAAATTTGCAGTACTTGTTGAACCATCTCATCTTAATCCCCCAGCAATTACCTAGGGAATGAGTTAGTCTCAAAGTAAAAGAGAAAACCAATGAAATTACAGCCAGTGACTTGTTTTGGTAGTGAGAAAACAGCTCTGGGATCATTTTTTCCCCATAATGTTTCAAAGCAGAGAAAACCATTTTCAGAAAAATAGAAAGTTGGTCTGCAGCACTCCTCCCACTTGTACTCTGCAGACCATAGTCTGTTTTTCTGCAATGTACTGTTTTGTACTGTTTGCCTGCACTGCTTATTTGCAGTCAATTAAATCTATAGCTCAGATAGATGATTGCTTCTGGTGTCAAGTTAGACACTGACAGCTCCTGTGTTGCTTTTTCTTCTCAGCAGTGCAGAGGATGCATACCAATAAAGATTATGTGGCATTGACCAGAAAATGCAAAATAACTTATAAAAAGGAACTTCTGTAATTGCCTGTAAGACCCTATAAAAGAATGGATCATGAATGTGGAATTAGTGATTTGGTATTTTAATGAGTGTTTTAAATCTTAAGTAAGACTTTTTTCTTCTCTAAATCACAAGCCTGAATAATGCCATACCTGAAAATACAGCAAAGCAGACACAATAAGGGTGAATTCTATTAGATGACAAAAAGCCAATGAGACTTCTACTATAAGATAGTTTTAGAACAGTATGTTCATGGTCAAGTGTTAATACCAGGAAAAAGAAGGCTAGATTTTGAGCCAATTTAAACACTTTGCAGATTGGACTGGTGGAAGTGAGACCGCACAGGATCTAAAAAAACACCACCTTTGGGCCAAGGTGTTCATGTAGAAGATATTTGTGAGGGATTTTGAGATTGCTGGAGAATTTGTCCTGCATGTCAGCCCTTTGAAGACTGATCTTGCCTGTCTCAATTCAAAGGTTGTTCCAGAGTCATTCTAAATGTAGATATTTTATCATCTATTTCAGGGAAAATACAATGTCATCTAAATATCTTCCATCTTTGTTCTTCAGTGTTTGCAGCTCAAAATTATACAGACTTGTGCAGAGCCAGCAGATGCTGAGGATAAATCGCTTGGCTAAATTTGTTACTGCACAATGAAGATTTAAGTTCTAAAATTATCTTAGCTAATTTCTCCCAGTGTGGAAGACAGAGTTGAGACCAGCAGGCTGGATGAATCCTCCCACGTAATCTCCCTGGCAATGAGCTGTGATGCTGGTAGGAGGCTTTGGCGAGGAGCGGTAAGTTAGAGCAAAAATGCTACACAACCTGAAGAAAGTAAATGTGAAAGCCAAAATTATTAAAATGCTCCCTGGAAGATATATGCCTATACATCCTCCAGGACTGGATCTTTTTGACTTTACTTTTATATTGCATCTATGTACTGCAAAAAGTTACCATTCCATAAAGTGCCATCAGAATTACATACTGTCTTTCAGCTATTTTTGATTTATATTAAGTACACAATGATTTTCTTACTGTATTATTTAATTTCATATTAAAGAAATGAAAATATGTTCCTCTTTGCAAACCTTTATGCATGATTTTATGCCTCAATCAGAAATTGAATGTTGTGTTCTTTAAACGTCTTTACAGATCACAAATATATGATTTGCTCTTCAGGCTGAGGTGAGTTTCACACATGAAGGCATGCAAACTCTTAGCTAGTTCAGTGAAAAGTCCTCCCCAAGGCACACTGTTAGGCCTTCAACTTTATCCTGAACATCACACCTGTGCTCAGAAAAGGAAACTCAACTGAAACCAACTTGGCTTATTCTGTGTTTCTGTAAGGTTGAACAAAAAGCATGAAGGAAATACCAGCCTGAGATTCATTCTTGAGCATGTCTTGAACCAGTGAGTGCAGACTGCAAAAGGAAACTTGCTGTGAATACAAGATCCCATATAATTCCTATTTCTGGTTAATAGCTGTCTGACGGCTCCATAATTCACCACCTTTATCATGAATATAGCAAAAAAAAACCTGTGCTGAGATTTACCAGAGCCCAGATGGGGTTACAGCCTTCTGTGATTTTGATGGGAGAGCTCTTAAGGCCTTTGAGGAGTCAAAGAACACCAGCATGGTAGTAGGAGCAGAAACCTTGTGGAAAAGGCTGAGGTCTGAACCAGGCAGCCTGTTTCCATTTAAACCTGCCTTGTGTAGGTTGAAGGAAGGAAGATGATTTGGGTCAATTGGTTTTGATCTTCACCAAGGAGCCATGCACGTGGAGCTCACTAGATGAAAGGGCCTTGTTTCTGACACACATCTTCCACTGCCTGTGGAAGAAACACTTGCATCCTCATTGTTTTCCCTCTGTAAGACAGATGTAATTTTAAATGTAAAAAAGTTCATGATGCTTTCTGGTGTGCGAGATGCTGTTTGTGTTTTGGCTCTGCAGAGACTGAAGGAAAAAGCCATTTACAAAAGTAAAGAGGCACAAGTCATATAAAATGGTCCAGAAACTTTGACAGGAGAAAAAGGGCTGAGATGTGACTGCCAACTGAGGGTATGGGTATGTATGTGCAGCAGAATTGAGGATTCATGGCATGGACTTGGACAGTGAGGCTGGTCTTGCTGGACTATGCAGAGATGCAGAGTAGTATTCCTCTGTCTTAGGAGCTGGTCTCGGGCTGTGTGCTCTCCCTCCTGCCCATGGGACCTTCCTGGCAGGATGCAGGACTTGAGCTCCCCTGGGGTGTACCCAAACAGGGTGCTGGGGCACTGGTTTGTAGGAAGGCACCTTGGAGCACAGCAAAAACCTTAGTACAGTACCCAGAAAAGACTAGTGGGCATTTTATATGAAAGTTTATTTGTTAACCTGAGGAAGCCAACTTAAAAAAACCCAAACATTAATCTATATTTCTTGAGGAGTTGTTCGGGTGAAGAAAGGCTCTGGTGCGTCTTTGCATGAAGCAGAATATTTCCCACAAGATGGCACTATTGCCTTAGTAATAGAAAAAGCAGATTTTTTTTTTTTTTCCCCCTTCAACTGCAGTTTTAAAAGCTGATTACCAAAGTGGTGTTTCCACACAAAAATAAAAAAGTCACAGATCTGAGCAGTATGTCAAATGGAGAATGGGCTTGCTGATTGACCTGTTAAAAGTTGCTGCCTGATAAGGATGTGAAAATCCTGACGTATGGGATTTAAGACCAACATCACTATCAACCCATTATTGGAGAAACTGGTTTGGATTTAGGTTTTGGGATCAGTCTCTCAAAAGTGAATGGTAATTAGCTGGTTCTATTCTGACTGATCTTCTTGAAGAACTTTTACTATTATAGAAACACATCCCAAATTGAAATTCACATTAACTACACAACATCTGTCCTTTAAAAATTATTTCTCATTCTTATATATTTCAAGAAAATATCAGCTTGCAAAATTGTTATATTTTGTGTGATTGGTCAGTTGTGATGGCTGACTGACAAGTTGCTCCACTATTCCCTTTGTCTATGACTGACATAGGCATTTTCTTAATAAATTCTGCAGTTTGTGAATCAGGAACATACTCCCTGTTTCTAGGTGCACCTTCTGTTCATCTTCTATTTAAAGTCAGTCAATTGCACCTGCTGAACTATCAGGATACAAATGGATGGAACCCATCCAGGCTATATCTCTTTGTTCTTCTGCCAGTATGATTCTTTGTTTTTAGAAGTCCTTGTTCCCTCCTTTGGTATTTGTCCCACTGATGAGAGCAATGACCTTTCTCCTAGTTTTTGTTTCTCTGGACTAAAACCATCACTTTCCATCTCTTCTGAAAAGAGGCTTTTCATTCCCTTGATTATCCTGTTTGTGTGGCTCTGGGTATATTTCTGTTTCAGTCCATCTTTCCTGAGCACAGATGACTAGAAATGGTGCACAGTATTCAGGATAAGGCCTGACAATATCTTTGTATCATGCACTTATCAATTTCATTGGTCCATTGTAGTTTCCCTGTGGGAAGTGGCTCAGTATTGGTGATCAATTAATAAGCTTTATTATCCTTAGTTAATTCAAACTAATGAGTCTTTTTTCCCTTAGAACTTCAAATCATCCACACATTTTTTGTAGGCTATTGATTTACCAGATCTAAATGCTTTTCATATGTGGCATAGTTGTTTTAGAAATTCTGAACTTTGGACATGCATTTGTACACAAAACATGACAATGGTGTCTGTGAATGCCATGGGGCATCATGATGTGTTCCTCTATTCCTAAAACTTGCTTCAGGGTGATGATTTGTGTTAAGCTGCCTGAACAGAGTTTAATAACCAGCCCTACAGAGTTTTAAAAGAGCTGCCTGAAGCTTTGTGATACAAAGGGAAATATCTTAGCTCTATTTGTGCCCACTTTACCAAGAGAAGAAATAAGTACTAAGAGCTATAAACTTGTTAAAATATAGCGTGCCATTCAATGGACAGGTCTCTGTCAGTATTAACAGAATGAGACATTAAAAATTTTCATGAAAAACATGGAATTTTTTGTACAGGATGATTGCAGCAAGAGCTTTAAATAAAACTGAAAATATAAGGTGTCTAACTCCTTACCTTTTGATTGATTAATGACATGGCCTTCATTTCTTGAGAAATGCTTTTTTTTCTCAGTCTTAGTTGCCCTTCTGTTAAATTTGCCAAGAGTCATCATATGCCATAATGCATGCATGGCACTTGTCAAAGACAAAATACTCCAGTGAAAGTCTTTTCTGCCATGCTTCTGGGTTTTTGCTGTTCATATCTTAAGTCCTGGGTCATCCAGAGCTTTGAGGTCTGTTCCCTTGGTTGGATGGGACTTTCTCCAGGTAAGGGATGATTTGGTGCAATCAATTCTAGTCTGAATCATGCAACCAGTCAACATGTATGGGGCTGCCTCTGTCACTGAAACATCCTGTTAATGTATCCAAATCTCTGTGCACCCACAGGATATGGCTATTGTCCCCATGGTCCTTCCTCTGTATTTTATCTGTTCTACATCTCCTTACCTCCTGCAGACTAAAATCTTTGGGTCAGAGACAGCTTCTTACCTCTTCATGGGCAGCAGGGCTGGGTTTCACAGGTGATGTGTCTGCAAAGTAGGTGCAGCCTTACCATTATCACTGCTGGGTGCATTGTTCTTCCCTAGTGCCATGAGATGGCTGTGGACCCATCCACCTTTCTGTTGCACAGCATCAATCACTACCTCTGCCTGAGTACTGTGCAGTTTGAACAACTCTATCATCTAGTACAAATAAAAACAACCCAGGCATCTGAATGAGTGTTTACATGCACACATTGTTATGAGCAATAAAAGCAGGGAGGGAGGATTAGAGGGAATATGACCAAAAAGCAAATTGTCTCTTACACTAAGAACCTCCCTAGGTCACACTGGAAATGTAAGTGGGCCTTTAAAATTGTTCCTGAAGGTAATTGTACACTTTTCTGTAATTTTTGAACAGGCTTAAAGTTGCTTCCTCCTTCTGTCCCTGAGGCATGGCGTGCATACAAGGAACAAAACTTCTTGAACGATTTGGCTGGACCAAGGACAGGAGGTTTTTCACAAGGTAAGCTCTTCCCCTCCAGCTGCTGTCTAGGAGACTTTCCAGAACCTGAATAGATGGGCTGTTTTACAGTTCATTTATTTTTTTCACCTGGCATTGTAATAATATCAGACAAAATGATTATTTCAATGAATGATGAAAGTTCCATGAGAGAAATTGCTTTTGGCAACTGTCTCTTCTAATTAAAATGAAAATCTGAAAAGCCTCAGTCTTTAGGAACAGTTACTGAAATGCCAGCACTAGATAAGATAGACATAATTCTTTGTGCCTGTTAACTGTTTTCTACAATTAGTGTGGGTGTGTTCAGCCAAATGCAGCCTGATCCTGGTATGGTAGGATGGAGAGGTTCAGATTTAAATGAGGACAGCAACCTTACTTGCCCTGCTGAGCAGACCAGTGCTTTCCCACCTTCCTGCTAACAATGATAAGGATGATTAATAGAAAGTTTCAGTGTTGAGAGACTTCCAAACTGTTTCCAGGATCCTGCAGTGGGCATCAGGGGACTTTTTTCTCGTAGTTTAGATGCAGCAGCTACAACATCTCTATAAGCATTTGGGTGGATGACCAGACAGAAAAAAACTGAAAGGAAAGAGTAATTCTCTCCCTCTGGGGTCCAAGGTACCAATTTCCCTGCTGGAGGCTTAAATAGTGATCCAGAGTGGTCAAAGACACAGTTGTGCAGGGCCTCCAAGTTGTGTTTAGATCTACTTATTTCTCAGCCTGTTAAATAATTAGCAGTTGTGAAAATTCTGAGAAGGTCTGTCATTTCTGCCCCCTGGAGTGGCAGCCTCGAGGCCAGGGCACTTGTGCAGGAGTGGAGCACACTTAATCCCTGCAGAGGTGTACACTGACAGCTGGTGGAGGTCCTGGGGAAGGCTCTGCACCCTCAGGGACCTCACAGGATATGCCTGTCCTCTGCCCCGACTTGGGAGACCAAAAGCATGTTAAGAAAGTGCTGAGCAGAAGCAGCAGACAAAACACATGTGCACATGTGTGCAATCTTTGGGTGAATCTCCCAGTAAAAACTTGCAGCCAGAGGCACTGGGGGTCAAAGCTGGATTTATGGCAGTTCAGCAGTAGGATATATGACCCCAAAGCCTGAGAGATAGTGCTGTGTGGGACAACACTCAGGCAAGTGCCTGAATGAAGGCTTTGGAGGACAGACACAGCTCCAGACATGGGGAAGGGACACACTGGAGCCTGTGGGAGCCAGATGAGATAGAGCAACATGAAGTTCTGAGCCTATTATCTTCATACGGAGAATGTGTGAGTTGGGTGTGGGAGCGCTGAAGATCCACATGTGATGCATGAAAGGGAGAGGGGTGTGGAGCAGCCTGCTTGGCTCAGAAACAGCAGAGGCAGGGGGCTCAAGCAATACCTCCTAAGTAAACCCAACTGTAAGTTGTGTTTCAGACAACAGAGTGTTTCAGTACAGTGAGACCTGAAGATGACAGAGCAATGCCATCCTCTAGGCTGGGGTTTCAGGTCTCACTCCTGGCAGCTAAAACATGGATATAAAAACCTGTGAGCACTTAAGAAAATAATAGTACAGTAGAAGATAAGGGGGGTGTTTGGTGTATCCTTTCCAAGAAGGGCAAAATGCTACTGCATAGAGACATCTGAGTGTAGGACAAGAACCATGTCCCAGGGATGGCAGCCCATGGGAAGACCTGAGCCACACCTAGAGGAACTCAGGTGCCATGAGAAATCTTGTATTGCCATCTGTGTGGCAGCCCAAGCAGATTTCCTCAACTGAGGTTCAGAGATGTGTAGAAAAACTGCAATTAATAAGGTATATAAAAGAAAATATTCTCAGAACTTGCTCTAGCCACTACCACAGCCCAAGTAATTGTGCTGCTCCTCCACTGCTGGGCTTTGGTTTCAAGGGAGGGATTTATACTGGCTGTACTACAGCTCAGGGTGCCTGCACAAGCCTGTTTTTACTTTGGTTTTTGTGCAGGAATGAGGCTCTGGGCCCACAGCTGCACTCTGACTAGGCTCATTCCCAGAACAACTCCTTTCCCAGCCTCCTCTGCACGACCCCCCCCCCAAAAAAAAAAATTTAAAGAAATGTATAAACACTGGCAACCTTCAGGTTTGTGTTTCTTTCTGAGCCTAATTTAAACGAACAGCAGACATTTTATGGGCTTTTCCAAGTGAACCTACAGGGGCTTATTTGCTCAAGTCTGACTTTCTGACAGCTCTCTACAAGCCTAATCAAAACCAGACTTATTTTCATGCGAAGCAGAATAATATATATTAATGCAGCCACAAAGAGCTAGGCTGAATGTAGTAAGTCATAAACCACTACTATGGCAGCAATCATTCATTCATGTGCATGTACCACACTTGAATTTTGGAGCAAGGGGTCCATTTGTTTTGTTTCTGTTGTATGAGGAAAGTTGTAGAGGTGAGGAGATGAATAAACACACTTTGTGTCTAGAAAATGCTCTACAAGTGTAACTTGGAGTTTGTAGCTATAGCACAAAGGGTGTTTCATCACTTCTGTCCCCATAGGTGGGAATGCTGAGTTGATACCTCTTGAGGTAAGGTGCAATCAGTTCCCTTAGGGGAAGCTGCAGGTGGGGAATGCACTCCCTTTGAGCTGAATAGGACAAACTCTAGGACCAAGCCGGATTTCATTCTTCAATACATAGACCATATTTCTGAAATGTTGACAAGACTTTCTTATCTAGATGAATTCGGGATGGTATAGTTTGGGCAGGGAATTCTGCAGAGACATGAAATACTCAAGGTGTCTTGACAGAGAGTTAAACACTGCTCTTTAAAAGAAGACTTTTTTCTAATTGTCCCATAGTGTTCCCCTCACATAATATCACCTCTCTGTGCAAGGATATGTTCATCTTCAGTTCCTGACATCTGGAAGAAATTACTCCTTATCTGGCATGTGCATTTTCAAGTGAAATGTGAAGAGGTGCAGAACTAATAAAGCAGGGTTGTACCTTTAGGCTGGACCAGATGGTGAGGTGCTGCAAGCAAAAGGCATTCTGCCCAAAACAAAGAGGAAGGGGAAGGAAATCTGCAGGACTGGGCCAACCTGGAGGAATGGTAAAATTCCCTGCCTATCCAAGAGTTGTCACTTTGTTTAGCCTTCCCTTTCTAACAAAGATGTTAAGTTTGTCTGAAGCTGGAGAGACATCAAGCAGCTTTAGATTGTGTGTTTTTTCTGTCAAATTTAGATTTCAGTGTTTCCAGTTTCTCTGTTGAACTATTGTGTGCCTGAAAATCTTATCTGTTAGGAGACTGCCAGCATTGACCACAGTGTGTATAGTATGGTGCACCTGGATTCGTTAAACCTTTTAGCTCTTAATAAAGATCAGCCCTTTCTGTATTGCCTTACTGATTTTAGGGTAATGACAATTGCTGTTGCCTAAAAATCCCACATCATTCACAACTATTTTTTGCAATTTGTCTAGAGGAGAGATTCCAGCCCAGGGGCCGAAATTCCTTCAAACATAGATCTTGTCCAAAGGGTAATTATTGACATGGGGTTATTGACATCCCCCCTTTGCTGTCTTGCAGATTTGGAAGGAAATAGCTGACCTAGGGAAAAGTGCGTTGTCTGATTCTTTCAAAACAAGCCTGGGCTCCTGCAGACCAGTATTTTTTGATTTCTTGTCCCATAAACATGTGCCTGCCCATTGTGCAGAGCACATCCAGATGAGCTGTTGGGAGTCAGTGGTATTGGAGGTCCATCTGGCACATGATGCAGCAGAACACCTCCCGTGGAGAACAGTAACAAGACCAAGATATGAAGTTGCACCATCTCCTACATGGTCATGTTTCATGGCCCTAGAGTGTTTTGGATGGATGTAAAACTGATATCAAATTCTTTTTGTTTGTTTGTTTGTTTGTTTTTCTAGTGGCTTGCCATGAGTCAAAAGTGAAATTTTATTTCATCTGAATTGATTAGACTGTTCTGGGTTTTTTTTTCAGACTCTTTTTCAGAGTATTCAGATCTACAATTTTAATTCAGAGTCTGTTTAATTGAGAATTTTTGGGAGAGTTATTTTCATGTTGTTGCTGTTGTTTGTTCTATTTTTCTTGTTTGTGCTCTTTAATTTATGCAAAGCAAGCACACAGACTTTGACTGCATGGGCCAGGTATGTTCTTTGAAGGCATTACTTTTCACTGCTCTCTGCAGAGCATAATCACTGATATATTTTTTAAACATGTTGTAGCTATTTGATAGGTTTTCCAGGTTTAATACCTCTTAGCAAAATGTGTTACAGTATAACTTGTTTTTGGAAAGGTGGATGACTATAGATAAAACACTACTTTAAAGGTATGGAAGTGCCTTTTATTCTTGTTTTTATGAGGAGTATCCATTTTTGGCATCAGATTAATATCCATGCAGTATAAATCAAATTCTTTTAGATACTTACCTTTTCATCATTTTTAAAAAATGTGGATATGTTGATATTTTATGAAACCACCTTTAAAGTATTTTTGGATAGACCATTTATACTGCATCTTTTTTAGGCTTTCGTTTTAGGCTTTCCTTTTAATCTTTCAGCCTGTCCAGTTTTATAGGTGTCACAGTGAGTCTTGGAAACAGGAATTTCTGTTTTTTTATGTTGCTGTTATAAACAGACAAAGTGGTAGTAATAGCTGGCTGAAAACCAGCAGAATTTGGTAGGTGATTTTTAACCTCTCTGTGTGGAGGATGAAATAATTGGAACGTTTTGGATGGCTTTTTAGCAAGACTGCTTTTCATTGTGGACAAGAAAATGGCTCAGACAGAAGCAATAATGTTGCTATTTTATTGCATAGACTTTTAGGGTGTTTAATGGTGCCTGTTGCACTGGATTGGAATAAAATGGAAGTGCTTTTCCAGGAAATTATTATTAAATCTGTAGTGCTCACTTATGCATGAATTTGTTCAACATTTGAAGACTCTCAACAGGGACTGATTTGCAGCCTGGCTTCTGGTGCCTTCCTGTTGCTCAAGAGCCCACAGCAGTTCAGACAACAGAAGACACTTTTACATCTGTACACTGAATTTCATATCATGCAGGCTCATGGATTGCAAAAAGGCTATAGATGAAAAGCCTATACGAAGAGAAAAGCCGTTTTCCAGGAGTGTTGAAAGAGTGACACTCAATATATTAAGGGTTTTGTTTGCAAAATGTTGGTTGGGTAGGATATCCATAAAAATGGGTGCAGAGGAGAATATTACACATGCACCTGACTTCATAGAGGGCCTTCCTTTGTATGAGAGGAAACAGAAAGATGCATTCCATGTACTTTTATATAGAAAATAATTGAGTCAATCTTTAAATTGCCTTTCAATGATAAATAAATAATTTTGCCTGTACACTTGTATTAATGATGAGTATTCAAGTTCTGTGTGCAATTGAGGAAGTGGTTAGTCTGGGTTTTTTACATTGAATGCCTCGTCTAATGGCAGTATAGTGCAAAACACAGTAATAATATTAAATCACATTGCATTGAAAAAAGCAGATCTACGTCATTTGGCGAGAGCACATTGATTAATGAAGGAGAGAGGCATAGTAATTCACAAGATCAAACTGATAAAACCCGAAGCTCCTGAGCTTTATTTAGCTATTCCCTCACTCAGTTACTTCTCATGGGAAACCCTGATCCTGCAGAAGAGAGTGCAGGCACACCAATGAAGTCTGAGTCAGTTTGTCCCTTGCCAGCAATAGCGATTATTTCCCTGTCTCCTTTGTAGGTGATTTTGAGATCCTGTTTGGGTAAGTTTTTTACCTTCTTGTGTAGTCTTCTATTTTCCCATTGTACCAAATCTGAGTCACAATATCAAACTCCGAACTCAGTTTTCTTGCACATGGTGCTGGCAGTCTTTACCAGGGCCCCTAATTACTTGTGGTGCTGTAAATACCACTTGAGTGCTGGGTGTCACCCAAAAATGACAGCCTGGGGAGGACCTCAGAGGTGAGACATCTAACTGTGCCTTTCATAAAAGGTTGGTTAGTGAACAGTAACAGTTAAGGTTTTCTTCTGGACACAGGGCATCAAGGTAGGTTGTGTTTTTTGGACTCTTTATGTAGATATACTCCAGATGTCTTCCTTGCTGCTTAGTAGTCACTGCATTCCTCAGATAACTCCGAGATAATGATAATATTAACAAAATTCTAGTTGCTAATGGTGCATAGTGGCTTTCAAGTAAACAAGATTTTCTTACTTGAAAAGAAGGAGGTTCTGGTATGAATTTTCTTTGTTTTCTAACTAGGAGTATTCTCTTATTTGCCTTTAAAAGGAGGAAAACAGAAGGTGATACATACACAGACTGTGTTTTTGCTACCTCTCTCTGATTGCCTGCAAAATGTAGCTTTCACTACTGCTATGCTTTTTTTTTTTTGCATCTGGACATTATGCCAAAGTTTTCTTTTCTTTTCCTCTCCTTTTTTTTTTTTAAAGTAAGGTATATATGTGGGGAAATTGGACCTTACTGCCCAGTTATTTCTTGCCAAGCTTTTTCAGCTGCAGGATATAGTGGAGGCCAAAATACTTGGAACTTATTAGGACTGTCCATATAATCAAGGGGAATTGCATGGTGATAAAGTTGTGAATCTATGCCATAGTGCTCATGCGTAATGGATGGCTGTAGACATAAATGTATTTTTTATGTCAAGGTGCTGTGGCATAGCTCCATGTTTTTCTTTCAGTGTAATTTCTCTGGATTGCTGTATATGGGTGTACATATACAGACACACGGGAGAGAAAGAAAAAGAAATATCTCCTCCCCCTATGTTGCCTAAGTCTTTGAAGACAGCATCTGCTTATAATGATACAGTCATTGACAGGCAGATACTCCAAAGCTGTTTTTAACTGTAGCATAAATCAAGATTTCAACAATTCCTTTTTATTTTGATATGGCACTTTCAAAACACCATGTATTTTTAATTTATAATAGACAGAAATATAAATGCTTTCAGTTTGTCTCATACCTTAACCCCTGTAGAGGTTTGGGTTTTTTTAAATGATTAATTCCTTTGTCAGGAACCATGTTCTATGGCACACCCACAGTTCCCAGTGGAAAATTTGAAGCGAGGTATTTGTTCAGAGCTGGGGTTTTGCAGGCTCTCTCCACCTTGGCTGGTATGTGTGATGCACCAACATCCTTACAGTAGTTCCCATCAGGACTGGTAAGGAGGTTTTTGTTTATCCAAGGAAAACATGGCTTTCATTCAAATATAACATGTAATTACACTCACAGCTAAATCACCTTTATAAAAATAATTTTAAAGATCCTGCTTACAACAAAATGTGTCAAGAAATATGTGTTTGAGTCAGACAGCCCAACCTATGTTGTCACCACAGGAGGGGAGAGAGGGGGCCAAGACAAAATGTAAAGAGGTTGCAGGAGGATGTTGCCTGTTTCCTTTTCCCAGTGGGAATCTTCCTGTGCAGATGGTGCAAGCATCAGGTTTCAGGCTGTGAAAGGTGACAAACCCCTGACTATGGCTGTTTGCCACTAAGCTGGGCTCTGGACCTTGCTCTGTGTCAGCCAGCTAAGTCCTGGCTCCCCATCTTCTTTGGCTTTCCTGTTGTGTGCCTTGAGAGGAAACTCCTGCCCACAGCTCACCTGGTGTCAGGGTGACACGTGGCATAGGCACACAGACAGGCAGAAAACATCTAAGGGATAACCATGTCCAGCGTTTCCAGAGCCTGTGATTTAGCCCAGAAGCTCTCTGGGCTGCTCTGCAAAGCTGAGACTAACTCAGAAGGGCATTATCCTGTGTAACTTCCAATGAGTTTTGATGGGATGAAGATGGGGAGCACCTCCTTGTGCAGGGAGTCTGCCGGCCAAGGACAGATTCTGAACCAAGAAGACATGCATTGCATGGGATCTTGTGCTCCACTCTAAGGGAAGTCAGATGAAAACACTCCAGTCTTCTTAATTTGAGGTTTGGGGCACTATTGTTTTCAAGGTTTGACTCAGAAATTAACCCCTGACAAGGCAGGCAGTTTAACTGTAAAGCTGTTAGTTTTCCAGTTACAAATCTATATAGGACCCTGTGGTTCTGTATTCTATAGCTACACAGAACACATGGCAGGATTCAGCTGGGTGAGCTCCAAAGCAATGTTTTGTCTCTTATGGATAATTTTTTGTCATAGGCAGATGAAGGAAACAACCCCCTCAACAAATCCTGGTTAGCTTTTCAATCTGGGTGCAAATTTGTCCATAGTTAAAGAGAAGATATTTATAGAGACATTAGCTGGTTGTACAAAATACTTCAGAAGTTTTTTTAGAAGTGATTGAAATCAGCTGTTGCTGAACTGAAAAACCAGCCACACTAACTAAGTCTACAGCCCTTGGTCTGTCTGTAGTCTGTTACTGTAATGCTTTCTTCTTCAGGCAACATTACTAACTTGGGGAAGTAACATCAATCTCCTGAATTTCACTGGTGGGTATTAATAATTCAGGATTCAATGGTCATTGAAAAGGGGCAATTTCAGTGGGTTTTAATGAAAAACTGCTCCAGCTCTTATATTAAAATTTATTTAAAATATTGCCATGTTTGAGAAGTCAAGCACTCAAGCATCAGGAAAACCAGTGCAGCCCCCAGCCAAAGCCCCCCTTTCCAGCAGTTATAAACCTAGTCGAAAGTGAATGATGTGGGAGATAACAGTGGCCTTTGCCTGTCGGAGTCCTGCAGGTCAAAATCTTCTACTGTAGTAAGCCACAATTAAGAGAAGGATGGGATTGGTGTGAGCCAGGCTGATCTGTCCTTGCCCAGCCCTGCTGGCAGACACGTGCTGACTGCTTTTGTTCTGGTAGCCCTTCTTCTTCCCGTCAGCAGGTCGTGGGCCTAAGTATGATGGCATGTTTTGCACAAGTTGAGTCAGTAGAAAAAAAAATGTCATTAAGGTAATGAACTGAATCTGTTTCATGTGAAAAGGAGCTTTGGAGACCATGCACTTCCTTCCCATTGAAGGCAGCTACACTCCACTGGTGCCCTTCCTTTAGGCCATTTCTGTAGTATATCACTAAACCAGAAGCATTGCTTTGACTTCTATAAAATACTCAGATCACAGGTTTCCAGGAATTAATTACTATGTTGATAAGAAGCAAGTTGGTCATACTTTATTTCGGGATTGTTTGTTTTTCTTCCTATATAGAAGTAATTACCATTATTTAAATAACATGCTTAACTTGCTGTTATTAAAGAAACCAGGATAACATTTCTTGTATCATCTTCATTTATGTTATGGCAGCAACAACTCCACAACTCATATCTTGGCAGTCCTGTTTGATACCTGAGCAGCTCAAAGATGTGCTCTTCCTTGGCATATTCCCTGGTGGGAACATCACAGCCTGTACATTGTGGTTGTCCCATAGTTTGATGTCTCTCGGTGCTTGATGGATTCCTGGGGACATATTTCCTTGATTAATGATATGAAAAATGCTTTAATAACAAAAAAAGTCAGAGATGCCTTAAAAATTTTTGATGCAAGGCACCTGAATATGGGTTAAAAGGAAAACTCTCCATATTTAATCTCAAAATCAGAAGTTTATTGCTGATGTTTGCACAGATGCCATAGAGCTGGAGCCACTTCAAATCTGGGGAGTAGGCGGCTAAATCTCCCTTTCAGTTTTTTACTGGAAATACAGTCAGTGAGGCTGTCTGACAGCATGAATAAATCAACATGTTGTCCACAGGAAACAAGGAGATAGCTGGAATGAAGCATAAATAATGCAATACTATCATGGAGAGATTACTTCATACATCGTTTTCAGAGGACTGTAGTGAATGATTTGCTGGAAAAATTTTAAAAGAGTGAGAGAACTGCTCCAAATGCACTGTTATGAATGATCTCTTCACTTCCATGCAAAAGGCTGGATTAGCAGGATTACATATGGCCACAGACAGAGACTCAGGGAAAGATGTAAACAGAAGACAACACAGAAAGACCTTTTGACATACTCCATCCTATCTTTGATAGGCAAGTAAAAGAACAAAGACTTTTTTGTTTCAGCAGCGTGAAAGAAATGATTTTGTGTTTTCCGTTAAACTTCTCAAATTATAAGGATGAAGACGTATGCAGTTTTTTAGTCAATGTCTTTCCTCCTAAAAACAGTTCCCATGTCTTATCTTTGACAAGAATAGAGTTGCTTGCTTAGTCAGAATGTTTAACAACCTATTCCTTCCCAGTATTTTCCTTCTCTGAGCAAAAGCTCTATCCCCACCTCTACCTGCTTGCACTTGGATCTTGAAGGAGAGGTACCAGCACAAATGCGGTGTTTGAAAAACTTCGCTGTTGTCAACAGCAGCGGCAGTCTGATGTAGCCAGAAGTGCTACTGAGGGCACTGTTCTTAGCAGTCCTGTGAGTCATAGTTGGGTTCATGGTTTGTCTTGTGCTCACACTGGTATCTACTTCGTGGTGGGGTTACACTGCTCAGAGCCTTGAATTCTGTAGAACATCTTCTGGAAGCGCTGACTTGCCAGATGCTTCAGCAAGACTCATAGAAGCCCAGAAAGACCGTGACTGGAGAGCATAATCAGATCTCGGAAGTTGAGCAGGATCAGCCCTGGTTAGCACGTGGATGGGAGACCTCCTGGCAATACGAGGGGCTGTAGGTTCTAGTCCTGAGGACTTCACTGTCACTGTCCAAGCTTGCTCGGCCATGGCAGATGAACCATAGGAGTTAAAGGGTGGGGCCAGTTCTGCACACGCTGTGCCTCAACCAAAAAAATCCACTGCGCACGCTGGCAGGGCACATCCATGTGGGGAGAGCCCTTCCCAAATCTGCATTTACGTAGCCTAGCCATACATACATACTCCTTGTACTGAAGGTGGAGAAAGGGCTGCTTGAGGTATCAGTCACTTCAACAAGACTCATGTTAGCAACTTCCACATCAGCTTAAAAGCTCCTGGCTTCTTCTGTTTCTTGGAAAGTCTGTTCCTCAGAAGTTAGGGTTCTGGTCATACCAATGATTTGAATTGCTCCTTGAGTGTGGAAGCTACAATGCCTACTTCCCTTACTGCTTCAGGGTGACCTAATTGTGGTCTTCCAGTACCTGAAGGGAGCATACAAGAAAGATAGAGAGGGGCTAATTAAAAGACCATGTAGTGACAAAAGGGAAAATAGTTTCAAACTGAAAGGGAGTAGGTTTGGATTAGATATTGGGAAAAATTCTTTACTGCAAAGGTAGTGAGGCACTGGAACAGGTTGCCCAGAGAGGTTGTGGTTGCCCCATCCCTGGAGGTGTTTAAGGCCAGGTTGGATGGAGCCCTGAGCCACCTGGTCCCGTGAAAGTTGTCTCTGTCCATGGAGTGTGGAACTGGATGGTCTTTAAGGTCCCTTCCAACATAAACCATTCTACAGTTCTATGATTATAGCTGCACCCTTTGTCTGTGCTTCTTTTACTGATGTTAACATGCTACTAATGTCAACACCTGACATCCACCTGTTTCAGATTTTGGACTAGTGTCTCCTGTGTCCTCACATGGACAGGAGAATACTTGTTCAGACTTCAGATGACCTCTATTGACTGCTTTTTTCTAGAAGCAGTGCTTTCTGTCTAAATGACAAGAGACTATAACTGTCTTCACCTTCATCATAAGACACAGTCATGACACAAAGACATGAGAGCATGGACTTTACTCAGTAGCATCTATCCAGCTGCATCACTGAGGGTTTTTATGATTATGTGAGCCTCCTCAGTTACATGCTCAGGGAAAAGCTGAAAATCACAATCATGACACCAGATGAGACTAAGGCCAGTCTGGTCTTTCTGTAAGCATACTTCAAGTAGTTGCCTAAAGAAAGAGAATATGGTGGAGGAGTGATTTTTCTCTTGTACACCCTGGCAGCCTTTGGGATCTGCTGCCCCAGGTGAGACAAAGCTTTGGGGAATCAGACTCTTCAGGCCCAAGGAAGGTAAATTCATGGAATCTCCTACCAGCCCCAGTATTTCCATATTACTGATTTCTCAACTATGGTATGAGTCAACATCCTACAGGCTGTTCAGTGACCTTGAATTCGTGTCATTACTGAGTTAAAGTCAGACTCTTAATTGCATTCTGGGTTGTGGTTTGGTATGGCTTATATAAGTTAGTGACCATAATCCTGATGATAAATTGTTTTCTGGTGGTTTCTCTGCTTATGTTGACAGTACTGTTCTTTCCTGAGAAACAAACAATAACTATATATTAATTTGCTTTGAGTATTAGGCCACAGCTAATAATTCTGCCCTCCCTAGGGTTTTGTTTTCTTTAGAAAACAGTTTAAAGATTGCTTGGTGCTCTTCTTCTGTTTTTGGCCAGACTCCAGGAAAACAAAGTCTAGAAATTACGCTCTAATTAAAACAGTCCTTTACTGAGAGCTATCAAGCCATGAAGCATATCTGTGTTTTCAACTTTCAACTTCCTTCCTGAGGACATTATATGTGTTCAAGAAAATGAATATGGTTTCTTTATCATCTTTTTTCCTCTTCATGAACCACAAAGATAAAGTCTGTCACATATGTTGTGTATCAGAGAAGCACTCAAATGGTTAAGAGAAAACCAGAACATTTCAGCTAGCCTGTTTAATTTTGACAATTTTTTTTATTTTTTTAGCAAAAGGGGTGGTGGTGGGGAACTAACTGACATTAGCTGCAGGCCCTGCCAAAACTGACATTTGTTTTCCATTAGCTGTGCATATCCTTTCTTAAGGGCTTACTACGACTTGAGACACAGCTCTGGGCAAAGATCTGGTTTATGTAAGGCATTTTTGATAAGGATAAGTAAACTTCATACTCAGAAGTTTCCTGTCTCTTCTAATTCTACTTCAATTATCTATCTACTTAACATCCAAAGGCTCTGAGCCTGTCTCACCTGGGGAGAGGTGTTCCAGAATAGGAGGGAATGATGTAGATAGGTGTCCTTCAGAGGTCCTACAACAATTAAAGAATAATATGCTATTTAAAATTTTGGTGCTTTCATTAAGAGTTAAAATATGCTCCACCTGGGTCCAGGTGGGTGCTGCAAAGAAAGGCATAATTCCTCAGCACATCTACGTAGCAATCCGCAGCAGGCAGAAGAAAAATCTGTTGCAGATATTTTTCATTTGTAGCTGAAGCAATCCACTGGGCAGTCTGTTACCAGCAACCTTGTCCATGCGTGAGTAGTAACTTCTTTTGAAATCAAATTTTCACATGTTCCAGGTGCAAGAAGCAGTTCCTGGCCACATGGATGCCAGAGGACTCCAGAAGTTATTTATACTTTTATACTGAAAACACTTTTGTAAGTAAAACTCACAGACTTCAGTGGCTACATTTTCATGGTTCTAGGCAACAAAAATGCCATGAGAGGTCACTGCCTCTCAAAAATCAGGTAATTGATTCTCTGGATAGCACAAAACTCAGTACAAATAGCAGTAAGAGAAAGCAAAATACAGTGTTTGTCACAACCACAACCTCTGAATGAAAGTGAATTTCTGGAAAGCTGAAGCCCAGAAATACCTCATCAGCCCACAGGCTCCCAGGCTGTACTCTGTTCCACATGATGAAGAGCTGGAGGAAACAATAGGGTTTTTCAGCCTCTTCTGGAGATCAGTGGACTTGTGAGCCCTTTCATTCAAGAAGGAGGGAGCCTTGTGTACCTAAAATATTCATGCAAGTTGTGCCTTGCCAGCAAATCCCTCCTGAGAAAGCCTGTGGGAGGCTCCTGCTGCTGACTGAAGGAGGGCAGAATAAAATAGACAGGAAGTGGGTAGTGCAGTTCAAGGTAGACACTGTGCTTGGCAGGGCATCTGGTGTTAATCACATCGCCCAGGAGGGTTGGAGGTTAGTAGCCAAGTTTGGGTCTACCATCTGTGCCCAACAGGGTGAGTGGAGGAACTTCTACTGTTTCTGTCTGTGTGGCCACTCCACAGATGTTTTGGTCTTTGGTTGGAAGGGTGAACATCTGAAAACAAGGTGTGAGACTATGGCTGAAGGGAGGCAGGGCATCATTGCAGAAGTATACTGTGCAGAAAGAGTGGAAGGATATAAGCATGACCAGAAATGCCCACTTCAGCAGAGCCTCTGTGAGGCAGACACATCAGCTTGTGGGCAGCCCTCAGGAGTCTCCATTCACAGAATATGAAGAAAATGAACTGATTGGAATAGCAGTTAGTTATTTTCCAGTCTTGGAGAGGAGACACCAGGAAGACATAAATGACCTCCATGATGAAAGAAGAGATGAAATGGGAAAATCTTTAGCCAGACAAGCGAAAAGTTTAGCAATCCGTAGTTCAGGTTTCATTTTGGATGATATTGTATGATATAGGCAATGCTGCCTACATGAGATACTTTGCTGTTTAAAATTTTCGTGAGGCTGATATTTGACATGCTCATGCTGCATGTAGTATAGAGAATGGGATAAGTTAGTGAATTCACTGAGATATCATAATGGTTCCCAAAGCATGGGAGATCCACCTCAAAGGTATTTTGATGATTCCTCATTCTTTGTTAAATCAAGTATTCTAAATGATCATCACAGCATGGAAACAAAAAAGAAAATCCTTCCTTCATCAATCTTACAACCTGAAATTAAATGAGTATATAGCATTTTCCTAACTGGAATTTTAAATTTTATTTTTTTCCCTTTTTTTTTTTTTTAAAAACCCCTTTACCATATGGCCCATTATAGTCACCAGAAATGATTCAGAAATGAATCAATCAAGACTCATATGTGACTGAAGTAGAACAACTAAAACCTGACAACCTTATTTCTTCTGTAGAATGTCTGAGATTGAGAGGAGGAGATGGTCCTGTCTATATTTGGTTAAATCACTTTGGAAATAAATAGGATATTGATCCCATTTCATGAGTGGCCTTAACCATCTAAACAGACCCCACTTAGACTCGAATGCCCACCAAGGGTCTGCCTGCTGTGACCTGTGCTGTTTCTCTGATTTGGCTGGTCTGGCAATGGACATAATCTCCTGCTCCTGAGGACTACAGTCTGCAGTGCTCTTCTTTGCATGTACTGTGGCAATCTCCAGTGTCTCAGTGCAAGGAATAGATTCTGGGAGCCTATGACAAACTAACCTCTGCAGGTAAGCTAGTCCCATGAGAAAATGTGGAGGACACGTAAGCAAACAGACATACAGGGAGGAAAAATGTTTCAGAGGCAAACTTGGGCAAGTACAACTTGACATAAATGCCTTGGATATGCCCAGCTGTTCAAAAGCATCTGAGATGTTTGATAAAGTATTGCCAGTGCTTATTTGGGGATACAAATAGGAACAAATCACCTTTTTAAATGAAAGGAAGTATTTAAAGAAATATTTTATTTTCTTCAGTGTTTGTTTAAGCTTTAGTCAGCTATATAGTTATTGCCAAAATACACAGGGGATGCCAATTCTCTAGCATCTGAGTACTTTTAGCTTAAAAAAATTTATTTCATCTTTCAATAGGATTTTTGGACAAATTATGTTTTCCTCCTTTATTCAGAAGCACAGACTTTCTGCTTTCCAGGGCACTAATTCACATAATATGGTCCAAGTGAGAAAATGAAGATTTTATCTATGCCTTTTTTTTTTCTAGGCACATATGTTCCCTTTCCTAAAACATGTTCCTTCTGAATAACTTATGCCAACTCACCTTCTGGCTGAAATTAATATAGTAATTTCCTTTTTAAAACTTAAATCTTGCTTTGAAACTGCAGAAAAATTTATATTGTATTGTCCTAGTTCAGCAGGAGGGACCAGCTAACCCTGTGTGGGGGTGATCAAAGCTGTGTATTCTACCCCCTCTATTCATTCCCCAAGGACAGTGGGCCATTAGCAGCAGCTGCCCAGGGAGCCATTATCACCTTCACACTCAGCCTGAGGGGGCGGAGCTGCTAATGGGCCATCAACAGTTCAATACCCCCTGGCTCGCAGAGTTAATCACCCATTGTGTGAGTCCCTGCCCAGGGGGAGGGACTGGGTGCTCCCTGAGGGTACATAAGTTGTGAGTAAGAAGATTTTGGTAACTTCTCGTTGGATCCAGAGGAGCAGCAGGACCTCAACAGGAGGAGATCACCGCTCTCGCCCAGACCACAGCCCTCGCCTGCACCAACAGGTTTTTCATTTCCTTTTGCTCTGGACTTGGGGGAGCCACAGGGGTCTCAGCACAAGGGCAAACAAACCCCCTTGGGTTTGTGCCCCAGGACACTGGGTTATACTGCTGGGTTTTTGTGAGTTGAAAGCAATTTCCCTTTTGTGTCAGTGTTTTTATTGTAATATTATTATTATTAAATTTTAGCTCTGATTTATAATCTCTCTCTCTCGTGGTGAGTTCATTTCCTCTGCTGGTTCACCTTTAAACCAGCACATGTATCATTTCAATATACGTGGAAACTTTGTTTCTACAACCTTGAGCTTAAATGAAGGGTTATTTTAACTCAGTCCTCAGTGGTGCCTGTTTGTCCATGAGGTGCAGTTTCACCAGTGTCCCAGCGCTGGTGAGAGCCCCAGAGCAGGAATCTTAGAGGCCATATCTGGTGTTTGCTCTTCAGTCCACCTTCATGAGCATGTCCCAGGCTGCCACTGCTGTGTGCAAGGATGGTGCTGTGGCCAGCGTGTCAGCCCTGTTGTCATTCCTTGCCAGCCCAACTAGCATGAATGAGCGATGTGCTCCCAGAGACTGATGCTGCCAGACACAATGAGTTGTTTGTCTGAGTCAATACTGGGAGTTCGTAGACCTGAAGAAAAGAAGTGCAGTGTTTTTAAAGGGTCCCACTGGAGCACAGTCCTGCACTTTGGCCACCCAAAAAGGATGAAAGCAAACCCAGGGCACACTGCTAAGACCGGGTTTTATTTCCAAGCTTGTACTAACCTCTTTTTTCTAGCACGAACCCTTTTGCTTAAAGATGCAGCACTTGTAGTCTGTACATGGGGCTCAGGCTGCGTACAGAAACTCCCTGTGCCTACTTGTAAGGCCACCTCATCGCTATCAAATCAGAGTGGATGGTCTCTGATGGACAGCAAAGCTCTCTTTACTGCTTCCCCATGGAGGAGGGCAGCAAGTTGCCCATTCCCTCCTGCATGTGCCTGGGGAAAGGGGCAGAGGAGCAGATGGCATATCTGCAACATCAGGACCTCCCTCCTGCAGCAGAAGGGAGTCAAGATGCTGCTGACTGGAATGAAAATGGGAATGAGGACCCTCAGGGGTGTCTGCAGAGCACTGTGTCTGCTGTGGGGTCAGTCTACTCAGCAGCTTGTTGGTGCAGTGGTGTTGCCAGCTACCGAGCTGATGATCCCCACATCTCTGCCAGGCAGCCATCTGGGCATGCTGGGCATCTTGCTGCCTGATTTCATGAGCTTCTAAGGTGTCCAGAGAGATAAATTTACCTTGAGCAGATGGATGAGGAAACGTCTATAATATTCTCAGCCTTTATGGAGGGCTATCTCCCAAAGAAATCCCTTGGCAATGGTGGATCTAGGTAATGAGGAAGCTACTGGATATGGAGGCTGAGAAGGGATCCTGACAGTGATTTATTTTTCCTTTGCTTTTACCTTTGTGGGGTAGACTGTTGCAGCAACAGTTGCACATGTTTTGATGACAGAGACTTTTGAGGAGATGTATAGTGAGTCCTAGGGGACTGGTGCTCATTTCTGTATGCTGTAAATTCTGCAGAGCTCGTCGGGGCCTAAAACACTGTGATGTCCCATTTTGGTCCTCATTGCCTTTAAAGGCCAGATCACCACCTAGGCTGTCCGTCTCTAGGTTACATGCCTGAGACTTACCTCATATGGACATCCCTGAAGCCTGACAGACTCAGAGGTGTTCCAGGTGGCCCTACCAATATGGGAGAGGTCCATCTAAATGAATCTACCCCTGGGATAGGTTGTACCTCATTTCTTTTGGCCAGTAGAGAATGTGCAGCTGGCTGTGAGCATATCTGCCCAGCTGTGTAGACATCACCTCAGTGTTTAAATTTGCATCTAATCTGAGCTGGCTTTGGTGAATAAGTGTGACTCCAGCCAAGGACTCCTTGCCAACTGTTCACCAGAAAGCTGTGGTGCAAGGTTTGGCCTGTGTTCTCTTGCTTCCCAGCCTCTGAGGTAGGCAGTCCCCACAGCACTGGGAAGCATGGAGTGACTGTCTGGACTCGTGCCTTGCCAGCAACCTCTGTGCAAGGCCCCCATGGCTGCTTTCATTTGTCAACATAAAAAGGTGTTTGCAACAGTCAGCAGTAGGGTCTTTTTGTGTTTTTAAACATGTATCTGTTCTCTAGGGTGAGAGGCCTGTGTTTAGATGTGTTATACCCTTATTGCCTATGGACTGCAGCTGTTCAACTCTTATGTATTCAATCTCTGTGTGGGCAGCAGATCCTTGTGCTCAAGGGCAAAAATCTTGTGTAGGAAGTGGGCAGCCTCTGAGACGCTGGGGAATGACCTGAGGAAATTCAACAAGATTCGGTTTGGGATTGGTTTGATTTGGGATTCAGAATAGCAGGTGCCCAACACTTTGCCTACAGAGCCCTTTTCCTTTTCCCTCACTTCCACGTGTAAATACGTTGGGCAGAACATGCAGACATGTGCATGTCTTTCCTCACACTGCCCTGTTTCTGAGAAGTCTGACTCCAAGAGCTGTCTCTGTCTCCCTGAAAAGTGTACAGGAACACATGCTTTCCAAGCAAGGCAGTGAAAGGGTGGACAGGCCCTGTGCAATGAGGCTTCTCCCATCTTTGCCATCAAGAGATGGGAAGGACAGGAGGGAGTGATTGCTATGTCTGAAGATGGTTTTGGTAAGCAGCAGTCCACAACACCCGCCTAATGGGACAATGATCAAGAGAACAAGGAGAAAGGGGCAGCTAAAGAAAAGTGATGGGGAAAGAGGAGACATTTGGCAAGGAAATTGAACTAGGATGTTCCTGGGATAATCTTGCTGAGATGAAGTGGGACAAAAAATGGGACTGCTTGCAGCAATCTATGAAGATCTAAAGGAAGGAAATGACAAGTGAATGTCTTGAACCTTTGGAAATATAGTTAAGGCTAGTACTGAAGCAGAGTCTTTCATAGGACTGAAGGGGCTTTGGGTTTTGGAGGTTCCCCAGAAAGAGCAGATAAAATACTTCCAGGCACATAAAAACTTTTTTTTTTGGAAGGAACAGTTGGATAGATGGGAATTGCAGTTGCGACACCTCTGGCCTACCAAGATGAACTGATGAGGTGATCAGCATCCTGACTGCCATGGACAGGAAGCTTTTTTAGCAAAATACAATCAAGTTGCCTCTGGACAACTTGGAGCTTGTCAGCTGATGTGAAGAGAGAGTGAAAGAGCTAAATTTCAGCTCCACACTGAAAGAGTTAAAGATGACAGAAGAAACCCTCTCTGTGAACAAGTAATTCAGCCAGCTAAAGGACTTGGGTAAGACACAAAACTTTTATAAATTTTCTGCTCTATTTATAATGTTCCATCCTGGAGAGAGAAGAATTCATACAGTTACAGCTCATAACTCCTTTACAGGTTTTTTTTAACTACAGTGCTAGAGCTCAAATGTCTGGGTGGATGGAGATTTTTTGAGCAATGAATATGACTCTTAGAAGGAGCCTATAGATGATGATGCTGTAGAAGTGACCTCAGCTCTCCCAAGAGAGGCAGAAATTTCCAGAACCAAAACAGGTTTTTCAGCTTACCAGTCCAGGAAAGGCTGTCTGGAGGATCTCCCAGGTGGCAGAGAAAAGTCTCAGGGGCTCAAGGTGACTCCTTGTTCACTTTGATTTTAGAAAAGACAGCAAGAAGTGTTTTGTACTTTCTGAAACAACACCTCATTTATGCAGGAAATTAACAAATTTGGAGTCTTCATTCCAGTTAGGACAGAAAACTTAGAAGGTTTTTTGAATTTCCGACAAGCTGGAAATCTCATTCCTCATGCTACAAGCCTCCTTAAAGTACAAATCAAACTCTTGTCTTTAAAGTTAATGATTGCCATAAAACAGAGATTTTCCTATTTGGTTTTTCAGACATGGATGATTTTACTTTGTGTGCAATAGTTACTCATAGTTACTCCTTCATCTTCAGCAATGAGCACCATGGTTGTCCATTACTCACTTGTCACCACTGAGATAATCTTGCAAACTGCTGTTCCTCCACAGGTATAGTCATACTTGCATTGAAAATTTTTAAAAACCATTTTCTCTGAAATTATGGAAAAGTAATATAATAATGAGTGATAGATCTGATAGTTCTGGGAAGAAGTCCCTACATGCAGTTTTCGACAGTTGAGAGAACTTATGAATGAAGGAGACATCCAACATCCAAAATGCTGCCTGTTATCGACGAGGCCCTTTCACTCCAATTTTTCTAGGAGGGATCCGCATTGTATGGATGGAGACTTATGTCCAGCAAGCAGCTGAGCACCTTGGGGACTCACTTACACAGTCATGCATTAGAGAGGTCTAATTAACTTAACAATGTAGCTATAAAAGGCAGCTGTCAGCAAGGTACAAGGGAAAGGGTATTTTGGAAGAGAAGGTAGTTATGTGTCTTTGTCTGGAGGTAAAGAGTGTTCTGGATTGAGAAACTGTGAGATGAGTATGGAAGGGAGCATGGGTAACATAAGGAAAGGATTGCCTGATTAGTAATAAATATGGTGCTTAAAACAATTTCTAAAAGAGAAAAGGAGTGATTAGCCTAAGGTAGAAAGTAGCTGAGTGCCCTGAGTGGGGACTTGGTGGCATCCTGTGGTAGGACAGAATGGCACTCCCAGATCTGGTCATTGGTGTAAGTATCTGAGATCTCTGAGAGCTCAGCTGTTATTTTACTGTGCTATAAGGAAGTGCTTGGAGAAAAGCTAAAGTGATTAATTACTAAGGTTGCTGGTGATGAGTATAGCACTAAGAGGTGTTAGTGATGACATGCTGTGAAGCTCTAACTTGCTCATCTCTCCAATGCTTATAGTGATGGCAGCAATCAATGGGGCAACGATGTAGTCACCCTGTCTTGTCCAGAGCAGTGACATGAAAGAATTGACACTGGCTTTCTCCATTGTGCAGCAACTAAAATAGCTCTTTGGAGGGGAAAAAAGTGAAGTCACTGCATTTATTAGTTAGGAATTGTTAATTGTTAAATATGAATCACTGTTTTTGTTAATTAAAGAGGAGCAAAGTTGATGTGAGCTGCTTTTTCCTCATTGACTCAGCATAGGGCTAAAACAAAGCACCAAGACAACCCTTGCCTTGGCATCCAGTAGGTCCTTACATTGACAGCTGAGCTTGCTGTTGAAATGTGAGACCAAAAGGTGAGCAGCTACAGTTGGGAGGAAAATTAAGAGGAACTCAGAAGCATTATGTAATATGGAGGATCATATGAAGGTCTCCCCAAAGCCTTCTTTTCTCCAGGCTGACAACCCCCAACTGTCTCAGCCTGTCTTCATCGAGGAGGTGCTCAAGCCCTTTGATTATTTCATAGTCCTCTTCTGGACACATTCCAGCAGGTTTATGCCCTTCTTATGCTGTGGGCCTCAGGGCTGGGCGCGGTATTTCAGGTGGGGTCTCGCCAGAGCAGAATAGAGTGGGAGATCTCCCTTGACCTGCTGGCCATGCTTCTTTTGATGCAACCCAGGGTGTGGTTGGCTTTCTGGGCTGCAAGTGCACATTGATGGGTCATATGGATCTTCTTGTCCATGAACACCCAAGGTCTTTCTTCTCAGGGGTGATCTCACTCCATTCTCCACCCAGCCTCCATTTGCGCTTGCCCTGACTCAGGTGTAGAACTATACACTTGGCATTGTTCGATCTCACGAGGTTTGCACAGACCCACCTCTCAAGTGTGTCAAGGTCCACTGGATGGCATTCTTTCCTTCCAGGATGCTGACCAACCACACATCTTGGTGTCATCAGCAAACTTTTGAGGGTGCATTGGATCCCTCTGTCTGTGTCACCAACAAAGATGAGACTTCTCTGCCTCTCTGTATTCTCAAACAAGGCAAAGTGGCCTGATAGTACCTTGTTTGCAGAGTATTTGCAAGCTCTGAGACCATGAACTGGATGGCCTGGCCAGCTCAGGGGACCTGCGAGTACTTCTGCACTATATGCAGTGTCTGTTACAAGTCAAAATGGAAATATAGAGCCAGCTGACAAAATCTGACACAGGATCTTTGATTCTCCTGATGGTGTCCTGGAAGCTTATGTATGCTCTGCATAGATGTCTGGCTCAGGCCCTTCCAAACCTTAGCCCTTAAAGAAAATTTTAAATGAATAATTGGTTATTTTTATGAGGATGAGTATGCATACCTAATTTTTTATTAATCACAAAAGAGCAGAAATTTCCAGGATCCCACTGAAACTTCTATTGTAATAAGATTTCCTTTCCTATTTTTGGCACAATCATATGGATTTCCATACCATCTGGCATACAATTTTCAGTGAAATAAGAACTATAAAAGACTTTATTTCCCTTAGGAACTCACATACTAATTAAACCTGTACTGCAACTGCTGATCTTAGCCAGATGAAATCAAAGCTTTAGGTCCATACACCTTAACTTTGAAGGGCTACAGTTCTCAAGGAATGGATCAATTTTAAGGTTTCAGATGCCAGCTATGGCTCCTTGGAAGTTACAAAAGTGAGGGAAAAAATATTATTTATGCCTGCTGAATAAACCATAAACTGACTTGGACTCTGTCAGCTGTCATCAATTTTTTGAAACTGTCTTCAAAGCACTGGTACATCTACCCTTGTCCTCTTTTCTTTTCAAGAGCTATGTGTTTATCCTTCTTACTATTGTCAATAACAATACTATGTTGTGATCATCATGTACTTTAGGATGTATTGTTCCTCTAAGTTCTTATTCTTCTTAGCACTGCAGACAGCTGGTGGCAGAAATATTTCTAGATGCTGCTAGAAATAATGTCTCAACATTATGTCTTTTCTAGGAGCACATAGCAACCTATTTTAAGTGGGCTTATCATTTCTCAAAAGACTGAGGCTTAAAGTTTTGAACTGTAACTTTAGTGGATAAAATCTACATCACCCTTTGGAGAAATAAAGTCTTTGTTAGTTAAGTTTGCTTGTAACTATTCCACAGTCATCTCTAAGCACACCTGAACATTGTTTGATCCTGAATAGCAGATGGACCCATTACAGTGTGCCACAGCTGTAATCTAGTGTTGGTGCAGAGTGACCAGCTCAACTGAGACCCAGATTAATCTCATTAGGGTGACAAGAATCAAATGGTTAGGATGAGTTGCTTAGGGCAGAGTTGACCCAGCAAACTGTGTTGTTTTGTTGAGTTGAAAAAGCCTGAACACTTCTCTGTTAAGATACCATGAAGTTTTTCTCCTGTTCTTTCAGTGTGAAGGTAGGAAAGTTTCACATTATGTTCTCTGCTCTTGCAGGTAACTTTGGAAATTCTTAAGATTGTGATATTATGAACATATTCTTAGTGTATTTTCTGAATATCTTCCCTCTTAAAAGGACAAAGTAGGTAGAAATGTTAAGTTGTCATAGCATGGAACAATTAATCATGGAGGTGTATTTTAATTTGATATTAAAAGGTAACAGGAAGAAAAATATGGAGAGAGCTTAAGAAATAAGGATGTTATATTCTGTGTAGCAAAACACATTGAAATGTGGTCCCATTTAGGGACAGATGCAGAAGTCTGACTTCAGCACATGTTGTGCATAAACCATGCTGGAAACAGACCCTTGGTCATGTAATTTATTTTCTGTGTGAAAGAGCATCACAACATTGTGCTTTTGAATTGCTTTTGAGAAATGGTTAGAGGTTTGAAAACTAACTCCTCCATCTTTTGTCCTACTTCTTATTTGCATGAAGCTGCAAGTTCTTTCACTTCTATGGAAAATTACAGTAATTAATACCTCTGCCTTCTACATTTTGAATATGTTTTGATGTATGGAAAATCATGGCATTCCTGAAGTCTGACCTAATGATACCAAAAGTCCATAATAGTCAATATATTGTCCCTGGATCTAACCAGTACAAATGATTTACTGGAAGCTGTTTGAAGTGCTGGTGTGCATTATTAAGTCCCATTTTGGATTTTAAATTTAGCTTAAGTCTTGAAATGAAGAATGTAATAGTATAAAATATTTAATGGCTTTAACTAAATAATTAAAGGAAGTTCTGGCTATTCATATAAATATTCAGCTTTTTGAACCTTGCTATTTGCTTGACCACAAATTCTGAATCTGAATTATGCACTATACAAACCAGGTGGGGAGTTGTTTCTTTGTTTGTTTTTTCTTTTTTTTTTGCCTTGCCTTTTTTTTTGTTTGTTTGTTTGTGGGTTTTTTTGTTGTGTTTTTTTTTTTTAATTTTCAGTCCTCCATCAAGTTCTTTGATTCACACGTGTTATTTAGCAATCCTCAGATAAGTGACCCAAAAGTGTACAAGAACAATTTTGATGTTATATCCAAAACAATAGGCTGGACTCTACATTGCAAACCTGCAGAGGTTTGCTCAGACCTTTTGTTTTTTGAGGATACAGGGGAGAGAGGATGTGATAAAGACACAGGGAAGAGGAAAGGAGGGTTTGAAACAAAACTAGTGTGAGAAACTGTTTTGGAGATATACAGCTGGACTATCCACTGGATCTGCCTTCATGCTGGTCTATAACTACTGTGAGGCCTCTGCTTCCTAAGGGTCATACTTTGAGATGACAGGAAAAGTCTCATGGGGCTTTACTGGCAAGCAAAACTTAATCTTATGTTTTGTCTCTTTAATGTTAGCAGACACTGGCAGAAAGAAGGGGCAGTCATGATCTGTCAGGGTCTTGAAAGGCTGTCTCACTCGGTACAGCCAATGACATTCAGATGGGATGTCAAACTGCATACAGATCCTACAGAGATTTGGTGACTAATGAACTTAATAAGTATGACATGCAAATTTAATCTGAAACAGCCTTCTCAACTACTTGTTACTGCTTGATAGTACTGAAGCGATTAAATTCTTTGAAACAGTTGATCTTCTGACAGCATGGCTTTTGTTACATCTTCCTGCATTAGATTCTGAAATGATTTTTTGCTTTGCAAAAGAGAAGGTAATATAACTTAAGATGCAAGCATCTGTAAGTGAGCTCTGGTTCCCTGGGGACTGGTTCTCTTCAAGCTGTCTGCCTGGGTTTGCCTCCCTTGGAAAAGGGAGATTTCTGCTTGGTTTGTTTCCATTCCCTCCTGCCCTGTGGCTTCTGACTGGGGCACGGCTCTGATATCTGTGAAGAGCTGCTGGTTCTCATCAAAGGACCTTCCCTTTGTAAACAAATAAGTGGCACTTTCATTTTGAGTATTTGGAATGATTAACTGAAATATGACTAACTTAATAGGGAAGTTAATTTTGATGCAGCATTCTCTTGGAGACTCCTGCAAACATCTTGTACAAATCTCATCAAAAGCTGGAATTACAGATCTCTGTTACTTTCCTGGGGCAAAGCAGAATCATAATATTAGTTTGCTTAGGCACAGGAGTCTAAACAAAGCACTCAAAACAGGGCATGGTAAGAAGAAAACACAGTTATTAACTCATCAAAGTTATTAACTTGATCAATTGCTGCAAAGAGAAGAAATGAAACTGTTGAAACACAGAAAGGCTATGCAGAGTTATGAAACAGATGTTGAGAAACTGATTAAATGCACATATCCTTTGTAGCTGGAAGTTATTTCTGGAAGTTTCCAACTCTAGTTGTGGCATATGGCAGTTCAAGCATCATGCATCTGAAATCTAAATACAGTGAGCCAGAGTCTCCTGCTCATGACAAAGGATGTGCTGAGCATTAGCATGCTCCTTTCTGCCTGTTACTTCTACCAGTGCCTTGTGGATTACTTATTATTTATATTTAATCATTGATTACTTGGTTGTTTGAAAGCCTGTTTATACTGATGGTTACAGCTGCCTTCATATCTAGCCAACCTGCACATATATCTGGGTTTCACATACAGCTTGTTAAGTTAAAACATGTGGTTGCCCTGCACGAGGAATCACTAACACTCTTGTCTGTGAAATGGCACCATTGGTAAAGGACCATGCACTTTTCTTCTGAAGGAGGAAAAGCTCCCTGGAGTGAGCTGATTGTTTTCCAGCATGGTCCCCATTGCCACTATGATGCAGAGGCACAGCTCCTGCAGGGAGCCCCACTGGTTCAGGTGTGCTTTCATGACAGAACCCAGCATCCCTAATGTGAGGCACTCCAGGAGCAGCAGATTGTCAGACTACAAAATGATTTTAGCTGTCTAGGGTCTTCTAAGATATAACTGTTGCCCCTAAGTAAGGGTGGGGTGGGAAGAAGGCATTCAGCTCTGAGTTTTATGGCCTTGCAGTAACAGCACTGAGGGGTCATTGCTGAATCAGGTCATGGGCTCCTTCTGACTAGAAAGGTGACAAATATGGTGCTTCAATACAAAGTACAGAGAAGGAATTTTATTTAAGATTTTTCTCTGGAGTAACCTATTTGTTGCTATACAAAAATCAAGTGGTTTTGCATGGTATTTCAGTGTGTAGGCGATGGGTGACCAAGCCTCCCCCATGGCTTAGGGTTATGGACAAGACAAACTGTCCACACAGCTGAAGTGCTACGGAGCAGCTTAATCGTCTCTAAGACAAATGTTGAGAGGGAACCAACTGCAGACCCACAGTACCTGTGGGGAGATTAGCTGAATGGATACAGGGAATGCCATGGGGTACAGTAAAGGATTGCAGTGATCTAGAGACCTCCTGTGGTTCTTTCCAATTAGAGTTAACCCATGATCATATGGTTAACCTGTGTTTTATGTTAACATCAGTAACACCTCCAAGTCAGTGGCATCTGGTTAGTTTGCCAGATCTTTCAATGATGGATCTAAGTCCTTCAGATATGGTCCACAGTCTTGCTTGGCTTTATGGCAGTACCATCTCAGATGACAAATAAGACCCAGTCAGCCCCTAAGAAGAAATCAAGGCTCTTACAGTTAAAGAGCCATGAGAATATTCTTACTATCTGTATATACAAAATCCCTTTCAACTGGAGACAAGTAACTACAGTAAATGGAGGGCAGGTAGAGTATAGCCTTGGCAGAAAGACTTGGTTTTTTCCTTTTCATGTTAAAAGCTCTATTTGATCAAAGAAATTAATTTTGTTTAAATCATTTATATGTGCAAGAAAAATCAAAAACCACCCTGACTGAGAGAAGAAACTTCAGTTGTCTGAAAGGCAAAACTGCTGTTAAATTAGCTGCAATGATGGCAATCACATTGTTTGTCATGAGTTACAATACATTCAAGAAGGAAGATAACCTCAGAGTAGTGTCAAGTTTATTTTATTAATATGACTTAATATGCCTTTCATATCTGGCATGTATCACCTTTACTCAACCACCTTGGTGCAAGATTTTCTGAAAAAAGAAAAAGGAAAGAGTCAAGAGTTGCGATGGGCTGTTTAGGTTTCAGTGTTTACAGTCCTAATAGATACTGATGCCTTCATGGGTGTATACAACTAGTATTTAATATTGTGCATCCGTAAGTGCGTCACACACAGTAACCCTTATTTAAAAAAAAAAACATAAAAAACTGTCATAAAGCAGTGATAATTCTGGCTCTGGGCATTTTATAAGTTTGATGAAGGTACCTGGAGACTGCATGCAATCTCTCTGCCCAAATGGTCTGTAGCAAAATGTTGGGAAACACGACAGGTAAAAGCAGCTGATGTCCCAGTGGCAACTCAGCTTCTGAATAGACCTGGCTTTGTTAACTTAGGAAATAATATAGCATACAAAACTATGAGAGCATGTCTAATTTTTTTGCATGTCTTATGGGGCTTGTTTTGGTCACAGTTCAATGTCACTAACCTAAACTCATGTGCTTCACCTGAAAGTATTAATTTCTGTGCTGTTTACGCTGACTTGAGTTTAAGTCTTCATATTTTTCATCTTCTTGTAATTTAAACCAAAGGAGTCTTGGTAGCCCAGCACATCTGCCAGGACTCTCTCACTTGCCATTCCCATTGTCTTTCAGGCTATCAGACATAGAGTGGATGCTTTCCTGAGTTTTGTAAACACATTTTTTTCCCCTTGATTGTACTAATATAAATACTATGGACCTACAAAATCTTCACTGTATTTCCTTGCCAGAAACAAGAAGTTGCTTGCTGAGCAATTGCCTATGTCTCACACTTGAGACGTCCTCCATGTGATTTTCTTCTGTGTGTCCCAAAGTTGTCTTTATAACTTGTTTTTTCTTCACTTGAAGAGTTTGTTTAGAAGGAAAACAAAGGGTATGCACACAAACATGCTCTCAACCTCCAGCCGGTTTATGTACGTATTTCAAATACTTTCCTTAAGTTACCTCATACCTTTTCTGTGTTTGAGATGTGGCTCTGAACAAATTCCTGAAATTTATCAGCCCAGTCACAACTACTGATTGAATTGCTAAGACAGATGCCTGCTCAGCAGTTTGCTAAGAAAGATACAACCTTCATGTAGAATGTGAATTTTTAATTTTTGTTGGATTTCTAGTCACTTCCATATCTTCCTTTGAATTTTCTGCACAAAATTGCTCTTTGCTCAGTTAGGAGCTCGGGTCTGGGTTGCTGCCAGAGCCTGTGACAATCTGCAGAACTGAAATATTAAGGCATTGCTTCTGATGTAAATTGTAAGTTTTGGTAACTTATTTCTGGCTTGACTAGCAGGATCTGTGGTGTCAAGCTTCGTTTTTACTGATGTGAACAATCCAGACCTTGGGCTGTGCTCTAGGTAATTTGAAGCAAATTAATTGATTATTTAAATAAACCTCTTCAAATGAAAGAAGGCCGTGCAAGAAAAATGAACTCAGAGGCTGTACTCTTTCCCAATTGCCACTAGATGACAGTGTTCCATCAGATTTTAAATCATGACTTCAGTCTTTTCTGCCACTGAGAGACTGTTCTGCTGGATTGTATTTCTTGCTTTGCTGCCAATCATTTGTCAGCAGATATCTTAGTTAAGATTCTATTCAAATTTCCCCTACAGCCCCTTTCCATCACAGCTTGATTTATTTAAAGGCATTATCAACCTGAGACTATCCTAAAGGCAAGCTTGAACAAAACTGATTGCTTTTAAGCTCTACAGATCTGAAAAAGGAATACTCTTTCTGCCCAGTGAAAAACTAACTCAGGTTCTAAAGGCTAGGACTTCATGGTAATCTGAATGTGTCGTATATAAAATGTTTCTAAAGTTTAGAGTCTTAATGCTGCATTTCTAAGCCTGAGATCTGTAACCTAGACTAGGTCACTTAGTATGGATGATTTCATGCTGTGGTTTAATCCAGAGATTCAATGCAATAACTGTTCAAATACAGCATTACTGGTACTATTGGTGTCAGTCTTGACAGCAGGATGTGTTGAAGGTAACTGTCACTGGAAGAAAGAATGATGACTCTAGATGTTGCTTAAAGTTACTGAGAAATCTAACAGGAGATACCCAGTTAATATGTGGCTGCAAGTGCCAGTCTTGCCCTACAGAGGGAGAGATTTCAGTCTTCTTAATGGTGTTAGCACAAATATTTATACACATATTAGTGCTACTTGAAATCATCAATTTACAAACAGAGTATTTGTAGCAATTTGGGGAACAGAGCAAATGCTGTTGGCTTTGTCTTCGTGTGGGAGCACCAGAATTACTGTCTGTCATCCATGGGCCTGTTGCCAATGAAGTGTTAATGGCGATACATGAAAGCACTGCCATGAATTGAATGCTTAAGTCATAATCAGCCATTACAGAGATGCAGATTTGAGAGTGCTATTAAAATATTTGTATTAATTGCATTTGTCATCTTATTTATAGGCTATTGTCTTAACTATGCAATTATCTTTCCTGTCAAGTGTTAAGCAATAACCTATATCAATCAGTTTGATTAAATCAATTTGTAATTTAATTTATGTTCTCCCCCAATTCAAAAGATCAGTCAATTGTCTTAAAAAATAGATTAATATCTTAGATGACCTCTAGAATTTTCTTTCATCTTTATTTTCATTTGTCACTGTGACAATTGATTAATCAGCAAGCATATATGAAGTAAAATATTAACTGCAAGAATTAGTGGAAAGCCAAGATGCTACAACTTAGTTAACCATACATATATGAATATTTCTACTAACCTGTTAATGAAACATCATCACTATTGTTTTTGGTGTCAATAGAGCATACATAGTCTTATTTTTATGACCACCAGTCTAAAATAACACATTCAAAACCTACAGTAAGCCCATTATGAAATAGCTAAATGTCCTGAGTCATAAATTGTAGCACAATCCTTTAACACTATTAAGTGCTGTTTACCTTTCATTTCTAAGTGGGTAGATTCCTGGGTTTAATATATTTATGTCCTTTCTGTACTGGCCTTTCATCTGGTGCCTCCTGAAATTTAGAGACAGGTGTGATGTGCCTGGGTAACTATAGGATGAAATACTCAATTCCCTTGTCATCTTCCTTCTTAGAGACCTGATTTACAGAATGTTCTTGTTTCAGCCAAAAAGGCAATGGATATTTTTGAATGTTTTTCAGAGAACCACATAGCTAAAAGTCAATCATAACTGAGCCTAAAAAGGCTAACATAAAGGCTGTGTATAAAGTATATATTTATTAACAGAGCCCTCTATGCCTTAGTGGACAAACCATCTAACGGTGCCTGCAATATCAATTCACAGTGTCAAAGAGAAGTAGTTGGAATAGCACTCAGGCATACATTTGCTTCTAATCCTATCTTTAACAGCCACCTAAACTAAAAATAATTCAGTCCAGTCAATGACTCATGAACGTTAGAGGAAATGCATGATTTTTCCACAGTGAGTGTAAGCTCTCCAGTGAGGCCATTTCTACTTTTCTCTGTGTATCTTTCCTGCTTCATTTTACCTACAGCAAATTCTCCAATGACACACTTCCAGATGGTTGGAGGTCTCCAGGGATAAACCAGCTTGAAGCACTAAAGACAAGCTCTCTGAAAATAGATGGCTAAAAAATATCAGAAGCTCTGGGAGGAACACTTTGTCTCAGCTGGCCAAAGCTGTCTAGCTATAGTGTTCAGATTTCTGTGTGCATGGTAACAATGGACATAGTCTCTTGGTTTTAAGCCACTGCAAAAAAGACTTAGCAGCCACATTAGCAGCCATCTGAAATCTTCCATTCCAGACTTTCTCTCTCACAGGCTTTCACGTGCTGTTGTAAGAAGCTGTGACTGCAATGGTTACAATCAATTGTTTGGCTACTTTAGTTCCCTGCACCTGTCCTGACTGTTGCTTCTGTGTCCAGCATTTTTCTCTAACCTAATCCTGCCACCTTTTTTACCCTCTTGAAGCCTCCTTTGCCAGTTGGTCCATGTTGTTACAAACAGCTTTAATTTGGTACAAAGAATGACTGATCCACGGCATGTGTGTCTGTCTCCAGAAACTCCACTAACAAAGCTTGAGGAATGATTTTAGACCTAAACCATCTAATTTTGAACAATAAAGATGAAAAACAATCCTTATTCTTGTGTGAATGCAGATTTCTTATGTTATGACAAATCAGTTGTTCCTACTTGGCCTCCTGCCTTTCCCCTCCTTAAGCCATCACCACGATTTGCTGAGGTGGAACGGCTGGGCAGCTTTCTTGCACTCTCCCAGAACTTTA
Organism: Pithys albifrons albifrons; assembly: GCF_047495875.1. Classification (NCBI taxonomy): domain Eukaryota; kingdom Metazoa; phylum Chordata; class Aves; order Passeriformes; family Thamnophilidae; genus Pithys; species Pithys albifrons. The sequence continues at coordinate 48,554,995 of NC_092462.1, read as the reverse complement.
CCAGCTTGATGAGAGCTGACCTCAGGCAGCAGGAAATTACACTTAAAGGGCTACAATGCTTTATACTGGGATGTCCAAAATCAGCTCTCCAGGCAGACAAAAGACAGTCGATGGCACAAATTCACGTCTCAGTGTGAATAATTAAAACATCCTTCTTGTTTTCCAGTCTGTTTTATTTCATGGCTGGTGTTTATTCCACACCTAAGCCAAAGGATCTTAAATATCCTTTGCCATGCTTGAATAATTTTGGTAGGTGTATGTCCCTGTAGGCACAAAAACCTCTGAGTTTCCTGTTTAACTCTCACCATTTAGAAATCAGGATTGAAATCAAAACCTTTATAGGACAACTGGTAACTGCTATCCTGCTGCTGCATGAAGTCAGTCCCCTGGAATAAAGCCAGCCAATATTTTTGGCAGTTTTCCTGGAGCAGCAAGAGGACTTGCTGACCCTGACATCTGGTGCACCTTATGAAATCCAAGCAATTAATCGTGATCCAAGGTAGAATCTCTCTGTAGACTGCCTAAGAATGTCTGTTTAGCAGAAACCTTGTGGTATTTAAGACCCTTCCAGATAATTTCCAACAGGTAATGCTCCTAGCCTTGAACAGCATTGGGTAATATGTTATTCAGAGCCCATTCTAACATTCATCTCTGGGTTTTTTTGGAAGGTAAACCAGGGATTATTTACCAGGGGATATGACTGACTGAAAAAAAGACTGAAGATAGAAAACAATTTTTGTGCTATTGTGTGAGATGCCTTTATGTTTAAAAGTGTTGAGGAGTAGTGTGGATCTTAGTAGCATTTCATGTCTGGAAAGTAGGTCTTGCCCCTTATTGTTAGCCAATCACACAATGTATATGACCACTGTAACGCTGTCACCAGTTTGCTGGGAATGGGCCATAGACATCTTTTCAGCAAATTACTTCTTAAACTCTTGTCATAGCAGGTTTGGTTCTTGCTACAGATAAGCAAAGAAGAGCAAGTGCAAATTTTATCTCCCTGGGTGTGAATCTCCTTCCCTACTCTAATGGACGAAGGGGAACAAGCTGTTCAGGTAGATGTACAATGCTCCAAAAAGCCACTTACTTTAAATGAGCATGGCATGTGCATACATTGCCTAGAAAGAAACAGGAACCCACAGGGGAAATTTAGCCCTGTTGTAAATCGATATAACCCAGGTGAAGTTAAAGGAGTTTATCGTATTTATGCTACAACTCGGTTATACTGCCCCAGACACACTGAAAATTGTGCCATGTTGGGAAATGATGTTGAAAATGATAAATTTATGCTACTATTTTAATTACTTCACACTGAGACTGAGGTCAGATTTTTTTTATTGTTTGGCCAGTGTTTACTGGAATTTATTAAAAAGCATATCTGGTTGACATTACACCTGACCATACAAGACTTTTGAATCCTAACTTCCAGATGTCAGTTACATTATTTACAGATGGTCTAAATACAGACTTTTAAATAATATCTGGGTCCTTAAAAGTAGGATCAGGACTAAGTGGAATTGATTATTTCGCAGTTTGTGCTTCAACTAACTGTCAATACCTAACAAATAAGCATAACTTGCTCTGGTCAGGCTTGGAGATCTTGCAGTGCAGGTGCTTGCTTAACCCAACTGCTACACCGGGAATCATGAAATCCCAGTTAATGTGTGCAAAAGAAACTCATCATGCAAAGGAAATTCCCTGTTTGTAATAAAGCATGGATTTTCCAGCATCTGAGGTAAATTGTTCTCAGTAGGATACTAAAGAAAAAAAAATGGCTGGAAAAAGTGTATGAATTTCCTGTACATTTCAGATAGGTGTCATTTCACAGTCCCAAAATTAATGGAAGGCATGTTTCTTGGCACTGTGGTTTTAGCAGTCAGGTGGGCTTTAAACTTAAGTTCTCTTGTAGAGACTCATCCAGTGCTTTAGGGAAGGGTCATGCATAAACCCTGAACACATTGAGATCCCATTTAGCCAAACAAGAGCTAAGAGTACCCAACACTTGAAAGAATACTGCTCTATACCCTTGCATATGTAGTGTAGAACAAAACTGTCTTTTTTCATCCATGTCCATTTTGTATGGATGAAAATGCTTAGTGTTTCTCTCGTATTACCACTTCCTGACTGTGGTGCTCATTTGTTAATCCATTTACAAATGACTTGGTTGGAATAACACAGTCATAGAAGACCACAGCAATAGTGAATACTGTTTTGAAAGTGGAAAGAAAGTTTTCCTCTTTGTATGTAAGATGCTTCAGTCACAGCTTGCAGTATAAATTAATTAATTGCTGTGAAGAACTGGGACAGCCACACTGGCTGGAGAAGAGTTTTATAATTGTCTATGAAAATGTTCAAGGCCAAGAGATAAATGGAAGCTGAACTGGAGCTGCTGCAGGTTTGGTCGTTAATGCTTTTTTATTTTGAAGAAAAGTATTACAGCTCTGATTTTGAAAATATCTCTTTAACACCAAGGACTTCAGGTGAATGACTCCTGCCTTGTACTGTTAAAAGACAGAACCAGGCCTTGTATGAAAAATAAAACAGGATGCTCCCTCTAGAATAACTACAGGATTGATTACATGTCCTGTATTTAAGTGGTGTTGCAGACATTCATGCAATACAGACAATACATCTTTGTCAAGGTGACAGGACTCCTTTGGAAGAAAGATTTCTTCTCCTGCACACTGTGAAGTACTGTGTGTTCTGTATTTATTGTGCACAGCACTGTCTGAATTCTTAAGCTTTGTGATTCCCTATGCACCATCTGTACGTCTTATTGCATGAAAACTCTCCCGTGCTTTGCATCTGCCAAAATGGTACCTTTAAATCATCACCTCTTTACAAAGAAGGCGATTCTTGGTGCTCTGTCCTGTTGCAAGTCTCACATCAGCATTGCTCTGAAAAATTTTTCTAATACTGTAGTAGGTCTGTCGAGCAACCCATATTTGCATATGGGTGGAAGGTTTTCCCAGATTATAAAAGAATTATGATGGGAATGGAAGATTTTCTTAGGGGAAGAAATCCAAATATGCATTTGTCATGTATTTGTGTGTTGAGACAAAGAAAAATTAAAACAATGTTGATTAAGTGTAAAACTATAAGGCAGCATGAGGAACAGGATAAATTAAACAGATTCTTTAAAAGATAGGCTTTAGTTCTACCAGTACACCTTGTGAATATTTTGCATTACCAATTCTACTGACTACAAGGCTACTACTCCAAGAGATCTAGAATTTGTAATTCTGCCTAAAAATAGTTAATTTTGCAGAGTAACTACTGAGTAATAGAGAAGCAAATTGCTTCTCTGTTCTGCTTTGTAAAGGAAGCTCTGTGGTATGAAGCTGGTAGAAAACGTTAGGGAATGGAATGGGAATTAGGAAGGCAAAGTTATGTGTCTGCCAGGTTCATTGAGGAGTAGAGGACAGAGGCACAGGGAGACATGAGAATATGTAAAGATGGGCTATAGTTTTGCTCAGGGAATTCAGTCACCATTTATCATACTACTTGGCAGTCGTGTACATAATGAGGGCCATCTTGCTGGGAGTATTCAGTCTCACGGTCACTTTTGCCTTTCAGTCTTTATCGGTAGTGTTTTGTGTTTTTTCTGAAGGAAGGAATAACTTTTAGCTATGTCTGTTTCTATTGAAGACCTTTGGCTTCAGTCTGATTTTTTCTTTAATCCGTAGAATTTAAAGCATTCTACAGAGAAGGTCGATACAGAGCAGAAGCACAAGAAGCTGCTGGTCCTGTGTGTGCCCAGAGGCAGGCAATGCACAGGAGGAACACAGGTGCCTCATCCTTCCGGCATGTTGCATGTAGATGAGTGATGTTCAGGGAAGAAAAGTGCTCATGCATGAAGAAGCTAGAGTAAAATACATCTCCATTTCCATTTTAGCCTCAGAGTATGTGGATTGCATCCCTTTCGGGAGAAGGGATATGAAGGTGTGCACCGGGGGAACACTTACTTTGCAGCAGCCACTGGCAGCTGTCCTGTCCACACAGCTGGTCTGCTGGACCTGCCCTGAGATGGTCCCCCATGAACTGGGGATTGTATGGATATCTGGTCCCATATCCTTGGGACCAGCTATTTTGAGTTACAGACCTGTTCCTGTAGTACAACTTTACTTACAAATGTGTGCAAATCCCAGTGAAATCACTGGGTTCAAACCGTGAGAAATGTGTGGAATACAAGATATTAAATCTTAAAGATGAATTTCCTTGTGATCATTTTCACATTCCCCTTTCAACTTTTGTCGATACAGTGAATGAATCCAAGAACTTCAAGTGGGTTACATTTGAGCAGTTCATTTTCTTAAATATCTGGGCATTTACTGAGCTTTAAGAACCCAAGGAGTAATTAGTGTACTATTTTAAGATGATTGGATACTGCCTTAAGATGTGCTTCCAGGAGAAAGGAAAATCCACTCAACTTCTTTGCAACAATTGCATGTTATTTGGAAGATGTAGAACTCACATGGAGTCAGTTTTGGGAAGGATTCGTGTCTTTCCCTTAACCACCCAGTAATAGATGAGAAAAAGTTCTCAAGAAAAATAGCACAGTGTTTTAACTGTGGTGCTTGCAGTGACTTACTGCAGGAGTTCTAAAAGGTGGGGAGATAAGCTGCAAACCATGTTACAGCTTGCATTTAGAAAGAAAGCATTCATAAAGCCTGTAGAATGATCACTTGCATCTTCTGGATTTTGTGCTGTGCCTCATGGGCCTTCAGTACATGCTGTAGCAAATGCCTTCTTCCAGGGAGAACATGGGGGCTGGCTAGGGTTTTCCTCTACAATTTGATTTTTTGAAGGCCTTGTCCTGCAAAAATTTCTAGGAGGAAGTAAATTCATTCTAAACATTCTGTTAAGAAAAACTCCACTCTAACTTGCCACTAGATGTCAGAAAAACTACATGGTTCAGCTGGAGAGGAAGATCTAGCTTAGGGATTTTGTGACTGTTTAAGCACTTGCATAAGGCTTTGGACGGGGCCCAAGGAAAACAATTAGACATTTGAGTTTATTTTTGTTTGCGTGAAATAGTAAATATGCTGTTGAGTCAGACTCTCCTCTCATTTCACCCAGAGTGAAATGGAAATAAACTTTTCGTTAAGAGTTATATGGCACTGGAAAACAGAATTACTTTTAGTCTTGTCAGCAAAACCATCTCACTTAGAGTGCTGTGGGTTTGAATTCTTTGTATAAAGCTGGTCTCTGAGTTTTAGGAAACTCTAGCAGAAATATAGTGAAAGGTGAGCGGGTTGGTCCTGCTTCAGCAGAAATGAAAGCTCCTGTGGTTGCGATGCTTGTGCTTGGAGTAGACATCAGATGCAATGTTTCTCTGTACAGGAACATACTCAAATTTTAGTTTGCTAGGATAAAACTGATGTAAATTAGAAGTATTTATTAGGAAGAATAATGCCTAAAGTCTGCTGCAGAATTGTGATAAAGTACATGCAGTTTCACCTAAAACTGTGTCTGTATCTCCACAACACAGTTCAGACTTAAGAGGACAGTTTGCCCTTTATGGCTACTGTTCTGCTGCTTTACTGGTGCAGCTGTAAAGTTTGGTTTGTACAGCTGGCTGCAATTCAATACATAAATGAGTGGTCAAAATTATATTTGCATGTTGTACATAATGTAAACAGACAGGTCACTGTTTTGCACATAAATGCATAAGTATATGAGTGCTTACAGGATAAAATCCCCTTTGGAAACAGCACAGAAGGTCACACTCGATGTATTGATTTCATATGCTAATGTGTGTACTTCCCTCTGAGAGAAAAGCACATTCCAATGGAAAAAAAGAATATGTCTTGTCAAACATAAAGATTTGTGAAACAGATCCTTATTTCTGAACTCTTGATGATTACTAGACATGAACAGTATTCAGTATTAAAGGATCAGATTGTGACTTTTGCCAGGAAAACTAGAGGGACAGTAGACCAAAAAGAGTCTGAGAAATGAGTATAGAGATATCCAATTTACTCAATGCCTTGATTTTTTATCTAAATGATTGTACTTCCTTATTATCTATGAATTGCTGCTTATATGTCCTGATAGCAATGTTAAAAATTGTATATGAGTTGAATACAGGCTGTTTAAAAAAGGCAAATATATGTATTTCTGCTCTGTATTGATAATTGATAAAATTAAACATAATAATAAAAAATAACATTAACACATGAAAGAGAAATGTAAATATTCTTAAAACAATTTTAAGGTCCTAACCAGTTTCAAATACTGCATTATGGGCATCAGATATTTGAGGACTGATTGATATAAAATTAGTTTTGAAAGTTTTCATAGTTTTTTTTCTGTTTCTGTACTTTTGAAAAGAGTACTCTTCACTGTGAGGTTTAGTTTTACATTTAGTAACAAAATCAGAGGTTCTTGAATGCTGAGTGACTCCAGAGTTAGGAAAATCTTTAAATGTGGTAGACTTACAATGTAATTCTGAGTCAGTGAGAAAACACCCTGAGGACCCCTATCCTTCAATTGAAGGGTGCATTTTTGAGGTAGCTTTATAGAATAGCTGATTTAGCATCATAAATTTCTCTGCCACTTAGAAATAGAGTAATCAGTGCTGAGAAGAAGTGTGAAGGCAGAGGAGACTGTCTCACACCTTCCCCCCTGCAGCTGCCAACCAGCAGGAGGGATGTGCATCTCTGACACCTCTGCAGGGACCTTTTTTCCCCATGAGCCTGGGAACGGCTGTTGACTGGCTGTAATTTAGCAAACGAGAATAAGTAGCACCTCAAAAGCATAGCCTCGAACTAAGGATTATCACTGGATCTGAAATTCAGGTAGCCAAAGACTAAATCTGAACTGTATTGAAACCTACTTGCAGTTAGTTCCCAGTGTGGCTCCTCCTTGGACTTTCTTTTCATCAATGTAGAGCTGAGGTCAAGGCAAAGCCAGCCTTAAGATGGTCTCATGCTTATTCCCTCCCTAAAAACTGTGCGTGAGACACCATGTGGCATTTACACTGACCTATGATGCGTACATTTGTGACATTTGTAGTTGTATTTTAGGGCAGAAGAGTTGTCTTTAAGCTTCTGTCCCTCATTTTGGGTTTTCTTTTATTTTCATGTGCTCTGCTACCCTCTGTCTCTTGCACAGAAAGAACAGAGAAACGCAGCCTTTTCCTATTCCACATGTGCTTGCAGTGCACAGCTTTTGCCTTGCTAGAAGCAGCAGCCAAATAGTTACATCTTCTACTGTGTAGCTGGGAAAGACATTATTATCTTGTGCATCACGCCCAAGTGAAGCTGAAGTCACCTGGTGTCTGTGTCACTGTTGGTTGAAGGAAATTATTCAGATGTAGATTGTTAAGACTAGGACTGTTACAAAAAGCTCTCAAGTTGTAAGCAAATTTTTGATTGAGTGAGATTTGCAGTACAGGATGCGTTGCATGATTAGCAATTGCATGTGATAATGATTTCATACAGAAGCTGCAGTCTTCTGACTCCTGTGATCTCCAAACAGGCTCAATCTTTTTTGCCTGATGTTGCTGTATGAAAACTCACCAATGATTTACAGCGACTGCTTGATTAATTGGTTTATTCTTTTTTATGTCTTTCCTACATTATTACTTTTGTAATATAATTTTAATAAAACTGTCATTGTGGCTGCTCTATTCTAGCATTTTGCTAGGAGGCTTCATCCCACTGTTGTACGGACTTTTTAAATGAGAATTCTGCACTAGCTTTGCAATAATATATTTAGAAATGCAATTTTACGCAGGGATATTTGAAGAGGGAAATTTGCAATCAAATTTTAAGCATCTGATTGGGTTGCTCAGAAATGCCTCTTTTAAAAGCCTCTCACTTTTCATTTGCACATTCAGGTCTTATGCATTTTGACTTTTGCCTAAAACCTACAACATGAAAGTCTCCTCTTGAGAAGCACAAATGTAGTCTCTGGCAAATATACAGGGAAATGTTCTACATGGATTAAATGAGAAAGGTTCAAAAACTGTGTGGCTGTAGCTTCCATAGCAGGGTGGAATTGCTTCTGTTCCTTCTGTTCTGATTTGCATCTGAAGATTTTTAATATTCCATGATGGTATGGGAAAAAAGAAGATTTTCTTCTTTTGTGTCACTACACCCACTAATTCCTAAAAAAGCAGCTGTGTTCTGGATAGGATATAAAATATTGCATTTGGACTTACCTTGCAGTGAAACAGATGTTTCTTCTTGACAGTTTTTAATTTGTGAGGACAGTGTTCTGAATATTTTAGTAAGATCTAGGTTCTATTGGCAACTGATTATGTGAAGTCTCATTGTGAAATCTATCTTACAGAAGTTAACTGTCATCTTATGTGTGAGTGCACACATACTTGTATATAGACATACACATGCCTGTGTATACTTTTTATTTGTCCATAAAACCTCTTGTTTCTCTTAGCTAGCTCTTAATTGTGCAAAACTGGCCTGACTAAAGCAGAAATGAACTGTTGCATGTATCACTATTCATAAGAAAAACATGAAAGTTAGAGGAAGCTTTTGGGTGATATTTTTACTCATGAAGGTCAATTGAAGATATCTAGAAAGAATATACTGCAGCTCTTGAGTTGCGAATCAGGTTCTTGTCATGATTTGTAATCTTCAGGACAGCGGGGATGAAGAAGAGTAAAATTTGAATCCTTAAGTCACCAGAATGCAATTTGAAAGTATTGAGTAAATATCCTTGTTAAAAGAAATCAGTAAAAAGGTTATAACTTTCAACATAAGAGACATACTTAACATATTGTACATCTTTTTTCAAACCAGCTCAAAGAGACCAAAGTCACTTGGATGGAACATAACCACAACAATTTGTCATTTTCAGGAAGGGGTTTCTGGGAATAATGAGCATGCCTAAATCCAAAATCATAAATGGTTGTTGATCTCCTCCATCGTGTTTAGTTAGGAGTCTAAGATCTGATGGTTGTAAGTCTACCCCTGAATCCTTGAAGCTGCTTTTCTGACAGCCAGCTTCTTGAGCATTTTAGCCTAAAATTTTCTGAACCCTAATATGTGCTCATGGAAGAGGCACTTCTATGGGAATAAATAAGTTCTTAGCTACACTTACAATAAATGTCAGACTACAAGACATGCTGCCCCATGCACATTTCTTCTTTAGCATTAATTCACACTCTTCTATATCTTGTTGTAGATGTACAATAGCCAGTGACTGAATACAGACTCCTTAATGCTGTTAATCTTGCTAAGTGTAAATTTTAAAAATGGATAAATAGTACAAAGTTGTGAGATCCATGCCCCAACTTCTTCTGAAGATGTTAATTAAAGGAATGTCAGAATGAAAAAGCATGTAAAATCAGTCCAGGAAAACAATACTGACAGTAGCTGTTCATGAGTTGAAATTCTAGATAGTCCCTGGAGACAGTGGAGGAAAAAAAAATTCTGCTGTGATTGCAAAAAGAACAGTAACTGACTAAACCCACATCTGCTTTGATTGTGAATGTCGCTTTCTGTCTGCAGTTTATTTTGTACCCATGTCAAAATTCTAAATTTCACCTTTTTGTCTCTGTATGGAAGATAATCTTACATTAATCTATTTTGGCAGACATATAAAATGTATTCACAGCTATTGTTCAACATATAAAATTTAATGAGATCTTGTAATATTTCTACTTTTTGTAAATTCCATTATACAAAACATTCACAGAACCATGTACCTATAGGATTTAATTATGTCAGCTATTATTAAATTGTGGAATGGGAAAAGCATGCATAACCATTTCCTGCATGACATCAAGGAGACCAGTGATGACAAAGTTGCAAATTTTACCCCTGCAATGTCTTTGAATTATGTTGGTATTTAATGGAATTAATAATTTCTCATAATGTTCAAAATACTATTTCCTCAGACCTTACAATGCTATAGCTGCAGGGAGGAGCAGAAAACCTTTTGTCAATGAAGGAAACCTAAGGGAAGTGAAGACATCAAATGCATATGCTCACAGAACTTGGTGTAACTATCTCATTTGTGACCTGAATTCCTACCTAGACAATAAGTTAGTCACTACTTTTAAGGTCATTGTGGATGAAGATCAAACAGAGAAGACAAAGATGTAGGCTGAGCAATAGGAACAAATCAAAGAAATGGCCATGTCCTTCACATTCCCTGAAGAGACTGCACTGAATGTGACTTCGTGGGTGCTCTCAGACATTGTGGCTGGAAACAGCTCTTTTAGTCAACTTTTCTAGCCTGCCAGGAGAATGAATGAAAATTTTCCTGTAAGCACAGGGTGATAAGGTTTGCTGCCTTCTTGGCATACTTCCAAAGATGCCATGCATGGCTTTTTGTCAGCCTTGACACACACCTGTCCTTGCGGCTGCCTTAGTTCGTTGCTGTACGTTCAGGTTTAGCTTATGTGGCTGCTGCAAACATTAAGATTAGCAGTGAAACTGCCTGTGTAAATAGAAAGGTAAATGCAACTCCTGAAGCAGGTTCAGAAGACTCCCCTTGCTAATAGGCTAGAACCAGTGTTTACCAGTGTCCAGAAACACTCATTCACTACTCCCATCATGAAATGAACTCCACATTGAAGCTAATTCTGCTGTGAAATTAAATTCATGATAAAGAATCCAAGAAAAACCAATAGGGGAGATCTACTTAAAAAAAGAAAGGGAAATAAAAAGGGAGGGTAAAAATCGATAGTATATAAAAATTTGTACCTGAACCTAAGAAAGAAACACTGATGGAAAGAAGGTACAAAGGAAGGTCAATGCAAGTAGGAATTCAGCAGATCTCTAAGTGATGAAAATCATGCTAATAATCTGGGATGTAAAGCAAAACATCATAACAAAGAATGAATTATTGTAAATAATTTCTTCCTTCCTCTCTTTGGCAGAATAAGTAAACATGAACAGATATGCCAACTTGTTCCTGCCATAGGTTTTCACAAGTGTGTTTTTGTTTGATTTGTAAGAGATGCTTTTCCCTGGTGTGCTTTGATTTTTATATTACTGTATGTGACTTTAACCTAAGATCTGATTGTTTATTGGAAAAGGAACCTACCCAACTGTGTCCTTTGTGGAAACAGAGAAGACAATGTTGTTGGGTTCTCCTGTGACTCCTGTAAAGGGTTTTGCTAACTATTTGAGGTCCACACCCTCCCCCTGCCAGCCCTTGGAATTGTCCTGATCTTTGTTCACCCTTTAAAATGGCAGAAGTGGTCTTTTAGCTCAAATGAAAGCTTGTTCTATGTAGATCAAATGTTTCTGCTAGGTCTGTTTAGCTCATTGTAATAATAAACCACAAATGGGGTCCAAAAAAAATTGCCTTGCATTTAGATTTGTTTTCTTTTAACATAACTTCAGAGATCAGAATGTAAGATGAAACTCAAATCTGCTTTTGTTGGCCTGTATCCTTGGTGTATTATGACATGTGAATTATTGCAGACTTTGAGGGAATACATAATGGGGTATATTGTGGCCCTGAGAGTTTGTAGAGATCTGGAGGAAGAAAGAGATTTAGCTATTTAGTCTATGAGTCGTGTCGGGACGCACCGCTTGTGGCATAGGGTGTCTTCTGTGAGGAAGTGCAGGGACCTCAGGGACATATGAGCTCCTTCCTGGCCTCATGCTGCTGGACTGAAATTCTAGATTCTTGGTAGTGAAACCTGTTGGCCAAGTCCTGGTGTCACTCTGCAGTGGGTGATAGTCACTTCCCAGCCAGCTCTGCTGAATGTGCACATCCCAACACTGTGGCTGATGACGGTCTGGGAGGGGGGATGTGCAGGCGCAAGTCCTGCTCACACAGGCAGGGGAGTCTGTGCGTTTGTGTGCAGCTGTAACAGGTGCCCACGGCAGGGAGAGGTACAGCTACCTCACCACTGGAACACTGGTTATTTCAGTGTGATTCTAGGTAGGCTGGCAGCTATGTTACCCAGGCTGCTTATTATTTCCACAGTAAAACTGTTTTTTGTGTTCCAAAACTTCATTTAGGAGAATTTTCCATGCCTTGGGCAGGTTTTTGTTGCTGAAAACATCAGTCACAATAGTTCTGTTTTTTATGAGAACAAGGCAAAGGGTAAACAATGCACTGGTTTTCAAAGCTAAAAAAGGTTAGGTAACCTTTTCTTTAGGAAGTTCAAGTGTCTTGGAGTTTTGCAGTGGGGGCTCTTGGTTTGGCAACAGAGCTGCCTTTCTGTCAGGGATGTGCTTTTCCATCCTTGAGGGAAAACCCACTCACGCTTTTGCCAAGTCATAAACAGTTGACAAATTGCAATTTATTCAGACTCAGAAGAATTTAGCAGTGAAAATCTTTGTGGTGTGTTGGAACCTCTACAGCACTCTGTGCTGGACAGACCTGGCATTGCACACTTCAGGCTCAGGCTTCAAGTTTGCTGCCAGAAGGACTTTGTGATGCCCTTTTCCCACTGCTTGGTCTGTACATGGTCAGAGAAGTTGCACACCAGTCTTTCTTGTGACTCCTCTATCTTTTGCACCTGGACAGGCTGGAAGAGGAAAAACAGTATAGACAGAGAGATTTAAATCATGTTGAGAGGCTGATTTGCCAGGATGTAGGGCAAGAAAAGGGCTAGCTGGGCATGGTAATTAGGGTGAAATGCTGGAGAATGGAGGACATTGAGAAGGTACTGAATCTTGAAGTCAGGTGCTAAGGCATGTATCTCTGGGAGATGTCTATCTACTATGCAGATATATTTCTTCAGCAGAGCAAATTGTGCTAATTTATACTCTTTCCAGAGGTATCTTCATGTTGTTGTTTGATGTCAGCTTGAAAAGAAATATCGAGATGATGCCGTGACTATTAGTATTGTTGTAATTGTTACTTATTTTTTTATTCTTCTACTACTGGTATTCCATAAGTATTCATGAAGGTACAGTAGCCAAGTTTGTTCTATTGCTGCTTCTGTCATTGGCATATTGGAGACATAACACCTTCTTTCTTGTTTTGACCCCTTTTGGTAGTGGGAGATTACAATCAAACATGACTTCCTTGGCTTATCATTAACCACTGACAATTACTCACTGCTGCAAGAGTATCACCCAAGTGGTAGGTTAATAAGTAGAGCATATGGGATCTCTATGTATACACTTTACACAGACACACTTTGCAGGAAGTAGAATGGGCAAGACATTGTACATACTCTGCAAATTCTTTTGTGTATTTGTAGCAACAAGGATTGTCCTCTAGCCCCCACATTTAGTCAGGATACCTGCACACTGCTGTCTTTATTTTGCATAGGCACTATAAGCTCAAACCTGTTACTCAGTGTTGTGTTTCACAGGGCCATGCTGGCAGTCAGCTGGGCCTTGATTTTGGAAGGACATCTCCAGTTTCCTCTCCTCTGCTTTGCTATTTCTGAGCATTTTATAGCTCTTATTGTCGGTTTGTCAGTCTTCTCTTGGCTACCAGACACTCCTATTCCCAGTGCTAGGCAATGGTTTGGCAGGGCTTCCCCTGGGGCTGAAGGGGACCCTGTGGGAGAAGCACTGCCTGGCTGCTGGGGAGCAGGAGCAGACCCAGACAGGGAGTGCTGGCATCATTGGCGCTGAGGGAAGCTGTCAGCGGGCAAACTGAGCTGGAACATTGCTTACAAGTCTGTGGGGCCTTGTTCAGTCAGAACAGAGCTGCTGCCAAACTGCTAATTGTAACTGTTTTTTTTCCTCCAGCCTTCACAGGTTAATCTGCTACCACCTCCTGCAGTGCATGGCTGTCTGTCTGACAGTTTTCAGCATCACTTCTTAAGACGTTTGTCTTTTTTTCAAATGTTTCCCTTACCTTGGCTGGACATATGTTTTTGCTTTAAGAACAAAATGGTTATCTATAGGCAGCTGGTGAGGTCCCTGAACACATGTTCCTCCAAAACACAAAACCCTAGAAGACATAAATTCCCATTAGAAAGGTTATTTACACACAGCTGCAGAGCACTGATTTAAAGTTTTTGTAAAATAATATTGTAGTCAGTTGACATCATTTAGTCACTTTGATTAGTTTCTTGTGCCTGATTACTGAATATCCTGAATAAAGACAAATGAGGCTCCTTCGAAGATCACATCTATATACACTTAAGTAATAACCAGAAAATAAATCATTTGTTTCAGAACTAAAACCAGGAAAAATGGCCCTAGGATATAACCAGATTAGCTGGACAGCATTTAAAACAAATGTAGTTACAAAATACATGTATTGTAGCCAAAAGTATTGTTTGAAATGAGGATTCTCCTATGCTTTTCAGTCCTAAGTAAAGCATGGAAAATATTATTTCTGAAAAGTAAATAAGGACATTAAAGAGACAAAGGCCAGCTTAAGAAACAAAACCACATCCATTTACCCACAAGTTTTCTCTTTTTTGAATGTGCGTGAAGAATGGGCAGGTTGCAAGTCAGAAGAAAGCAATTTGTTTCTTCCTGAGAACAGGCACTGGATTTGGGTAAACTGATCCTATTTCTGGGTCTATAGATAGAAACTGAGTCTTTTCCTCAGGAGCACTGTAGCTTTCAGTTGCACCATGCCCTACTGTGGAATCCATCAGTCCCATAGCACATGTTGTGCTTTGCCAGACACTGCTGAGCTTGAGCAGTGGAGGGTGGAGGGGCAGTGCCAGCATTGCGCTGGTGTTTGGCTTAGGACATCTCAGGAGCATGCTGTGGAATCCTTTCTGTAAGGGAATGCCCGACCTGGCTATTTTAGAAAGCTCTATTTTTGGTTCTTCCCCTGCATTAAATAGAGCCATTCATGACAGTCTGCTCACATGCTGTGTCTTTCCTGTCTCAATTGTATTTTTAGGTGATTGTTTGGGCCAGCCAGCACTGTTCCTTTTCAAGTGCAGCACTTTTGGTTTTCCTGTTCAGTTTCATGTGGTCTTTAATGTTAGCACCCACAGTATATAGCAGAGTCCCTAACTAGAGTCATAAAAAAAGGGAAAATAAATAAGAGAAGTGCTCCATGGATTGCAGGTCCATCTGAGGGAGCACCCCAAAGGTCAGGAGGTCACTCTAGGAGTGTACACTCTTCCTGCTGCAGTTTGGATGTACCTTGTAATAACCTAAATTTCCACACTGGCAAAATAGCTCAGGCCAACAAATTACAGACACAGTGCTTTGGAGAAGGCTTCATGATGGCAGGATTTGCTCCTTTCTTTTCTCCTGGGCTCTGGGATGCTGCAGGATGCAGGAGGTATGTGGCTGTACTTTTCACAGCAGATCACAGCTGGTACTGCAGCAACCACGCTAGGCCATCAGGAAATGTAGGTCTGCCACTCATGGTTCCCTCACTTCTTTTCCTCTTTTCTGGGCTCCCCTGAATGGAAAGCAGAATTCATTTGTAAGTTAGTGTGTTTGAATTTCTGTCCCGCTCTCTCCAGGGTCTTCTCACCTTGACAAGTTACTATTCAAGCAACAGCAAAGCTATGCCTATGTTTTTTTAATCATGGGTTTTTCCAGCTACTTTTTTTCTTTCAGGTTGCTGCTGGTTGGAATGTTGAAAGATCCCTAGCTCAGATCAGGACTGTGCTGGGAGGATAGTTTCAGTCTGTAAGCTGGAGGCCAACACCCAACAGTGAGAGTGCATAAATGCTGGCTTGTGTCATTGGGTTAGTACCTTATGCTTGGAGCTAGAGGCTTTGGTCAAGAGACTGTGCCCATTGCTGGAAACAAGAGGTTGGGAGTGTCTATAAAGGTGTCATTACACGGGTTTTTTTTATTGTGTTAAGGCTGATTTGAATTTAAAAAGAAACTATGAGAAAACAGGGCACCATTTTTCTTAGCCTTCCACTACTAAGCTTTGTTTCCTTTAAAGTCATGCTTTGAGATAAATGGAATGTGGTTTGGTTTTATCTGAAGATAATGTAGAAGTATTAGTGAAGACTTACTTGGTATTTTGATATTAGCAATTTGGTATTAAACTGCATGGGTCCGTTTAATCTTTAATGCCAAAGGTTCATGTATTTATCATGTCAACAAGCTGGATAGTAATTTTTGCCATGGGCACAGGCAACATGTCAACAGCCCAATGATCTATTTCAGAAAAAACAGATTTTGTATTAACAAGAATATGGGTATGCTCAGCTCCTTCTATTAAACAGAAGCCTGACATGCCTGAACCTTATTTTTCAAAGTTGTGGAGGAAATATCTAGCAGTTTAGGAATTTAAAATATTAGATTATGCTAAACTAATGTCAGTTTATCTTAAAAGAAGAACAAATCCCAACAGATCTTTTTGACAAAATGGCAGATTCTGATTAATTCGGAGTAATGTTTCTCTTCTGTGGTATCAAACTTGGCTTCCTTAAATCCCTTCTTGCTGAAGGCACTGTGTTATGTAAAGAAAAATAACATGAAAAATGCACCACAATTTCTCAAATTGAAAATCTCCAAAGAATAGCTCAATGGCTTTTCAAACCTCTGTTATGAAAAACTGCCAGGCACTCTGGACTTGTGTTTTAAAACTATAAATGGGATTGCAAGGTGATAAAATCTACAGGATGATTTTTAGACAGGAAGCTGAAATTCTTGTATCTCAAGTGCTAAAATGTGACAACCATTGCATGTATTTTTAAAACAGGCGTGAAAAATCACAGCCTTCTGCTTTCAATAAAGAGCAGGAAATTCACAATAAACCAATAAAACCATAAACCTTAAAATATGCACATGCAGCAGGTGCTGATATATACAACTATATTAGAATGTAATAAAATGTCTCACTAGTGTACGAAAAGATTTGCAGCAAAGATAAGGCATTTGTCTGCATTATGCCCTTGACTGGAATGAATTCAGATATCCAAAGCTAACAAGTGTTAGATAAAGAGAGGAAATTTCTTTGGGAAAGACAAAGGAAAGAGTATTCTGGTTCAAATCACTTGCTTTACCCCATTGAGAGGTCTCTATGGTTCTGGATCTTTTAGCTCTTTTTTTTCTAATGAATGACTCATCTGAAACATGAACCTATCACCCTTTAATTCCCAAAATTTCTGTGACTGTGACTAGCTCCCAGAGATGCTAGTGAGGTGAGGATTGTATGCATCTTACCCAATGTACAAAGCAATAGAAGCAGACGGACTTTGGTTTCCTTGTCTGTGTGAGCTCAGTCCTTCTGTCCTGCTCCTCTTAGAGCTCATCTGCTTTCCTGGCATCAGCAGCAACTGAGAGCAGAGCCCAGCACATCTCGTGGATTCCTTTTTGGGGGCAGAGCATGAGTAGTGTGAGAGCACAGAGGAGATCAGTGAGCATTCAGGTCAGTGACCACTCTGCTGCTGAGGGCTGCGCTTGGAAGGTTGAAGATCTGAACTCTCCTTGTCTCTCTCTCTGAATTTGGTTTAATATGAAACTGAAGGGGATGTATCACATATGGACACTGTGTAATACCCAAAGGTAGACTGGAAAATAGTACTGCAGTCTCTTCCTAGCCATGTTGATTAATTACATGAAAACACTGTTAAAAGTGTGACTGCAATATTCAGAATGTTCTTGGTACTTTATTTTCATGGCATTGCTCACTGGAAGAACAAGTTCTCGGCCCACACCCTAATTTTCTGGGCTGACTGTGAAAATCTGTGAAAATGTGTTTGGTTTTAAAAAGAATGCTGGTGTCAACCAGATGTTCTCTCACAGATCTCAGATCTACACTGCTCAGTTTCTCAGATTCATCATTTGATTCAAGTTTATGGATTAGATGAATAGCGGCCTAGGATCTGGTCAACTTTTGGTGTAATATGCAGCTCTACACATGGGGTGGGAGAAGTTGCAAAGCTTTTGTTTGTATATTTATGTGCATTTACTATGTATTTACTTTTAGAAAACCTCAGTTACGTTTTAGGCTGTGGGATCCCTAGACACAGCTATGTGTCCAATCCCTTTGTCTACAATTTATTCTGTATTTCTAGGCTTGCCTTCTGGGCTATACCATGGGGAGATACCATTACCTTGAGTATAACCAGATACCCTATAGCAATCAGTCTTTTATAGCCCCTTGGTCTTGGGTGAAGCAACAACCCTTTTTATGAACTGTGTTTTCTTGGCCAAGACATTACCAATTCCCTGTGTAATTAAGGGAAATTAATGAATGAAACATACTTAAATAGAACCAGTATTGTATTAAATGAAAACTAAGAAAAGGAAGCCAATTCCAAAATAAAATATAAAAGTCTTTACATTTATTCTGTGTATTAATTTCCATAATTTCTAAAAAAACCCCAACATTTTAGTGGAGTGATTAGAATCAAAGTAGGAATTGAGTACCTGTGTCCATTTTCATTAGGGATGTCCATGTATCTACAACTAATTGAAAGGAGGTTGTAATAAGGTGGGGATTGGCCTCTTCTCCCAGCCAACTAGCTATAGGGCAAGGGGAAACAGCCTCAAGTTGCATTATTAGAGGTCCAGGTTGGGTATTAGGAAAAAGTACCTGAAAAGGTGGTTAAGTATTGGAACAGACTCCTCAGGGAGATGTGGAGTCACCATCTCTGAAAGTGTTCATAAAATGAGTAGATGTGGCACATAGTGATGTGGACATGGTGGTATTTAGTCAAAAGCTGGACTTGATCTTGGAGGTCTTTTTCATCTTTAAGGATTCTGTGATTCTATGTCTCTCTTGTCCATGAGAACTATACTTTGTATTAGAGACATTTTCTATTATAACTGAAACAGTCATAATTATGACTTAGATTTCAGTTTTAATTTCAACTTTGTTGTTTTTGAAAGTATTTGTAAAATACAGTGTGAACGTTCACCTGAAACGAGGAGCAGGGATATGCAAAGAGGTTAATGATGAAAGAGGTGCTAATAGGCTGTTTCCTGTATACTGGGTTATATAATTACATTTTGGCAAATTCACTGTTCATTGAGTTAGGATCCCATGTCGATGGACCCTAACTCCTCAGTTATTAGGTCTGAAGAGATTACAGAGGAAAAAGTCTTTTACTTGATCCAGAACATTTGCAAGGAAAATAATGTTCAGAAGATCAGGGATGAGAGGTTTTGCCTTTTCAAGATATTTTTTTAATTGAAGGAGACTTCAGCCTTTTAATCACTGTCAGAAACTACTAAAAAAAAAAAGGTTGGTCAAAAATATTTGATTTAAATTTTGAATGTTTTTCCTTTCTTTATCTGAATTACCTGCTCATGATCACCTGTGTAATTTCAAGATGGAGGCAGTGCCAAAGCGTTCACATGAGTACTTCGCTATGGTCTCATATGCATGTGGAACTGCTCCACGCCATTTGTCTCCCTGTGCCTTCATACTTTGTTTCCCTTAACCCCGAGTAAAATAAGGCTTTCAGATGCCTTTACACTGTGTTGCTTCAGCAGTATGTGGCTGAAGCAGTTTACAGGGGCACAGTTATAAAAGCTGTTATGCCTTCTCACAGTGTTTGGGGGGAAGCCATGCTCGCCTGAGCACCAGTACTGTTATAAAACAGCATCTACAGTGGAAACTTTTGCCAGCATAATTATGCAAGGCAATAGGATCTCTCTGGTGCACACTATAAATAAGACCTAACAAGTATTCAATATTATAAACAGATTGAGGACCACCACAGACTTCTCCCCTCCCATGGATTTCTTCATTGTTTCTCCGTTACAATTGCCAAACCACTGACTGTAAAACTTCCTTCAGTTTCTGTTTTATTTTCATGGCGCATGCCATTTCTCTACCAACATGTGTCATATGCACAATGGCAGTCACTACTGCTTTTTTGCCATTCTCTACTCTTCTGCTATTATAATCCAGCGGTGTTCCACTCTGTGCAGGAGCAGATCTGTGGGTTTTTTTCTGATCAGCAAAAATCAAGTATTTTTAATTAGAGAAATCTGTGTGAGAAGGAAAGGAATGTGACACCTTATGAAGAAAAGAGCTTGAGCTGAGGACAAGAATCTCAAATTTCCATTATTCCTTAAATACATCCCAAACTGCACTAGCCATTGCTGACAGTGAAACATCACTCATTGCACTGGACTCTGCTCCAAAGGCTGCAACAAATTTGCTTTTCCCTTTGAAATGTTAATGTATCTGATATTTTATTTTACAAGAGTTGGAATGGTATTGCTCTTTTGGAACAACAAGCAAGGAAGTGCACCACAGTGAAACAACAATCAGTGCCTCTGCAGTGGGGTGGGGTTTGGTGAGAGGGTGGGATGCACATCTGGTTTGCAACTCCTCTCTGAGAACAGCTCTAGTCACACTTTTTATACTCGGCTGGTGTTGACTTCGAAGCTCTGACAGGCACATTTGCAGGGCAATACTGATGAAAAGGGCAGGGCATACTTAAAAAAACCCCCAACAAACAAACAAAAAACCCACCTGAAAACAACAAAAAACTAAAACCAAACCAACCAAACAAGAAAAAAAAACCAACAAAAACAAACCTGGAAGGGAACTTTTTTGCCTGTTTTTTTCAATACATTTCGGAAAAACAGGTGTGTTGGTTGACTGGTTTGAAATTCATGCATCAAGAAGGGTGATGCTATACAAATCAATGAAGGTAATAGCAGAAGATCATACTCATGGTTTTCTAAAATGAGCAATGGATACATCATACATTGTCAGAAAACAGACCTGTAATGTTTACATCTCATATTCTGTGTTTTCTTCATTTGTCTTCCTATTATTCCTTTGATGCTAGTTTAGACACCTGTTTAATTTCTTCTCACAAACAACTGCAGCTTTCTAAGCTATTTCTGTTGCAAATTTTCTACATATGTGAGCCTCACAAAATGAAAGTTTACTCTTTGGCAGAGATGAGATTCCCTTGATTCCAAACCAGAATGTTGTCACTTCAATGGATACTGCAAAATTGTTTAAAGCTCCTGGTCTGTAATGTTAGGGCTAGGGAAAAGTATTTTAATCTAAATAACACCAGTGAGAGGGCAAAACTCTGATTTTATATATAAACTTTTTTCTTTTCTCTCTATTTTATCTATTGTTTTGGCTGGGGAAGGGGAATTTTTTAAGAAGTTGGAGATTAAATTAGTTGGAGATTCAATTAGTCAGTTTAATAAAAATGAACTGCACCTATTGCTGCTCTATTCCTCTCAGAAAGAAGAGGGAAATGATTAAAATCTAGATGTTCCAGTATATATAGTTATTGAGAAGCTGAATTTAAAAGAAAATACTGGATTTTCACTATCAGCTTGTCAGCCTTCACTCACTGCAGCAAGTCCTAGGTCCTATTCACCAAATAATCTTTCTGGTCTTGCCGAATTCTTACTCTGGGCAGAGCCTATTTGCTCTTGAGCCACTGAATTACTAGCATTTGTTTTACAAAGTATTTAAGAACCGCTGAGTCACACATGGTATTATTTTAGTGGACACTACCTTTTCATGCAGTTAATTTTACCCATCTGTGTGGTGGGGCATTGCAAGAATGTCTGCATAATGGAAATATGCAGATGGTTTCTCTCTTCTGACATTTAGAGAATCTGAGACTTTAAAGCTTCTTAGTTTCTCCTGAAAAATAATTCACCATGGTAGCTTCCCTTAGGTAAAAGGAGGAAAGAATCTGCTATACAAGTGCAGCTTGATGGTGGTAAAGCCTCTTGGATAACATATTTAAGAAGGGGAAAAAAGTTATTGCACAGAAGCAATTGCTGTGAGAAAAACAACTCTGCAGACGCCAAGATCAGTGAGGAAGGAGAAGGTGCTCCAGGTGCCAAAGCAGAGATTTCCCTGCAGATCATGGAGAAGACCATGGTGAGGCAGGCTGTTCTCCTGCACTCCATGGAGATCCATGGTGGAGCAGAGATCCGCCTGCAGCCCCTGGAACACCCCTACACTAGAGAAGGTGGATGCCCTGTGCAGGCTGTGATTCTGTAGGAAGCCCAAACTGGATCAGCTTTGCTGACAGGACTTAGGACACCATGGAGGGCCCATGCTGAAGCAGTCTGTTCCTGAAGGACTCACACTGGAGTGAGCAGTTCATGAAGAACTGTAGCCTATGGGAAGGACCTCCCACATCATCAAGTTCGGTCTTGTTCTCCCATGGACTCTGGACACCTCCCACCTCCAGTTTGGACTCTTCACCCAGAACTGCTTTTGCTTTCACCCACATATGATCCTTTGATCTGCCCAAACTCTGCCCCAAATCTTCGCAAAGTGGTTTCTGTGCTGGGATGCCCATCCCTCTTTTGCTGCATTTTATTCCCAACATAGATTTCTTCCTGGTAGGTGCAGGATCATTAATTACCATAAATGAGTAGTATGGAGTATATGCTGAGTCTGACTTCTAATGGATTTGAATTGACCATGCTTTGATGGATCATGATTTATGTGGGATTATGCTAAGTTTGTAGCAGGAAAATGCATCTGCGCACTCCCATGGATCAAGACTTGATGATTACTGCAACACATTGCAGTAAAAACTTCTGTCTGACTTTTTGGACACCAGAAAATCCATAAGGGTGAGAAATGTGAAGAGCTGGTTTACATTTTGATTTGTAAGAATGATTCTCTAGCATTTTATAAAATGTAAACCCTGACTGGAGATGTTACCAAAGTTAGATTGGTTGTAATAATATTCTTCTAGGGACACTCTGGGTTATATTCGGGGGGTCATCCTTAGGGCATTCATTTTTAACTCTGTTAGATGTCAGAGATAGATTTCATCCAATGGGTGGCTTCCACCTCTCACCAGATACTATCAGCATCATTCTTGTACTGGCTAACAAGGTCAAATCTATTGGTATGAGATTAGGAGAAAGGGTCACCTCTTAGACAGACAAGCAAACAGAACAGGATTCCTTAGAAAACTAGGCAGAACAAAGAAGAATGACCTGGAATGACAAGAAAGAGCCTATCTCCAGCACTTTGTTTTGTGTACAACATTTTCTGTGCTGTCTTCTTAGTGTAAACTTCTTGGAACAGAAATGTCCACTTATAATACCACAGAGCATAGCAGAATCTTTGCATTCATTAAACAAATAGAAATATAGCAAAGTTAATTACTTGTAATTTTCAAGTATGAGGAGTTTAAATGAAGAACACCAAACATTTTAAGCAACTGCCCAGTACAAGGCCAAAGCCAAAGTCCTTTTTTTCTCTAAGACTTGAAACTTCTTAAAACAAGAACTGATAGTTTAGAATTGCATTTGGGTTGGATGCCAACTCAACTGGATGCCAGTTTTCTGGGCTCCAGATCTTTCTTGGACTTTTGAGCAACTCACTTATATTGGTCACCAATGTTATTTTGAAACTTATTTTGTTTACTTTCATCTTCTGCCAGTGTTATCAAGTCTTTATATCTCATAAATGCTGGGCTTGATATCTTCAAATAAAAGATATTTTAAATACTTAGTATAGTAGCAAAACATGCACAGCTATTTACTAGGTATGGTGAATATTTATTCTCAAAGTGTAAGTTTCTATCTAATTATTTTAAAATATCTGTTTTATTGAAATGATTGATGGAGCTTTTCTGAGAAAGTGTATCATGTCTCACTTCCACTGAGTTCAAAACATTACAGCCAGCTACCTCCCAGCTGGAGAAGGCCTTGAACAATAGTGGAACAAATCATGGGAAAAACAGCTTTTCTGGAGGATTTTTGTGTCAGGTTGTGTTTTGGGGTTTGGGTTTTTTTGATACTTTTTCCTTGTTACAGAATTAAGAAGCAGTTTTGGGGCCAGGATGTGTTTGACTGGGTGGTAGGATTGCATCCTGTAGGCTGATTAGATATCTCATTGAAAAGGTTTATTCTCCTTGTCTGAACTTGGTTCTCTATGGATTTTGAATGCACAATATAACTGGTAGCAGGGTTTCCCTCTGTAAAATATTTCTTACTGGGGATCATTGGGAAAGAGGAGAAACAGTTTCCTAATGACTGTGTTAAGCCAAAGAAAACCTGTGAGCAGCATGGGTCCTACTGGAATGAAATCACAAATCGGTCATCAAACCTAATGGTCATTTTAGGAATCTGCTGAAGACAAAAGCCTTAAAAATTGTGTGTCACAATGGTCATAATATATACTAATATTTGAGACATTGGGTTTCTGTTCAACATATGAAATAGTCAAATTCTACTTGCATTGCAAACAGTTCTTTTCATTGGAGCATAAACTAATGGCAGAACAGGGGAAAATTGCCTTATACAGTAATTTATGTGCCAAAATTATATTTGGGGGGCATTGTTTCTGACAAGAAGAAACAAAATTATTTTCTTTCACAGACAGTGAAAGAGGACATCTTCTTTACATAAATCAGGAGTTCTCTATGTAAATCAGAAAGACACAGAATTGCAGTACCTTTCTGCCTCCTGAGAGTAGCTGCATTTATTTCAGGCTTGCATTATGGAAAATTAGGACAGCATATCACTCTTCTGTTTGGTCATTTTTAGACATACAGCCATCTTTTGTACTGATTTGTAATGCATCCTCATATGCAACACTAGGACTGGCCTGAGTCTAAGAGTTTAGATTATTATTTCAGGTTTAAAGAACTGTTATGTAATCTAACTTCACTATATTTATTTGCCTGGGTTTTATGACTTGGATTACTATAACTTCATACAATCATGTTAATTTTTGTAAACTTCATTGATAAAACAATAGCTGTTGATTAGACAATTGCAAATGAACCTGATGAAATTAAAATTCATTATTTCAGTTTGAATCATGTATCGAGACATGCAAGTGCTCCTTTTTTCATGCCTTATCTTACCAAAATTACTAATGTAAATGTATAAAACTTGAATTATTAAGCTGTGAATTTTATACAACTGACTCTATTCCATATTGTTATAATGCGTCAAACTACCTAAGTAAAACTACCAGTAAAAAAACCTGTGCCACTATAAACTACCACTACACAGATGTGGAAGCCTCTTGATCATAACAATTCAGGGGGAAAGGTACATGGCAGGTCAGAGGGGTACATGAATTAAATTGTTGCAAAATTAGGTGTTTAGTACTTTTATCACTAACTTTGCCTGCCCCAAAAATTCTGCCTGTCAGAATTCTGATCTGCCAGCATGAAATGGATATTTCCTCTCCAAATAAATCCTTTTGTATTCAAACAAACAAGAGTCTGGATGTGGAGACACAGTCAGGGCTGTTTCAACAATAAAACCACTAGCCCTGCCATATTTTTGCTGTCTCAACAAACAGCTGAGTGGGATTTATTTGCTGGCAGATGGAGGTGAATAGTGATATAAGCAGAACCTTTTTCCATGGGTGAGCTCCAAAAGTTTAGCTAAATGATGCCAGCAGGAAAGGCAACAAGCATCAGACCCACATGTCAAAAAACGACTGTTCTTTCATATTTAATGCTTTGCTCAGTTTTTTTTTTAGGGGGTCGGGGAGGGGGTGGGGGAGGGAGTGGGAGTGGCATTGGTTTTTTTTGGTTGCTTTTCTTTAGTCTTAATTTGTTTGGGGTTTTTTTGGTTTTGTTTTTTTTTTTTTTTTTTGACCAGGACTTAGACCTCCCTTTAGGCAAAGTGTCTGTTTAATACAAATTCAGTGGCATGTCTCCATCTCCAGTTATAGCTGCATGCAGCGACTCTGCTTCAGAACAAAAGGGAGAGTGTTCCGAGGAAATGTCTCTGACTCGGTTTGGCTGAAAGGTCCAGAATACATTACAGAGACCACCATGTTTTATTGACTGTACTAATCCTGCTTAATTCAACTTCTTGCTTATGACTGGCATAAAAAAATTTGTGAACATGTCAATCAAAACAGAACACAATGAGATTTCCTCTAGTGATCGGACAACTTCACCCAGAACTTGAACCCTTTAAAAGGAGTCAAACTTCATGAATTGTGCTATTTGAAGCTATTTTGGAGTCCTTGCAGCCTTCTCATCTGGCATTTGATTCTGAGGCTGGAGTTGGCTCTGGTTTATAATTCTTTTTGGAGTCTCTGGAAGCTTTTATCTTTTATCTGGGATATTTACTTTTCTGTCAGCAGACACCAAGCACTTTTTTCAGGGATGTCCTATTTTCTCACATGGTCAAACCACCCTTTGGAAGTTCTCCTGGAGAACCCCATCCTCCTGAGATACTGCCCAGATTCTCTGGAAGAGCATATTGCTGTTCTTCAAAGGTACTGTTGACTTGTTGCTGCTCAAAGACCACGTCACTGAGATCAGTCCCAGGTATGGCAGGACACCCCTCAGTGCTTGGGGAGGCCACCCCACCCCTGCCTGTGTATCTGCAGCACTGGGAAGTGGGAATGAGAGCACTCAAACTCCAGCCCCATGGCAAGGCTGTGGCTCATAATTTTCTGGCTTTGAGGACCCACCCTGCTCTGTACACTGACCACTGTAATAAACCAGAAATGGTTTCAGATTTTGAAAACAGAAAAATTAGGTGTTTCAAACCTGAGATGCAACTGTGTGTTGGGGACTTGTTGGACTTTCCATGGAGATTATCAGAACTGCTGATAATTTCAGCGGGACTGAGATCAATTGTGCACATCTATTGTATTTCTGCCCTGACTTCTTGAATGTGAGCATAATATCTATTACTGATGCTTCATGGACCATTCAAATCTATTGTTTTTCTCAGTTCGGACCTTCATTAGTTTCCTCATTTTTGAGCTCTGTTTGATTAACATGCTGAAAGCATTTATGCTGCAGTGAGTTTTGCTTTGTGGCTCAACGCCTGTGTGCCCTGAACTCACTTTTGTGCATTGCTGATGTAACAGCTGCCCTGTGGGTGATCCCTTTATTTTCAGTACGTATGGATGCAGCTGAACCCAGCTATATCCATGCTTTGGTATTCTTGAATATTATGCTCTCAGTACTTTCTTGATTAGGAGGTTAGGGAACATAAATCTACAAGTGTATTTATATTTTTTTTCATGTCTTTATGGGGGAAATAAATCATTCCTGCACAGATTGATGATAGATTTTAAAATATCCCTCTGTTCTCACTCCTCATATCATTTATTAAGGTGCTTGTCATCTCAAAGTCACTGTCATTATTAGATATTTTATTCTATGAGTGTTAATTTATGATTTGGACTGTCTTTGAAAGATAATTTGACAGATTACTTTTAACTGTTCCTGTTCATATCATATTTTGAACTGGGATTCATGTAAATCTAATTTTCTGTGCCCTAATAGCACTTTAATTTACTCAAGATCCTTCCCTCCCTCAAGTCTCCTTGGCAAATCATTTGTTGTGTTTCTTAATCATTGGATGAAGAGTCTTAGTCAAGCTGAAATAGCATTAGTTTGGGTTTTTTTCCTGCCATATGCTTTTCTGTAATCAAGCTGTCTCTCAAGTTCTGCAGAAAATTCTGTCCTGAAATGATGGAAGAACTTTGTTCAATTACACAAATTTGCATTACTATCTGGAAAAAAATATACAGGTCTATATCAAACCCTATTGAATTTGATGAGCATCTTTCCATTTTGATCTGTCTGTGAAGGACAGATGGGAATATTTAAAGTTAATTTCAATAATGTCCACCAAGTAGTTGCATTTTCTCTTCAGGCTTATAAAGGTATACCTTTCCAGAGGGAAATAAAGTCCTATCTGGGGTAATTTTTGTTTGAGGAAATAATTGAAAACCTGTGACTTGTTTATAGCTCTTCCTCATAAGCTGACCCTGTTATGTGTCATCTGAAAGGGAACCTCACCTGAAACAAATTCCCCCAGGGTTGATTTTGGAGAAATAAGCATACAGAAACACAAATGAGAAGTCTGCAAATTTTATTTACCCTGGAATGAGAATCCTAATAAGTCAGAAATCTCCCTCCCAATTTTTTTCTTTAGACATTTGTTATGTTCCTAGAATGGTACTAGGTGATAAACCATTTAACTTTCTTCCTCAAAGCCAGATTAATGGACTTGAATTAGATCAAAATCCAGCCTACTTTTAAGGGAGCGCGGCCCAGCCAGCAGACACGTCCCACACATGCCTTTCAGTGTAGTCCTGGGCTGTTGTCTCCTCAGCTCCTGCTGGGAGTAGAGGAGAGCCTGTCAGTCTCCCATATTGAGGCTGTCTCAGGAAAGGTTTCCCATTGACCAGGTAGATGACAGAACCGGTGCCTGTTCCAGGGAATGCTGCAAATGGCTCTCTGCTCAGTGTAACTGGTTAGGCACTCAGGGAGCTACACAAGGAGAGAAAATATTCAATCCTGTTTGCTGGAAGCAACATTTTGCTGCACTATTAGAAGTGTTTCCTTTTCTTTCTGATACACTATTAGAAATGTTTCCTTTTCTTTCTGATGTGAGTGCAGTGTTGTCTTTTGTTTCAAGGGAAGTGGAAAAGCACCATTGGGCAAGTGCACCTAGCATGCATAGTACTTTAATAATATTCTAATTTAACTCTAATTTAATTTTTATATGACATCTCCAGCTGATTCCAATGATACTACTGGCCGTAGTCCAAAACTTCACAGAAAAATTAAATGCAGAAAGAGCAATTCAAGCAGCCAGCCAGTCTACCAATGCAAAGCTTCAAGAATCCTGAGGGTCCTGAGAGCAGCAGGAATAACTCAGTAATGCACTGAGTAAGGCTGGGACTACCATGGCAGGCCTGATGTGTCCAGGGAAGAGCTGCATGGCACCAGCTGCATACTGAATCATAAAAATGCACATTTTGCTCTGTGGTGTTTTGGGGTAGAGAGATGCACCTGAATCTTGTCTGTGTCCCAAGCTCTAGTTAATCTGCTTTGGCTCATCCTGTGTCAAATAAGAAAGCCTGAAGGTACAGAAATACCTAAGGGCATTCATAATCTGCTGGTTGTTTACTAGTGCACAAAGAGTAAGTGCAACAGGGCAGA
The DNA here is from genome assembly GCF_047495875.1 of Pithys albifrons albifrons. Lineage (NCBI taxonomy): Eukaryota > Metazoa > Chordata > Aves > Passeriformes > Thamnophilidae > Pithys > Pithys albifrons. The sequence goes on along the minus strand of NC_092462.1, from coordinate 48,526,308 downwards.
ACAGAGCAGGGAGGGCAGGGGTCCTTTACAGCCTGAAACCTTTCTGTTAAGAGAGAAGAGTGACTCAGAGCCAAGTCTGCAGCTGCAGAACTGTGAGATCCATGTGTTTGCAGGGAAGTGGAATGATCATTGATGCCAACAAGGCTTCCTGGCCCCAATGGCAGGTGTCCAGCTTTGGGCCTCTGGTAAAACATTTTAGGACCTAAGGGCCCAAATAACAAACACAGAGTTTCAGACATAGGTATACGTGAAGATCCAGACCTTCAGAGTTAAACTAGAAGACATCCTTGATAAGGAAAAAGAAAATCACTTGATCAGTGGATACTGACAAATCATAAAGAATGGTTCCTCAGCTTGTGTTGATTTTACCTTTCCCATTGCAGATACAGGTCTACATACCTTTGCTCTGTCATGGATGCTCAACATCTAGATGTGCTTGGTTTTTGTGATTGTGACCCCAGTCACTGCACTGACAGGGATTTCTAGATTTTTTTTTTGCATGTTTTGCAGTTTGAGGAGCTTGTACAAACATGTGGGGTTTAAGAGATTGTTTAAAATTTTAGATGTAAGTTAAACAAATGTCTTGTACACTAAAAAGTGTAAACAGCATATTTTTTGAACTCCAGGTGTTTCCTGGGGTGGGGGTAGTGAAGAGCCTAGCCTAGTTAGTGAAGAGGTTGCACACAGCTACCCTGAAGTATTGTACCTGGGCACAGTTTCTACATGATGGTAAGTATATTTTAATTCTATTTTAAAATCCATCCTTCATAGATGCTTTTTATTCTTAACACGTGCCTGGCCTTACAACAGAAAAGTAGTGCAGGGATGATGTATAGTAAACACATTAATTGTTGAAGTGAGGGTTCAATAACAGGGTTACAGAAATAGAGATAGAGCTGATGTAAATATTAAGAAAAAGAAACAATTAAAAATCTCATCACAGAGTGTGTTAGAAGACCTAAATCACCTTCATTTGTAACATTTACTCTATCAGCTGAAATGAATAAAATGAAACTGTCAAAAATAAAATTACTAAATTTAGTGATTAAACCATATAAACCAAATCTTAGAGTTGGTCTGCCTTATAAAATTGTTATAGATTCCTGCAGTAGGAGGTGAATACTTGAAATCTTTGCACTAAGACAAAGAGTTATCATTGTTTTTCTGCTGACTATAGGCCCTTGCTCTGTGTTCAAGATAAAACTAAAGCTTTAGGGCAGAAATCATAGTGTCCTGCCCAAGGATCATTATTTCCCCCTCTCAGCTGTGGGAAGTGGGAATGTGGAGGAGTTGAGTCACTTGGCCAGGATCTCAGAGGTTAATAGCATTGCTAGGAATAGAAATGAGATATTCTGGTTCTACTCATTCTTTATGAATTTCCACATAGCTGTTTTAGAAGGAGTTTACCTATGTTTTCACTGTTCTCAAAGCAGTGGAATGTCCCAAGAGAGTGGCTAAGGCAACTTTATTCCACAGCAGCTCTGTGCTGGGGTGCACCTGCATTTAAACCTATATAAAACCAAAAATAATAAAACCAAAATTTTGAGTGCTTGATCTGAGATGTGCCGGTACTTTCTTATCCCTGTGAGCCTTGAAGTGTCCCAACATGCTCCCAAAGGGGTAACTCAAAAGAGTTGAGGAAATGATGCAGAATAACGTTCTATCACCTGCAGTAAGAGCATTAACAAGCCAGATCTCATGCCTGTGTATTCACATTCAATGTATTGTAGCATTGGTAAGTATAAAAATAGTTGATTGCCAGATACTAATCTAGGAAAGCATTACTGAGGAATGGAGTTGAAAATGATGGTATATATGAGCCTTAAAGATTAAGGCTTATTAACACCAACTTTTTATGCTAATCACAGCTGAATAGTGGATCTGCCCAGGCTGTAGCTGAGCTGAAGACCCTTGAGCACTGTACAAAAGAATAACTGAGATTTTTGTTTAAAAAAAGTAGTCCAAACCTGAAGCCTTTGGGAATCTAACATCTGTTTTGAAAAGGGGTTGAAGAGGTTGGCCCCCAACTTTGTCCCCTGCAGGCTGGGACGGGAGAGGAAAACAGGAAGTTTTATTCATCTTACTTTCTCAATTTTCCAAATTATAATCTCCAGCTGCTTCCATCAACTTTGTTTTCTGAGGGATAAAAAAAAGAAAGGCAGACCTCTGTAGAGCTCTTTAGCTTTCTTGAAGTGACTCTTTGTTGAGACCTGCATTGCATTTTTCAGTAATTCCAGAGTAGTCTTCTCTCTTCTTTTCCCAACACAAATGTCTCTTACTCAGCTCCTCAGCCTAAAAGAAAAAAAATGAAAGCAAAATAAAAACAGGAGGTTGTGAGCAAAGGGAGAGGCATGGTGTATATACCAAGGGATGTGGCAAAAGCCTGCCTGCAGGCAAACAGCAAGGGCACCTTCCGCTTCGCCTAAAATCAACACCATTTTAAATAACATGCCCAGATAAAGACTTACCATAGTACTTAGCAGTTAGGAAATGATGGGCTGGTGTTTTAAGTGGCACTCATCACATACCCTGCATCCCATTTGCAGGGCAAATTCTCCCAAGTATATCCATTCTGAGAAGAGCATTAACCCACATCTGCTGTTAACATGTAGAAACTGACTGCCATCATTACTTCCACCTATTGTACAGGAGCAGTGGCAGAAACCCCTGCAAATGCTGGACATCAATTAGCCATCTTTCATGATGAGGTCATTGAAATAACAGTCACTGCTGTTCCTTTCTCTCTTTCTTTGCAGCTCAGGGAAGTGAAATTATTGTTTTTCATAAAGTGTCTGGAAAGTGTCTAAACTAGAGGGGGATACTCTGCAGAGGTGCCTTTCTGTTTTGCAAATCCATCTCACATACTGGGGCCATGTGGCACAGGGTAAAGCAGCCAATGATATTTACATGCAACTGATATTCCACTGTTAAGGTCAAATTATGAATACCCTTGGATAAGAATTTTAATACAGTCTTTATTGCTTTATCTTGTGTTATTTTGTGGGGTTTTAGTTTTGGGGATTTTTTTTGTTGTTGTTGTTGGGGGTTTTTTTAATTCTCCATATTAGCATAACTATCATCAGTATGGAATGTTTAAACAATTGGAGATAAAATGCCAGATTTTATACAACCAACTACTATTTAGATCAGAGATAGTTACTCTTGTCTCCTGAAACATTTTCTGGTTTTCAGTCACTTATAATTTTGTGAAACATTTACCATTTCAAAGGTAAGGGTCTGCTTTGGACTGATTTCTCCTGGAAGATTTCTGAAAAGTTGTTAGCTGCTGCTAAGAATGAAACAACTGGGAAAAAAGATTCTTTTATTGACTAAAGATTTTCTAAAGGAAAAATGATGAGTTTCAAATCAAAGCCCACAACAGGAACTTGACGGGAGAAATTATGTATGACTGGCTGAGTAGCTGTAGGTCTGCAAAGAGTTTTATATCTATATGAGAAGAAATGGGACTGGCCAAATGAAAAGACAAGGTCCTAACAAGGCTGAGAGACTTAAGAAGAGACTGGTGGAGAAATGAGCCAGGCAGTCAAGGTTGTGTGCTCCAGCTCCCTGGTGGTGGTCTCTGACACCTATCACCATTTTCTGCTGTGCCTTTGGCTGAACAGCAGAGATCTGTGCAGTGCATTTTAAACTACCTTCTGGTAGTTTACCTTGCGAATGGCAGCACAACATGTCAAACATGGGAATTTGTTCCTCTCCTTGAATAACAAGCAAATACATGTGAATTCATGAAGATATTATTGAGAATGAAAACTTTGGTACTTATGTTTATGCAGGTTGTCTTTCATGACAAAGTTCATTCTATAATGAGGACAGAAAGTTCCAGTAGGAACTGATCATGGAAGAAGTCACTATAAGAACTGTTCCCACTTCACTGGTCTCAGAAATGGGAAAGAGTATAGAGAATGAGACTGAATTTGGAAGAGAGCATATGGCAAGGGGGTGATGTTCTACCCTGGAGAGTTGGATGCTGTCCCTTTTTCTGTCAAACAGCGCCCATGTGGTGATAGTTGAGTCACTCGAGCCAATCTTTTCAGAACTTGTCAATAATTTTATGTTGCTTTTATTCTTAGTCTAGGACTTGTAGGCGTGCTGAACTTTCTCGGCTGCAGCTGAAGTCAGGGGAAGCTGTGCTTTGAACATGAAATAGTATTCCAAAAAATCTGGTTCAGGGAATTTAAAATCATGTCCAAATAGTTATGTTTGGCCTTAATCTTTCTGGGACCCACCAGCTTTCAGGATGAAGCAATACTGCCAAGACCTCTCATTCTGAAGTGATACTGTCTAGGAACTTCACTGTGAAGTTCTCAGTTATGGCAATGAGGGATATCTTCAGAGTAGGTTTTGAATGTTGCCCAGGAAATTAGGGAAGTATAAATTGTGTTGAACTGCAAGAGGAAAACAAAAGGGAGAATAACCTGCTTATCTCGCTAGCGTGCCATCTTTTCTGTGTAACGTGGGTGTACTAAAACTGTCTTTGTATAGGATTTACTGAGTCCTGCACATGGGTTGCAGCACCCCAAGCAGTGCTACAGTCTTGGGGGAGTGGCTGGAAAGCTGCCCAGTGGAAAAGGACCTGAGGTTGTTGGTTGACAGCCAGCTGAACATGAGCCAGCAGTGAGCCCAAGTGGCCAAGAAAGGCAGTGATATCAGAAATAGTATGGCCAACAGATTCTGGGCAGTGATATTTCCCCTGTACTTGGCACTGCTGAGGTTGCACCTTGAAACTTGTGTTCACTTTTAGGTCTTACAGGAAAGACATTGGGGCACTGGAATGAGTCCAGAGAAGGGCAACAAAGCTGGTGAAGGGTTTGAAGGAGCAGGAAAAGGAGCTGGAGTTGTTTAGCCTGGAGAAAAAAAGGCTTGGGCGGACCTTATCACCCTCTACAACCACCTGAGAGGAGTTTGTAGCCAGGTGGGGTTGGTCTCTTCTCCCAGACAACAAGTGGCAGGATGAGAGAAAATGACCTCAAGTTGTGCCAGAGGAGATTTAGATTGGATATGAGGAAAAAATTCTTCACTGAAAGGGTTGCCAATCCTTCAAATATACTGTCCAGGGAAGTGATAGAGTCACTACTCCTGGAGGAGTTTAAATGAAGCGTAGGTATGGCACTTGAGGCCATGGTTTAATGGTGAGCATGGTGGTGGTTCTAGGTTGACAGTTGGACTCAGTGGTCTTAAAGGTCTTTCCCAACCTTAACAATTCATGATTCTGTGATTCCATGTCTTGTTATCTACAAATTACTCCAAATTCTCATCCTGCTCACTGTATTCTGTGAACATTTAGCAGATTAGGAGGAGTACAAATGAGGAAATAGACATCTTCCCCAGTTTAGTCAATCTCCTAAGCAGGAAGAAAGCACCTTTTTCACTTGCATTTTAGAAAGTCAGGTTGTCAATACTACAGCAAGTGGTCTCAGCCCTTTTCCAGGTGTGACAGTGCCAGGATTTTCTCAGGACCTACTCTGACAAAAAACAGGGCAAGTACAAGATGAGAAAGAAGCTACTGAAAAACATACTCACAAGCACTCTGCCCTGCACTATTGACTCGTGTTCCGTTACCTGACACTTCACTAGCTTGTCTGAAGCCCTCCTGAATTGCAGTTCTTTCAGTGCTGCAGCAATAGGCATGTCAGACACATAACTGACTGACTGACAGCTGCGTGTGCTGGTTTAGGGGTAAATACAGCAACACTATCACTTTCTGAGGTGACTGAGTGTAAACTTATGTGAGCTGGGCAAAAAATAAAGTAAAACCCCTGTGTCATAGGGATTTCCAGCTAGGAAGAGAAATTCATGCTTTATGAAATGAGGTTTCTCTGATGCAATCCCATTGAATTGCAAAGTACAAAGCCTTCTTTTCCTTCACACAGCAAGAATTGAAGAAGAGGCATGGCCTCTTTACAACTCAAGTCTATTTTCCATTAAACACTTAGTGTTAAAGGTCTTTTGCCCTTTTCTCTTAGCTTTTCTCAAAGGCACATTCCTGGCCCTTGTTATGACTGTGTTGTTGTCTTTTTCCTTGCCACCATCTGTCTCTTCCTCTGATCTTTTTGTCTCTCATAGACACCCAACTGATCACAAAACAATGGCCAGTAAAACCCTTCCACCCATGTGTCTTGCAGGTGCTCTTTTTTTGGGCAGTGATGAGTGCTGGGGGCTGGAAGGAAAGCTATGGTACTTCCAGCTGTCTGCTCCCATGATGACCTGAACTGTTTCTTAGAAAAGACTGTTGTAAGGGTAACGTTCATCCTGATTTAGAGAGATTTTACCCCAAGGGCTAATGAAACTGTTGATGAGAAATCAGACTGTTTCTCAGCAGCATTGAGAAACAGTGAAAGCGCGGCACTTAAGGCTGTACCAGAGAGAACAAAGGTCCTTTCATCTTCTTCTGGTTACAGTCTCTGTGCTTCATCTAGTTATAAATTTGATGTTCTTCTTCAAAGTTGTTTTTGACTTAGAAGTTTGAAGAAATGTACTTCATGCATTTAAGCATTACCATACTTCTTTTTCATTCATTGCCAAGTTGTCTTTATTTACTTAACTGTACGTTGTCTGAGGAAATATCTAGGTGTAATATATTGTTTCTCATCAGTGCTACTTCTGGATGGCTCCTGAAGTTTCCCCAGTGAATTATGGAATCACTGAATTGCTGGCTAGAACTTTTCCTGGAGGTCTCCAGTCCAGCCTCCTACTCACAGCAGACCTATTGCTGAAGTGAAAGCGGGTCAATCACTGCTTTGTCTACCAAGCTTTGTAACCTGTCAAGGGTAGAGAATCAGCATCCCTGGGCAGCCTTTTCCAGGGCTGCCCTGCCCTGCTTCTGGTGGAGCTTCTCCTGTGGCCCTGTCCAGTGCAGAAGACCTGTCTCCTCTGTGACTGCTCCACCTCCCCAAGTGCCCCTGGGGGTGAGGCTCTATGAGTGGAATCCAACAATGACAAGAATGATGGTCCATACAGCATGCAGGTGTTGATGAGGTTGAGTAGGTGTACACCCTTCATCCAAACCACTTCCATAAAGGAAAAGAGACAGGTCATTGCCAGAGGAGACTCTCTCCTGAGAGGAACAGAAGGCCCAATATGCAGACCAGACCCACTTACTGAAGTCTGCTGCCTCCCTGGAGCCAGGGTTGAAGGTGTGAAGAGAAAGCTTCCTATCCTGGTACAACCCTCTGGTTACTGTTCATTATTGATTTTTCATATAGGCAGTAATGAAATTACAACAAGAAGTCTGAGGGCCCAAAGAGAGACTTCAGGGCCTTGGGATGTCTGTAAGTAATGTGATTGTTGTGTATGGGTAATTTTTGCAAAGATTCTTCCTTGGGCAAGAGGGGAGTAACCTGCACATGGCACTGTTTTGTTTACTTTTACAAGGTTACTGCAGTCATTTGTTGGAACATTCTTGAGGTTTAAGTTTTCTATAGTAAAAATAAAAAATAAATCATGATTCTTTTAAAAATAAGACAGACAAAACGCATCTTGTTGCAGCACCAAGACAAATTGCTACTCTGAAAAGAATGTTGGTATTCCATGTACAAAGAGCATACAGCAATCACCAAAATTAAGACTTCTTCGCTTCCTCAAAATAGAGAATTCAGACGGATAATAGTTGCATTCTTCTTTGGGCTAGCCTAGCATCCAATACTTTCATACGAGTAGATTTAGCAGATTCTTTTCATTTAAGTTTGAAAGTTTCAGCAGGCTTAGGTGTCTTATTTGGGACCAAAGCACTCCTGGCATTCATTTGCTTATATAAGAATCTCATCTTTGATTGAAAAGAGCAAAACAAAACACAGAGATGATGAAGATTTCAAAACATCTCTTTCAAATAAGTGCTTTAATCCCACCAAGAGCTGATTATTCAAGTACAAACAGAGTGACAGTGCTCCAGTACCCTTCTGCAAGCTCAGTGCTCAGGGGTGTGCTGGGTTTTGGGGTTTTAGACTGAATTTGGGATGTTTTAGGGCACAACATGTTTTACTATTTTTCTGGTTTAGCAAATTGGAGTTCTTCTGGAGTCCACACTTTTCAAAACAAATGTTGAATTGGAAATTTCTTGGAAGAAAAACTGCAAGAATGATTCAATCTGGAAAGTTTTCCTTATACTGAGAGGATGAAGGAAAAGTTAACAGATCTCTGTCTTGGTCTCAAAATACTTATGTAAGGAAATTATTTTTTTCTGCAAATAGATGACAAGTTATACAACAGCAGAAGGTGATTTCAGCTCTGGAATTCAAACCTAGAGAAGAATATGCTGGAAAAATGGTACATGTTTTTAATAGCAGCATTTATATAATGAATTCTTGTTACTGGATGTCTTAGGAGTAAAGAATGAATGTCTTCCCAACTGTTGCATGTTAACAGCCATGGGTAGGGCAGGTGCAGGGATGACTAGTAGAGACATTGGCCAGGAAATCAAATTAATAAGGTAGTTGCTGACAGCTTTTGCAGGCTGAATTTTCTGCTGCTGCCTTCTCTTGTTCTTTCTCATACTTCCTACCACCTATTTTCTCTCCTGTCAGCTCCAGTTACTGTCTCTTGCCGTGCTTGCATTGCTTCCTTGGCAACACTATCCTTTGTTTCTACACTGGTTTTGTTTCATCTCCCAGACTCCCAGTAGCCCCTGACTGACTTAGGTAATGCTCCTGGCTTCTGTTAGTTGGTGTGCTACTCAGTAATGCATCGTAAGCTGCAGTGTGAGATGTCCCACTAGGCAGGCACTCATTGTTGACAGGAACAGGCAGCCCAAGAATTGCAAGCAAGCCCTTCCCTGTTAATCTGAAGGTACAGAACAGTCCTAATGGCAGGATTTTAGCTACATCTGCACTCCCTATAGCTCTTTTCTACCATCAGTTTCAGACCACATCGGAATAGTGTGCAGAAAAAATTCTTAATTTGATTCTGAGTTAGATATGAACAGTAAGATTACGGACATGTGTGTATTTGATGGATAGATAAAAGTAGTATCTGTGGCTGAAGATCCAGAGAGATGGTTTAAGGTTATTGCTATTTCTTCCTGCTATCCATGGCCAATTAGAAAATTCCACACATCTTCTCACTTTTTAGAAAAGAGAAGGGCTATCCTGGAACACAAACACAACATGTTCTGCCATATCTGATGCAAAGTCAGGGGTTTTTTTTCACTTTTTAAAAACAACAATGCTGAAAACAAATGGATACATGAGAAGAGACAGTACCCTCTTTGAAGTTTCAGTTTTGATAAGCCATGTTATAGAATCCAGGTCTTTAACTATTTAGTGAGATCTGATACATCTTCAAAATTTTCACTGTCTTTTTAGACAAAACCCTCCAGGAATGAAGGACTTGTCAATACTAAGACGTGACTGAAAATGTGTGCATTATTAGCATAAGAGTGCTCTTGGCAGGCCTGTTTTCAGTATGTGTGTAACTACTGTAAACAAATCTGAAAGGAGAGGAAGATTTAGAAGTTAATTAATGAGCAAAAATGCTACAGTAAGGAAATGGAGACAAATGGCTATTGACCCTGCTCTCCCTTATTAGACAGCAATTAATTTTTCAATTGATAAACCCACTTCATGCTATCAGTTCCCTGTGGTGGAATCAGGCAGTCAATACCTTGGGGGCCCATTTTCCCAATAACACTACTCACACTTGGTCTTAGCCAAAAGAGTGAGAAGTGATAACACCCACAGGGCAAACCTTTTCCAGCCATCCATGAGTCTTGTCTGGCTTTCTCCATCCTGAATTTCTCTGCTGTGGGTTCAGGATTAGCCTTCCCGTAAATTGCCCGTTTGGGTGACATTGAGGGATGTTGGCACTTTTGCTGGCTCTGCTCAGTTTTGAAATAGAGAAAGTGGAAGGTTGTGTCTTGGAGCCAAAACTGTTTGAAAAGTGGACTTTCACCTCCAGAATAGCATTGCAACTGATTTCCACAGTATAGTGGAAGGCAATCACAACATTGAGTATGCTTTGTCTGGAGTTGATTCTCCAGCTGTTGAAACAGTCTCTTTTTTCATTAAATTAAACAAAACTGTAGCCAGCATCAACATCAAGCTCCAAAAATGTAATGCTTAAGTCTTTTAGGCCAAATGCTGAGCTCCCAAACACTGGTGTGATCTAGAGGAATTAGAGGTTCACACTAACATATGTGAGACCAACGAGCTTATTTTGTGCCAGTGACCTTTCACAGATATGTATTATTTTAAGGTGCCATCAAACTCACTTCTCCCCATAATTCCAAAGCTGTTGTAGATTAATGATAAACATTATGGGTAAACAAAGAAACAAAGAAAAAGATGTGGAAAAAAGGTTCTCTTGCTTTCTCAGTTAAATGCTAGTTAAAGAAAAAACATTTCTGGAACATTTTCTTTTTATCAATCAAAATAAATCATAATCAAAATAAGCAGATGGAGTACAGTTGAAAAGGCTGTTTTTTAAACACAAAAACATTCACACAAGCTCAATGATGGAAACTTAAAGAGCTGTCTTTTGTTCTCTTGTTTACTTGTCATTGTGAGTACATCTTCAGGTTTTATTAAAGGCAACTGACATAAAATTTGTTCCATTGCACTCCCTGTTAGCTTAGCTTAGCTTTGCTATGAGAACTCCTTGGGAGACTTGGTAAGAAACTATTGTTCTGGTGGGGGTTTTTGTCAATGCCAGACACTGAGATACTAAGGAGAGGGGAATGGAATTAAAGTAAAATTTCTTAAACTGAAAAAAGTGTATATGTGGATGAGAGAAATGGAGGTCTGTTTTACATTGCTATACCTAAAAATTAGCTGAATGGAATTTTCCAACAATTTCCACTTACAGTTCATCCCTGGACTGAGACCAAACATAGGAAGGGTTATTCCCCAAAGGAGAATTTGGGAGAATTTGAAATAAAATGTGAAAATGGAGAGTGATAATGGAAATCTGCCTGTTAACAGAACTCTCACATCCTCTGTTGAGTGAAATACTGCCTTAAGGAAGAATTTTTTCAGTACACTGTTACATTTAAAGTGAAGTACCTACATAACACTGTACCTGCCTCTTGTTCTCTGTGTTCACACCCAGTCCAAAGCCCCCACAGCTGTGGTCTTGGCACATTTGCAAGTAGAGCTGTGCCAACCCAGTTGTGATTCCCAGGCATGTGCTGGCTGCTGGAACCATTCTGGGCAGACTCACTTGGAGCATGATACAGCACCATGAAAAACCGTGTGCTACATCCTTAGGTTACATTCACCACCCTAACTGTGGTGCACTGGCCAAGAGTTTCAGCCCTTCCTTGCTGTCCAAGATCGTGCTTGGACATTGCATGTGGGGACACTGATGCTCCTATTGATCATCACCTTTTGCAACGGGCATTTAGAGCTTTATTGCTGTTTACCCAGTCTTGGAGAAAGGAGCATAAATCCCATGGACAAAATTTCTTAGTAGGGCACTGCGCTAAGTATATTCATATGTCCCTAGTCTTAAAATAAACCGGTCTACTTGAGTTAGGGAGACTTGGGAAAAGGAAAATTAGCTTTCTATGTTGCTTACAGAAGAAAATCTTCCATTTTCCTACTAGATTTTCATAAGTACTCTCTATATAATATGATTATGTATTTATGCATCAGCTTTTCCATTCTCTGTCACTTCAATAAAAATAAGCAAACAATGGAATCATTTAAGCCTTTAGTATTTGTAATTTAGCAACTTTCCAGAGAAGCCCCAGCATGTTGAAAGACATTTTCATGTTTTGCTTTGATGATCTGCTTCACTTCTTAAATGGTGAGATTTTTATCTGTTTAATAACATGAGCAAAAGGGGAACTCATTGTCCCTCTTCATTTCTTTCCACTCCAAAATCTTTTCTTACCTCTTAATTAAGTAATATTATATGAAATACATGAGGCTTGAATCCACAAGCATAGTCTCATTGGTTTCAGCATGAATTATGCGTTGCAGGTTTGTATGTATAAATAGCAACATTGAAACCAAAATGCTTTCTGAGCCAAAACCCTTTAAGCAACAGAATGAATATTGTGGTCATAAAGCAGTCCAGGATAACATGATATTAGAAATTTGAGCTGAAATGCCCTTCCATGTGCATTAAAAAATTTACATATTAAAATAAATTTCTCCCTAAGTCATCTTTATTTTGTTTTATTACCCTTCTGGTAACGCCATACATAGATACCTTGGCTAACCTCATTTTTATTTTGTAGAGATGCATGTGCCAAGAATCGCTGGCTGAGAGTAAATTCTGCACAGCAACTTACCCTTATTCACAGGGACTACCCAGCCAGTGAGTGATCCGAGTGATTCATGTGCACATGTCAATGGCTCTGTCCAGGTCTAGTGCTTTGTTGGCAATATCCTTTTGTTGCATGTTTTCATATAGAGTCCCTCTTGCCTAGGATAAACAAACACAACAGCACACTCCAGAAGCAATAGGAAACCCAGACTGAAAAATGAGACTGCACTTGAAATAAACTCTAACAGAAAGTAACATGTCAATGTAGTATTTTTTTTTTCAAATATATATTAGGTATTTGTATTGTTGCACTGCTTAAAGGCCAGGGCTACTTTGTGCTAACCATTATGTGGGTTTAATAAAAAGCCCAAGCTCCAAGGGTGGGCCTGTCTGTTTTTATGTTTACCTTTGCTGGGTTTTTATCAAAGCTTTAGAGGAAATCTCATCTACCTCCCTTTCTTCCAGACCTGAAATGCCAAGAGCTCCAATTCAAATCTTCTCCTGTATATTTATTGCTTACCAAATAAGATATAGGAAAGGATTATAACTCAGGCTGCAAAATTTTACCTTCAAAAGTGAGGAAATGCCATATTAAATATGTAATAGCAATTCAGTCCTCTTAGGTATTATAAACATTATGATCCAAGGTGTAATTTTGCCTTTCCCCTGGCAACTTTGCCTCATTCAGTGCTGGCAAACAAATCAATGAGCCATGGCTCAGTATTCCCTTGGAATTCAGGTGGCTAAATGTATGTCATATGCCTTCTTCACTGCATGCTAGTTTAAGTCCTGGGTGAAACCTGAACAGTTTTCTCAGTTTTCTGTTGTGGTTCTTGAACATTTTGAAGTTGTTTCAGTTATTTTTCAGAAAATCTCTCTTTATTTTACAGGCAAAAACTGATCCATGAGCTGGAACGCTTCTCTTGACAGATGGTGTAAAGAGTGGTTACTTTCTTCAGAGAAAGAGAGATGTTGGGGAAACTGAGGTAGAAAATTTCCAGGATCTGAAGGCAAGTATGCCCTCAGAGCACATTCTTCTTGCTATTCCTGGAATTTCTTCACCAGCCTTCTTGAATTCCAGCTCTTGACTAACCCACCTTCTTCTCTTTGCTTCCCCAGTCTTCCTTTCTCAGGCTTTTAATGACAGCACAAGCACTTTCACTTCTCAAGTTTTCTTCTCTGAGCTCACAGTCCAGATGACAAATCACACTTCTTAAAACCCAATCTCTTCCTTTCTCACTGTAATGGCTGTACTTGACATCTGCTGAAAAAAAAAATGACTGGAATTTCAACAGATGAGTTCCAGCACCTTCAGGGCTACATCCGATTTCCTGTAGTGCCTTTAAAACCAAGTTTCTGGGCTGAAACTGTATTTTATTGGCATTCAACTAACACTCCAGGACAGGAATGGCCTTCTTGCTGGTATTCTTTCCTCCTTGTAAAATTCCCACCTTTTCTGAGGAATGCCTGAGAACAAACAGTCAAAGAACAAGCTGTCAACACTCTTCAGTGTTGTAAAATAAGTATTTCCTTGCCCTAAACTGCTTTACACGATCTTCAGGGCCTATTCCAAGTTTTGGGGAAAAAAGACAGTTTTCTAGATTGTTGCATAGAAGTTGGCAACTCCATCTCTGCTTGAGGGTGTTTTAGTCTTTGGTGATCTGCAGGTGCTGCTGTAAGATTCACACATTTCCCAATGCCATTTTCACAGTAAGCAATACCAGTGAGGTAGGATATATGATAGAGGAACAACAGTGGGAAGTCTGCCAGCAAGTCTTCAACGCCACCTGGGCATGATGTACTTCTAGTTACAGTTCAGCACTAACTTGTTTTTCAATCTAGAAAAACCTTCACACAACCCAGTTGCAGATGAAAATAATGTTGCATTAGAGCTGCAATTGTACCAAGACTTTCAGTGCTTTCTGCATCTTCTGCAGGACAGACTAGCTCAACAGTGCTTTGCAATATGTGTAACAGAGCAGGTATCAAAATGAGCATTTAAAGAAACAAATCTTGTGGTGGAGTAACTCACCTCTTCATGTAAGACCTTGTTACAGGAGCATGAAGAACAAGTGGCACCTTAAGCAAAAATGACGGGATGAGCCAACAGGGTGCTTTGGTTGTAGCTGCCCTGAGGTAAAATCTTCTGCATCTCAGTGCCTGCTGGGTGCACCTTGGTGGCATAACTCTAAGCACTATCACGGGCCGGCCAGAGGAGCAAAGAGAGCTCACGTTGGGTCCACAGGTATTCATTCACGAGACAGACTCTGAGTACACTCATGCCTTTGGAAAGCATCTAAGAAATATGAGTGAACTCTCAGCTCTGCTCTGGCTAGAGGCTTGCTGCTGTAGAAACGGTGGAAAGAGTTGGCTGACCCAAAAGATTCAGCACACTGAGTTAAATGTAATAGTCAGATTGTCTTTGATTACAATTCCTAAAGGTGAAATTACGATGAACTGAATTTCTTGGATTCACTTACGTCATTATATTTCAAAACCTTTGAAAGCATTACAGTTAAAAAGTAGGACTTCATATGAAAAGCCAAGATCCTACAGGTCCCTTGGCTCCCGTGTGCTCTCCCTTCCCAGATCACCACACAGAACAAAGCCAATGCACTGTGTTGCTTGCAGGTTGCATCCAGCATCTGACATCCCACACCAGCAAAGCATGAGTAGATTCCCACAAGGAGAAACTTCGGAGTTGTTTCACAGAGACCAGGTTTTCAAACCCTATGCTTAGTTTCTCCTGCCTGCGTGGCTGCACTTCAGCTGTCTTTTTTTCCCGAAAAACGTTTTTTGTAGTGTTTTTGTGCTTCGGAATGGCCAGCCTGGGCGTGGCTCCCCCAGCCTGGCAGTGGCTCCTGCAGCCCCGCAACCTCCTCTGAGCCACCCCGGCGCGTGACAGCAGAGGGCAGCAAGAGACAAAGAAGATCCTTTCATAAATTGGGTCAGATTCCACTGTCTGACATTTGCTCTGCGAATGCAGCGGCTGCAGGAGCTGCCCGCGGTTCCCGGGCTGGCTGCCAAGCCGGCGGGAGGAATGCCGGCAGCCAGTCTGGAACGCGGCTCCCGTGCCCGCTGCTCGTGCCGTCCATGGGACCATCGCAAGCAGGGACATGGCCCCGCAACCTTTCTGGCCCACCAAGCGGGTTAGAACGGGAATCATGCTGATTTCGGAGACTTTGCCCAGTTACAAGAGAACCATATGGCATTTTATCATGCTTGTGTTGAAAAGCTATAAAAAACTGAAGTTAGCTATGGTAAGCTTTCACCAAACAGCAAAATGTAGCACTTTAACTATGAATAAATAATTTCTTATATAATGGTGAGAGCTGCTGGACTGCATTCCTTTCCTCCTCTACTCTGCAAATCTCTAGAGAGATGCATTTTGGAAAATGTTTTGTACTGAAGGACAAAGCTAAAGGGTTGTAGCTACTGTGTGGTTTTTAGCAAATACTACTTTTTGCCTCTAGAAATGAACCTTTTTTGCTTGCTTGGATATTGGTTAGTTAAAAAAACATGGGGGTAGTGCAACTTTCTCTTCACTCTTCTGTCAGTATGTACCCAAAACTGGTGGCGTTGGTGTGGGGTAGAAACCCAAATGCTGGTGTCCTTTCAGGTGACAGCAAGAACAAACCTGACAGCCACATTTCCTCGGAGTGAGAATAGCTGAGAATAGCTGCCCTCAAATGCAGGAACTGAAACTGGTGCCACAGTTTGTCTTCATGCCCACCTGTAAATTACCAAGTTGGGAACATGCCTAAAGCCATATTTGTTATGTTTACAGGTACAGATCAGCTCTGCAATCTGGAATGAGCAAGTGCAGCACGGTGGTTACTCTGCTTTCTTGCCCTTAGCATGACAGCAGCAATATCCAGGTTTTATGTTGTGTTCAGTAGTGGTCTTGTTATCTGAAAGGTGAGGCCTTAAGCTCTTTGCAGCATTAAGCTTCTCTGAACAGAAGATTTATTTCCATGATGAACAAACATTTGCAAAATTCAGCATAATCTTCATGTTAGATAAACTTCTTACATCAGCAGAATGATTGTGAAGGTTCTCTCCCCTACAATGAAAACAGCAGTAAAGAAACATGGCAAGTGGTTTGGATGGATTTGAGAACCCTGCATGGAGGGTGATAGAAGAGAAGACAGAAGATGAAAAACAGTCTGAAGGGACTTTCTCTTTTAATAAAAATTTGTTTCAGAAGAACAGAGCATTTTGATCTGATTGTGGTTATAATTTCATTTTAATATTATAAACTGAGGCAGAGCACTGTCCTGTAAGCATGTGACAGAGTGAAGCTGTCTGGTTTAGTTTCACTGAAACTTCAAGTTCATCCTAGTTCAGATTCTCATTAATCAGTTACTACTTAACATTGTTTCCACTGAGTAATCAGAAGTATGCTATAGTACCTGTTTTATTTTTTACAGCTGCTGTCAAGCAGTGTGCTCCTCTGCCGAGTATGGGGCCAAACCCTGGCGTTTCCTCCTGCTGTCACTGGCTGGTAGAGTAGTAAGAGAGTACTCAGCATGGCAGAGCGCATTTTGATGTCATATGGCAGGTGAGAGAGACCTGCAGCTTCATGCAGTGAAACTATAGTTATGTTCTCACACAATGTACTCCTAACACTTCTTGGTTTTGTTTGTGTTTTTTAAAACCTCTTCAATTTGGACCATCTTTCTTGGTAATTTCATATTTCAATGTTAAATTTTAAGATAAAATTAATTGTATTCAATGCTGCTATAATCTGAGAGCTGTGCAATGTAAAAGAGGATTGGTTTCTGTATAAAAGAATTCTGGTGGTTTTTAATTCAATAGGAGCAGGATTTGAGCCTAAAATCCAGGCAGACTCTATGCTGAAGTCAAAGCAACCACAACCTCTTCATAAACAGATTGTTGTTCCTTATATTCTGTGGTAATGAACACTACAAAAATTACAGATAATTTTTCGTGAGGGAAAAATAATGAAACTCTGGGTGACAAACACCATTCTACTCCATCCGCAGAGGCTCTTCTTAAGAAATTTCTACATAATGGTCTGCTAAGAAATGCCATGTACAGATATTTTTACTAAGCTCAATATTGCTCTCAACTGAGAACTTTTCAAGTGGATTTTAGAAACGCTCCATCTTCCAAGAGAAAAAAAACCAATGTAGTGTTTGTTGACCCTGCATCGTGGAAGGACATTCCACTTTACATTATTCATTTTAGTTGTAATTTTCCAAAGGCTTCTAGGATCCAAAATATTTAGTTCAAATTAAATGTAATTTTAAATTAGAAGAGAATTACTAACATAAAGGATAGTACATAGGTTCTAACATAAACCAGGTAATAGACTGAAAGTTCAATTCCTTTATTTTTGACAATGGAAAGTGCACACTTCTCATAAATTTGGAAATAAATTTATGGGTTAAATTACGTATTTGTTGAACAAAATACACATATAGAGTCAAAGACGAAAGTTGCCTTCTTTGTCCCCATCCTGCCACATCCTGCCAGAAATCTGACCCTGAATGAATTTTCACAGAATTTAGCCCATTCTAATATTTTGTATAAATCTATGAAAATTACTGCAGAATATATTTTCCCAAACTGCCATATTTCTCCGCTGATATTTTCCTTGATTTTTTTTTTCATCCCTTTCTCCTCCCTGGAGCACTGCTGCATTGTGAAAGTCCCTACATGCGTGTAAGTGAGCTGGAAGAAGTGCCACATAGCCTTGCCTTTAGGCATAACATTCTAACATCATCCCATACAATTAACTGCCTACAAAATGTTTCTTTCTCTCATTGTTCATGGCACATATTATGGTTTACTAGCTGAAATTTGTCTTCTCACCTAAGGCAGCAATCTGCTGTGTGGCAAATTTCCAGAACATGTCACCCAGATGTCAAGATAGACTTACACTCCTTAGCATGAATAATCCTTTTCCCCACCTGGAATTTCACAGTGATTGATTTCCTACAAAGCACTTCACTCCAAAGTCAATTAAGGATTGGACTCAGCTCCTGCCTGCTTTGGGAACCAGGAGCATTTCAACAGCCAAATCCTTGTGCTAAACTAAGTTTCTCCCCAAAGTCTTGGACTGAGTCCACTGGACATGGCACTGTGGAAGTGTGGCTGTGAGTTCTAGTTTAAATCCTTAACTCACTCCTGCACTATGTGAGCTTAATTGAACCATTTGGAGCAATGCTTTTAAGCATTCCTTCCTTTTGACATTTTCAACAACTGACATTTTCTTAGTAAAACCTTTCTTCTTTCCTCCTGCCACTCTTTGCAGGGCTGTTTTCAGAAGTGTCCAGTGAATCTTGTAGGTGTTGACAAAGAACTGTGTTAGCCAGGTCATATTTCATTGTTAATTCCCCCTTCTAAGTAAGGCTGAAAGTCTCTTCCCTTTTTCTAGCCTCGCTGACCCCATGAGTGTTTTTTTTCCCCCTAAGCTCTAATCTGTCTCCCAGCAAGTTAAGTTGAGTTCTACAATAAAACCAACCAAGTATGTTTTTATTCTGCAATCTGTTAACATCATGAGAACAGAAATTTCCAAACATTTTTTAGAGATGCACATTCTCCTTGTAACTATTTATCTGTGAAACATGAACTAGCTCTCCTATATTTATTTTGTTAATGGTGCCTAGTTACAGTACTGTTGGGTACACTGGAAACTAACCTCAGTAGAATTGGCTTGGAGAATTAGTTTGGAAAAGAACTGAAATCTTTAGAGATGAAGGTGTCATCACAAGCACTGCTTAATGGGCTCTATTTCAAGGATAAAGCATTTTGCATTTGCCTTATTGCCTTTATGCTGCATTTCAGTCTGATTTTGTTAAAAAGCAAACAGAAAATGCTTGAGTAAAACTTTACAGTGGAAATTATTTAAGGTGTTTATTTACTTTAGCAGGTAAAGGGAATTTGAAACCTAAGAACACACATGTAGATGGCAGCAGAGGGGCAATTAGTATGACAATCTGGCATATGGGATAGGCATACAATGTTTGAAAAGCATTCCTTCAACTTCGGTATTACAAAATCCTTTTTTGACCTGGGTGTCTACCCAATAAGAGTCCTGTAAGATGTTCCTCTTGGCATGAGAATACAATGTGGAATCTGAACACTTTCTCTGATGCAGGACTTACAAGCTGAGCACAGGACAGATCGAATAGGGGAATATTTCTTTACTGAGAAAAGTTCCTGGTCTGTTCAAAAGGTGATGGAAACTCACCTGGACTGCTGTGTTTGGGCCTGAACTGTGGACCTATCCTTTCCTATGCTACCTTTCTTTGTCTCAGCAGACATCAATACGGACTTGTACCTTTCCAGTGTCCTCTCTGGTCATTCCTGTGTACCCACTTCTGTTTACACACTTGTTTATGATTTATGGCTTTTGCGGCACAAATGTTTCTAAAGCAGGTTTTTATTTCAACAGCCTTAGGACAGTAAGGATCTAGATGAAATGTTTACCCCCATGTCCAGCCCCATTTTTCTCAAAAGTTGAGGTGGCTCTTTGGCTGAAAGTCATGGAAATCAGCTTCAGTAGAGGCCTTGCCTGGGTGATCTGGCAGCCAGTCACCATCATGACAATCTTTGTCATTCTATCCTCCTTCTTTGTCTCTTCCATGAGAACAGGAAATTATCATAGTGTTTCTGTGTCTCCAGTACTGATTTAATACTGGGTTATGTAATTTTCCTTCATATTTCTTTGGTGCTATAGAACAGCCTGAAGCTATTTCAGTCAGCACCATCTAAAAAATCAGACTGTAGAAATACATTGACATTCACAAATCACTCACAACTAGCCCTTTATCCTAAAGCTCTCTATCAGCATTTAAACCAGATGACACTCTACATCAGTTTCTATATGGTGTGTCTTTGCTGCCTGCATTCTCTGGTATTTCTTGCTTTTGTCATGGCCACCTGAAGCTCTTTAGAAGAAGAGCCATGAGTTTTTCTTGGGTGACCCATGACTGCTTTGTTCTTTTTGGGGAATGCTGACACTTGCCTGGTTCTGGCAAACTCCTATTGTTTCAGCTGCCTGGTTTTGAAAGGAATTTTCATGACACTAAGGAATTCTTGTTATTATTGTTATTATAGCAGAAGTGCCTCCTATAATGGAATCTCTTTCCCTCTTTTCAAATTCCATCTACTCTTACATGAGCAGATTTGAATCAAGGGGCTGAGTGCTGAGGGCTACAAGCATTGCTGTATCTGTTTTATGGTCAACAACGCACAGTTCAGCATTGAGGCTGTCATTTTTGGATATCCCCTCAACTGGATTCTTTAATCACTTCAATGTGCCCTAAATTCCAATGACGCAAAATAGGACTGCAAGGTTTGCCATCTGTTCTTCTATCAGCAGCTCAAAGAAGCCAAAAACTAGAAAGAGAAAACTATTAGGACAATGTACTTTTCCTTCATTAAAACATCAGCAATTCACATTGCATATTGCATTATAGAGATTTTTTATAAATATTTTGAAAAATCTAAAGATTAAGTATTGCATATTGAAATTTCTCTTTCTTCTCTCCCTCTCAAAATACATATTGCATTCTGCTTTGTTCTACCAAAAAGGCCACAGAGCTGGGGATCAATGTGCTCTTTGAGATGCAGGACTGTTGTTTTGGGAAATAAAACACTGGGGTAATTCACAAAACACTTAAGCGAAGCTCTTTGGCTCCTGCATGGCATTCCAATGCAGGCAGTGAGCTGTGGGGGGCATACCAGGTAATTTATACTCAAAAGAATTCAAAAGGGAGGCAGAAAAATCTATTTTTCTGAAGAGCAGAAGTTCTAATCCTAAAATAAGGAAAATATGCAAACAGGATTTGCCCAGAAAAAAAGCACATGCCTTGGGTGTGTTATGGGGTTTGTCCCATGGCCCATCTGCATTACAAGACTGTATAATGCCCAGATTGTAGCATGCATTCATAGACCTTTTCAAATCAAATGTGCTCGATCTGGTAACAATGAGACAATTGGACAGACATACCTCTCACTGTTCCATGCCATTTAGGTGAAGCTAATCCTTTTACAGTCAAGATTGTAAATAACTTCCAAGCAAAAGCCTAATTTATGTATCAACATTTCATTATGTGTTTATACAGAGCCTGGTGCAATGAGATCCTAATTCACGACTGGGCTTCTTTAGCAATGCTGCAATATGATTAAAAGATCTTTTGTGCCTAGAGTGCTGTGGGGCCATAGGAAAATATCAGAATACAAGAAATAAAAAGCCTATGGAGTAAAAAGAGGAATCCAGAGTATGCCTACTCTTTGTGGTCTAATGATTAGATTTCTACTTATATCAGTGGTATTGAATTAAGCCACTGGTGGTTAATATAAAAACACACAGTGAGATGGACATAATTATTTTAAAATCCCGGATGGTCATGTTGCAAGATGATTTCTCTGTGCTTAGGCATTTCGGAATGCAGGAAGGAAAATTCACCTTTCAGATGTGGAATTTACAAGCTTGGCACTTAAGTCCTGACTTCTCATCTGCAGGTAGTCCTACTGCACTGAGTGGATCCCCTTGTGAATGGAGCACTGGACTGTGTGAAAATATCTCTATTTAGTAAGTAGTGCTCCAGATGTACTACAGTTGTTAATCTGTCCTTTCTGCATCCAGTGTCCTCTCTGCTAAAAATTCAGAAGTGTGTATTTATATAAACTTTGAATCCTGGGTGCACACGTGACTGACGTTATTCTCTTTATAGTTTTAGATTTTTAATTGCATTTTACCTCTCCTGTCTTTTTTCTATCTCAATTCTTTTATGCTCCAGGAATTTACAGATTCCATAGAGATTAAGGTGAAGAAGAAAGAATAGTTTAACAATTTCTGACTCCCTTCATATAAGGAACTTCAAAATTTTCACCTATTTGTTTTCATTTTAGTCCAAAGACTTTCTACTGAACACTTTAGACTGAAACTTTTAAGACCTTATAGATGAAATCTGATCCTTGTCAGTATAAGCTGAAGCAAAATTCCTTTCTGATCCCAAATCTAACACAACTGCACTCTAAGCAAGGTAAGTAAGACATAGAGAGTGGGTTTTAACTGCCAGTGGTGCTGGATCACAGCTCTTGGAGCGAGGGAAGAAAGTCTGACACACTGAGCCATGTTCATGGCATTTTCAGTCCATATTGTACCATGCCCATTGTAGTGGGATCCTGGGCCATGTCTGGGTCTGTTTACCAAATGGCTTAGACATTGTGCACCACAAAAACACCTTCCTGAGCCCCACGGGAGACCAGCAGAGGCCCTGAACTCTGAGCTCTGATTTGACCAATGTTACAGTATAGCACCTGGATATGCCAGGAATGGTCTATGTCCAAGCTGGGCACAGGGAAGGGATATGTGACAGAGGGAATCCTGGCCACGTGGAAAAGCAGCTATGGATGAGTGCACTGATCATCCAGCCCTCACCTCTGTCCACTGGGGTTTCTCCTCAGAGCAGATTAGTGTCCTCCTCTACAGTAGTGTCTGATCTCACATTGAACCCCGTTAAGGTGAAATCCCCGTTAAGGTGCCCTTGGGAATCTGAGACAGGCAAAGGTCTGGCAGATCTCTGATTGCTGTGGCTGCAGAACATCAGAGTCCTCCATACCATCTGGAGACCTGGCTGAATGCCTGAGACATCTCAAAATAATACTTGCTACCTGTCTTTGGGAATCTAATTTGTGCATTTGGTAATAAGTTCCCTCTTCTCCTTTGTATTGGTTTGGCCTGGCTTCCTTGCCAAGGCCAAGCTGACCCCCTCCCCTCCTGCTCTTTTAAGTGAGGGAAAAAAACCTGAATCACCGAGAGCCCAAATGAAGCCCGAACAAAACTGAATTATATCAGAATATATATATAATTCAGATATTTACAATTATATATACAATTGTACATACAATAATGATTTTCTGAGGGGAAAAGGGAAAAGGGAGGGGGAAACAGGGACAAAAGAGGGACAAAACAGAACAGATAAGTATAATCAAAAACCCAAGAACTAGCACAATACTAACTTCCCTTAAAAGAAGGCCAGCACTCTCTGATCTTGCACGTGGCAGAGAACAGCAGTCACTGCAACAGGCTTAGGCTCTGATAAGTGAGAGCAATGCGGAGACTCACCACTCCCCAATCTCACTGGAAGAAGAAAGAAAAAAGCTTCCCATCTCTCTCTCATTTATAGTCCCTTGTTACATAAAAATATCAGTGTGGAATACCTGGGAAATGGGCATTTCCTTAGTTACAACTTGTTACTAAGGAAGGCCTGGATCAAAACTATCACACCCTTATAGGCTATTTCAAATTATAAATAGTCACATATATCTAAGCTTAGCTCGCAAACCTTGCCTTTTCTAGCATGAGTAAACCTGTTTTTCTCCAGACTGTAATAAATCTTTTTATGGTGTGTCATGTCTCTTTAAGAAGCTGGATAAGTTAAAAACATCTTCTGTGCTGCCACTTGTATTCCCACATCCTCCTCAACATATAAGCTCAGTGAAAGAATGAGTTTTTCCACAGCATCTTTACTCAGTCTGTGCACAGGGCGAGGTTCTCTTTTATTACCTCTCTTTGTTATTTCTCTTTGTATTTATCGAAGGGTTATGGCAGCCTTTATCAGTAGTGTTTACTGCTACTTTTAGCAATATGTGAGTAGTGACTGTTATCACAAGTCTGAGTCTCCCAGTCCATGGCTATAATCTGTGCCCCTGACTCGTAGGTGCAGGCTGGATGGTGATCAATTGACCTTGCAATTTAGATAACTCAGTCTCCTCAGTCCACTATTTGACTGTTTTTATTTTGATCTGCAGTGAATGCCACCAGCAAATATTCCATATTCCAAAATGATTGATAAACTGTTAGTGTTCACTTAGGGACAGGTCTCTATGGACCACACTAGAATGGCCTCAGTAACAGTTATGTCTCCATTAGGACATTACAAGATTCACCAATGAGTCAATTTTTAATTATTTTAATACACACTTTCTTATTCTCCTTAAAATATTTTAAACAAAATGTCATCTGTTTCTTAACCAAATGCCTTTCAGAAATCAAACCAGACTATATTAATACTCATGACCTTGTCACCTATGCCTAAGATTCCTTTGAAAAAAGGTGCATTTAATGCCTTGATTTTCTGGTATACAGGACAGCATAAGTGCCATTTCATCAAGCATATGAAGTACAGCCTGAGGCACTCCTAGTTAATGGTGTGTGAAGATAATGCACTGCTCTTAAAACTTCTTTCTAAACCTGA
The DNA here is from genome assembly GCF_047495875.1 of Pithys albifrons albifrons. Classification (NCBI taxonomy): domain Eukaryota; kingdom Metazoa; phylum Chordata; class Aves; order Passeriformes; family Thamnophilidae; genus Pithys; species Pithys albifrons. Next base: position 48,501,847 of record NC_092462.1, on the reverse strand, counting down.
CTAAAGAGTGATATCAGTGCTTTGATGAATGACCGAAGTAACTGGGTTTCTGAAGAGATTGAAATTATCTTTGCAAGCCATGATTTGCTTTTTGGAAGGGTGATAGATGAATAGAGTCCACTCATTTAAAATAATGTGTCTTTTAAACTAAAAAAGGCGAAGCATGTCACAAGTCTGACTTGTTTGGTCCAGCCAGCTTTGCTCAGAGACTGTCAGTCATTTGTTTTTAGGACCGGTTGGCATTTTTTTCATTTTAAGTGATGGTGATCCCATAGTCAGAGAACATACAGAGAATTATTTTTCATTGTACTTGGTTTCTCCTATCTGATTTCTACTTTTGCTTCAGTTACCTAAATATCAGCTTCGAGACAATTAGGCTAATGTGGTTCTTCAAGTGTAAATGCCAATACACTTTAATAAAGTGTACAAAAGTTTTCAGTATAGATTAGTGAGCCAAATTCTACTTGTCTCCCACAGACCTGCAGTCTGGACCATTATCCAATTGACAATGAGAATTCCAGCAAGGCAGTGGACTCCTATTCTTAGGACTATGCCTGTAAAATATTATAGTGTGTCTTTTTGAAGATGGCCTTTGAAATTAGAATAAACTTTATCCTAAGTAGGTCTGAATATTTTAGACCAGAAGATATAAAACAGATGAAGATATGTCTTGGTTTTTCTTATTAAATTACAATCTATTTTTATTCCAGACACAATTTGCATAGAGACAATGTAAGTGAACTCGAATCAAAGAAGAGTCAAATGGAGGTAATCTAATTGGTGAGACCACAAACCTATTTATCAGCTGTTTGCATATTAAACAGTTCTCTAGAATGCTTTCTGTTTCTTTCTTATACCTATTTCTATAAAGTGACATTTAATCAAGCACAGCAAAACATTTGAACAGGCTTGATCCCATTTCTCTTCATCTCAGAGCTGGAGAAGCTCAGCTAAAAGACCTAGTGCTAAAAGTTGATACAGAATCACAGAATCTGCTGAGTTGGAAGAGAGCCACAAGGGTCATCGAGTCTAACTCCTGACCCTGCACAGGACCACCTGCAAGAGTCACACCATGTGGCTGAGAGTATGATCCAAACACTTCCTGAACTCTGTCAGGCTGGGTGCTATGATAAATCCCACTTTTTTCAGACTGACTCTTAAAAATTTTTACTTTGTAGAGAATCCCCCTTCTTGCTCATATTTCAGGGTCATATTAACATCATCATCATGGCTTGGCTTCACAAACGAAGATTTGGGCAGGGCTCTCCCCACGTGGGTGTGCCCTTCCAGCCTGCGCTGTGGATTTTTTAGGTGAGGCACAGCATGCGCAGTACTGGCCCCACCCTTTAACTCCTAAGGTTCATCTGCCACGTCCGAGCGAGCTTGGATGGTGACAGGGAAGTCCTCAGGACTAGAACCTACAGCCCCCAGTATTTCCAGGAGGTCTCTCATCCAAATACTAACTGGGGCTGACCCTGCTTGGCTTCCAAGATCTGATGGGATCTGGTGTCAGGATGGCATAATATATGAACACAGAGATGCTGTAAAGGCTGGAGCGAGTGACTACTGCTGCTCCACTGGAGACAGGTTCTCACTGTGGGGCACACCAGCTGCCCAGACCAGGGAACACGGTATCTTGGGCAATGCTGGAGGAGGTAACAGACACAGCTGCCTCATGGTGCCTCCACAGGGGCACCATCTACGCAGCATCTTCGTGGTTCTTCATGTGGGGTAACAAGAAAGAGCTCTGCTGTCTACATAAAACTTCACTGGTCAGTGAGACCCAAGACTCTAGCTCACAGCTGGCAGTGTAACTTGAGAAACCTGGTAGTAAAAACAGGCTGCCTATCCACTGTCCAGGGTTGCACTACTCTAACCATCCAGAATCTGAGAAACTAGTGTAAAGTCAGAGAAGACTGTAATAGGAAGAAGAAAGTAAGTTAAAGGTAGAGACTGAAATATAAGACTGTGAGGTTTTTTGCCTTTTTTTACACAGTTATTAAAATAAATTGGCAGGTTAACTCATTCTTGCAAAGACACATTTCAATAGTTAACAAAGACTCTGCAGAAAGCATTTATCAACACCTTTATTGAGTGGTTGTTTGCCTGATCCTTTGTTGGATTTTATTGCTGCATTCCTTGCAATCACTCAGTAGTTTCACAGCAATAAGGCACTGAATTGCTGCCTCTGAAGGCTGAGACAGCACAAGGAATATAGCAATGACTGTGCCTACAGTCTGCACAGGGAATTTGGTCTCCTAAAGCTCCTATAAGGTCTCTGGAAAATCCCACGTTCAATAGGCCAGCTTTGCAGTTTTGTGCCCCAATAACTCTAAAGAGATTCCACTGATTCCTCACCCATGGGGCTTTTCATAATGCCAGCAGTGCTGTCCCAGAGGGACTTACTTGCCTAACTGGTTGTGGAATCATATGGAAGTTAGAAACCAGAACAACTACTCTGCTTCCTGAGCTGGAATGAAAGGGATTAAGCAGAGAAATGCAGCAGACAGTGTACTTAGCAGCGTGAGTGAATGCAAAGAGTTCCCCTTGGCATCCTGGCTTGACCAGCTCCAGTCATGGTTAGTGGGAACAGTGTGTCAGAAAAGTCATTAATGCGCCCTGGCAGCCAGGAGGGCCAACCATGTCCTGGGAGGCATCAGGCATAGCATCACCAGCTGGTCAAGGGAGGGGATTGTCCTGTTCTGCTCTGCACTGGGGCAGTCTCACTGAATATTGTGTGCAGTTTTGGGTGCCACAACATAAGAAAGATATTGAGCCATTAGAGAGTGTACAAACGAGGGCAACAAAGATTGTGAAGGGCCTTGAGGGGAAGCCGTATGAGGAGTGACTGAGGGCACTTGGTCTGTTCAGCCTGGAGAAGAGGAGACTGAGGAGAGACCTCATTGCAATCTGCAACTTCCTTGTGAGGGGAGGAGGAGGGACAGGCACTGATCTCTTCTCTATGGTTACCAGTGACAGGACCCAAGGGAATGGCCTGAAGTTGTGTCAGGGGTGGTTTGGGTTAGATATTAGGAAAAGGTTCTTCACTCAGAGGGTGGTTGGGCACTGGAACAGGCTCCTCAGGGAAGTGGCCACAGCACCAAACCTGTCAGAGTTCAAAAAACATTTGAATGATACTCTCAGGTACATGGTGCGACTCTTGAGGACGATTCTGTACAGGGCCAGGCATTGGACTCAATGCCTGTGGGTCTCTTCCAACTCGGCATATTTTGTGATTTTGTGAAATGTCTGTGGGAAGCAGTTTCCTTCAGCCTTCCTGTCCAGTTATGGGAGAACATGGATGGGATGTTGAAAGTTATTTGTACCATGAGGTTGCTGGTTCAAATATTATCCAGAATGGCTTGTAACTAAATATTGTTACGATTTCATTAGAGCTCTGTTTTTAGTATCAATTAGCCAATGAAAAAGGAACTTGTGGTTTTACCTTGATTCTTAGTAGGCAGATAGCCATATCATATCACCTGAACCCATGCAGCTCATCTGGAAAAGACAAGTGTGGCATTTGGAAAAACAGCTAACCATAATCCTGGGGGAAGCCTATAGATATCACAATTAATGAGTGTTGCTGTACTCTTCATGGTAGAATACTTGACTTTTCAGTTCTTTCTGCTTTCATTACAATCAAGTCTCTTTAACGCCTCACCTCTAATTAAGAATGGAAAGAAAACAGTTGTAGCAAGAGACTCATCCATCATACAGTTAAGGACAAATCCTTTTCCAGGAAAAATTGACATTGCTCTAACAGCTTAAGGGGAGCTTCAGTCAAATGAAAATCTTACCCATTGATTTGGACAAGTTAAGCCCATAAGCCTCTTATGGTCCACAATAATGATTAGCATGCAGAAAATACTGGCATTGGCCTCTTGGCAGTGATGCTTCATTAAACTGTTCAAAGCCAACGTTCAGGGAATGGAGGTCAGTCATAAATAAGAACAAGTGCGATTTCTGTTCCCTGAATGTTTTCTCACAGCCATACCAGGACTTTCTACTGAGGAAAAAATATCATACGTTAACTTGGCTGATGAGTTAACAATAGGAAGAATTATTTCTGAGATTTTATTTTCTCTGCCTTGCTCTGTATAATCCTCAGCTCCACAGCAGGAATGCTGTGATCGGAGATCTGCCACCTTGAACCAAGTATTACATAAATAGAGTTTAAAAGGAATACAGGGGAAATAGGAGCCTTCGCCCATAACATAAATCCATCATTTTACCTTGTAACTGAAGGGTATTTTCTACTGTCCCCTAGGGTAAGAAACCATCTTCAAGATGCACAGTAGAAAAGGTGAACACTCTTTTGAGCTGCAAATATCAAAGAACACAGTGGAAGTTTTTGAGTATTTAATCATGTGTTTCAGATTCATGATGTAGACTAGAAACTGATATAAGGGGGAAAAACCCACAAAGCCCACTTAGTAGCTGGTTTCAGCAAAACCCATCAAAGTTTATTTTTACCCTGTCCCAAACTTTTCTTTAGTCAGAGTCTCTAAAACAATTTTATATGTTGGAGAGAAATATGATTGTATAAACATGGGAAGAAATTCTTCCCTTTCTAAGTAGAAAAATATGGCCTTTTATAAATGTTGACTTTTCTTTAGGTAGCCTATAATATATTAGTGTTGATAATAAAAGTAACTGAAATCCAGTACAAAGAGCAACTGGGTGGTCTGGAAAGAAAAAAAAATCACTGTGGATTGATTTACTTTTTTTTGTGGAGTCTCTAACAGAACAAGACTCAGTGAGACATTTTAGCTACATGACAGTTTGACTTTTTTATGTCTCTTGTTACTCAGTATAGGATAGTAACAATGGTTGAGATATCTTTGAAAGCTTTGCTGGAGAGAAAGATCTGAGACATCCAAATAAACTCAGTTTCCCAGTGTTTATCAGGATGGCAAACATATTTATGGATCTGGGACAATTATAATACAGTAAAACAGTATTGGAACTTTTTGAAGACATGATGAAGATTTTGCAGGTGAAGGAAAATCTTACTCTCGGTTTCCATGTTACCTATTTAGTAGTTGATGCAAACTCACAAGAGCTACAACAGTACTAAAAGAAAAAGTCAAGTATGAACAAGATACAAGTTAAAATCAGTTGCTTTGAATTGTTGATCTTGGTTAACAAAATTGAAGAAAGAAGGAAGGAAAAAATAGCGTTCTATCCGTGACTAAGTAGTTCCAAGGAGTTTGTCTTGCCAGGAATGACAATGCTACTGCTGGGGAAAGGACACTGGGGAGTCTCCCAGGGCTACCAGAAGGGACCTGAGCAGCTTCTGCTAGCAACTCAGGCCCCTTCTAGTAGCCCTGGAGGATGTTGTTCATTAAAGAAAAAAGCAGCACTTGTTTGGTTTTCTTTTCCCTAGAGAAATGCTCAAGGAAATATAATGTATTAATAAGAAAAATATAACTGTCCTCTAACCTAAGAAAATTCATGCAACAATGTTTGCATAATCTGTGCATTCTTGCTTATAATTAATTGAGAAACTGTCTGAACTTTTGGCTGTTGAACTTTACAATGTAGGAAGTAGTAAGGAACAAAACATGATGATATCCAGTTACTACCTGTCCTAAAAAAAAAAAAAACATGTGAAAAAGCACTGTTTGGCAAACAATACTGTTGTTTATTCACTATTAGAGTGTACGATAAAATGTATGATATATAATTTAATGAAAGCTGTAGAAAATCAAACATCTCTTTCCACATTCATTATTTATGCCCACCGTAAGTGTTATTCAAATAAGATAAAGCTATTTGTTGAGTGATAGGTTTAGTGTTGACATTTCTTTGGTGGAACTGGTTCCATAAAGATAAACTGAACTAAAAAATCAGTCAGAGTTTGCAGACGTTAATGCATGGGATGATCTATATATGAATAAACTCAAGGATATTATTAGTCACATAAGCAAAATTCACACAAAATCAGTCTTTATTTTGTGAGAAACCCTGAGTGAGGTCATATATGTTCTTCTTGATCTACTGTATATTATGGACATGGACTGAGCCATATTAAATCTGAAGACTCCTGAGGAAAATGTTTACTATTTGAATACAGACCTTCATGTAAATGTCATAGCTGACCGTGACGCCTGGATTACAGCTACGAACAAAATCTTAATCTATTGGACTTCCCCAGAGGTGAAGACAAAATTGAAATCCAACTCTGCTGGTAAAGATCAGATCCATTTCTAAAAATAATTAAGTATAACTTTAAAATGATGGTGAATCATAAAATTACCAAGCAATCAAACAAGGTAGCATATCTAGTGTTTAAAATCCACCGTTTATTGACAGGTGTGGAAGACCAGTGCAAGGCTGGGGTTATACCTGCAGGGGAGTACCTTACAAGCCCATTAAGCATCTTTCCCCCATACTCAGGCATCAGAAGACTAAACACATTCCATGGACACAGGAAACACTAGAGATTACTCCATCTCTGATGGCTTTTTTTCCCCTCTGTCCCAGCTACTGTCTAATAGACTCACATTTCCATTCATTTGCAAACATGTGATCAGGGCATTCCCAGTAGTATAGCTGCCCTTGATGGCATCTCCCATGGCTTGAAAATGTTTGCATGGAGGCATGAGAGTCAGCACCTTCCTGCAGGTTGGATGAGAAGGAACAAGTGGCACGGTAAGTGAGAAATGGTGCCAGGTCATTTCAAAACATGAGGCACTGCATGACTCAGTGGCAGTTTTGTTGGCAAGACAGCATGTAAGCTTGCCACTGTCTGTTTCAACTCAGTCATCAGGGCTGGTGTAGTAAAAGTCCCTTGCACCACTCTCATATTTTGAAAAGGTGAACCAAGTTTTCAATGTTTGCTGTGATTTAATACTGTAATTTAATTTAGCAAGAAGAAGAGACTCTTCTATTGAACCCCAAATCTTCATGTTTTAGTTCAGGAAGAAAACGTTGTGAGGATCCTCCCAGCATGTTTAATATTTTCCTTAGAATAATAAAAACTCCAGTAGTGTCATGGGCATCAAAGTTTATTGCTCATGTTCACTTAATTGTACAGGGACACTGGGAACTAAATTGGTAGACATTGGAAAGAAGCAGGACAGTTACATAAATCCCCAGAATTTCAGTAATAAAATCAAGTCAGAGTGTGATACAGATACCATCAGCTCCCTTTTAAGGAAGTTTAACAGACCACATAGGGTTTTTTGATCCCTTTATGTTTTATTTGAATGCTGGGTAAACATCTGAGCTCTACAACACATGTGGGCTGTGTGAAAGATTAATGTGCAAAAAATAAGCCACATTACATGCATCTGGAAATAATTGTTGCACACTTAGCACTGATGTAAATATTGTCATCATTCCAACCAGGAAGGCACAGAAGGCATGAGAGCACAGTAGTTTTTTTCCTTTAGAGAGAGTGGTTCAAAACTTTTTTTCCAGCAAAAATGCAAAGAGGTTTGTTATTCTTGCTTATTTAACAGGTTCTCAAGTAGTCCCATAATCAAGAGACCTGAGAACACCTTATTTTGGTATTTTTGGAAATACATCTCATCTCCTTTTTTACAGTTTTTGAGTTCAGCCTTGCAACCCCTCCATCCACACAGGGTGCTGGCACCCTGCTGTCTGCAAGGACAGAGTGTATAGGGCTGACCTGACTGGCTGCCCTCAGTCCAAAGCAGCTGCAGGAGGCTTCTCTTAGAAATGGGGCAATGTTCTTAGTGTCTGAATCAGTGAGCTGAGTGCTATAATTCAGACTTTGTGAGCAAAGCCTGCAGCCACTGCCCTTCTGCCACCTGCCCCTGGGGAGCCAGAGCAGTGGTGGGAGCAAGGTGGCACACCTCGGGGGAGCGTGGTGGTGGCTGACACTGACCTTGAGGTTTGGGAGGCAGCACTCACAGAAGAGATCTGCATGAGACTTAACTAGGTTATCACAGAATCATAGAAAGATTTGGATTGGAAGGGACCTTGAAGATCATTTAGTTTCAAACCCTCTGCCATAGGCAAGGACACCTTTCTTTAGACCAAGTTGCTCAAAGTCCCTTGAATGTTTCCAGGGACGGGGCATCCACAACTTCTCTGGGCAACCTGTTCCAGTGCCTCACCACCCTCACAGTAAAGCTTCCTGATCTAATCTAAACCAACTCTTTTTCAGCATGTAAAAATCAGGGGTAAAAAGAGTGGCTGCATTTTGGCCAGGAGTGGTGGACTTGGGACCACTCAATGGTAGGCTCTTTTTGCATCACACCAGTGATGAAGTAGGTGGACATGGGGTCATCTGTAACTCTTCCAATATTTTAAGACAGTGAAAGAGAATGTTGGCAGCAAATTTCAAAAATGAGTAAGAAAAGTACCATTGACACAGTTAGAGCAGCATGTGATCTCCTTGTTATCCAGTCATTCAAGCCTAAATATACCCATACACAACACAGAAAGTGAACACTTTGTAGAGATTATGTAGTAGGTGGTTTAAAACAAGTTGGTTCAAAGGGTGTGTTCTGTATTTAAACTGCACTTGACATGACAAATCTTGCTCTTGTTTTAAAATGCAGAACTGGCAAGGACATGCTTTGAGCTCATTTATTTCCTTCAAGAGGCAACAGCAACTCCTGTGGAAATTTTTTGATCCAGCTGCAATTCATCAAAAACAAAAATTATGCCCATGGTCTTTCAGGAGGAGACATGAACGTTTTCCCCTTGAGGCATCTGAAACCTTGGATCAAATTAAAAAAGAGCAAAACGCTATCTCATGAAATAAAATAAGACAGCAGGAAAGACATATGAAGGGGTTAAGTGGCATGGTTAGAAGTAAAATGAGAGCCAATATATTGATTTCATGATAAAAAATGATGGGTTTCATTGCAAAGGTAATTACTCTGAACTTCGCGATCATGGACAATAAAGGCTTAGTTTTAATCTCAGCTGCAAAACTAAGATATAAATTCATAATTTCACCTCCCTCTACATCCAGAGTTCTTGACTTTAGTCTGGATTTTGATTTATCCTGTAACAGGATTGAAATCTGATGTTGAAATTTAGATCTTGACCCAAATACAGTACAGAACTGGACTGTATTGGGAAAGATGAGATAGTGATACTTGCTCATATTCTGTGACCAGGTTTTTGATTACATGTAAAAAATGGGAACAGATCTTTCTGTGTGCTTGTTTCTAATGCCTCAAAAGGGAAGATAGCAGTCATTTGATTATGTACAGACAATCTCTAATGTCTCTACCACAAAATCTCCACTTTGGCCTCACAACCCACCGTAATTAATAACATCAAATTTCACCTTGCTATACACACTGAAAACTGCATGTACCAAAAGGTCTAGTTTGTTGTTTGGGAATGCTCATTATGCATATCATCTGTGCTGTCATTTCCTCATTTTGTTCTTTTGGCTGTTTAAAACTGGGAAAAGGAAGTGTCCTGTTTCTGCATCATGTAGTAATGATGTAAGCCTAAACTCTATCTCCCACTCCTTTCCTTTCTGTGATATGTACCAAGCCTATCTCTCTGCACTGCATGAAGTTCCCTGTGTCTTTCTCCTGTTTCCTTAGAATTTTATATATTTGTAGATTTTTATATAGCTAAATAGATTCTTACATTTGAGGTAGTAGCTAGCAGCTTCTAACCCCTGTGCCACACTTCTGAATTTCTCTCAAGGGTGAAGATAGTGATTAGAACCTATTATAGTCAAAATAAGGTACCATTTTAGTCATAGCAATAAAAGGTCCAGAAACCTTGCAGAAGCTCTAATGAGGGAAAGTGGCATGAAGACAATGAAGATGATGAAGTAAGGGGTCTTGAGACCTCCGACCCAAAACACAGAAAGGGCATGCCAAGGGACAGATCCAGGGAGGTTCTGGGAGTAGACAATTCTTAGATTGGATGTAACCTTTAGTAGTGATAATTAAGTAGTGTTATAAATTAGTAAGACCAATATATGAGTGAAGTGGAGTGGAGGTGAGATCTAGTGCACATTGGCTTATCTGCAGTGCACCCACATACTGGGGAGGGCTTGCCCCCTGTCCCCGGGCACTCCATGAAGACCCTCAAGTCCTGCTTGAAGAAGATGAGGCTGGTATTGGGGTCAGAGTGCATACCTCTCTGTATACTCTCAATACTTTCTACAGCAAAAACCCTGTAAGTAAAGAATTCCTCTCTACCTTACCCAGATAATGCCCTGGAAAGTTTTCCCCTGTATTTTAGGCAATGCTCCAAACTGTGGAGCTGTCTGTGGATCTGTAAGACCAGGTTCCTTTCAGAGGAAGATGGATTGGAGGCTCTACTCCAGGTGCACACTCCTGCCACAGAATCAGTTAAGTTGGAAAAGACATCTGAGATCATCAAGTCCAACCTGTGATCCAACACCATCTTCTCAACTAGAACATGGCACTGAGTGCCATGTCCAGTCTTACCTTAAACATCTCCAGGGACAGCGATCCCTCCACCTCCCTGGGCAGTCCATTCCAATGTCTAATGACCCTTTCTGTGAAGAAGTTCTTAGTAATGTCCAATGTGAACCCCTCCCTGGTACAGCTTAAGACTGTGTTTTCTCTTCCTATTAGTAGTTGTCTGATAGAAGAAGCTGATCCCCACCTGGGGGGCCCAGGTCTGATACAGGGAATGTTTGGCTCAAGAAACAAATCTGCAGTAAATCCCTTGAACTGCCTATGCCACAGTTCAAGCTGCTCCCCTTTTCTGATACATTCCTCCTGGGCAAAATTGCTTGCTGATGTAGATTTACCATCAGGGCCTAAAAAATGCAGTTGCTTGTTATTTTAGTGATTGCTGGGGCAAGAATTCCACTACAAAATCATATCATGGAACTAGATGGTCTAATTACTTCTGCCATAATATAGTGTATGGCAAGTATTTTCCTTCATGTGGCTGTGCTTCTCTGGCCAAACTCTTGAGTACAGGGAGGCCAAGGTGGAGAGACTAATAAAGGAGAAGTCAGTATTTTTTTTGCAAAAATAAGCACAAGGAGTGATCTGAAACTACCTACAGGGCAAAGAGATCAAATGCTCTGAAGGAGGCAGAGTTGTATAAAAGCATATAGGTTACAGAAATAAAACTGTAGGATTTTTGGCTGGATATTTCCTGAAACTGGGCTCTGTATCTTAGATTACATTCTGATGAGAAAGATAGGTGGCAAGGAAGGTGTTCTTATATCCAACAGGTTAGCAGAGCTTTAGCATACAACAGGTTAGCATTACTTCTTCCATGCACTACTTATCATGAGTTAGTTTCAGTAGGCATTTTGCAAAGCAAAGTGGAATAAGAGTTTATATGGAACTTATCTTTGAGAGAGGTGGTTCTGCATTCAAATTTAAATTTCAAACATTTTAATAAAAGAAACCTGCTGAAATGCATTTATATGTATTTTTAAATTTTGTTTTCAACTATGTGTGTTCTGTCACTATACATTCCCCTTGGACTGATGCTGCCATTTTTACCTCAAAGATGGTTCTTTAAAAATCACTGAACCTGAGTAAGAATATGGGATAATGAATGGCTGCTCCATGTGTGCACAAGTGTGTATACCAAAAAAATACAGCCCTTGTTCCTGGAATCTTGCAGGTTTAGGGAGAGGCTGACTGAATTGTGTATGTACAGTACCTGTTCCCTACCAATTTTCCTTAAAGTATATCTGGAAGGAGTTTATATGACAGATTCCAGTAAGCACTTAAGGGCTGTCCTTGGGAACCTGGGAAAAGATTGTCACATATGGATGAAACCTGTTAGAGGCTGAGTCCCCAACAATATCCTTGAAAATATGTCTTACTCCTGAAGCTAGTGTAGTAATTACTTTTGAGTGTAACAGCATTGATTTTAGCTGAGTTCACTATGGGGGTGAATCTGACTGAGATTTTCTCTGCTGCAATTTTAAAACTTTGCAGGATATATGTTATGCAGAACATCCTCTAGTGCTTTAAAAGTTTTGCTCCCTTCTCTTTTCAAAACAAAGCCAGTATAAACTTCCATTGATACACAGTAAATGCAGCAATTAACTCAGTTATAGCATGTTCCAAAGGACACGTTGTTCCATGACTGACCACTAAAATACCAAGCCAACTGTGCTCAATTTATGTATCATTTAGGCAACACAAAGCATTTAAGAAAAAATGGACATTTAAAGTGTGTTCTATATAATTTCCATGGTGATTGTACTAAAAGCAATAACAAAAGACTTAAATATGTTTTCATTTAAAATATCTTGAAAAGAACTTGTTTGGTTCAGACATGCTGTGTTTATGCTGTAATTTGTTCCAAATCACCGATTACTATAAAATGTAGTTAAATTGACATGGCAGCATTGTTCAAACACTTCAACAGAGGACTAAAATAGTTCAAAGCTTGTTGCTCAATATTTTTATTGCAGCTGACATGTACATTAAGATGGGAAAATGTTCCAAAAAGGCAGTAACATTATGATTTAAACTTGGTGCCACAGTTTCGAATTAGGCCATCTTCCAGAGTACATTTTGCTCTTATTGTTTTATTATAGAATTCAAGACCTCATTGAAAGACAGCTAAACTTTGTTGGCAGTTTTCAGGAGCCAAAAGCGGTTCAGAATTATGAGTATTTGCATAGTAGTGAGGGCTAGGGGTAATGATCGATATACAGATTGCATTGTTCTCTCTTACTTTGGCCTTCCTTTAAAAAAATACAGAAATGGCATAATCTTTGAGTCCACCTGCAACAAACAACAGTAAGAAAAGGTGTCATAATGCAATGAGTATAAAGTAAGGCACATGGTTTTTGGAGGGAATTTTTGCAATAGAGATTTTTAGCTTGAACATCACAGCCTTAAGGCAACTTAATGCAACTATTTCAGTTACTTCTAGCTAACTGCAGCATGGAAACCCCTTGAAAGGCTCTCCTGCCTCTCAGAGCAAGCTAAGTGAGCCAGTACTCATTATGCCTGCTCAGTTCATCCAGCAGAGATACATGCTCAAAGCTGTACTTTCATTTAAGTGTAGTGATATTTTGCTTCAATTTTTGTTTTCTGAATTAGAACCAACATATTAGTGAAAGTTGTACTTGGAGTAAAATTGTCCTCCTTTGACTTTTAGATTACCAAAATTAACGAAGCATCTCTGAGAGCATCTATTGGCTCCACTGAGACGGGAAACTCTGAGTGTGAACGATTTAAGAAAGAAAGGTAATTCTCTAAAGCCTCAGTAATTATCCTCTATTTCTGAATTGCTCTCTGGCAGGCCTCATCCCTTTCATGATAGGGGGGAATGTGGCCGTAGGAAATGCACCTTTCTGAGCTCCCTCTTCACTAAAGGAATGGAAATAAGCTCCCATAGAAGGCAGCTAGGAGCATGCAAGGCTTAATTTCTGTAGTGGATGGCCCTGCAGAAGTGCCTGTGAGACTTCCACAGCTATGAGAGGTGCTGTAAAGATCAGCCTTTCCATGCTAAAAATAGCATTGGTGACCGCCACCCCTCCTAGTTTGGGGCTAGGGGAGCTCTGAGGAAGGAATTAAATTCTTCTGTTTCAAAGCTGTCTCTTTTTTAAAGCACATCTACTCAGGGTCTTCCAAAGAGAGACATGGCACTACTTTTATATAAGTTGGCCTTATTTTTCTATGAGATGTTGGGTTTTGGCTGATGTGCTTCAGCTGATTATGACTGCATTTTGTATGCAGACACAGTTCAGCTCATACAGGAGGCTTGCAACCTACTGCAGAGAAGAAGCTATTGTTACTGTGTGAAGTTCTCCATTCCAACCCTGTAGAGGTCAATCAAATTGGATGATTTTTGGCAAAATTTCTTTTCTAATTTTATTTTTTTTAGCTTAGAAAAAGAAAGCAATGATCACACAGTGATTTCAAGCCCTTTCTAGTTTTCTGTAGCTCCCTGGCCTTGGCCACAGGCTTTCTGTAAAAGCTGACATCTTGGCTCGGGTTTTTCGGGCAATACGTCCTGCCTTTAGACGTCTTTTCACATCTAGGTTTGTCCTACACCAACTTTGACTTGTAACAGTCAGCTTCTTGGTCATTTTCTCTACCTGATTCTCACCTCCTCACTGCTGCCCCCACCTTGTACATGGTGTAACTTGTAAGCTTAATAAAAGTACTGGGGGAAGCTGTTGAGGATAAAAACAGACTAGATTTTGCTCTCTTAGAAGTACCTGATGTTTCCCTAGACCATCTGATATGCCTGTGCATCAGTGCAAAAGGCCTCATTTTGGGAAAGATTTGACTGAGATCAAAATTTATCTGCAGCTCTAGCAGCAACACCCATAGGCAAAGCATGAAGATCATCAAGAAAACTCTACTAAATGTCAGAGGGTTGCAGTGACTCAAAGGAAAGCCTGTACTACTAATAACTGGCTTAGCTGAGAAGTGTTTGAGGAGTTACAAATGGCCTTTGTTTATTTTATAAGTAGAAAAAAGGAAACTTGTGATACTTCCAGTGCTTCTCTCTCTCTCTCTGTGTGTGTGTGTGTGTGTGTGTGTGTGTGTGTGTGTGTGTGTGTGTGTGTGTGGTCTTTTCCTCACACAAGCTTAAATGAAAAATCAATCCTATATTCACAAGCACCGTGCAGTTATTTTAACTTCTTTTCCTTGACTGTAGTTCTAATGCACTTTCTGCCCAGGTATTGAAGTTTGCCAAACAAAAGTGACTACTCAAATAGCAAAGCGGGTTATCTCTGACCACACAGCCAACAACACACATGCTGTTTTGCACTCCTGTCTCTAATAGAGACAGCCTTTGCCTGATATAATACACTTCTGCTGTAGATAAAACTGACATACCTTTAGCAACTGATGGTGACTTGCAATTAACAGTAAAGTGGGTGGCCAAGAAGGCCAATGGGATCCTGTCCTGTATCAAAAATAGCGTGGCCAGAAGGACCAGGGCAGTGATCCTTCCCCTGTACTCTGTGCTGGTGAGGTCACACCTTGAGTATTGTGTTTAGTTCTGGGCCCCTCAGTTCAGGAAAGATATTGAGGGGCTGGAGTGGGTCCAGAGAAGAGCAACAAGGCTGGTGAAGGGACTGGAGCACAAGTCCTATGGGGAGAGGCTGAGGGAGCTGGGGTTGTTTAGCCTGGAGAAGAGGAGGCTCAGAGGTTACCTCATCACTGTCTATAACTACCTGAAGGGAAGTTCTAGCCAGGTGGGAGTTGGTCTCTTTTCCCAGGCAGTCAGCAATAGGACAAGGGGGCACGGGCTCAAGCTCTGCCAGGGGAAATTTAAGTTGGAGATCAGAAAAAGTCTTTAGAGAGACAGTAATCAGGCATTGGAATGGGCTGCCCAGAGAGGTAGTGGATTCACCATCCCTGGAGGTTTTTAAACTGAGATTGGACATGGCACTGAGTGCCATGATCTGGTAAACGGACTGGAGTTGGACCAAGGGCTGGACTTGATGATCTCGGAGGTCTTTTCCAACCCAGTTGATTCTGTGGTTCTATGATTCTATGAAAGTGCAAAGCAATGTTCCTAATTAAAACACGGGAAATAAGGCCTTTTAAATCTTTACACAGCGTTGCGCATTCCCTGAAAGTCCTTGAATTAGATATTCCTTGAAAATTACTTGCTGTCTAATCACAATCAGCATAATTGTTAAACTTCTTATAGTGATAGGTCATTGTTTTCTTATTGTCACTATAACTACATGATAATAGGGCCTTCTGCTTTGGTTATGACATCTTCAAATAGAGCATGTCTCCAAGATCTACTTTTCTCTCTTTTCACAGAATCACAGAATGAAAGGAGATGCAGTGAGTCATTTGTCCAACCTCTGCTCAAGCAGGTCATCCTAGAGCACATTGCACAGGATGTGTCCAGAGGGTTCTTGAATATACTAATTACTAGAGAGTACTACAGTGTTGTGCTTTGTGTGTAAATGCTGAAAGTGAACATCAAGTACGTGAAAGTGCAATTTTGTTCCTTTCACTGTCTTTCTAAAATACTTTAAGTTTTACACTAAAAAATATCCTCATTCTTCCTTGCAGTTTTGTTCACTCTTTTGCTGGGTTGAGGGGGAAGATCAGACTCTGGGTCAGACTTGTGAAATTTTTGAATCTGCCAGTAAGCCACTGCTATGATT
The DNA here is from genome assembly GCF_047495875.1 of Pithys albifrons albifrons. Classification (NCBI taxonomy): domain Eukaryota; kingdom Metazoa; phylum Chordata; class Aves; order Passeriformes; family Thamnophilidae; genus Pithys; species Pithys albifrons. The sequence goes on along the minus strand of NC_092462.1, from coordinate 48,485,790 downwards.
CTCAAAAATTTCAGCAACAGCCACTGACCTGATACATTGCAACAACTGTCAGTGAGGCTGTGAGTGTACCTGCCACGCACAGAGGTGCTTTGGGCTGTGTAGACACTTGGTTAACCTGCCATATGCAAGGAGGGAGCCTGCAATTAGTAAGCAACATCCAGAAGCTTGTGCCAGATGTGTGAACAAGTGCAAGATCTTTTCATCTGTAAAGTTCTTGCCAAATAAATAAGCAGAAGTATTAGGGTACAGATAATAAGCTGGTACAGAAGGGAAGCAATTGAAGTTGTGGAGCCTGAGGCTGCCTGCACTTTTATTTGGTCACTTTTCTTGATTTTAATTTCAAACAGTACAGAAGAGGCAATACTGTGGTACACAGAAAATGAGTTTACCCTTCATAAGGTAGTCTGGGTGTAATAAGACCACATCAGTTCAGCTCAGCAGAGGATTTTACATATTTCTTCTCCCTTGTGCCATTATCAGTCCTCCAGAGCACTGCGTTATTACTTCTTTTTCAATATAGAGCACTGAGTACTGTTGAAATGCTGATGCAGTTTGTCAAAGCAATGAGGTTGTTCTCATTTATGAGAAGACTACTTTCTACAACAATAGTGCAGAGAAGGCCTTTAGAAAGCAATAACTGAAGCTCAGTGCCTTTAATGTGGCTGTATTTTTTTAAGAAAAAAAAAAAAGAAGAGATACAAGGACTCCCTGAAACAACACCTCAGCCTTGGCCATATTGACTGCCACCAATGGTCCACTCTGGCCTCCAATCGGGATTCATGGAGACACACCATTCACGACGCTGCTGCTTCCTTTGAGAATGCACGGAGAGTCAGTCTTGAGGAGAAAAGACAATGCAGAAAGAACTGTTCATTGCCAATGTCACCTAGGGAGACGTTCCGCTGTGCCTTTTGTGACCGGACCTGCCTATCCCGTATCGGCCTTTTTAGCCACCAGCACGCTTGCAGCAAGCGTGGGTAGTGCCCTTCTCATATCTTCGTTCGTGAAGCCTGGCCATGATGATGATATTTTTAAGATGAGCACACATTAGTGTCAGCAACTTTTATCCTCAAGGAATCAAACAAAATGTTGCATAAAAACACACTGAAGTCTTTAAGGAGAAAGGAATAAATGGAAACTATGATGGATTTTTGATGGTCTGTCTTTAAGAAAACTTCTCTTTGTGACAACTCTATCCCTACTGATATTCCCCAGCAGGCAGACTACTTTTGTCTGCTAATTAGACATATATATGTTAACAATATTGACTCATTTAATAACAAAGCAAAAATCAAGGAAGCTGAAGTCAGGGATAATTTGGTTTCATTTAGAGTTTCAGCATGATGCAAGATAGGTTTTCTTTTACTGATGAGTCTGAAATTTTGATGATTTATATGAGGTTTTAATAATCATACTAGATAGGTATTTAGTCTTTGTATTTAGTTTTCCTATGTCTCTATGTTAAATTCAGAGAAAACAAGGGTGAGATAGAAGAGATGTGGCTGCCTAATGCTGTAGGCAGATGGGATTAGTTTTATACTTGTTTTTCAAGTGATACATCGTGATATTAAACTTGCGTAATACCTTGAGAGCAGGAAACAGGGCAAACAGGCTTTTAAAACCACTCACTTTAAAATAGCATTGCCAAAATTTCCAGCCATTGAACTCCCTGAAAATTATAAAATATTACTGGAAAATTATCTTAACTGTTCTACAGAGTTTCAGATAATATAAATTACCATTTTCCTACTGTAGTAATAGCTTATGTCGCTTGAGAATTTGTCCCATGTTGTAAACCAAGCTAGCAGACTTCTCAAGCAGTTCAAGCAACTTGCTGGTTAGAGGTGAGACCTGAAGTAGTGGACACAACATGAATAGTCCCTGTTAAATCCAAGCTCAGTGGGAAATCTGAAATCACCTAACATTTCTCATCTTGCTTCCTTCTTTCTGACCAATAACACCACCAACTAGTTGTTCCCAAAGAGAGTTTCCTTGAGAGAAGGTTGACATCTCTGTCACAGATTGATGGCTCCATTAGAAGTCTCCTGTTGTATGTTGTCAGTCTCTGGTCAGATTTCACGTGCCTCAAAAGACAGACAACCTGCAATAGGATCCTCTTAGGCAGTTAAATCACATCAAATATTTAATCATAGAATTAGACATTATCCATTAGGTCTATTAAAGAATCTCACTTCTTGCTGCAGAACTCACCTGACAGCTTACAGATTGTATGACTTTCAAAATGACTAATACTTTCTGCTTTGTATGTCCTCCGTGAATAATTTTTCTTGGTAGTTTCCACAATACTGCCAGCAGTTTCTACAACAGCTTCTAATCCTATTTCCACTGAAGACAAATTAGTTTTGTACTAATTTAAAGAGAAGGGAGAAAGGAGAAAGGAGAAGAGAGGTAATAATTTAAACTACATTAATTAATGAACCAACCTGGATGAAGGAAATAAAAAATGGTATGAATTTATCAGTAACATCTGGGTTCATCAAGCAAAATTCCTTATTGTAAGACCTCTTTGATCTAGTAATCACCAAGAACCCCAGAAGGGAGGCTAGCAGGGCATTGCCAGCTCCAGGAATGAACTCCCGCAAGAAGAAATTAAATAACATTCTGGTGGCCATGACTGATCACAATGGCAAAGCTGAGGGCTGCAGCCAGGTTTTGTGGCTGTCAGTGCTGTCATATGACAGCATACAACAGCTGTCTTTAGATTGATAAAGTTGTCTTCTGTCTTTGGAAAATGCCATGGTATTTTTGCTCAAAACACTCAGCGTTGCTATAGTTCTGCCCCAGCAGAAATCAGTTAAATATTAAGCCCATATTCCATATATGAAGTAGTGATACCATATTCAAACTTCATTTTACTTCCCTAGAAAGTTCGGCACTACTCTAATAATAATGAAAGTACTCTGCATTGTGTACTTCTTTTCTCCTTAAAATGTTTAGGGCTTGTTTCTATATAAATGTCTTTGATGCTTTATGGATCACCAATTCTTTCTGTGGCTTTCTTCAGAAAGAAGACTTTGTTCCTGTTTTGCCTTATTTCATAATCTCATGGCATTATTTTTAAAGATATATTTTTTTCGAGAAGAAAGATTCCCTTATGCACATCCTCTTGTCTGTTTCTGAAGCTGTTCTCTTCTAAATTTTTGCAAGATTCTGAAAAAACCCAACTTTTGTAGTGTTTGTAACATGCTGTTCTTAAATTTAGTATCTAACTTAATGTCCTGATAAATTATTCTACCTCAGTAATTGTTCAGCTTTCTTTATTCTGTTACATTTTCACTTTGTGATTTCAATAGGATGGCAGTTTAAGTAAGAAAGCAGAGATAAATACCACAGTATTATCATTTTTGCTGGATCTGCAGTAGTCTGCTGATGTGACGTTGTGATAACTCTGGAATAACACTGGTGCTGAAATTAAAAAATACTGCTTTTAGGAGTTGTTGACATGAACACTTATATACAAAATGATACCATATCAGAAAGTGTGGTATTACACATGACAGCAAAAAGAAAAAGGACAAATTATATTGGAAACAGAAACAATGAGTTGTGAGTTGTTAGATTTATTGGGGTTTTTTTAATGTGAGAAAAATTGATAAGTTGTATCTTTAAAGTAGCATTTGTCAAGAAATGTAGTTTTACCGTTTAATCCAAAGAGGTAGGCAGTAAGGTCAAATATTAATCGCTGTCATGGTTCTAAATTCATAGTAACTTCTAAAGTAGCTTCAGCTGACAATGTAACTTTAAGAGCAAGTATAGGACGAGAGAGGTGACAGAAGGATATGATGACAGAGGGTATAATATCTGGCCAATAAAAATAACCTACTACTTGATCTACATAGTCTCACTGTAGGAACCGCTTTGGAATGACCTCTGAGGTGACTTGGGAGGAAACAGAATGCACCTACTGCTTATCGTATTCCCCAAAGGACCCTTACCTGCAGTGGGATGAACCTTGCTATCTTTTCTCTAAAGGGCTGTAGCATCCATCCTCAGAGAGCTTTGGCACTGGATGTGTGTGACTGAGTAGCCTTAGAGCAAAAGAGCTCCAGCTGCCCACAGAACACAGCAGGGAGGATGGCTGCCAGCTCCTGTAAGCACTCTGGAATTCAGTGTGATGAGCTCCCAGCTCTTGGGACTGCTTTATAAGACACCATGAGTGATGATCCGTGAGCCTTCATGGCAAGCTGTCCTCCCTGCTCCATAGAATGATTTCTGTGACAGCAGGAGCCCTTCTGTACAAGTCAGTTTGAAGGGTTGAGTTCTCTGCCCTCTTTATCTTGATCCTTTGCAGCTTTCTCACCTTTCCCCTGAATGTCCAGTTGCACTCTCCTGTCTGCAAACCTCCCACCTTCCCCATCTGCACTCTCCTCTTCAGCCTGCCACTGTGAATGCCACACACCTAAGGAGTCAGCGCAATGCCCAATCTGCTCGTTATCTCACTCTCTAACACTGCTCTGGAGATACAGTCTCCGCTCACTGGTTATCCATTATGTGTTCTTGACTTGTCCAATTGACCTCTAGGAAACAAAATTCATTCTCTTGCTACTGGAAATGGAAGGTTGCTTTCTTGGCAAAATACAAGTCTATCAAAAGCTTCTGAAATGATTCAAAGTTATACGAAATGTAAGAAATCTCAAAATAGCTGATCCCACTTTTACCACTTTAAAAGTGAACTGTATAGTAGCATATTTTGTATTATCCTGTCTTCCCCCAACTATAAGCCATTATTCACAAAAGCATTTCTGTTGTAGTTGCATTGCTGTGCATCATAATATTTTCTTTTTTCCTGTTTTTCTTTTTTTTTCTTCTATCTGGTTTTGCCTAAACTTTTCCAGACTCCCAAGTTTTGCTCTGCTTTTGCTTCTCTGAGGAATTTGACTTTAGCTTCTCCTTGCTTTTGAAACTCTTCTGCTAGTGCCCTGTTTCATGATCTGAACAACATGACTTTTGTGGTGGCAAACAGTTTTGCAGTCTTTGCTTAGTAAAAACTGATTGAAAAGCAGTATCCCATTTTCTCTGAAAACATCTGTTTTTTCCCTCTGCTAAACTTTTGCCAAAAGAATTGGAATACTCACTTATTTTCTAGCACTTTACAGTTTCTCAGTGTGTTGGAGTTCTTTGCCACTGCCACATCCAGCCTGAATTACCCTCCACTGCTCAGGGATTTCATATCATACACTAAAGAAAGCCACCAAATACAGTAACAGCTTCAAACACATTGAAATGGTGGAAAAACACAGAAGGAAATAATCACCACTTTATTCGTGTTATTGGGCTAGACAGACACAATCCCTTTCAGCACACCATCTGTCTTAGATTAAAATGGAAAAGTTTCTGATGAAATGCTGCATTTGCAAGGAGTTCACAGCTGCAGAACCAAACAAATCTTTTAACATCTGCTCAGTCAGAAGAGATCTGGGCCTAAGGTACTTTTGAAAGAATATTCTTGAAACGGTGCTTTACTTCAATGCCAGAATGTGTTGTGCATTACTTTTGTGCATTTGTTGCTCTGCATTTACTAATGGGGTTATCAAATGGGATTGTGAAAGGAACACCCAGTGGAGAGAGTGGGCCTGTGTGACTCAAGAAGGACTGCAAATATCTCTGATCTTTTTCTCTTCCCAAGTCCATTACAGGTTTTTAAATGCATATGATGTGAGAACTTGAAATTTTTGTAGCTCTAAGAAGATTATGAATATGAACAGAGAGCACTGTGAGATCACCAACACTGCTTAGTCATGGATCTTGCTTTGCAACTGGGCAATGATAAATGGTAGTAACAATTGCAGCATATGTTCAGGCAGTAATGAATGCCTTTCAGACTATAACAGTTTTTGTTCTTGTCAGATTTCCACTGTGTTTGTCCACTGAAGAGAATGATGAGTTTACTCTTACTTTAACATTCATCTCTAATGCATTTGTGATTAATAATCTCTTTGTTTGAAACACAGGAAATGACTGAGTGCCAAAAGAAAGGACTAAATATTTAGACAGTAGTCCAGAAAGGTCAGGCTATTATGCACAAGGATAAAGATAATCCATCTGTGATCAGCTGTCTTATTTAAAAGGCAAACAAAACTACTACCTCCAAATACTATTAATATGTCTGTACAACAAGATCATGCATGCATGGTCGCTCCAGAACTAGGACATAGCAAAGCTGCTGCTGTGCCATGCATTTATACATAGACAATTAATTCAGCAAGTCCACCACATGTCCAAATTGATAGCTATGCACAGATCAATAATATGGACATGCATAAGAGCACTGACACATCTGAATCTGGTTCTTCTGCTAGACAAAAAGGCCTGGCTTCTATTTACTGCAGGTTTTAAGTCAGTGAGACTCACTTTGATATGAAGACACTGGAGGTGCAGGCAGACAGCTCTCTTTGGCATTGGGCTAGAGGGAGCAGCAGCAAAGACACCTCAGCCCCATGGGAGATGGGCCAAGCTGTGTAGGCCAGCAGTGGAGGGGAACAGTCCTATTGCCCAGTGGGAGAAGGGGTTCCACCCAGCCAAACCCCCATCAGCAACAAATATGGCCAAACTGTGTTTCTCAAACTGTTTGTACCCTGGTTTTGCTTGATGGAAGCACTTTTCACCCCTTATTATTATAAGCACCAGTAAAAAATTTCTGCTAATATGCAAAACTCTATATGCTGGAAACACCATCCCTGTGTGTATTGGGTTTGCATGGCAAGGTTGTGGTAGAAGTGGGCGTATAAAGGGATCCTCTGTGAGAAGTGGCTGGAGGCTTTGCCTGTGTCAGACACAGACAAGGCCAGATGGCTTCAAGACAGACCCACTGCTGGCCAAGGCTGAGCCAAACAGCGATGGCAATGATGCCTCTAGGATAACATATTTATGAAAGAAAAAATTATTTTCAAGAAGTAATTGTGTCCAGAGAAGAAAGGAATGAGAATACATGAGAGGAACAACTCTGCAGACACCAAGGTCAGTGAAGAGGAAGGGAAAGGAGGTGCTCCAGGCACCAGAACAGAAATTCCCTCAGCCTGCAGTGAAGACTATGTTGAAGCAGGCCGTTCTCTTGCAGACCATGGAGGTCCATGGTGGAGCAGAGATCCACCCGCAGTGCATGGAGGAAACCCATGCCAGAGCACATGGATGCCCAGAGGAGGCTGTGACGCCCTGCTGGATAGAGCCACACTCGTGTGGGGTTTCTGTTGGGTTTCGTTGGTTGGTGGTTGTTGTTGATTTTTTTACCTCATGAACAAAAGTTACAACTTTAACATCAAAGCACTGAGATCAAATGGATAATCATGATGACATTGAAAGCAGTTACACATCTCTAGCCATTGTCTGAAGGAATAGAAAGTATGTTATGCGACACTGAAAAAAAAGGCAGTTCATTATAAGGTTAAGAGGGGTGCTTAAGGTCACTTGCATCAAAAAGTGCATTCCTCCAAATAATATGCTTGATACACTCTGTTTGACCTTAGCCTGTCATCTGTCACAGACACTTTTGCAATGGAACTGACTGCTGGTGACAGTTTGAAAAACTAAAGGATGATTGAAGATCCAAATATAGGCATCTGGAAATAAGTATGTCACAGCACATGGACCATGGCTTAGCATTGAAACTATGACAGGTGTCCTGTAATATGCCATATATGACATGCACTAATCTACATTTTTAATTTACTATCTCTCCCTTGTGACACAGAAGCTTAAGTGAAATCCCAGAATCCAGTTTAGACTTTTCTCAATGAACACCTCCCACACAAGCTGCATTGCCATTGCAGTTGTTTCCTAGAAAAAAAGCAGTTTCTTGATCAATGCAGAGGAAACAATCACTGTCAAACAGTTAACAGTCCCCATTTGTCTCTGCCTGCTTCCTGAGCCACATACTGTGCTCATTGACTCAAGCTAAAATTTGCATTATTCATTATGTTCTTATTTATTTTTCATATTTGCAGAAACCTGGTAAGAGGTTTTCTTTTCCTGGCTGCCATCTCCCCAGTGTAGGCTAGACTGGGAAGGAAAATAACTCCAGTAGGAAACAAAAGACAGAAGGTAAAGCTAGTACCTCAATGAAGACTGCACAACCAAACTACCAGCCCTGGCAGAACACAACAGACTGTTTCAGGGAAGTGTTTTGCTCATGCATTGCTTATGGGAATAGGAGGGAAGAAAGTCACATCCTGGCATCAGGGATGCTTTGCTGAGGTTAGAAAGTGCCACAGTTTATATAGGTTCCACTAAGCAGGAGAGAGGCACTTTTTTGTGAACAGGGAATGGCTACTTAGGCTTGAGCAAAATTTAAGGCTTAAGCACATAGCTGTCAAAGCTGAAGTTCTTATGTAAAACTGCCATTGGCTTTAATTACTCAGGTATTTGAAATCTGGTCTGTACTTAAAGGCTAGAGGATGACTAATATAGGCTGGTTTATTTCAATTTCCTCATTCGACAGTTTATAATACTTTTAGATTATACCAATCAAGACAAACTCTAATAAATATCTTTAGAATAAGATCATAACAATACACTTGCAAGAAACTAGATCTTTTCACACAACACCTTTTTTTTTTTTTTTTTTTAAATCACAGTGCATTGCAAAGCTGCTTTTAAAGTCCACAAAAATTCTTAGGTGTCTAAAATAATCATCTGGAAACATCATGATAGAGTAGCATTGACTGGGAACAAAAGGCAAAGTGGTCTGTCTTTTCTTTAAGAATTTTCTAGACACAAACCAGAATGATCAGGTTTTGTGACTAAATTAATACTTGTGTATAACTAACCATACAGCATGAAGTAAACTTGTTACCTGACAGTGCTCAATGAACAGTGAAGAGCCTTATTTACAAAAATTTGGTGACTGAGACTACATCTGAGACTTCCTACAGTGGCTGCTGCTTTAAATAAGAAAGGAACTGGGGGTCTTGCTCTGCTTGCTCTACATAGTTTTCTTTCAGAAAAGTCAATGGATGTGACCATGAAAAAAGCCAGGCAAGAGCTGACTGCCAAATGGGAAGACAAAACTTAGAAAAAGATGATACAAGAACTGGAGCAGCAAGCTTATGTTCCTGAAACCCTCCTTAGATCATCGCTCTTTCTCTAAAAGCCTTCCTTGTTAATGCCCCTGGTTCCAAATTATATTTCAAGGGGACCTATACTCACAGAAGCACCTCATCAGCACTCTTTTTGAAGTGGAACAGAAAATTTCTGCCACTATGTTTATCAGTAAGAAAATGCTGCTTCATAATTAGGTTTTTCCTTTTCCTTTTTATTTTTTTTCCTTTTTATTTATTTAATGCTTGGTTATGTGAAGTATCACTCTAAAAGAAGCACAGTGAGGTATTCCAATAATGGTGAAATTCTCCCGTCTCCATTTCTGCAGGGCACCATCTTAGTCCCTGTGCTTTTCAACATCTTCATAAATGACTTGAACACAGGACTGAAGGGAATACTCAGCAAGTTTTCAGAGGATATAAAACTGTGAGGAGCTCAAGACAGAGAGACCCCGTACGGAGACCTTGACAAATTAGAGGATTGGGCAATTACCAACCATAAGAAGTTCAACAAGGGAAGTGCCAGATTCTGCACCTGGGATGGGGCAACCCTGGATATTTGTAGGGACTGGGGAATGAGATTCTGGAAAGCAGTGCCATGGAAAGGGAGCTGGGGGTCCTGGTGGGTGGCAAGTTGAATATGAGTCAGCAGTGCTCTGGCAGCCAGGAGAGTCAGCCATGTCCTGGGGAGGCATCAGATAAAGCATCACCAGCTGGTCAAGGGAGAGGATTGTCCCACTCTGCTCTGCACTGAGGCAGCTTCACCTTGAATATTGTGTGCAGTTTGGGGCACTGCAATATAAGAAAGATATTAAGCCATTAGAGAGTGTCCAGAGGAGGGCAACAAACATGGTGAAGGGCCTTGAGGGGAAGTTTTGTGAGAAGTGGCTGAGGGCGCTTGGTGTGTTCAGCCTGGAGAAGAGGAGACTAAGGGGGGACCTCATGCAGTTATAACTTCCTTGTGAGGGGAAGAGGAGAGGCAGGCACTGATCTCTTCTCTGTGGTTACCAGTGACAGCACCTGAGGGAATGGCCTGAAGTTGTGTCAGGGGAGGTTCAGGTTGTATATTAGAAAAAGGTTCTTCACCCAGGGGGTGGTTGGGCACTGAACAGGCTCCCCAAGGAAGTGTCCCCAAGGAACCTGCCAGAGTTCAAGAAGCATTTGGACAATACTCTCAAGCACCTGGTGTGACTCTTGGGTGTGGGCAGGGCCCAGAGTTGGACTCAGTGATTCTTGTGAGTCCCTTCCAACTCAGTATATTCTGTGATTTTCCAAACATAACTTTTGTGTTTACCATTTAGAACTGACCTTACTTCTAATAGTTTTAATTTTCTAAACATGTAAAAATTTTAACCTTTTAAAGTCAAAGTAAAAAGCTACCATTCAGATAAATAATCTGATAATTATAATTCATATAAACATTTCTACACAGTCCAAAAGAAAATCTTTCAAATACTTTCCATATATGACAAACATATTTTGCTTTAAACTTTGATTGACAGCAAGAATTAACTTGAAATACCAAAATCTTCTCATAGTACAGAAGTTATGAATTTCAATCAGCTCTATTCATTCAAAAATCCTGGGCTGATGTCTCATTAGATGTGTTGTTATACCTACTGGAGTGGACATTAGGAGGAACTGAATAGGGATAGGTCACAAGGGCCACTGGGCTCCTGAATTGGCCATGCTTGCAGTAGATCCAGACCTGGTCATTTTGGTAGTGAATCATGCCAAGAGATAGGACTTTTGTTACATCTGGATTTTAGCATCTGCAGTAGTGTCTGAACAGAGTGCAACACTGTCCTTGTTTTTATCAGAGCCGCTGATGCACTCGAAGTAGAGAAAGCCAAAATTCATGCTGGCCTGTGGCATTTGGGAGTCAGTCTGAGTTCCTGCTCCCGGGTGTTACCCCAGACAGCCACCTTTGTTTGAGTGTATACATTGAGAAAGAGAGTGTCTCTTTGCCAATTAGAGCTGGCAGACCTTTTTTTGACTGACAGGTGTTGAAGTTGTTTACCTGTCACATTTTAAAACCAAAACAGTCCAAGTATTGACAGATCTATAGAGAAAGGAAATTGGTAATAGGAATAATACCTGGAAAGGTGGTTAATCCTTTACATGCCAAGAGCCCTTGGTATTTGAAGGACCTGCAACCTGGTTTTTATGACACATTTCAGTAGTTAGAAATACCTTGTTCTCAGCTGTATTGGGCTGGGAAGAACCTCATATACACCCTATAGGTTTTGCAGTCACTTTGAATTGTGTGAGTCAGCAAGAACTGGTTTTGTACCAAATCTCCCTGTAACCATGAACTTGACTAAACTTTGAACATTGACACATTCTCTGCTTCCAATTCCAGCTGAACTTTAAGCTCTGGCTTTGAAATCTCATCCTGGAAAAAGGGAAGGACAAACACCAGAAAATTTCTTGAGAAGCTTTTAATTGCTTTTTCATTCTTCAATTTGCCTTCTCCTTCCTTTCCACTCAGAAACAATAATTGCTTGTTTTTTCATTTTAACTAAAAACAAACTATGAGAAAAGCAGGTATTATCCTACTCCAACAGCTGTGTGCAATTTACAGCACATATTGAGTATGTGGTTTTCATTGAGTATGTGGTTTTCCTTTTCATTACTTGTCTCAGAGCAACTGTAGCTGTCTGCGGGTGCGATAGCACAGCACAAAAGCACTGGCAATCTTGCACACTTGAGTCAAGTCAGGCTAGGAACTTGGTCCATTAACACTGCTTGTGAGAGCTGTCTGAAAAAATGTTAGCTTTGTGGCTGGTGGATAATAGAACTCTGATGATTGCTGGAGGCTAAGACCCTCTGCTTATGGAAACAACGACTATTTGTCTTATTTTAATCTGATCAGAACTTCTGTGGCTTCTAGTCAGTGCATTTTCAGCGGAGAAGAAAGTCTGAATGATTGACATCTCCCCTCAATTCACTCTGGGTTAATGCTGGGATTTGCCAGTCCTAGCTCCTCCATCTGTGCAGATCTGGACAGGGATTTTGTGACTGTTTAGGTGCACTGTGTCCCTGCATAGCACAATTATATGACCCAAGGAACCTTTCTTCATTTTACTCCCAACTCTACCTTTTCCTGTTTTTCACCTAACAGAGATGGCCTGCAGTCAATCTAGTTAGAGATGGAAGGTATTTATGTGTCAGTGCCTAACGAGGCAGAAACTCTTGGTAATACATTACCTGTTTGGGACTTAGAAATGGAGGTTATCTGTTCTTTACCCTAGCTCTCATGTGGTATCAGTACTGCAGTGCTTTATTTTCTGATGCTATTGAATTGCAACTTTCTTTCCATGTTCTGTTGAAAGACAAAAGGTTGTTATTATTCTTGCAAATTCACATTAAGGAGAAAACAACAGCAACTGGAGTATTGCTGACATTGTTTAATGAAAAGCAGAGCACTGCAGTGGAAAACATGCTGGGAAGGACAGATTCAATTAGAGAAAAAGGGAGATTAAAGACCTCTCTTTTATACAACCTAGGGAAGGAATGCGAATGAATGGGTTTGAAGAAGGATCTAACTGAAGGATAAAATGGAAACAGTAAATGGCTTATGATAAGATCTGTAAACAGAGACAGGGAAGTTGGTAGTGCCACAAATATGCGAAGAAGTTCATAAAACCCCCAAAAGCAAATGCAGTCTGGAACAGACAGATACAGAGGAAATATTCCAGGAATTGTGAGTATGTAGAAATCCTATTGGACAAGAACAAAATATTTTAAATGGAAGGATGTAAATAGTTTGAAAAACAATCAAGTATTTTTCATATTAAAAAATTATTCTCTGAAATGAGATCAGGAAAATCAAGGTCTTTTCCTGAAGGAGGAATGAATGATATTTGGTGACAATTTATGCACCGAAGATCTCCCAATAATCACAGAAAATGAGTCTTCTCAACAGGGAAAATCTGTATAGTTGGAAAGGTAAAACTCTTAAACTTGAAACTACTATTACCACTTGTAATAGTTCTTCTTAACACATTATATAAAACAGTTTTGACTCAGAGAAATATGGTTTTAATTAATTTTGTTAATTCAGCTGGGCTAAGGACAAGGTCAGGGAGGGAGGAAAGCCGGATGAAGGAAATTATTTCAACTTCAAAGAATGTTTAACTGCATTAACAACAGCAAGAGAAATGAGATACCAAGAAGAGGAAATTTTTTCAAAGAAGTCCTCATTGTCCCTAGGTTTCCTATAATAGTTTAAAAAATTTAATCTTTTTGCTTATTGCGTCTCTGATTTTTAGGCAGGGCTACCCAGCCTTGTTTTCAGTCCCCTATCGATGCTTTGGAGAGAAGCTCAGCCTGAGCAATCTGCTGTTTGTATGTGAGTCCAATTTTTTTTTCACCTTCAACCTGGTTGGCACAGCAGGTTAAGTGCTGTTATCTCTTTTAGTTAGTATTGCCATCTGATACCCTTTGATTTATTCCATGAACTGTTGTATCTGCGCTCTTGAGAGGCCATAGATGTCCCATTTATTTCTATTTTTGACTTCCACCTGCCTGGCTTCATACCACAAACTTGATTTTTGTCACTTGGTCCTTTCTACTGTCTATGCTGGTTCCACCAACTTTCTTTCTCTCTTCGTTATTAAAAGCCCTGAGACTAGTCTAGTGTGTGTGCATAGGTGGGTATGCATATGCACATATGTAGGTATGTCATCTATTCAGGCCTGGCCACCTCCCTGCTGCTTTTTGATGGCAGGTGTTTCAGGAATGATGCTTCAGGGATGGTTGCCTGGTCACATGCAGGCATTTACCATGGTGGAAAGAGAGGAACCAACAGTTGAGAAAATGAGTGCTGCAGGTCAGGCAGTACAGACATAAGTATGCGAGGAAACTTGGCTGTTCCCTGCCTGTACCATATCTAGCTCTTTCCAATGCCCTGTGTCCAGTTATTTCATCAGTACTTAAAAGCTCTTTGAAGTATTTATAATTTTTTATTGGGTGTTTCTAAGAGACACACATAATACAGTTGGTCCACCAGTAAATCTGCTATGATGTGTTTATAATGCAGGCTTTAGTGTCTCTGGAAAGTTTAGTATTGAACGATGCAAGTTTAGACAGAGCTAGAAACGTGGAACAGAAGAACTGGGTCGTTATGGAAGAGTTTCTATTTTTAGCTGAAGTAGATGAACATTGACTGACATCCTTATGAAACAATGACACTGTTTTTTTATTGACTTATTGACACTGTGGTTTTATTCTCATTAGTTTAAATTCTGCCTTGGTGAAGCACTAGGGAATGTTCCTGTTGCAACATCAGGGCCACACATAGCTATCCAAATTTGTTGTGTAATTCAAAAGGTGTATTCTCCCAGGCTGAACAGTATGGTGATGGGATTCGTAACTTGGCTGCTTCACTTCTTCAGCACAACTCTGTGTTATGTAGACATCTTTGGATAGACCTACATGATATGCTTGGTGACTGGTACAATTTTTCCCAGTTATGAGCGACAATCAGTGAGTTCACAGGTGAAACTTGTGATCCTGACCATGAAGCAGAACAGGACCTGGAGCAACTGCCTCTGGTCGACTCTGACAGCCTAACAGGGCATGCAACCCCTTACACACACTCCAGACAGGTGAATTCTACATCCTTCTTTATTCAGCACATAGAGCTTTGTTAATATTCTGAAAGGATAAGTATTGCACTGGATAGAGATGACCAAAATTTCCAATTTCTACATCTGATGCAGTCAGTCTCTGTTCAGGTAGATAGATCCACCTACCACCAGGATAAGGAAATGGGCAAAGTTTGGACCCTTTGTTCACTGCTATGGCTGAGCAAGCCCAGGGCAGTGAGCACTATGTGACTGTTAGTATGGACATTAGCAGTAAGACTGGTTATTAGTCTTCCCAGAAACACCTTCTGTGCTTTTGTGACTGCCATACAAACTATAAAAGCTTCAAAAGCTGTTTGTCAAGGAACTGGAAAATGTCTCCAATTTGAACAATCACGAGCTACAGGAAACCATTTCCCGGGCAATTCTGACCAGGTGGATGCTGTTGTGCCCTTTCCATCATCTCCATCCTGCCACACCATACTGCAGATCCTAGATGAGAATGGGTCCTTAACACAAGATCCTGCATAGGCAGGTGTTGTTACTCATGTAACCCACTTTGCTTGGGACTGGTCTAGGGTCACAAAATAGTTGTTTAGTGGTGTTATAACACCAACTGCCTGAACAACTGTGTGGCAGTTTGGAAGGCTACTGCCTTGTGCCCATGCTCCTCTGGGAGTGTTTTTTCTCCAGGATAGCCTTCAATCACATCCTGCACTTTTCTTGAATAATTTATGCCAAATTGTCCTCTGGTCAAATAAATCCCAATAATTAAATTGGGCTGTAGGAGAGCTCATTTATTCTTTTCCATTCCTCTGTCACTCAGAAGATGCAAATCCTGAAGAGGGACAGTAACTACTATTTTATATACGACATATGTGTATATCTGTGCTTACTCATCTAAAAGAACTGCTCTATCTACCATGAGGAGAGGCTTCATTGTGATGGGTGTTTTATATATGTCTAGCCTTGAGAAATCACAGAACACCTGACTTTGAAGCTGCAGTGAACCAGATTCTGTGTCTGTTATATGAAATGATCCATCAGCTTTGACTGCTGAAAGTACCTTTTAATATAAGCAAAGGTAGTGGAAATGGTCTACTTCTTCAAATGCATCAGTATGGCTCAGCTTCCCAAAGATATTTCAGTGCCTAGTTGCCACTGGCATGGTCTCTGAAATAGTTGTTATATCAGTCATTTCACTAATATGAGACTTGACAATTGTTTTAAAGATCTTAGTAATAAAAAAGAGGGGGTTGGGGAAGGTATTTATCAAAATGAGTGAGATTGAACTGCCCCAAGCCAGGTGCATTTGCTCCTGTGGACAGCATAGCATTTGAGGTCATTAGCATCACAGTACTTTTACTATTTCCTATTTTTATGTCTTTTGAATTATATTTGAATATAACTGAAATTTTAAAAACTTGGTGTATTGTTTATGATGTTGGGAAATGTACTCTGACATTCTAATGAGGAATAATCTGTGCTCAAGACAGAAACTAAGTAGAAACCAATGAAATAAGGTGTAATAATACATTAAGAAAAGGAGGAGAATGATTTCTGAAGTGTTTAAAGCTGAGTTGATAGAATACAGTAAAGATGACAGTGGCATGTCTGGGTAGTTTATTCCCTAGTGGGGGCAGAATGGCAAAGACAGTAGAATTTGAGACTGTTGGAACCCTGGGCCTCCCACAGAGAACCACGGTCCTGCTTTTGAGGAATGAGCAGAAATAAAATCCTGTGAAGCACTATGGCAACCATCACCAGGGAGACCATCACAAATCTCAAACATGTTTATCCAGAAGAATTACAAGTCACAGAGTGAGATGATAAACTTGGAAATGGTATTTTAGAAGTAAAAACATTGTTACCTGGTAATTGCAGTGGTATGGAAATGTGACACTTTGAGTTCTTAATAAAACAAAACAGTTTTTAAGAGATATTGCAGTGAGTATCTTCTAGAAACAGCTAAAGAGTTGTATTTGCAAAGTATCTGTACACAAGAGAATTGGTCATTGTGCAAGAAGGGAAACCAGACCAAAAACCTCACTACAGTAGAACTCAGTGGAGATATTTAAACAAAACAGAAGTTAAAAAACCCTCAAATGAATAATCAAAAAGTATTTTGTCGTTCTATGTAAGACCTATATATATATGGACATCCACAGCTGATCTTGTCTGAGGGCGAAGCAAATTCCACTGGGTGTAGTGTGGTCCTCATGGAGAGGGTTGAGATGAGCTTGCTCAAATTTGGCAAAGGCAGAAAGCCCAAACAATTCTGTTCTTTTTTTTTTTTTTTCAAGAAGGAAGTGGGAATTGTTGCATTGCATTCATTGTTAGAATACTGATCTATCATAGTGGGTGATTCATCTACTGGTTTCAAGTTTCTATCTTTCAAAGGAAGATAAAAGCTTGCTAGACAATTATGAGGATGAGCTACTTGCCATTTATGCAGAGGCTTACACATGTGATGTGTTGGTTTATAAAATGCTATAGGCTGCAATTTGTTGGCATTCTTCACAACTGACATTTTTTCATGTATCTTGAAAGCTTTTCACTTCCAGCTATACTGCCCTTGAGGCACATTGTTTTTCCTTGAGTTTTTCAGCTTCACATAGTTCTTGTTGACACTGTCCACTCACATCTTCTGCAGAGGTAGAGAAAAAGGCGGTGTTATCCATTGCTGCTGGTGATTTCATTACTGACCTTGTAAGAACAGTAATGAGTAGTAGCAGTCCCTGTAAACATGTGTTTCCAAACAAGTGTTTCTTGCTGCCAGGTCTTGTTTGAACGTGAAGGTGAACAGATTTTGCTGGTAGTTATATGGTTCCCATCTCTTGCTTCATTTCTCTTGGTCTGTAAATGATCACAAACCTTTGCAGATGATTCATTAATAGGGGAGGGGAAAAAAAAAGAAAAAAAAAGAAGAGAGAATAATCCCATTTCCCACAAGTCTCTCTATACCAGGAAATCCAGCTGGTACTATTTGGCTCCCTAATGGTTCCTTATGTGCAGGAGTGAGACTGGATTGCTCTAACAGGGCATCTCTGTGTCTATTTTTACCCTATGCCACCTGAGAGAGGCAATCAGTGGGAGTGTGGTCTGTGTCACTGATGATCAGGCAAATATAAAGCACCTTAAACCAGAAAAATATTTCTGATATTTGAGATTGCAAAGAAACTAGTAATGTTTTTGTAGTAGGAGCTCAATCCTGACTTTGAATAACAGAAAACTGTTTCTGAGTAACATAAAGGACAAAAGGAAAAGACAAAGAAAAATTATCACAGACACATTCCTTCTTAGTCTCAAAAATACTGCCATGTCTGTATTTCCTTACACAGTTTTTTGACTCTGATATCATCAGTGCCAAGTTTGCCTCCTAAAGTGACATCAGACTGTTTCTCAAGGCTCATGTCTTGGTTTATGGCTTAAGAAAGGAGCACTTTTTTTCTGCTGCATTTTTTAATATTATTCTCCACTAATATTGTCAGAAATATGTTACTGTCACTCACACACTGACATATATTCAATCATCCTTTCAGTGGATGCCTTATCCAGAAGAAATTGATCGATGTGCATTATATAAAAACATTTTAAGATAAAATTGTTCAAGTCAATCAAATAACCAAGAAGTCCAATTATTCATTACCTCTGATATATTTAGTTTTATCAGTATTGCATCCTTATTTTAAAGGCAATTAATATTTCTGCAGCTTGGATTTTCTTACTGCTAAACACATAGCCCTTTATGATTGAATTTGCTTGAAGCAGGGAGCTATACAATTTTTGTTTACATCTAACATTTTGTCCTGGGTTTAAAGCATGGAAGAATAGTTGCTTGGTCTGATGCATGCTGCAGCCACCGGGTGGGTCAGAAAAGCACCCTGCATGGCTCCCACACTCTGCTTTCCATGGGAGCAATTGTTTGCTTTCCACTTGTGTCAGCCTTCTGCCCACATTGTTCAAACCAAAGGCTACATCCTTATGAAGCAATTTTTTCTGAGTCATGAGCCATTCTGATGGTTTTTTCTCTGGCATATGAAGACTAAGAAAGACAGCAAAGCCTCTCCTAAAGATTCAATGTAGTAGTTAAAAAAGTCAGGGTTAATTTCTAGATGGATATGGTCATAATTTTCCCTTTATAAGTGCATACACGAACTACAACTCGACTACACTGCCATATGAATCAGAAGTGTCTATATAGAGAGCCTGCTGATGTGGGAGTTTGAAGCGTGCTTTAGTGAAGAGGAGCTGTGACTCTACCCTAAATGCATTTTGGGAGCCAATCTCATGCTCTTTCTACAAGAAACAACTACTTGCAATAGGTATATGGCACAGATACTCTGCATCATCTAATCATGAAGATAGGGGTAAGATGGAATGTTATTTCACTCTCTATGAGTTCCTGTGAGAAAACCACAGACCTACAGCTTTCGGCTTGGTTGCAAAAGTGTAATTTTGATACTTGGATCTATCTCTTCTTGGTAATTATATAACCCATTTTTATAGCAAACTATATAGGAAGGGGATAGATGAATTTTCCATGGTATTATGTATTCAAAACTTTGCAAAAAGTTTCATACGGTGGCTCCCTGATGTTCTCAAGGCTGCACAACTGAAATCAGAACCACTCGGTTGAGAAAGGACAGCAACAGTTAAGGATGCAGAGTGGTTTTCACGTGGTGAGAATCAATATGTTTTCATAGCTCTCAGTAGAGCTACACAACCTATTCCAGCAGAGAACTTGGCTCCTTAGATGCCTACATGGCTTTTTATCACAGATGACTCTACTCTTGGAGATGCACACATCCAAGTCAGCAAGCTGCTGGGAAACCCCAGAACAAAAGGGACAAGGATAAAAAGGTTATACTCAACACATCCTGGTGCCAGGGAAGAATTTCAGGCTTTCTAGTGCCTTCTTCCTTACTCTAAGAACTAGATAGCACTGATGAAATGCCTCGATGGAAACTTTCCACAGCAATTTTCAAACAGGAATTTTTGAGTGTATTCAGACACTTCCAAATTCAGGGGGTTATAGTGGAATATAAGGGCTATAAATTGGCCTATCTTTTATAATAGAGTTCCAGCAGTGCAATCTACATACAGTCTTTTAGCTGAGTATTTCATCTCATTAGCTGATTTGATATATTTCCTATGTGATGAGACTTTCAGCTAAGATACAATGAAACTGGACTCTTTAATTTAATGGTTTTCATTAGGTTATGAGATTCTCACTTGAATAAATAAGGAATTGTGAGCAATTTAATTCATAAAGATCAGCAATGATCACAGACTGAATTTGAGCTTTTGGGGAAGGCCACAAGGAGCAACAAATAGTATTAATTTTAAACTTTTAAATTCTCATGGATTTTATGGTCATAAAAGAAATACAGAATGTGAATAGTCTGATTTTTTTTAAATAATAAATGCTTAGTAACCAATCTTAACATTCTCACATTTAGATATATCAGCTATATTGAAACATAGTGTGTGAGTAAAGCAACTTTTGGCTACAACTTTCATTTCAGTGTTATTTCCTCTGAAATAAACTGAAGTCAGGAGTTGCCATACTGTGCAACATGTGTAAGACCAAATGCACTTCTATTCCATTTTCCCATCTCCAGGTCTAACCAGGTCCAGATCCACAGCTTTATTAATGCAGATTTAGAGTGAAATCTATTGAATTCAAAGGTAAGATTTCCCTGTGGATTTCAGAAGAAGCAAAAGCAAGCCATATAACTGACAATTACATATTATTTGCCTGTTTTCAAGCCAAAAAATAGAACAGAATGTTTTGAATACTCACAAAGTAGTTGAAGTATGTTGTGTTAATCTAAGTCAATACAAAAATAGCCAAAAGTCGAAAGAATTACAATAAAGATATTCCCATTTTTGCTTGCAAAAAGATTTATATTTATTATCATAACATTTATCTTTCCACTGCTGTGCTCAGTGGGAGTCACTTTGGTGCTGTTAGTGGTGTCAATCGGTGGAGCCCCAGCCCTTCTCAGAGCTGACTGACTTGCTGCTCTCCATTCTATCAAGCACAGATAGCTCACTGGTGAAAAAATCAGCCTGGGTAAGTATCTCAGGGTTGTATTGCTGGTAAAAACTGCTCACATTGACTTAGTGAATGCCCCAAAGTACATTGAATTGTAGCATGCAAAAGGCAGGATTTCTTTGCCATCTGTTCATGTGGATCAAATATTGCCTGAATATAGATGATGATAATTCACGCCAGTTGGGGGTTATTTGCATGAGTTGCCCTGTTTTGAGCTCATCTTTCATCAGACCATGTTCATCAGTGCCTGGATCTGTTTCATCCACTGGCAATTGAGATTTTTTGAGGCACAGGGAGTTTCCTTTTTTGGTCTATTTATTAGATTCTTATCATGGAAGGATGGCAGGTAGGATTTGGGAGAAAAAAAAAGCAGCATTAATGAGATCAATGTCAAAAGGCATCTGCTGCTAAGAAAATACACTCTATTCAAGAAACAAGATCACAGTTTTCTCCTACTGCAACTTCTGTATTTGAATTAATACCTGTGTTACAATCCAGAGGAAACAGCACCAGGATGAGAAGTTGCTGTTGCAAGACAATTGGGTAAACATGATTTTAAGAATAATATTTTTTTAAATAACAGTAGGATGATGTTTGGTGCTCTCATTAGCATTGCAGGACACCATGGAGCACAAGGATGTCCATGCCCTGAGGCTCACACCTAAGGCAGTCATACATCACTTTCTCAAATAGATTTCCAGTGTGAGAGCACAATGTTCTTTGTCTGTAAAGTTGTGTACTGACTGAGAAGCAAGTAAAAGCAGATGATGTTTTAACTGTTTAGAAAATATCCTTGCCACTTACAAGTTCCTGTGTTACATACTTGTATTAGCTATCTAATCCACTCTATCACCCAGCAGGAGACGGGGCACAAGCTATCCAGCCTTCTCCACTTGTAAATGGATTTGGACCATATGGTTTGTAAACTCATATATATGAGTTTACTTGGGTCCCATGTGCTGCTTCTAAAAATCAAGCATTACTTATGTTTTTACATCAAACCCATAAAACTTGGACCTGGTTTTAGGTCTGGATTTGACCTTTCCTGAAGTCTGAGAATGCTGAAACAGTTATTAGCAAACTGTGAGACCAAAGAGTGAAGGCAACATTTGTCCACAAAGGAAAGCAGTAAGAAGCACAAAACATTTTCATTTTGCAGTGCTGATATGACCAAAACCAAAGGACAGAGATCCTCTCTTGTAATGCCCTTGACTCTTCTTATTTGTTCTGGGAAGTATCTCTCCATTAAACAGAAAAGCCACCCAGTGACACAGCTTTGTTCAATTTGCTCAAAGAATCTGAGAAGGTTCAGTAGAGTCCCTTCCTGGCTGTGTCTGTGCTAGGTGTGGGGACAAAGCAAAGGCAAATTATTCTGCTGTAACTGGACAGCATTATAAAATTAATATTCAACTAAATGCGAAGTTTCTTATGCAAAACACCTTGCCATCTTTTGGAAGAGAATAACTGCCTTTTCTTTGTTTGGTGACCTGTTAAAAGGGCCTGATAAAAACTGACACTGGAAATGAGCACCAGCTCTTTAAACTTCCAATCTGTCGCGGTGGCAGCTGAGGATGGTTCACTTCCGCACATTGCCTATTGATTGTTCCAGACTCAAAATATGGGGTATTTCGAAACCTGATCTTTATGAGCTCGAAATGCACATGTGGGTGAGGAATTGCCCTTTATCAAAGGAACACAGCATTCCTTACTACCCTCCATGAATATTTACCATTTCCCTCCTGGAACATTGCCATAATTTATCTGACTTCTCTGCTTTGCAAATATGAAATAAGATTAAAATTAAAAGTACAAAACCCAAGAGTAAAATAATTGAAGGACAGAGTTCTGGAAAAAATGTTTCTATTAAAATGTTTGCCTTTTTGCTATTTAACTTTATAAGAGCATTGAGTGGCTGTTTCTTTGTTTGGTTTCATTTTGTTGGTGTGTTGGTTATTTTGGTATTATCTTATCCTTGTTATTTCAGTTTTGTTGATGATCTTGTCATCATTCTAAAATCCTTCCAAATGCCCAAGATAAGTAATAGCATGATAACATCTTATTATGTAAGGCATAAATGGAAAATTATTATGGATGACAAAATATTTTTTAAGGAGAAAATAGCTAAGAAAATACATGAAGAACCAAGCAGTACACAGTGCATTACCCATTAACTTAATTCCTATCTGTAAAAAAAGCAAAAATAATCTAAGTAAGCTTGGAGAGAAAGTTTCATTCCCTTGGAAACTTTCATTTCTTTTCTTTGTAAGGAAATGATCTTCTTTAATGGCTCATTTATTTCATAAGCTATCTGCAAAAGAGTTTCCCCCCTTTTCTTTGAAATCTCTAGATATAGTCATGGTGAGAGCCAGTTAGCTGAAAGAAACGTGCAGCAACTCCCTTGCTAGATTGCTCTGGACCTGATCTTTGCACAGTGACTTTGATTGGGGTTTATGATGGGGTACGTTGCTTGGAAATAAAATTCAGTAATACCGACCTTTCAGGACAAACGTGGTGCATATTTATATTACTGAAATAATTCCTGTCACCTCTGGACACTTGTTTGATACTTTTGTAAAGATCTTTTCCTGTGAAATAACAGTCAGCTAGTCTTACTGTCTGCAAATCTCCACCCTTAAGGAGAGCACTGCAGTTATTAACAGATGCTTCCCTGAAAAGGAAAAAAATATAATGTCACAAATTAATTCTTGTACATATAAGAGTAATTTGGGTTGCAGCCTCTGCTTCTTTGATCTAAGCTCCATAGTTCTCTGAGATATGTAAGTAATGATATCCTCATTTGCTAGTTGGGAAATAAGAGAGAGTTTGCATTATTCGCATCATGTAATATAACAAGTTTTTTATGTGGATGAGAATGGAAAACAGAGACTTCACTGTTCAATCTGTAGCCCTTTCTGCTTTCTTGAACACCTTTTCCCAAAGGATGAGTCCTGTGAATGTGCCTTATAATATTGGATATTAAATGATTGCAAAATTCACTGAAGCTGGCGGACTGATATTGCAATCCTTCAGAGAGAGAAAAGCTAAGTACTCTTCCATTCAATGAGAGCTAGAATGGTAGAATGTCCAAAATTACAGGACTAATAGGAAAAATAAAGAAGCCCATGCATAATGGCTTAGGGGAAAAAAACCCAAAACCAAAATAAAGGGGGCAGAATGCCACTGGAGGAGTGGCATCTTAGGGTCTTTTTGCATTAAGAAATGGTATAATAAATTCAGGTTTAACACAGATTCAAGAGAAAAAAGATATTTTGCCTGGGAGATACAGCTCATTTTCATCTTACAGAGATTTTGAGTACAGTAACTTTGGATAAATGAAGTTCAGTTGTATATAGAACATGGTGAATTAGGTGGTTTGTTTTCAGCTCAGCATCTGGAAGTGTGGATTGGCTGCACAAGAGTGTGAGCAAGAGATTCACTGTATTAAGAAATCACATTCTTCAGGCACATTTCTTCTACAAGCGCCATGACAACTAAACAGACCTACTAAACAGCAAACCTTTGTTCACTGCCATTACCACACCAAATGATGGCTGTGCACAGTCTGTGCTCTGCAGTACCATTTATTTCACAATAAACTGTCTTTCCTCATCCTCTGTAACTGCATTTGAGACCAGTAAATAAGGGTGAATATGTAACATTGCCATGAAGTAAAGTTTTTGGATTTCATGCACCATCTCCTCTAAGCTATGATAAAAGTACAGTTTACTACAATTGAATTGAATACTACTCTGAAACATGTTAATGCAAAAGTTTGGTCAATTCAATGTTGTTTGAAACCAGATAACATGATAGTAAGGCAGTATGCCCAGAAATATCCCCATAAATGTCAACAGTAACATTAGCAACCTTGAGCATTTAAAAATACTGTAGTTGTAAAGATTATGGGGAAGACTTTGGGTTTTATGTTGTCTGCAAGGCAATATTCTGAGGGGCAACAAAGTGCCATGCTGATGTCTTAGCCAACGCTATTTTCTGCCTGAACTACTCATCTTGCAGAATTAAAACAGTCAGTGACTTCACCTCAGAATACTTTTGTTCATCTGATAATGAAAACTAGAAATATCGAGAATGAAGAGAAATGAACCAAATAAACTACACCATGGTTGCTTTACCTAATATTCAGCTATGTAACATTTACCTAATATTTTTTAATGATTACAAGGGGGCAAAAGAAATCTAATCCATTCCTTGGAAAGTAAAGTGTTGTTATGACAACTTCCTGAGTAACCTCAGCTGCTTCAGCGCATTCCAGGCAAGATTTGCTGTTTCAGGCACAGCAGGGGATCAGGTTACACTGGAACAATGTGCTCCAAGATCTGCACTTTGAACTGCATCCAACCGTGAATAGGTCATCAGGGTAACTGCTGAGGAGCTGCTGAAAATGTGCCTACCAGTTCAGCTGGTCTGGCTGAGCAGTGGTCAGATTCAGCTCAAGTTGAAGTTAACTAAAATACATAGGGATTTTGGTACATATTACTCAATTTCTACCACTTTCATCAAATTTAGAGTTGGGAAGTTATTACATTTTCTGGTAAACTACTTTGAGAATGAAAAATGCTTCATAAATCTCAGTGAGAATTTTATGATTAATTCCTAAGTAAAATGTAATATTTTACTTCTGCTCTTGAACCTTGTTTTCAGAGCAGAGATAATACTTGTAGTTCTTCTCAGCGCTCACAGTGTTCCATATATAATCATGTCCTACAACTGCATGGAAAACACATCTCTGCACATCAGAATTTTTGTGAGGATGCTGTAAGAAACTTTATTCCAGATTCTGTTGTTACTAATTCCAGTGTTAAGCTGCAAACCTGCCTGGAGCTTCTTTGCAGCTACACTGAAGTGATGGATGGCACTCTAAGCTCTCTAAGTGTTTGCGATGTCTAGTTTGCAATAATGGGTGATACCTGTATCTTCAGTTTCAACATCTTTGCTGTTCTGGAACATGACTTGAATATATTTTCTCATATGTGCGTCAAACGAAATCCAAAGGATGTTTCACTCTGCCTTATTCCAAATTTCATTCAGCACTGCATCTGTATTTAACCTTGCAGTGATTTGGCAAAAAGTATCTAACAGTCTCCACTTGTTGAATTCTGTTTGATCCTGGTAGGTCTCTCCATCCATCTTGGGACAACCTGCAAACTCCAGGTTGCTGCCTGCTGTGCTGTTTTCGTATTCATAGTGAGAAATGCATAAATGCACTGTTAGCACTGTTTGTGCCTGGTTAAACTGAGCTGATACTTTCACTTTGGTAATAACCAGTCTTCACAGCAGTTAATGCCACCAGTAAGGTTCTTCCCTTGAAGCCCATTCCTCACACCCAAACGCTGACATTGTGCTCAGTAATAGACACCTGCTGTGACATAAAGGATTCAGAGTGTCTCCCACCCAGCCATGCAAGAGTATGAGGAAGGCAACCATAGGGGAGAAAAAGGGAAAGCTTTTATTCATCTTCAATTCATTAATTAAAGGAACCAACTGAGGCAGACTACATATGACTGCTTATCTTTTTCTTCTAGATCTGCTAATGTATCTTCCTATGTAAAGTGAAGTTATTTGGTACTGGAAATTATATGAAACTCATATAAATCATGTGTTCCTGGAAAGATGAGCTTGGGGAAAATAAGAACTGAAGCTGTTGAGGTGTGGAGAGAGCGCTCACTGGTCTAGCGTGCCCTCGGAGAAAGGATCCAGGAAGATCCAGGTGTTCAGAGGGCTGCTGGTCCCTCAGCCTGTGCCACAAGCATCTCCCAGAGACAATAAGGACACATGGCTACAATCTCATTAGAATGAGGACTGCTTGAAGCTCTTATGTCACAGTGGAGCAGCCAAATGCATCATGCAGGGGGGTGAGTGAACTTTAACAAGGCAATAGAGTTATCCACTATTTGTTAAAAAATTATTAAAAGGAACATTTTATCAAAACATAATTAAAATGTTGTTGCCATATATATGCATTGAAAATGGCTGTCCTATTTTTCTTCCTTAAAAATTTTTACTTGATTTTACATTACACAAAAATATTCAAGGAAATTAACATCTCCAGATACATGGTCTCCAATGTCATATATTTAGCCACGTATAATAAATGTTGTTTGACATCCGGCCAGTGTATTTAGATGACAAATCTTATTATTTTCTCCTACTGTATCTGAGTTTTCAATTGAGATTACACTATATTTTTAGCATTTCTTTGTTTATCTGACACACAGAACATAACCCAATCTAATGTAAAATGCCTAATCCAGCTCATACGAAAGAATAAAGAACAGAAATATAGGTAAACATCATAGAGCTTCTTGGGAAATGCATTTCTGAAGTGAGAGAAATTCTGGTGGAGCCCATGTACAGTGATTGTGAACCCTGTTCCTGAAAACCTTTTCTTGGTTTCTTTATATGGACACTATAAATTCTATTTAAAATGTTTTAAAAGAATGAATTTGTGATTTATTTATTTCACTCATCTCACATTTTAAATTTCTGTCTCCATTCTGCAGTTAAAAGCTTACGTTCTAATAGCCCGGGAATTAATTTGAAGATACTTCAAACGTATTTAATTGGAGAGGAAATTTTTGAGTGTTTTTCAATCTAGTCCTTTGATAGTCTGATGTGCCATAAATCTTACAGTGTTTTAGCTATAAATACAATATGCAATTTGACAGCTATGTTTGATTTTGGTTCCCTAAATGATTCTGAAGGGACAACCAGAATCCATTCAGACAGGAGCAAGGACCTCCAGCCTTTGATTTACTTCACTTTTGAGAAAGCAATTGTGTTTGCTAATGAATAACTTCTGAAAAATCAGCAGACAACAGGAACCTTTCAATTCTCTTACAGGATTTTAGATCTCCTTAGTAAAATCCTTTCCCACTCCAGCAGTCATATGTAAAATCCCAAGCTAAAGGTTTGTTGTTCCCTGATGCAAAAGGTAGTTCAATTCTGGTTGATTTTTATTCTGTTCAGTTTTAGCGGTTCTTAGAAACATTGACAAGGTCAGTGCCTTAAGGAGGTACAACTCAGTCATGCAGTTGTATGTAAATTCCAGCAAGACAACTCACCATCTGCATGCAAAACTTGTTCTCTCAAGTCACCTCAGCAGTCAGCCCAGGTGCTGAAATACTCTCTGAAGTCCCTTAAAATGCAGTGACTCCATTCAAAGAAAAAAAAAGCAAGCATCAGCAGTCTTGTCATCTGTAAGAATACAGGTACCTGACATTCAGAAGCATGCTGTGTAACAACCAACATCAATACTCAGCCTTAGTCTGGCTCCAGCTGAAGTCAAAGTTGAATGGAAGCAAGATTAGCTAGGGAGTTTATTTTATGTAAAATATAAACATGTTAACAGAAGAAAATACTGTTTTCTTATGTACAACCATAATAACCAACATGAGCTTTTTCTTACAGTTCTGTAGGTAGCATAGGGTTTAAGTACCGGTACATGATGATTAAAAAGAGCAGATATTCAACTCTACATGTACACTGTGTATTGTATGCTTTACTAGAAATTCAGTAATTTTTTGTATTCCAAATTGTGTTCCTAATAATTTTACTACCTCTTATTCCATTTAAAAAACTAGCACAAAATATTTAAGTAGTTTTATTATGACTGCATCATTTTGACAAGATAGAGAGGGACTATGTATTTACAGATACGCATATTCAAAGCCTCTGATAAAACAGCTCATTCCGTATTTCTTTCTCTTCTCTTTCATCTTCCTCCTACCCTACATTCAGATTCATATAGGATGTGGTGACTTTACTCCTAAAGCATCCTGCTAAGCTATGGAGCTTGTGTTAAGTCTTCCTTAACAAAAGCCATTGAAGCTAGAAAATTGTGTCCAGGAAATGCACTGTAACCTGTAACACAGCTGCCCTGATGTTGCTCTTTCTGTTAGAATGAGAATTGAGAGAGAACCAGGAAACAATTTAGTATGTGAACAGAATCTGTCTTGGGACATTTGCAAACATGAACACCATTGCAAATACAAACTGATGTTCAAGCTCAAACTCTTTCAGGAATGTGTGTCTACTAATGAGATTTTGGGGACAGGGAGAGAGGGGTTGTACATATTTGTTAATTATCCACTGTCGCAGGCAAGATGCTTTGGTGAACTGCAAGGTGTCTTCATAAAGCTTTTACTCCTGCCACCTTGGAACCCCTGGGAGAAATGTTAGGATTATTTGGAGGATGGGGCACCAGCTTCATCTGGGTACAAGCTGAGTGTTAGGAAGCTGCATGTCAATCTAGCTTCTTCTGCAGACCTACTGTGCTATCACAGAAAAGTCACTTACTCTTTCATATTTGTGCATACAGTGAAGTTGCAACCTGCAACAGCCTTCATCAGAAGCATTAGGCTGTTAAGCTGACCACTGTGAATGGCACACACAATTAATTTTACACAGTACAACAGTGCAATAGTCCCAGTTTCGATAACCAAATGAAGCAGAATTTATTAAGGAACTATAGTAACTCTGAGATCATGAATAAAGGAAGTTATTTGCAGTTTCATATTAAATCATTCAGGCAAAGCCAGCAAACAAACCTCCTGAGGGGTAAAGAATCGTTAGTATGTAAAACGGTGTGGGTTTAGCCCAGATGGTCCCATCAGGTGGGCTCGTAGGTGATAGGTGTTATTTGACCCTGTATGCTAAAGGAGTGTGTTACTGGAATAAACCTTACAGACAGGTTCAAGCAATCTCTTTGAAGTAATGCATGTTAACCAGAAAGAAATTTAAAGTGTGTCTATTGAGGCTGGCCAAGGGCTATTTACATAGTAAGTGCCATGTTAAATTGAGAAGAAACAGCTCAGTATCAGAACTGATGCAACAGGAAAAAGCCCAGGTTTTTTCTTTGATCAAAGAGAATACAATGTTTGAAGCACTAGGAATAACTCTTGCATAAACAACACAGAAAGTCATTGACTTTCTGATATGGACTCCACAGATGCTGTCCTCTAAAAGACATAATCTTGCTTTACATGGGCCCAAGTAGAGAGAAGAAAGATTTCTCTCCTTACCAGAACTCACACAAGGGCCAGGAATAAATGTGGCTCTTAAGATTATTCATACTTGAGATTGTACAGATCACTGATAAAATGGCAAAGAGAGCAATACCTGTATCATCAGCAGACTGACACCTAACTCTGTGTTTGGTAGAAGAGAATTCTCCTGTAAGAATTGGACCTTTTCTAAATTCTAGTCATTGATAACTGTGTCACAGATTAAAGTACTGCAGTCATTATCAGATGGATTAGCAGGTAGATGCAAAAAAGGCTGTTAAATGTGCACTGTGAGTGCAGCTTGTCAGGTACACACTGCTGGGTGTAGAAGACATAGTAAATACTGCATCCTTCCTATGTATGAACAAATATGTATGAGAATACTTGGGCTTCCCAAATTTATAATACAACTCATACTACAAACCTAAAAATGGAAATTGGGTTATAACTAGAGACATTGGATCACGAGCAAACAGCTGCAAAAGAAGTAAGATAAAGGCAAAATATTAAGCTGATTGGAATTTCACAAGATTGACATTGTTGCTTAAAGTGCTTGGGTTGATTACATTTTAAAAAAACAAAGTACATAAAAATTAAAACAAACAAGATAATATTAACCACATAAGTTATTATACAAATACAATAACAGACTAAAGGAATAAAAAGAAAAATAAATTAGAACAAACACTGGTAGAAAGTACTAGCAAAGAATAGGTACACAGCCAAAACTTGTCAAAATTTCTAGTATTCATTCAGCTGTAAGATCCTGCTTTACACCTCTCAGCCACAAGCAACAAAAAAGAGACAACACAAGAAGGGATCTGCTGCTGCGAGTCACCGAACCTCTTAAACCTGGCACCTGCAAGTTGTCTGCTCAGGTGCCAAGTACATGTTGTTGTAATAGATGAGTGAATGAAATGTAATGTCTGAAGATAAAAGACAGCTTGCTCTAGCACTTTAGGACCCACCTACTGCTTTATTTTCTTTACTCCAAAGGAACAAGACTTTTAATACATGATGTAGTACTCTGAGGTATCTAAATTATTAAAATAAAATTGAGAGGAGTATTTTTGGGACTTAATTTAAAAAAAGGTGTTCTTCTTCATTGGTATGGTTTTTCCATTACTCCCCTCTCCTGCCTCCCTCTGCTATGTCCTCAAAGTAGAAAGTACATAAAATCCTGAAAGCCTGTTCTGGGAAGCATAAAGGTTGAGTTCTGAGCTCATCCTCTAAAATAACAGATTCATCAGCACTGCAGTGCTTCACTGGGTTCAGTGGAAAAACAGCACAAGACAAAAATGCTCTTTTTTTTTCTAAGTAAGAACATATTGGTAAGATTTATAAATAGACAATGCATCTCAGCAACAGCATGTGAAACAAGTAGAAAACTTCAACTGTCATTAGGCCTAATATACTTAACGTGACACTAAAATTTAGTCATTTTAGGGAAGCACAGGATACTATTGAGCATTTGTGCTATCATTTTATATTCTAACTGCTGGCTGAAAAGCTTTTGTTGTCTTAGGTATTTTTGATTCTTTCATAAGGGACAGGAAATCTATGCAAAGCACAAGAGAAAAAGGATTATACTTTATTTAATCAACTAAAATACTTTCATATGATTGTGGGGATCCCAATTCTGCAAAACTTGTGTGAATGTGCTTAATTTGACAGAAGAGAGTTCCTCTGCCTAGAATGGCACTATTTATACAGCTGTGATGGACAGCTTTTCCTGGACTGAAGTCAAGACATTCAACACACTGCAGACTAGATTCAATTTATAGAACTGTGACCACAATTTTTTTAAAATCCAAATAAAATGTTTCTTAGTTTAGCTAGTGCTAGCAAAAAGTGTGCATTCCATAATTTTTCAGAGCTGATGTCAGACTGGTGTGATAGCAGTGCTGCAATCTTCTCAAAGGCTAGCACATATTTAAAATGTTTATTCTAGTAATTTTACTCTCAATGACATACTGCAATGATCTGTATGTTTTACAAACTAAAGCTGTCTTGCAGTTGAAGAAAAGATTATTAGCACTTAAATATTAATTCATAGTACTAACATTTTAAAAATCAATTTTCACATAAGTCAATTGAAATACGGAAAATGTTTCCTAAGATTAAACTGATCTAAAAATTAATTGTATGAAAAATTATTTTCATATAAACATATGCCCTGAAGATTCAAATGATACTTTAAGAATATCTGGTTTGGTGCTTGTTTTAAAACCAAATAATGCCCTAAGAAAGTTCAGCAGTAAACTGCAAAATACAGATCTTTGGACCAGCACTGGTTAGTGCTGATCTAGAAAGTGACTTCATTCACAGTGAGGAAACCTCACCCATTTTAAAAGGCAAGTGATTATTATATTTTCATATGGAAATTCTGAAGGCTTAAAAAGAAATCCATGAAAGAGGCATTTTCAGGTTTACCTTTTCAGTGGAAATGCTCCTGGGCCTCAGTGGGAGTTGAAGTCTCCTGCAAGATGTCTGTCTTCCATGTTAGAGACAGAACATTTCATTCTAATATCAATAAAAGAACAAGAGCTGCATCCTAATTATGCTTGTCTTGAGCCTACATACCAGCCTTCATTCATGTGAGTGACCTCTGTAGACCACTACTATTAATCACCTAAGGAACTACTCTAAGGTTACATTCTATGTCTGTTTACTTGCATTGGTATAGTAACATGAAAAATCTCAAATCATGTTAGCTGAAAAGTCCATTTCTGTTTCTCATTCAGTATAAAGTACTACATTGCCTTGTTTACAAAATGGCCCTTGATAAACACAACTGAACTTCAAATGATGTTACAGCAGAAGCTAGTACTTCATTTTCACCATTATTTAAAAAAAGATATTTCACATTCACAGTAGAGTACAATGAATGAAATACAACAGGTAGATGCAAATTTTGTGAGATGAGTATATTTTCTTATAAATACTAGAACCAACCATTATTTCCCATGAAGACGAGTGTTTTTGCTGTTGACATCATTGGAATAGAACTTTGGCTACTGAAGTTCAAGAATTGTATAAAGGAGTGAAAGTGCCAAAGTGAGCAAGGTAGTTACCCAGTGTTACCACTGACTCAAGCCATTATCGATCCCTTCTCATACTCTACTGATACTTTCTTCTACATTCATACTTTGAAAAATTCCAGTATATGAGTTCAGAAATTTTATTAGCCAGTGCATGACTAGTGCCCAGTAAAATCACAAACTAAGCCTTTTGTACTAAGCCTTCTGAAGTTTTTGAAATCAAACACTCCAGAGACTTATCTGTGCTTGTGGTGATAAAATGCTGTCAAATATAACCAAAATGTCAGAGGTGATATATACATGATAGTGTGTAAGCTAGCAGTTGTTATGTACTGTGTTTCTAAGAAATGAACTCTGTCTTAAGAAATGAAAATGGGACCTACTGACATTCAGAAAATTGCAGGATAAAGCTGCGTCTTATGTACAAACAACGCTCATTTAATTGGACTGGGTGATTTGAGTCCTGATGGATATTTTACAATGTAAGCAGTGTTGCAGTCTTTGCAAACTAAGTTAGTTAAACAATGTATGATATCATTTTAACAAAAAGATAGGCTCAATTTCTAGAAACCCAATTTGTCTCTGCATCATGTGTCCCCTCACTCCTTTATTTCAGCGCTCTGTAAATTCTGAAATCTCACCTCATCTGTACTATCTCATGATAAACAAAGTGACTGAACATGCAGAATTACTTAGTTTCAGTGTAATTTAAATCCCTCTATGTGAATTTTAGGCCTGAGGTTACACACTGAAAGTTTTTAACAACTCAAAGTTTAAATGATTTTGGAAGAATAGCTTTTCTGCAGCAGAGTAACATGTAAAAAAATCCCCTATACAACCACAACTCCTGCCATCATGAAATATTCTTTTTCTTACACTTACAATTGGTAAGTATATGTAATGATGTATTTCAAGGAATGCTTTGTAAATCAACACCCAAAACCACTTAGAAAGTTTTAAATAATTTTGCCCTAAATGTAACGAACACTTCCATATAAAATACTACTCTAGCTGGATTGGGTTTAACAGTTGACATCCAAATCTTGTTATCTGTAAATGTTAGTCCATATAAATTCCACTAAAATCTGACTGCAATTAGCTCTTCAATCAGACTTAAAAACTGCAAACAATCCCCCTTTCCTGAAACAAAGTTCTGCATGTAAAAATGGACGGTTATAGTCAATATCACATAGACCATTTAATAGGAGACAGAGTGTATCGTTGTTCAGCTATCCAAGATGTGGTCTGTGTAAAAGTCAGTTCAGGGGAGCCATCACCTTCTTTTGCTGCAGCATTATTGTGCGCAATTATCATATTTTGCCAAGTCACTCTCTTGACTGATAGAATAAAATATAGCCAGACTCTGAATTTTTTGATATATCAGAGGTCAGACCATAGAATTCTTCAATAGCTTGAGCATCTATTTTCTGCAAAATAAATAATTATTTTAATATGCTGTTATATAAAAGAAATACCAAACACAAATTAAATAACTGTACGAGCAGAAAAGACAAATTCAGTTATTTATTTTGGGGTAGCAATTAGCGAATTCTGTTAGCAATTTAATCAGTGAGAGGATAATATTCAGAGTCTGAGCTCTGATGATCTCCCTCGTGGAAGTTCATAGGCATGTTTGCCTCACTGAACCTAACTAAATTAGGCTTTTTGCAATAACAGACAGACTCCTTGAAGTGTAGTAGTGAACACTATTAAAACACATAACATGATCATGTGATCCCATCTTTCTGAAATATCCAGAAACCCTTCTCAAGATATGCCTCATCCAACAACCCAATGCTTACTTTCTTTACCTCCTGGGAAATCACTCAAGACCTTGGTTTTGCCAAGGTGCCACAATGACATGAAGCTGAATGCTTAGGCAGAATCTGTAATATAGCTGTGGGTCAGATACTGCTCTAATTTATATTCAGGCAATCTCAGATCAACTATTGAATTCAGACTTTATTGTAACTTCCCAATTGGTCAAAATTTAAAATTCTACAGCAATGCTAGCTTTCCCTGGTCCAATTTTTCTAAGTGATAGGTTTTAGTGAATGAAATTGATTTTATTAGATATGGAAAACATCCCAAATTAAACCTTTAAAGTCTGATATTAAAAGCATTTGATGTTGCTCTGAAATCAAACAACCCCCTCTGACACTGACAAAGCACAAACTACAGGATTAGTAGTTTTGTTTACAATCGTGCTTCCTAACAGAGTGGAGCTAAATGTCACATTAAAACCAAACAGTGGCTTTTCAAACGAGTAATCTCTACCCAGATCTGGATCGGAATTTTAACCCCAAATAGAGAAGAGAACATAAATACAAAAGCTGTGCTCATGATCTTCAGCATACTGACCTCTACAATGTCATCATCAAACAAGAGCCAAAATCCATGACTTTTCACAATAGTAATATAATGCCCCCGATTCGGTCCACTAGAAGGCAAAAACAAAAATTCAAATCATAAAATATTAGAAAATACTATTGAGTCTGTTCTGATCAGTTGCATGTCTTTATGCAAGCAGAATGTTATGAAAAACATAGTAAACCCACCCCTGGTAGTACAGTAGACATTTAGTCCTTTCACCTTTTTATTGACTTGTTGCAAATCCATCAACTGAAAGCTAACGGTGTTGTTTTCATCTGTGCCAGGACCATTTACAAAATAATCTAAACCATGGAACACTTAATAAGTTGCTCATGTCATGCATCAGCTTTTGCAAATATGTTAACTACTATGAACCCAATATAAGGGAGAAAATTGTTCAGTGTCAACCATGAATATTCAGTTACATACAGTCTTTGAGAAGAGAAAGAACAACTTATATTCCTAGAGCCCCAAGAATTCTTCTCTTAGTTTCATATTTGACAATACCCCATATATGAGAGGCTTTAATAAAGTTATCACTTTCATTGCCTTGCAGGAGATCAGGGTGATCTGTTGTGGGGCTACATGCTAGCAGCTCTCACAGAGTCCTGGCTCTAGAGCTAAGTGGCATGAGGTAGTTTCATTAATTTAAGCCAAACTTGTGACTTGTGGAGACCTGAGACATTATTTCTTAAACAAGTACATATTCACTATGAGGAAGGGTGGCTAAAGGGTTCAGCCCAAGCCATGTGCAAGTCAATGCAGCAGCAGGGTTTAAGCTCTCCCTTCCACTTCCCCCACATTTGCCCTTGGCAAACATCTGGCAATAGTTTGTGATACACACAAAAGTCCATTACCTGCCACAGTGAACAACAACAGCTACCAAGTCGTACATCCGATCTAAGTTGACAGCATCGCCAGATGTGTTGAAGAGACGTAACTCCAGAGGAAACACCACACGGTAAGACAGCTTAGTATACCTGTGCAATTGCTCCATATACTTGAATCTCTTGAGATGTAAGGCAAGAATCATTGGCAGTTTTTTCACTCTCATCCTGTGAAACCATTAGAATGCATATGATAAACACCTGATCAGTTCAAAGCTGTTCTCTCTTTCCTTAATAAGCAATGTCTTACAAAAGCACATTGTAAATAACAACAGTCAACCAGCAGTAGCTTCTAGACTAAGACACATGCTTTTTAATCTGTCTGAAGGTTCCCTGGCCCATACAGGGAATGCAGTTAGGATGTAAGGCTTCTAGATATCCAAACAAAATAAATATCAAGGAGAAGATTTGTCAGAACACAGAAGGGACATGGTGAAACAGCTGGCTTTTAGGGGTGAGTCTAAGTGCATCCCTTAAGGAAAGATGTTTGGAGTGCACCTTAAAGAGATGAGAGCTACCCGTGGTGTGTGTGTGTGGCTTGTAGCAAATGAGAGGTTGTGGTGTATGCAAGGTGAATTGGTGAACCAATTATGTAGTTGCATGTTGGATGTGAGAGGGTATAAGAAGTGTGGATGTTACTGAGTGAGGAGAGATGATGTAATAGGAACCTCTAGGAACTATCTACTACTACTATGAGCTATGAGGATCTGTCTGTTATCTATCATGAATAAACTCTCTTAAGTTGTAAGCCTTCTGATCAAAGCCTTCTTAAATCTGCTGTGCCTGAGCTCTTCTGACCATCAATCCACACTGCGTCCCTGCTCGGGATTAAGGGGCTTACCCCTACACCTGGTGACCCCAATACATGGTTACCCCAATACTGGCTCTTCGCTTACCTCTTCTGTGCCTCCTGTTTACTGCAGCAAGTTTCACAGTAGTATTTCTGTTCACTACATAATGTCTCTGTGTTACTGAAGTCTCTGTAAATAAATATAATTATCAGTTCTTAAAGGATCTGAATACATTTGCCCCACTTGGGCTGATGAACTGGAACCCTGAAAAGACATGCAGGATGAAATTCTCTCTATGCTGTCTGGTCTTCTAAAACATCTAAAGTGACTGTACTGGGATTTGCAAAGAGACTTAAGGTATCTGGCTGCTATGACAGGGCTATTTTACAAGCTGAGGAGCTCCATATAATACAAGAGGGTCAGGTATGTCAAAACAGGACTTATATCTGGTGTCTTACACATAAAGGGGACGCCTAGACTTGAGTGTAGTCACTCAACCCACCAAGCTCCTTTTTAAATTATTTGCAGAAAGGAGAAGCTTTAACTGCACTTGTGTCATCCCCAAATAGCTCACACTTTATAGTGTTCTTCCATGAAATAGGTTTGAATCCTCTTACACAGAAGAAATAAATTGAACTCAGATTTCTGCATCCTCTAACCTCTTGAACCATCATCCAGAAGTTTTTAAATGATACCTTCTCATTTTCTAAAAGGAAAAGCAGCAGGTAGTATAGAAAATTTTGTAAATCCTGAAAAAGTAAACACACTGGGAGATGTTTTTGGATTGAACTTTGGAAGTGAGAGAGGCAGAAGAAGGCTGGTTTGATAACATCTCTCAGTTCACAGAAAAGATTTGTTGGAAGTCCCAAAGCTGATATTCTTTGGAGAAGAATTTTAGGTACCTAAAAATTCTTAACTGTAAAACAAAGAAAAAACCCTAAGGGATTAATTTTTTTGCTACCTCTAGTATTACATTGCAGCTGAGGTGTTACATTGCAGGTGTTTTAAGAACTGTAAATGCAGACATAAGCACAAATAACATGAATTTTCTGTTTAAAGAGATGAGAGAATTCTTGGTGTAATATAAATGCATAGTTAAAAGTCAGGATCAAATTGACTCGTAAACTTTGCAGCTCCTAATGGAAATAAAAATAATGGATATATACTATATCAGTTATTGCACTTCTGTTGCTTCAGGCCCAAGTGTCTACCCTGTGGATTTAGACTATGCCAGAGGCTTGTATTCTTCAGACATCTTGAGCACACAAGTGTCTTTTACATTTTGAAAAACTACAGACATAAAAGAACATTCATCTGTAGCAACCAAGAAATTCATTCTACTTAAATGTTATCTTGCACGTTTTTCTCTATTTTATGTTTTCAATGCAGTAGTACTTAAAGCTGTTAACACACAGCAAAGCAGTTGTGAAAAACACAGGAAGCAGCAAAGTTTCCAAAAAGAGTAATAACTTGGATCTTCCCATGGAAAGAAATCACAAAAGCACTTATGCGTTGTTTAATAATGCATAATACCAGACAGCAATGAGAGGATATCCATATTCTAACTGAATATCTGTTTTCTAAACAGAGGTAAAAACACTGCTAGTGTAAAACACAATCAGGATAGATCATAGGTGATAACTCTCCTCCTGTTCATTCTGTAAATTTCACCCCAGTAAAATGAAAAAGAGGATTTTCCTTTCCTATATTTCCAGAAGGAACAATAGGTGAACTTCAAAATGCATGTCATGCTGCTGGAGTAAAGGCAGATACTACACTGGGATGAATAAACAAACTTTCAGAGCATCTATTCTCCTCAGGATTGCTTAGATCTCTGCTGGAATATTACGCCTGTTTTAGGCAGCTGCACTTCAAGAAAGATGGAATTCAAGAGAGAGGTTCAATTGGAGAGTAATGAACATGAGCAGAGATTTAGAGAAGATAGCTTGAGAAGGAAAAGTTGAATGACCTTAGGCAGTTTAAATTAAAAAGAAAATAATTACATTCTTTCTGCATGTGAAAAGCTACTGCTAAGGGGTAGGGGGCAAGCCCTGGTTTATTTCCAGAGTACACAGCACAAGTAAAAATAGGCTTGAACTGAAACAGGGAAGATTCATGTTACACAGCAGAAAAAACTTAGTAAGATCAGGAGAGACTTGGATAAGCAATCAAGTTACTGCTGCTAAAAAGGACTTCTAGGACAGGTTGGCTAAGCATCCTATCTGATGTGGAGATAGAGGCCACTTTCAACTCCCCCATTCACCTGATGGTTGCAGTAGTGCAGATGCAGTTCTTCCACATCTTAAGCTACAGACAGTCTGTTCAGTAGTAGAAATGCTATTGATACTTTTACTGAAGTACTCTGCCTCTGCACAAAATGACCTTTCCAAACAAAACATTTCCAAGAAGCTTAATCACCAAGAAATTAAATATAAAATGGGAGAAATCTGGAGGACAGATGATAACTTATGTACAGCAGCAGTTTCTAACAAGTTCATGAGACTCAACTGTATAACAAAAAGTCAGAACTCAGTCCCCAGTAACTGTATGACATAGAAACAAGTAACAACTCAAGTTAGGAAGGACTTCAGAAGATGCACACTTCAGCCTCCTTGCATCAGTGTGATTTCAAATTTACTTGCAACACCACAGGGAAAGGTAATGCTGACAAGTTCAAAGTAGCAGCTTCAGTGAGGAGGCAAAGTGTTCAACCAAAAGTCTGTAGTACCAATACTGATTTGACTGTTGGTGGCTATGAACAGACAAAGAGAT
Source organism: Pithys albifrons albifrons (assembly GCF_047495875.1). Taxonomy (NCBI): domain Eukaryota; kingdom Metazoa; phylum Chordata; class Aves; order Passeriformes; family Thamnophilidae; genus Pithys; species Pithys albifrons. Next base: position 48,446,198 of record NC_092462.1, on the reverse strand, counting down.
GACAGGAGAAAAAGAGAGAATAATGCACTGCTTTCCAAAGCTGCTCTTCAGTTTGCTCAGTTTTTACAGTAAGGCTAGTTAGTGTGGTGTGGACTACTTGAGGACTAAGGTCTGCTAGAGTATGCTACAAGAGACTGAGCAGAGACTGAGAAGGAAAAAACTTACTGGATCTAGCACTTTAAAATGTAACAGAAGTTACTTAGTACAGTTGTGTGTTATCCACAGAGAAGTCACTGCTTTCTGACTCAGGAAATGGGTTAGGACCTCGCATGGTTTCTCTGCTTGGGATGAGATGCCAGGCAATCCTTCCTAGTCATTCCAGAATAATTGATAAATGCAATTTCAACCTTGGCAGCGATTTTGGAGTTTGAAAGAGTTTGATCACTTGATAATCATTACCTTAGAGCAGCAACATATTGTCTTAAATACAGGTAATGGTTTATTCTATCAATGCCAAAATGCTGGATATCTCTCAGAACAATCACCTATGCATGTCTGAAAATTATCTTGATCTCTAAAATTTTTTTTAGCAGTTAAGAGCATACTAGGAGCAGAACTGAAATTCAGAATAAAAGACTTTTCTAGATAATTTTAGGATGAGACACAAAATAAGAAATGTACAACAGAAGAGTTTTGAAACCTTTGGCCCTCTATGGACTCTAAGCACTCATTGTGCAAAGCACACACCTAGCTTTTAATATACACATAAGTTCTAATCAAGAAGGCACTTGAGTAGAAGCTTAAAGATAAGCACACAAGTCTCTTTGTTGACAATTATTATTCTGCAGCAATTCTTCTAAATGAAAAGGTAATCAACTGTTTTCCCCCAGAGATTATTTATATTTTCTTTCAAACACACACATTGAAAGAGAAAGTGAGTAAAACAAAGTACATTAATGTATATTTTCTCATTAGAGAAAACATTCAGTTTAAAGTATTTTTCTTCTGCTTAGGCAAAGTTCAAACCCAAATGTTATTCTATTTTTCTGTACCAATTAGACTTGGAAATTTTAGCAGCTACACAGAACTATCTGCCAAAAAGATCCATTCATTTACCTTAGACAGTGTGTAATCGATGTGTTCTGCTCCACATCAACAGAAAGGTCAAGAAAATCTTCATCTTTGCTACTAACCTGTTGCAAAAAATATACATGTAAAACAGAGATGCCATACATCTAAATGCTGTTTATATCTCTAGCAAACACTAAAGGATAGAACAACTTCTGCAAAAATAAATTACTCAAAAATAAATAATTTCAATGCTTTTATTTTTTTTTCTAGTTCAGTGTGACTGTATTTATTAGTAATTCTACCAATCCAGATTTCATATAATTTAACTTCTGTCTGTTCCACTTATCCAATCCCACCAACCATGGACCAGTGATGACAGCCTACGGTTCACTAAAGGTCAACCATCATCCCCTGTATAGCTGTGATTGGTGCATTACATTCATCCCCCTCAGTCTACTGTCTTATTTTACTGGAATTTTGTTTATACTTTGTATAATGTATTAGATAATATAATCACAGTTTATTCCTATATAATTATTTTCACTACTAAGGATGTAATGAAGATATTTTCCAAATATGCCTCTGTCAAGAAAGACCGTATTTAACTGTGTTATCTTTTCTTTCCAGTGAAGCATTCAAAAGGTTGGGTTTATATTTCTGGTTGACACAGCTGCATTTTCTTATTGAATATTCTCCCTGGTCAATACTATTGACTAAAACATTTAAAGATTGGAGGTAAAAATGACAAAATGATAATATTTTTCAGAATTATTTTGATATTGCCAATCTCTTTTTTAGACAGAAGTAGAGAGAAAAAAGTATAATGAGTTTTTATTTAAAAAATTCAGGCCAGGTATTTTCAGACTGACACACCCTGATTTTTACTTTAAAATTTATTTTTCATTAAGAGTGTTTAATCTTGAAGGTGAAGTAACAGTAACAAGAAAATCAGGCAAATGGATAATTCTTGTAGTATTTCAACTGAGTCAAAAGACTGCAGAATTATTTACTGCACATGAATTCAGTAATATTCATAACAACCAATTTTGTTTATAAAATGTTGCATGAACATCCCGTATTTTGCCTCCTATGGCTTCATTTCCTTAGAATAACTAAATCAGATGGTACAGTAGTGAAGTTCAAATCAAGAACACCCATGAGGGGTTGAATTCATCATTCTGGTGAAAGTCCCCCTTGCCCAGATTTTTGCAATTCTATGAATGTAATACTTTCAGCTCCTACTTGGAGATCCTATAAGCTTGGTGAATGCACCCCGTATCAGACTTGGATCCAGAGGAACACCTTCAGCAGGATGTATTTTGTTATTACCAAAGATGTGCAGAGGCTCATCACACACTCAATTGAAATGAGTAGCAGTTATTGAAACAAAATTCTTCCCTGAGACATGACTTGACCCACAGGGGACAGGAAGCCACAAAATTGGCAGCAGTCAACTGCAGTATAAATATACAGCTAAAATTTGAAAAATAAAGCAACAAAGCTTGAGAGAACATTGTGTCTCTACAGCTGAAACTAGAGTTCTGTCAGACACACTGTGTATCATGAAAGAGGTTAAATACTTGAAAAAGTCTTTGGCAAGTATAGTGTTTCATCTGAATACCTCAAAGAATCTAGAAATTTTGTTATTGATACCAGCATATAAAATATTTACTGAGAGGGAAGATGAGCTACTTAGAGCTAGAATAACACAGCCGAAAACTAAAGGTTGCTGAAAAACCAGATCAAACTGCACTCTTTGTAAGTGACAATAAGAACTGCTGGAATCTGAAGGATTCTTCATGCCCTGCTTATGAGTATTTTAGCAAAGGAGCATCTTTTAATTTGTTTTACTGATTCCTGAAGATTTCAATAATCCAAGAAAAACAAACTGGAAAAGTATCCTGAGTAGTAGGCAGTATTTCTGCATTCAGAGGAAGCTACAGACACTCTTTCCTGCAGCAGCAATACCTCGTGCTATATTTTTCCATAAAGCTTGATCACTTTGAATTACAAGTAGGGAATTGTGCAGTTTTGCTGTTACCCATGGACACATCCCCACTTCACTACAGTTTGTCTGAGTAAACACTAGACATTCATTTAGAATTAGGCCACAACCATTTAAAGAAGGTTGTCAGTTAAAAAAGAATCCTACCCTTTTACTTATTTTAACTTGCTACTATTACCTGGGGTTTTTAAATTGAAATAGATTAAATAATTAATTTTCAATATCTTTCTCATGTTTTCACTTATACAAGCTTGTTCCAAACTTGTTGCAACACGATTTTTCATGTTGACTGTCATTGTATCTCTTCTCCCCACTTCCCTCTTCTGCCCCAAGTCCCCGGAAAAGGAATATTTTCTTGGAATACAGATCTGTTCTTTATGGTTAAAAATACCAGAATAAGTTCTTTTACACATCTGGTATGACCTGGGCAGAGTTCATCTCACCTAACTTCAGCTATCTAATGATATTTAACCTCAGCTTGCTGTCTGAAGATACCTTCTCTGGGCACCTTCTCCCATCTTAACACAGCTAATCTAAAGTTGTGTTTTCTTTAGAGGAAGCCCTTGGTAGCAGTACTGATCTGAGTAAAACCACATTTTTCTTAGGCCAGAACAGTTTGTTGACCCAGTTCATAGCACTGCTGCACCAACAATTGCAACAGCTTGGTAATGCCATGGAGCCAGGATGAGCCGTATGGAAAAAAATACCTGGTACTCATAAAAACACTGTTCCAGGAAACAGCTTAGAGACAGATGGAGTTTCCTGCAGAAGGTCCTTTATAATCTCCATCATCTACAGAAGGAGTTGAGAAAACTAGTTCATATTTAATGCCTATCAACTTTACCAAACAAGGGTTAGGTGAGGTTAATTCCAAACCTTTTTGGAAGGTCAGTGTTGCTGTTTTCCTCAAACCAGATTTTTTTCCTGTGTCTGTGTTACTCTTTCATATAGCAGCCTCACAGGGACAATTTCAAAAAATTATTTCTTTTCTCTTTCAGTAGAAGAATGTGATTGAAAACCACAGAAATCAATAGCAGACTTGCAATCAAGTTTCCTAACTAAAACTAATTTTTACTTGTACTTCAAACATAAGATATTCCAAACTGACATTTAACCTCTAGAAAATATTAGGGAGATAAAATAAAACAGTTTGTTAATAATGAACAGGCTGTATACCAGTCACATTTTAAGACTGAATTAACATAAATTCATCTTCACATTTCACTTATTCATTGAATATGATGTGAATACCTTGCCTCAAAGTTACAGTAATAGGGAAGGGTGTTGATTCACTTGCAAGAATTGTAACTGCAGAGATATGTATTAGGACAGCAAAACCTGGCATATGTTAGCCAAGTAATGCTTAGAAAAATAAATTTTTAGAAAAGAATATACTCACTTCAAGAAGTAAATTCTACAGGAATATCCACAATTCTCAGATGTCTGAAAAGATTCATATATTTATATATATAAAATGCATCTATCTATTAATGGGCAACAACAACAAAAAAAAATTTATCCCAATGCTTACGGTTTCACAGTTCAAACATCTAGTTTCGTTAGTCAGTGTTCCCTGAAAAATTTCATGCACCCAGGTAAGTTCTTGTTTATTGTTCTCTTCAGCTTCATTCATGTTGCCATTTTTCAGTTTCCCATTTTGCTTTTCCTGTTTCTTTTCCTCCTGCAAAATGTCTGCAATGGTGTTGAGCAGGTAATTTAAAAACTCATGTGCATCCTGCTGCATGTAGTTGTCAAAGAGATCTGTGAAGGAGAGAGTCAAGATTTGTACAGCAGAATATATCCTTTTCTTCAAGAAAGAAAATTATTTTTTTCCCAAATACATTTCCTGACCATTGCTCAGCAAAGTATTAGAATCATGCCAAAGAAGGCTAGTTTTGCAGCCAGTCATCCTGGCTTCAGTGAAGGTACTTTGGGAGAAAGCTTCCACTCACCTAACTTTAGCTGTCTGGAAGGTTACGCTTGTTGGAGCTGGGTGTGTAGACTCTCATTACACTCAATGAAGAAAGCAAGAGGGTGACTCATCCCAAATGATTTCCTTACACTAGATGCCTAACTGTAGGCAGCACTGACTCCCATTCATATATTCCAAGTCCCTTAGACACTTAGGAACATTGCAGAGTTTTGACAGTAAGACACATGCCCAGGAAAACTAAAGACCTTGTATGCTGACATAGTAGTGTATTCTGTGTGGCCAGGATGGAGTTATCTTTCCCATACCTTAGCCCATAAGGTGCTGTGCTTTGTATAAGTGGCTAAAAATCTGTTGATAATGAACCAGTGTTTTAGTTGATGCTGAGCAGTGCCCACACAGCATTAAGGTGGTCTCTCCAACTCTCCTCCTCCCCAAAGGCTAGTAGGCTGGGTATGGGAAAGAGGTTGGGAAGGGGACATAGCTAAGGCAGCTGATCTAAACTGGCCAAAGGGATATTCTATGCCATGAGACTCCATATTCAGCAATAAAATGTTAAAGAAATATGGAAGAGATGGGGGAGGGGCAGGAGTGCATTCATTTTTAAGATATGTCTTCCAAAGAAACATCAATGCATGCCAAGGCCCTGCTTCCCAGGGAGATGCTGGGAATCATCTGCTGGTGGGAGGTAGAGAACAAATGTCCTTTAGTTTTGCTTTGCTTCTACAAGTGATTTTTGCTTCTCTGCTTTTTCTTTTTCTAATTGAACTGCTTTTTTCTCAACACACAAGTTTTTTTCATCTTATTTTCTCTCCTTGTCCTGCTAAGGTGGGGAGTGAGAGACAGGCTTGGTAGGCACCTGGCAGCCAGTCGCGGTTAATGTACCTCAAGTAGTAACAATAACACCATCTAAAAAAGCTCATTTTTCACACACAAGTCTGATGAGCAGAGACTTGTCCTCTTCCATAAGAAATGCTTGCAGGAGGAGGAGGGAATGTCCCACTGCTGATTTAGTACAGATTTTTCCAGTGAAGGCTTAACTTGCCCACCATGTCAAAGAAAAAAAGAATCTGTGTTCCCACAAATGTGTATTTTTATTCCCCTGCTCCTGAAAAATCTCACATAGATTTCCTCAGAAAATATTGTACAGAACCTTCAGCCTTGTAGTGTCTAGCTTGGACATATGAGCAGGTTAAAACATGCTGACTCTAGCCCTAATTTAAAAAAGCTGAAAACATAAGATCCAGTCTTTAAAAGTGATCCCCAACAGTGTGGGGGCATTTATCACTAGATGACTCAGAGTTAACTTTGTCACAATTTCAAGCGTCTGCTCTGAAATGAACAGTCTGCCCATTTATATGCTGTCACCAGGAAGCAATTTCTTTCAGGTGTTTCACTCCTACTTTGTCTCTTCTTTTCAAGCTCCTTGGTTTCTAAGCATACCACCCACACAGATATGAGCCTGGGCCAAAATGGAGCTGTGTGGCAGGCTTTTCTATCTCAAGATGTTCCTCATATCCCTTGGACAGAAGTACTACAAGATTAGGCATATGCTATTGCCAACCTAATGCTCAAAAGGTGTTTGATGCTTCACAAAGCAAGACTGTGTCCACCACTTCCAAGAACAAGAGCAGCAGTTGATGTGCAGTGAACGGTACACCCCAAATACATCCAGTTGCTTATCCTTCAGGGTGTTCTGGAGTAGTGGTGCTTGTAGCACTCCTAGGTCACACAGCTTCTATAGTGGCAATTGCCCTCAGTGTTTTTCTCTGCCATACTCCACAAAAAAAGGATTTTAAAAATTACAGCAGTGTCACCCTATACCCAGCACTGGCTCACTGTACAGTATGGTCTGTCCCACCATGCTGTGTAAACATGATTAACTCATACACCTCTGGGAGCATATGAAACCTGGTATGGTTATTTCAAGTATAATGTAATGTACAAAGATACTAAAATATTAATATCTAAACCCCACAAAGTACTAAAAGCAATTTACAAGTCTAACCTGTACATCTGATTTCTATGATCCCATTGCCCAACATATATTTATACTTTCTGATCAATGCATGAATATCTTAGAGGACTCCAGTTTTACACTTACCGTTCTCTTTTCGTAACCTTGATATGAACTTCTTTGGTGGAATAACTCCAACTTTTTTCTTCTGAGTAGCAATACTGTGGAAAAGATCTGCCAGGCAAGTCAAGAGATTTTCCTTCTTTTTCTGTTGGGCCTTGTATGATAATACATTTTCCCGAAATGGCCGACAAAAATACAATGCCTGCAGCACGGAGTTACAGTAGCAGGTGTTCCCAAACTGCCATGTAAAATTAAAAACAAGCTTAATCCCTGAACATCACAATAATATTGATTGCTTCACTCAGCTTCTGACTTCTGTATCCCTGCCACAAAGCAGCCATTTTTGCATGCAGTGGCTGTAGAAATATATTTCCACACTCACTCCTGACAATTCATAGAAAAAACTATGGTGTTCTAAATTAACTAGGATATAAAGTGACGGTTTCCACTTGCAAGAGATATATTTATTGTAGTGGATCTTGTTAGGTTTGTTTCTATATAATAATATGCTCCTCCTGGGCTCTATCTTACTGCTCAGTAGCAGAAGGACCAATGTTTTCAGTAGAAAGAATTACTGTATCTGTGTTATTTATATGGGAATAAACAAGTGATTAAACAGCCTTCTTACTCATTCTCTCTTTAGTCAAATAAAAGAGCTCCTCCTAAGAGTTCCCAATATAGAATGCTGAACCTAAGCTTGTACATACTTCCATCACTTCCTTCCTGCCATTTAATGGCTAAAATAGACTTTTAACTTTATTGAAGTGTAAGTTCTAATCCCTAGAAACATTCATAGAATAGTAAACTGTTCTCTCTGAGGGTGTATGAAGCTGTCTTCAAACATCTGATACAGTTTTGCAATCTACTTTGCCTAAAATTGGAACCTGAGCAGCATTAAAAAAAAGACAGCCTTACCTTAGAATAAGATTGGTAAGAGTCAGGGAGAGAGAAAAACCAAACCAAACAAACGAAAACAAGAAACAAAGCAAAGTTCAAGTAACATCAAAACTGCAGTTCTGTATATGATTTGCCTACTGAACATGGTACTTACATTGACCAATCCAAAGTAGTGTTCATTGATTGGAAACTGCTCTGGGCCAATGTCTTTTTCCAGAGCAGAGGCATTGGTGCCCTATACAAATTAAAAAAAAAAAAGGCAAGAAATTATTTCGAATACTAAGGTTCTAAAATAAAATTACAGAGAGTATCAAGAGAGAAAATATTTTTTCTTTCAGCTAGGATTAGCCAAGCTAATTTTGTGTTACTAATTGGCAAGCATGACAGTCTCATGAGGCAATAAAAGTATTTGCCAGTCTAGGTGGCGGAACTGGCCCAGCATGACCCTCTAGTAACGGCTGATTAGAAGTGAACAGGTCACAACAACAGTGGTTCTTCCCACACCCAACACCCTGTTATTTTTATTGTGTACATGGACACCTGGATTCCATTACTCACTTGCCTTATAAAGATCCTAGTCGATCTTAAGCACAACCATAAAAGTTATCTTGGCTAAACCAATTCCTAGATTTAAGGCATGTTTTCTCAATATTAATGAAACTACTCTGAATCCCTTTTAATTAATCATCAGCCTGTAAAAATACTTGAGCTTCAGACTGGCACACAGTTACAGTAACATCACAGATGTTAAAAGCAAGTGTAATATACCTGTCATTTTGTCCTATCTAACATCAAAGGGCACATAAAACCAAACACTGTTAGACCTCTTAGTCACTACCTCAGTGTGGCAAGTTATGTTTAGCTGTATCTTCACTCCAAAAGCAAAGCCTTTGATGTAACTGCTGGTCTATGCAGTTTTACTATATTAAAAGGCCCATTTTTAAACAAGTTTAATTTACCAAGCAAGCAAGATAGATTGCTGTCAAATGTGTCACCACTCCTACTCACTCTCTAAGCCTGGCTCTATCCTCTCAAGTTCCTCTTTTCAGATGCTTATATGAGTTCCCCTCTCAGTGGTCCCTTCTCAAGGCTGAGCAGATCCAGCTTCCTCTTAAGAGAGATGCTCCAATACCTTAATCATCTTTGTCACCCTACACTGGACCCACTGCAGGAGATCCATGTCTCTCTCATCCTGAAGAGCTCAGAATTGGACACAGCACTCCAGATGTGGCCTCACTAGGGCTGAGTAGAGGTGCAGGATCACCTCCTTTGACCTGCTGGCAATGCTCTTCCTAATGCACCCCTGGATACCATTGGCCTTCTCTGCCACAAGATCACACTGCTGGCTCATGGACAGCTTGTTGTCCAACAGGGACCTCAGGTCCTTCTCCACAGAGCTGCTTTCCAGCAGGTCAGCCCCCAGCCTGTACCGGTGCACAGGATTATTCCTCCTCAGGTGCAGGACCTTGCATTTGCCTTTGTTGAATTTCAAAAGGCTCTTCTCTGCCCATGTCTCCAACCTGTCAAGGTCCTTTTGAAGGGCTGCACAGCCCTCTGGGAGATCAGCCACCACCCCCAGCTTTGTGTCATCAGAAAACTTACTGAGTTGGCACCTGCCCCTTCATCCAAGTCATTGATGGATAAGTTAAACAATCCTGGGCCCAGTATTGAACCTTGAGGGGATACCACGAGTGACAGGCCTGCCAGTAGACCCTGTGTCACTGATAACAGCTCTCTGAGATCTGCTGTTCAGCCGGTTCTTAATCCACCTCAATGTCCACTCATCCAGTCTACACTGCCCGAGTTTGCCTATGAGGACATTGTGAGAGATAGTGTTGAAAGTCTTGCTGAAGTCAAGGGAGGCATTTACTCAGACTTCATCAGCTAAAATTTTCAAAGTAACTGGTAATCAGAGTCAGTAATTCTGATGTCCCTTAGCCATCTCCCCAAGGCCTGATTTTTGTTTCCTTACTGCACCTATCATCACCACTGCTTGCTCTATTAGATTATTATTTCATGTCCGCTCATTAAAGGAAGATTATTTTAGTCAACAGAATCAGCAGTGTGAAACTCAGCACAGATGCTCTTTGAGAATTTACAAGCCTTGAAAGTAAAACATGTTCTTCGAGTTGGCAGGTTCCAGAAAAGCTCCAAAGATTTCGTATTTCACATTCCCTTCTCAGGTCTTTTTCCATTCTCCCCCTTCCTGTCACATACACAAGAGTTCATTGCTCAGACCAAGTGTATGTTGTTTCCCAGACAATCCCCTTGAGATTGAAGTGCTTTACAAGCATAAGGTTTCATGCAAAGCTTTAATAAGGGATACCTTATTTGTTCTCACCAGACTCTGCCAAACTTCAGTGAGAAACTTGGAAAAAAGGAATAATCGATATAAAGCAATTATTGGCTACCTTTCAACAGAGATGACAGAGTGATTATTATGTAAGCCCCATATGAAGATGGGTTTAATTGCTAGGAAAGTCATCCCTGTCAAAGATGCAGAGATTCAGCAAAGCATCTGATGTCCCAAGAGAGAAGAAACTGATAGACATTTGCCTGTCTGATATTAGCAGTGAAGCAGACAGCCATTGTTACCCTCAGAACCTTGTCTGATAAAAGAAAAACACGACTATAGAAGATTAATGCAGCTTCTGAGGAAAACCATCCTCATATTGCTACTCATTGTACAGCATTCAGATCAAAGCAAAGGTTTTCTTTAATTACACTTTTAGCATTACAATCAAGTTCCCTAATGTAAGAATGAAATGGGTTTTTTTCCAGTTTTGTTGAAAGCATTCTCCACACTGAAATAAATTCTCCCTCTACAGTTCATGGAAAATATTATCTCTAAAAAGTAACCTCCTATTCTTTCATAAACTACAGGTATATGCTGTTAGACAAATAGAATGCAAGTGCTCTGCTACTTAGTTGTTCCTACATTACTCATTTGCCTTTCCTCCAAGTCCAGGGTATGTTACTTTAGAGGATGCCAGATGGCTTGACAAATCCTTTCTAGCATCTATATTTTCTCATAAATATTGTGAGAAAGAGCAAGAATCAGGATTTGCTAATTAAAATTATCACTGAAAACCAAACAAATTAATGATGTGCACTAACTGATCTTCATATAAAAACTCTACATTGCATGAAAATTTCTGCAGTGCACACTGTTGAAAAAACATATGCTTAGTAACAGCTCATCATGGAGCTTTAGCTCTCCAAAACCAGGCTGTTACAAATATAAAATGAAGTACTGTGTGCCAATGACCCAAAAAACAGAGGCTAAATTCAATCTTTGGGTAAGCTGATATGACTCCCTTGGACTTCATTAGGAGTTGTGCCTTCTTATATCAAGGGCAATTTCAGTTTGGTTTATTTAAAGGTCCCCAAAAAGATACTATTAAATTAATAGCAAAAGAAGGCTAAGAAAACATGTAAGAAGCACAGAGACCCAATATTTCAAAGAAGGATATATTTCTTACATGAAGAAAAAAAATGTAGGCATACTACTTTGTAAATTCAAACCATGTCACATTGCATATATACATTACATGTTTTGCATATGAAGTATCTTCAATAAGCAGTTGGTATGATGGCAGAAGAAGGAAATTTTTCCAACCAAAGTATACCAGAAACAGTACACCCAAGCCAAGCTTAAATAGGAAAAAATATGTTATTGGAGATGGGTTAAAGATGATTCAGAATTCAGTTTAAACCAGCCATATCAAATACAGAAATATTTGTCTATTGAGGTTAATCTACAACAAAAATAAACCATGACTATTTAACACAGTGTTAAGCATGCTGGTACTTGTTCCCACTGCCAGCAAGACATTTTCACTTCTACAGTGAAAACCTGCTCAGACATTTTAATGCAACCCACTGTCTATGGTTTAATAAATGGGTTTGTGCTTCAGCTAGAAGAAATATTCTGCCAGAGCTGAATGTACTGTAGTTCTATAAAAATCGGCAAGAGTGGCAGTGCACCCACAGAGCCTGAAATGAGGAGAGGCTGCATAAGTCAATGAAGTGAGATTTGGGAGTATAAAATAAATTCATATCGGAGTATAGAGATGATAAAGGAGACTGGCTCCTTCTTAAAAGAATACACTAATGAAGGAAATGCAATGAAGTTACTGTGGTAGCCAGACCTTTTGAGAATGAGAAATAGGTCAATGTGGAAACTCCTACTATGTATTCTGTGGTGCTGGTGAACCTTGATTTCTCAGAAGTTTCACCACTTAATTAAACAATCACTATTCAACACTTTTAAAATGGCAAAGACATACAGCATTGCTCCAAAAATATTCTGGCCATACGACCTCTTCTTATTTTGCTCTAGGCCTTCTAAAGGGTAAGACTGCCAGTTTTCTTTTCAGCTGAAATTTATGATAATGTTGCTAAGAGTTTAATTTTTGCCTTGCATCACATGAAACAGATTAAGTAAAAAAAAACAACCAAAAAAACCACAAATGAAAACAAACACTCCTGCTGTTCCTTTACACTTCAGCACGTAAACAAAATAACAGTTCAGGGGAAAAAAAGACATCAGATTAGACCACTAAATCACATGTAGCAAAGTAACCTAAATACAATTATGCTAGGAGGATGAGAAATGGAATAGAGCTAATACAAAAGATACTGTCATCAGAAGACAGCAAATCAGACTATACTTTGTACTGTGACAGAGCTATAAAAATGGCACTAACTTTCTGGAAATATGAATGTGTTTAATTTAAAGTGAATGAATGCAGTAAAGAAATTAGGATTTTTCATAAGCCACCTATTAAATGGTATCACTAAATAAATAAACCCAGTATGAATAAACAACAAAAAAAAGACAAAATAAGAAATAAGAATAAACATCTTGTTCACAGAAAACCTAAAAAATATAAGGAAAAACCTCATCGAATTATGAAAACAGAAATTTAACAACTATATAAAGAACAAGAAACGAGTGAAGGAAAATGACTGGTCCATGACACAGTATTTCAGATCATATACAGCTATGAACTAGATCTTTTTTTCCTTAGTATTCACAGAAAGTGAGAGCAGCATGCTAGAAATAGAGCTGTTTCCCGAAGGGAGAAACTGAAGACTTAAGACAAACTAATGGTGATGTTTGGGCTGGTAGAGGAAAAATTAGCATAAAAATAGTAATGGCTTTGGGGCTAGGCAGCCTGAGTTTCAGGATTTTGGAAGGCACAGAATATGGGAGGAAAGGGAAAAAGAAGATAAAGAAAGATGTGAAAGGCCTCCTAACCAACAAATGGCAGTGATGGATAACTCAAATGAGAGGAGGCAACTGTACATAAAATTCAAAATTAACTCCCAGAGCAAGCAATATGATGGCATGCGGCACACACATATGCAGGTGCCTTCAATAGACGCATCCCTGTCCTCAGTGCTGGACTTTGGCTATCCTCAGGAACAGCCTCAACTTCCAGAGGGATATGGTGAGTCATTGAAATAGCTGATCCAGCCTTCTTACAAATTCATTGATATTAAATACCAAACCTGAAATGTAAATGATGATTGAATTTAACCAGATTACCTCTCTTTTCCTCCTGCAAAGAAATACTTTATTGTTTCTCCAGCAATGCTGTTTTGGGTCTTTGACACCACAAAATAAAAGAGGAAAGAGAGAAAACATATAGGACATCATAGCAAAAGGATATTGACTGACTGAAAAAACACTGAAAAAACATATTTTTGTAGGAAAGATGATCTAAGAAAATGTATCTGAATCAATAATTTTGTGCATTTCTTCCAGAGAGTTTTCTGATCATTAAGACAAATTGTAAGCATTTGAAAGGAGATGTCTTAACCTGGATTTTTTTTGCTGGATGCACTAAACTATCTCTAATCAGAGATCTAAGTATCACATATTCCAAAAATAAATTCTGCTCTTAACTCTGTGGTTACCAAGAAACAGGTGAAAACTGAGAGGCCTGAAATCCTGAACCACTTGAAATCTTGGGCAAAGTGTTTAAGGTACTCAGTCTTAGGTAGCTTATAAAAAATCATTTTCTCAAAGCACAAAGCAACCAAGTACTGTAAGAGATTCTAGTGAAGTGTTAGAAGTTTAGTATCTAAATCTGTATTTTTTTAAAAACATTGACCATTAAAGTTTCTAGGATTATACAATTTTTATCAAATTGAAACTCAGTATTCTCTCATGAATCTGTCTGCATTACCAGCTTAATTGCTTTTGGATTAGTAGCACTCAGGCTTTTGTTGGAACAAATAGCAAACCCATTGTTTTTGACCAATTTCCTTCTTAAGAACACATAACCTCAAGATGGCCTCAGAAGTCAAAAAGAGATTGAGTTTTGCTTACAGGCTATAATTTCTTCAATAATATTTTTGCCTGGGCACTTAGACTGCATATGTGGTGTCTCAGAGCATCCTAAAAGCAAGGAACCTTCTAGACTTAATCACAGCTGCACCAGCTGGAATATTCTTTGATAACCTGGAGACAGAAGTAAGAATATCTTAATTAAATCTCTACATAACATGAGTTATGAGGGGCGCAGTTATGTTGCAGAACAGGTTTAGAATTCGAAATTATTTTTGGCAATGTTTTTCTTTTAGAGAAATGGTCTGAAGAGCTGAGACAAATGCAAGATTCTGAACATGAGGAGAAGAATGACCTGTACATGTACAGAATGGGAAATGGCTGACTAAGGGAGTAGTCAGGTGTTTTTGTTTGTTGTTTTTTTTTTAAATAATAAAAAGAAAGAAAAAATAAGTCTGTGTGTAGTATAAGATGAGTAAGTCATGGATATGCAGTGTTAAAAAAAATCCTGAAAAACACAACAAGAAATGTTGACAACATAATGAAATTCTTAGATTGGAGCCTACAAAGGGAGTTTACAAAGTTCTTATAGAAATTTTCATGTTTAACTTGTCACTGGTAAGACTTCAGACAGGATCTTAAGTCCTGGTTTGGATGCCTGGTTTAAAAGAAGATAAAAATAACTGAAAAGAATTCAAAAAAGGCAGTAACAATGAAAAACTCAGCTCTAAAGAAATGTGACCTGTAAAAAAGGTCTGAATGGGGTTTAGTTGCGTAAGACAGAAAAGGCTGAGACAGAGTATGACAAAGGGTTTCGGATCTTATACAGCTATGAACTCGATTGACTAGATTAGTCTACAGTTTGTTACAGAAGGAAACTAGCCTGTTCTCAATCTCAAAGGTGGACAGGATGAGAACTATTAAGCTCAAATTACTGTAACATAGATACTCATAAGATACTAGGAAATGTGATGTAGACACCATCACTAGAAATCTCCAAGTTTGACTGATGTATATCAGAAGCAACACAGGTTTATCTAATGGAATTTCAGTGGACAGTTGGAGACTTTATTGTCCTAGGACAGTTTAGATGCACATATTACTAGGTCAGTCATTAATTCTGAAATCAAAAAATCAAATAACTGGAAGACACAATATCCAGTAATGGCTGGTTCAAAACCCTCAGCACAACAGCCTTCTCTGAAAAGGCTGAGCAAACCCAAGAACATGCTTACAATGGAGTCCTGATGATGGAGATGCAAACTCATTTCTTTCCCAGAGGCACTAACACACTTCATTGTTGAGTACATAATATACATATACATATATATATATATGCATGTAAGAGAATCTACCAAAGAGCCAGCCAAGGACATTTTCTGAGGCTAAAGGAAGACCAGCAGAAGACACTTTCCTGACTGCTTCTCTGACTGGCCATGACTTGCTGTCCTGGGTTACACAAAAGTTCTACTATTCACCTTTTCTTTTTTTTCCTCCAAATGCTGCTTTTTGGTGGTTTGCCTCCTCTAAAGAGACTGAACTGCTTCTGATTATTGACTCAGACACGTGACCACCTGCAGTGACTGCCCAGGTGCTGTAAGAGACTGGACTATTGGTGCTCATGGCTTGGTC
This sequence comes from Pithys albifrons albifrons, assembly GCF_047495875.1. Taxonomy (NCBI): domain Eukaryota; kingdom Metazoa; phylum Chordata; class Aves; order Passeriformes; family Thamnophilidae; genus Pithys; species Pithys albifrons. The sequence goes on along the minus strand of NC_092462.1, from coordinate 48,430,345 downwards.
AGCAGTATGCTTTGCTGCCAATGTGCAGAGGGGCCACCCAGGTCAAGGGCTGAAGTTGTGCACATTCTACACCTCTGAGTACAAGCTGGGTGTTCAATAAGGTAAGGAAAAAGGCAAATCCTGTGAGGTGAGGCAGCGTTCCTTTTTCCTTACACATATGACTCAGCTGTGACAACTCTCTGGTACATTCACACGTAGCCTGAAGGTTTTCATCTCTTCTTGATAAGCCATAATGGGCTGTGGTGGACTCAGCTGCACCGATGTAAGAGACAGTGCAACATCTTAAAACACTCCTGAAGTATCCCATTACTCCCAATATTGCATCACCCAAAGTAAGAATCTCCACTGCAAGAGAGATCCCTAAGCATATGTAACTCTGAGTTTCGGGGTTTCCCTCATCACCCAGGGCTTCCACCACCACCTCGACAGGTCCAGACTGTGCCCAGCGCTTTGACCAATGAACACCAAAACTGTAACAACCAAGTCTCATTGCTGCATCCAACGGGTGTCTTGTAGGTCCCTCCAGTCACTTGGGTGGTCTGCAGCCCAGTTCCGGCTGCCTGTACCGGCACCGCAGTCTCCCTGCAGTGCTACACAAGCACCTGATGGTATTGAATCCCAGCTATCCACTGTTTCCTGTCAGTGCTGACTCTCCAACCATTCCTGCCAAGTTTTCTGGGTGTGGGGGCTGGGAGAGGTCGGCCACCATCTCAATTTGATCCAGTGGGCAGAATTTGGGAAAGTTTCTCCTCATCAGTTGGTTTAACCCAGTTTTATCAGTATTGTTATCAGCATTCTTCTTGGTAAAGAGTAACTTTTTCAATTACATTTGGGTATATGTAGTCCCTCTATATATATTGGACAAAACCGGGATATTGAATTCAAGGGAGGAGACTTCTGTCCAAGGTCTCCACCCTTCCAAATTGTCTCAAACTGAGACACACTTCACAGACTGTGACTCTTCAAATCCATCTGAACCGAATCTCCTGCATTGCATTTGCCCACCACACAGTTAATCAGGGTCCAGAGTCTACTTTTAATCTCATTTCTTCCACAATTCAGACTCACTCAGCCTTGCTGAGCTATAATTAAGAGGTTCCTTTATTGAGGTATTTAACATAACCTCCAGTTTACTCTTAATTCAGCAACACAAAGCCAAAGACTACATGCATCTAAAAGAAACACATTGTAAACCACACATTTTATTAATGAACTGTCCTTTTGTGCTTATCTTATGAACAGCTAGTAACTGCATAATAACCACTTTAGCCATAAGAAAGGTATTCATGAAAGACAAGCACAGCCATTAGTCCAGCTTTTACATTGGAAATGATATATTAGCACTTTTCTCATTTTGCACATCCTATTCAGTCCAATGAAAAAACATCTTCTGTGGATTTTCTGTTTACCTTTTGATGGAATGCACATTTTCTGCTTGTCAGTCCAGTACCCGTTTGCCAGTCATACTCGAAAGTTTCTCATTACTTCAGAAAGGTATTACAATAATTAGACTTCACATTCTCTGTACTTTTCATTTTTTCTATATTATATATATATATATGTCATACTGAAATTGTGCACTCCTGAGACTATGCTTCTGAAATTGTTTTGCCTGAACTGTCTGTACTAATTTTTTTACAGATTCAAGAGATTTGTTTTCTTTTATCAATCTAAATATGCCATCAGATAGCTGTTTTACTGTCTTGGTATATATTATTCTGCCTTTATCTCTGTTTATGAGAAGATATAAAACACTGCAAGTTGTTCAAATTAATAAATCCAGTTCAAAGTCATCACTTCTGTAACCGAATACCATTCTTATTGTATGAAACAGAATGTTACCATTTTCATGGCTTTAAAATTGTAAATTTTTTTATGTCAAGCATTTTCCAAATCTATGTTTGTAGTTTTGAGTTTTCATTCTGCCAATGCTCTCTATGCAAACAAATCCTGCAATAAGTCTCTAAAATCATGCTATTTAAACCAAAACAACCACAAAAAAATCCAACATTTATTCTTGTTTCCAGAATGTAGAGACTCCTAGGCTTCTCAGATGATACCTTGTATCAAAAGCAAACTCAATGTGTTCAGAATATCCCATTTATTAAATTGACAGGACAGTTTGAAGGGTAGATCAGATTATCTGAAATATTATTACAAAATTCCAAGAGGATTAATACTTGTTCTCAACAGAATTCTGTAAGAGAAAAATATGTTTCACAGAACCTGTTAGCCAAATCTGTAAAAATATATGTCAATACATTCTGAAATCATAAAATTGATTGGGTTGGAAAAGACCTCTGAGATCATCGAGTCCAACCCTTGGTCCAACTCCAGTCCATTTACCAGATCATGGCACTCAGTGCCATGTCCAATCTGCATTTAAAAATCTCCAGGGATGGTGAATCCACTACCTCTCTGGGCAGGCCATTCCAATTCCTGATTACTCTCTCTGTAAAGAATTTTTTTCTGATATCCAACTTAAATTTCCCCTGGCAGAGCTTAAGCCCGTGCCCTCTTGTCCTATTGCTGAGTGCCTGGGAGAAGAGACCAGCCTCTACCTGGCTAGAACTTCCCTTCAGGTAGTTATAGACAGTGATGAGGTCACCTCTGAGCCTCCTCTTCTCCAGGCTAAACATGGTTAGATGTCCTTCACTGCACATAACAGTACTATCCCTAGGCCACAGTGGCAGCATGAGCTGAACTCAGGACTGTACCTAAAGCTCATCAACAGAGAAACATGCTGCAGAATATTGCAGTAAGCAACAGCCTTTAAGTGCCAGCATGTCCCTCCACTTTTGAACCAGCATTTTGCACTTAGGTCATATGGGTATCTCACAGAACCAACAACCAAAGAGGATTACAGCACTGTAGGGGCTAAATCACATCCTGATTTAGTGGCTACAAGTGTTACAGGGCACCAGCCATTGGTATTCCCTCAAACAGGATTTCTTCAGTGTATCTTATGCTTCTTCACATCTACTGTACCTATCCTACATAAAAGATGACAACTGCCTATTGTATACATCTCTCTGTGGGGAACACAGTCTGCAGACAGAGTGAATGAGATTTTACAGTGTCTGAAAGGAAGGTAAGATGAACATCTTGGGGACTAGACCTCCCTTTTCAGGGAGCATGGCCATCATGCCCACATAATGGTCGCACCAATTCCTTCAGGCACAGTTGCCTTCATCCCCTCAGCCCCAGCATACAAGTTTTAGCTCTTGGTACTATTGTTATTATTATAATTCAGGGAATAAAACTGCTAAAAGACAATAGAGGATTTTTTTTCATTCCAGAAAATTGTACATTTAAATATTTACTATAAGCAAATGTGCCAAGTGGAAACTTTGCCCCTGTAATTTTTCTTACTGGTTAGCTCCTACTGTGTCTGTCTCAGCATGTGAGAGCTTATCCAGCAAATATATGGTACTAAATCTCTTTTGCAAGCAAGTTCAATACCATCCCTGGCTTCCTTGCTTCACTACACCTGTTTGATTCTTTCTGAAAAGACCAACCCTACTATCTTTAGGAGATCAAAACTGCTACCCAAGATACCAAACATCAGACAGTCAAATAGCACATATATATCCAAAATGCTGACTAGACAGGTTCTCTTGAGCTAAATTAATTCAACCAAATTTCAGCTATTTTTTCCCTGCAGGATATGAAAGCACTTGGGCACACACAAGAAACTTTGCCAAGAAAGAAATACTGTTGAAAATATAACCTATGTTGATATCAGAGAAGGATGAGTATTTCAGGGCCAATTACTCCCTCTGTCTCTCTTGCCCTGCTTCCCGCACCAGGGATCATCCTTCTTTTTTTTTCTTTTTTTTTTTTTTCCCCAGAAGTTAGCAAAAAAAAAAAATCTCTGTGAACACACTCAAGTGGAATGGGAATGAGAAAGGATAAGAAGATCAGGACACTTTTTTCATTACTGAGTTCAACCAGGTTAAAAAACTTATGAATATACAAATATGCATTATATACAAAAATAAATTATATTACCTAAGAATTATACAGCTATTTCTTAGTCCACAAATTGTAAGTAGCTCAGTTTTTCAAGTAGGATATTACAGTGCAGGAACAAGGTCTGGGGATTAACATCTTTGTCTCGTAGATTTCTATAGATGTCCTGTATCAAACTAGCACTGCAAATACCCAGGTTTTACATAGGCAAAAGGTTTATTTTTATATCTCTGTCCTTCTGGAAGGTTGTCATAGCTTCTCCTACAGACCACAGAGTTCAAGTCTGCCACCTCATCTAAGTGGACACCATTTTGGATGAGCCATAATGCAGTGTTGCCAACACTTGCAAGAATTTGGGCTCTTATAGCCCCAAATTCCTGTAGCTGACGGAAAATCTCCACTCTTTTTACCTAAAAGAACTTCCAATCCCTGTAGGTTACCCAGAAAAGACTAAATGTGACCAACACAGCATAGCACCTCTAAAAGTTAAGTACACAGACCCCAAGGAATATGTAGCCTTAAAACATCATTATCGTTAGAACAACTTCACCTTCTGTCACAGTACCATGAGCTAGAATTGCCTTGAATCATGAGTCCTTGCATGCCTTTTCTGCCTGAGGCTCTCATTCTTCCCTTAAGTCTCTCTATTTCTCAGAGGCTACTTTTGCAAGATATACTGCTGGCAACAGCTGAGCAGCACACCATTAGAACCACCTCATCAGTTTTGCTGTGAATCTGTTCAGTCTTTGAGTGAAGCATACTGCACACAAGTGCATCTTTCTGAAGCACACACAAGAAAATAATGGAATTCCTAATACTTTATGTCAATGCTAAGGTCTTACAACCACCTACGTGTCTGCAGCTCCCCTTCATGCGGTGCTCTTTTATACAGTTTGCAGGGCATCACATCCACCATTAATCAGAAGTAAAAACTGGAGCCTGCCTCAGAAGGAAGGTAAGTGCACTCAAGTTTTCTCCTCAGTCCTGTAGTTTCCTAAACCTCTCTTTGCAGTATCTCTGGCCCACTGGACTGGAAATCATTAAGAACAATAAAATGTTTGGAAAACTACCTGGTGAAGAAAGATGAGCACCCAGATTATTTAACTCCAAATCTGCATTTTGTATTAAGTTTTTTAAACTCCAGAACCAACTCTCCCTGTCTTCATTTCAGAATAGGCATTTCAAGGGGAGGTTTAAGTTAAAATTATGCATGGGATGTCCCAGGCTTCTGGGTGGAAACAAAAGACCGAGCCCACTTAAGTGGAAGTGTGGATGCGTGGAAGGGGGAGCAGGCTTGCAATCTGCACTCCCTCCCCCAGAGCACTGCTGCTGACCCCACAGGAGCCAGGCCTCTGGGGCTGTGCCTGTTGCCTTACCCTAGAGGTAGGCTCCATTCTCCAGGGCAGATGAATGGTATGTGTGGCATCACCAGCACAAGGCATGCTGGGGCACCACATGGAGGGAAGCTGCCAAATGTGTGTAGCTGCTCTTGAAGAACCTGGAAACAAGGGGGAAAAATACAGACTAAAACCACAAAATGTACAGAAATAGGCTTCTCTTCTGTTTGCATTGGGGTGCGTGCACACAACCATTTCTTTTGCAAGTTTCAAAAACCTAAACTCAGTCAAATGCTCAAAGTTTGTTAGGATTAAAAATAAACCCAAGTATAGTGCAGAAAGCATGCATTCAGCTGTTCCTGGGGAGGAAAGTAGCAACTTCTGAATATAACAAACAAAAATAATAATATTTCCTTATTCCTTCCTAATTGCCTAGTCTGGTTTAGAGAAAGCTCATTAATGAAAGAGTACTAAACAAGCAGCAGTCTCTTTGAGCTGCATGCAGTTCAAGTTAAACTCTGTCAGCTCTAAAGCCAAGACTTCCTAGAACTGGTACTGAGCATTGGGGTCCAAAGAAGTGCTATTAGGTATCTAAACATCCTCGTTTTCTGAGTAACCTGGGGAGCTCTTGGCCCTATGAGACCACAGGGTGCCTGCCTGGGACGGTTGAATGGGATCACTGACTTCATGTGGATTCAGAACCCAACTTTGGTCCTTTCGCGGGGTTATTAGGGCAGGAGGAAGGGCAGGAGGAGGCAGGGCGGGCCAGGGCTCCGTCTGCAAAGCGTGCCTCTCCGAGAGGCCCCGCACCCTCTCCGCACCTCCGTCCCTCCCCGGCCCACGCCCGGGCTGCGCCGGGAAAACTCCTCGGGACATCGTCATCCTCCGTTGGCCAACTCCACCCCAGGCACGTCCCGGCGTAGACTGCCCGGCTCCCCCGCCACCGCGACAAGGGACGGGGTCGCTCCATTCGGCTGCGCCCCCGGGGCAGCCCCCGGCCGGACCCCGCGGGGCTGCCGTACTGCCCGCGCCCCAGCCAGCACTCACCATATTACAGATGGAGGCGATATTTCTGACAGTCATTAGTCTAAAGGTTGCAGCGATCCCACACCGCCATCTTTATAAGGTGAAAACAGCCCCGCTCATGGTGGGAAGAGCGCAGCAAGGGATAGGGGGCGGCGGCGGCTCCTGCTCCGGGGCTGGATAAAGGCAAGAGGAGGGGACTGCACAGGCACCCTTTGCGCCCGCCGAGCAGTGAGAAGGACGGACCTTCTCGGCCTTCCTCCTGCGGGCGGGTCACCGGGAGCTTCAGCAGCGCGGGGAGAGCGGCCGCATCTCCGCTCCTTCCGCTGTGCCTCTCGCACGCTCCGCAGGGCCCCGGCTCCCCTGGAGCTCAGCCGCGCCTCTGCGCCAGCCGGCACCGCGCTAAGCTCTCCCTTCCTCCTCCTCCTCCTCCTCCTCTCCCTCCTCTCCTGGCGGCTGCCGCTCGCCGCTCCATCGCAGCGCCGCGCTCGCTGATGCGCTCTGACAGCGCCGGGGCAGGGAAGGGAGGGAAGGAAAGGAAGGAAGGTCAGAGGCAGCGCCCGGGCGGGCACCCCCCGGCGGAGCAGCCGCGGCCGCAGCCAACGCGCCGCGGGGCGCAGGGGGCGCGGGGGGGCTGCGCTCCGAGAGGGGCCTGGAACGGCCGCAAAGCTCGGGCCTCAGTGCGTACCAAATAATACCTTCAGGCAGTAGGGTGAAGGACAGGAAAGCAGAGTGCAGGCAGGAGGACGTGGATGCGTGGCATTGACGGCCGCACTGTGCTTTGGGACATGCTCCCTCCACCTAATTAGTTACACAGGAGCCCAGGCACTTGCAAACCTCAGAACAGTAGGCTGGAATGTAAGTTACTACCCACAGATGGTGCCTTGTATTACCATTCATGCAGATAGCATTTATCTTCACAAATGCTGCTTTGGGACTGCGTCCACACCACGTGTCCTTGTGCTCACTCACAAGTTCACAACATGTGGCACCGTTAATGCAGCAATCTGTTTTAATTCAAACACAAGCAAGTCGAGGTCCATGCCTTTCTCCAAAGTAGAGCAACATGAGTGTATTAAGTTTACATACGTGATAATTGGCACAAGGTTGTTAATAGCCAACTTGTGGTCACACAGCAAATCTCTGCAAAAAGCAAGAAGACAGTTCAGCTAGGGCAATCCTCACCTTAGAATTCCCCTTTTCCATAGTCGCTGTTTTCAGAAGCCTAAGGTCTGTTAATTGTTCCTCTGCTCTGTTGAGGAAATCATTCAAATGAAGAAACTGCTAACATTTTTTTTTACTTCATAATGCTGGAATATAGTAATTTTAGCCTATAGGAGCCTGGCTCCACAAGCTTTATTTGCAGGAAACATTCTGGAGCCAGTTTTTGTTTTTTTGGGGGGTTTTTGTTTTTTTTTTTTTTTTTTGTTATTATTTCAAGAGAAGGTCTATGATTATTAATAAAAATCTGGCATCAGCAGTAACATCTAAGGTTAAATTCCTGCCTTGAGAGCACTGTTAGGTAAGTGGCCTCAATCCAGCTCATTGTGGACAATGCCTACTTTATAGAAATAGGGTCAAATTTGGCATTAGTTGGCCTCCTGTTGACAGTTTCAGCAGAGAAACTCAAAATGGAGTTAGTTGTCACAGTGACAGAACTTTTTTTCCTCAGTAAGTTGGATTAGTTATATTAAATCACTGCAGACATTTGAAATATAGGATGGAGAAAGATTTTCAGACATAATGGTGTAAAGTCATCAGGGCCACTGAACTACTTCATAAATCCACAAATCACTATGCAAAAGCACCATCAAATAACATAACACTGAGAAAAGAATAAACTTTGGTATAATTCTGTTAAGTTCATGGGTTTACACTGTGTGTGAGTTTGATCCCAAGTGTTTAATTTGCTTAAAGTCAGAGGACTGGATTACAGGTAATATACAAGTTTTCTCAACACAAACAGGGCAAATGGGTATTAAGCTGATGTTTCCCTCAGTTTGCAGTGCATTTCTAAGTTGCCTGACAAGACTGGCTGGTACTGCACAGTACCTGGCTTTTAAATTCTTGTTCCTTTTATTTCAGAAGCCTAATAATATATTCCTTGCTGCAGCCCATTTATTCCAATTTACTGTAAAGGATCATACTTGCTGTCAGAAAAGTCATGGAGCAAACGAATGGGTTTGAAAGGTGATTAAAAGTTTACATGAAACAAGATGCAGTATCCATTTCTCTCACATATATTTTAATGTCAAGGACTTTCTTTCCATAATACAAACCCCAGAGAAATCATACAAAGTAGGAAAACAAAATGTAAGGAAAAGGTGGTATTCTCATAACTTTGTTTTCTCACTGATGCCAATTACTTGACTTCAGGGTAAATTTTCACTTAGTTTCTGTTTGTTAAACTTTTTTTTTCTTTAACATGAAATTAAATTCCTACTAGTTAAGCAATTGTTGGTTGTTGAAGGAAATGTTGGTAAACACACACACACATAATTCTGTGAAGAATTCAGTCTTGTTTTCCTTAATGCTAATATAAGCACTTCCATTTAAAGGGGGACACAGTTCATGTCTTATTTCTGAGGATTAATAATAAAAATAGAAAATAGTTGTGTTTATGTGTTGTTTTGATGAGACTTTAGACCTAACTTTTTTGCTCTTCAGTCAGATATCAAACTAGGAATGAAGAAACTTGCAGGCCTGAAACAGACTGGTGTGTGTCTTTGTTTTCTTCTGCTGTTGTCGTTTTCAGAACTAGAAACTTTATTTTTGTAATTTTTTTGAGATAAAAAAGTGTTAAGGATTGCAACAAATGCTAGTTACAAACATTATGGGAACTGCATAAATAACGAACAGTGCGCAATTGTTTTCACTCGAAAGGATTGCTCTGTATCTTCATAACAAACAACTAACCCTGTGTTTCTTCCAAGTGTTAGACAAAGAAAAGGAAAACAAAGGACTATTCATAATCTAAGAGTGGTTATATAATTTCTGTTGAAAAGTCAAAAAATATCTCCTGCATTTAATTTTAGATCCATCTTGGTCTCATCGGGCTACACACTTGAACATTTTTAATTTGCTACATAAAATACAAATCTGTCAATATCCTCTTTGGCTGGCACAGGCATGGACTTCCATAACATTTTCCATCTGAGTTTCTCAGAATACTTTGCAAGGGTTTGCTCAGACTTGTCAAATTATTGGGTGACAAGTTAATATTAGCTTCTTTTACAAAGTAAGAAAACAGGGAGCAGAAGTTTAGCAACTTGTCTGAAGTTATACAGGAAAGTTAGTAACAAATCTGGGACTAGAATATCTGCTCACTCTGTGCTAGAAAGAGGATATTGCATTTCCTCTCCAGAAATCTTGGAAAATTCCACAGAGGGTTCATTGATGTTTTTCTTGTAATAAACTCAGTTCCAGCAATGGGTAGTTATCAGTCAGTTTTGCTGAAAAGTGTTTGTAACAGAATCAAATTTAGGATATGTTTCCAGCCAATTGAAAGGTCATACAAATGGAAAAGGCAGATAAAACAATAATAAGGTTCTTGGCAATTATATAATAAGAATTAAAAGAGAATTCAGATACCTGAACTACTTTCAGTGCTGCCAAAATAGGTTTAGAATTTTGCACACCTTTTAAAAAAATATTTTGTATCTGATTTTAAATTATGTTCGACCAAAAATAGCAGTATATCTTTAGCACGATGGCAAACATGGAAACACAAGCATGAGGGATTAGGATTTTCCATGAAGCTTGGCCCTCATTTCAGAACAGACTGGGAGCTTTAGTACAATGCCAAATGCTGACTTGCAGGCCATGGATTGAGTCTGTGGTGTGTGGCTTATAACAGGGCCATGGAAAACACTCTATTTGCACCTGAAATTCTAATGGTAAGAGTGAGTTGCAGTCCACGAAGACTTCATGGAAATCCACAGAAAATGTGAGGAGTCTACAATCAAAAAATCAACCCAACTTTGGAATAGCTATTGTTCTTTAAGACTGTTGTCATCAAGGCAATCCCTGCCCAATATTTTCAAGTTATCTGAGAAATTATTTCTCTTAATTAAGATATTGTAAAACTTCATATTTTTGTGACAGTATTGCTTGTAAGGACTGTGAAGATAAGAAAAATTTGCATTAAATAGATCTCTGAATCTTGCTTATCTTTTTGCTGGTGTAAACATTATACTAATTGACAAATAGGGAATACTGTATCTTTCTTTTTCTCTGAAATTACTATTTCATGGAAGGAAACAAAACAAATTTACAGTATCTGACTTTTATTTTTTTGCCAGACCTCAGATCTGAAAGCCCAAAGACAGCAGAATAGGACACATGCAAATACATTAATGTCAATATACCAAGAGCTGATTGGACACAAGGAGTCTAATAGTTCTATAGTGGTAACCATCAGTGTCTATTCTATGAAGAGGCAATTTAGGCCTCTGCAGTCACTTCAATGCCAAATAATGGCCTAGAGGTGTGATTATCTCATGGTATCTTACTCCTTTTTTCCTTCTGCTTAATTGTGTTTCAAAAACATACATTAGGAGCTTTGAATAGTGACAGTAAGAACTTCTGTGTATTGTTTCACCAGTTTACATAATACTAACCCTACCTGACACTCACAACTCAACTGAAAATATTCCCACATTTCCAACAGAAATTGGAAGAATGGCTTCTTTACAAGGTATTTTATTCAGCAAGGAAGCTCACTAGCAAACTTTACAGGCATTTTTCTTACCTATGCAAAATGTGTTTTCAGTGAAAAAATATGATTTAAGTTTTAATCATACATATTGGCTAGAAAGAGATAATTAAAATTTTTAACCATGGAAGTGGTTTATCAAGCAAGAAGAGACTCACTGAGCACAAATAACAGTAAACTGAAGTTTCTAACAGAAATATATTGCTATTTCTGTCTCTGGAAACAAAATAACAATCCTGGCTTGCCCTTCTCCACAGATTGTATTTATTATTTTTGTTCTGTTTTACAGGCTCTAATTTTAATTAATAAACATTCTGAGGGGGAAAAAAAGATAGAGAGGTTGTAAGTGGCATTCAGTCTATTTTCAGGCTGATTTTTTGTTTTATGTAAACTGTACATAAATTAATCAAATTACATTACCATGTCAAAGTTTTTACCAAATTAGGGGGGGGAAAACAAAAAAACCAACAACCCCTACCTTCCCCCCCCACACACAAAAACCAACCAAGCTGCTGTATTGTAAGGCTCCAAATATGACAATTATTTAAGGCCAATGTGAATGATTAAAGTGCTCACCTGGAATGGGTACTGATCAGTGGCTTGCTCTGCTAACAGAAGTGCCAGTTCACATTTGGTACCGGAAAAGAAGAAACTAAACTTGACATACATCCCGCTGGCAAAAGGGGTAAAAATTTAAAGGTTGAATGCCAATGCATCTTTTTAGCTATGTTACAAAAAAGGACTGATCTGACTTAGGTGTCTGTCTGTAGGAAATGGTAATTGCAGAGAACCCCAGCTGAAATAACCTGAAACTATGTGTCTCACAAATTCATCTCTGGAGACTGATTTATCCAGCGTCCCGAGACAGCCTTTCCATCCTGGCCCGCTGGCAATAAACCTGTCACAGGCATCTGCAACAATGTTTGAGTATCAAGAATTAGATTAAGAGGTAACTAGTGGTAAGAAACAACTTCTAGAACCATCCCTTGATTGCAACATTGTGCCTGTTTCAGGCTGAATAAGGTTGCTTAAGTATATGCAGCATGTGCACCTCTTAGTCAAGTAGGGACTTTCATTCAATTCAGTTTGGACAGTGCTCTCAGGCACATGGTGTGATTCTTGGGGTGCCCTGTGCAGGGCTAAGGGTTGCACTCAATGATCCTGATGGGTGCCTTCCAACTCAGTATATTCTGATATGTTGTTATTCCCACCTACCAGCTTTGCAGGGCAACATACAAACTCTCTGTGCCACAAATTAATAATGCCCAAATTTGTACTAATCTGCTCATACTCGCCCCAAAACCTCTCAGCCGCATCCCCAGCCAGGCAGCCCAGCAGCAGCAGCACTCCACACCCACGCTGAGCACTGCTGACAGCACCGGCTGGTGCCACCGTGTCACCCGTGCCCTGCAGCCCCGGGGCGAGCTGCATGTGCTGTGCTGGAGCATTAGTGAGGCTCGGGGCTTTACCTCGCCATTCTCACAGACAGCTCCTAAGCCTGCTAAGCAGGGCTTAGACGGGCCTTTAGACAGAGATCAGCCGTATTTAATGCCTCAAAACCGCTACACAGCTGCTACTTCGCACCGAGGACGCTTTTGTTTCCCTGTGTTAGAGACCTGCTGGCACCCAGAGCTCGGCCTGGGCAGTGGCGGACATCACGTCCCGACGAAAGCCCCGTTATGGCCCGTTCGGGCCTCCCCTGACGGAGCGCCGCGGAGAGCGCGGCTGAGCCACCGGGGCGTCCGTCCCCTGCGCCCAACCACGGCAGCCCGGGAGCCCCGGCCGTGCCCGCCCCGGGGCCTGCAGGGGGCACGGGCCCCTCTGCCTCGGGTGCTCCGAGGTGCCCGTCCCTGTGCCCTGGGGGGGCTCCGAGGTGCCCGTCCTTGTGCCCTGGGGGGGCTCCGAGGTGCACGTCCCTGTGCCCTGGACGGGCTCCGAGGTGCACGTCTCTGTGCCTCAGAGGCTCCGAGGTGCCTCCCACCCTGTGCCCTCGGGCGCTCTGAGTGCCTCCCACCCGGTGCCCCCCACCCGGTGCCCTCGAGCGCTCCGAGTGTCCCGCACGGGGCGGTGGCGCCGCCGACACGGCCGCGGCTCGCGGGGCCACGCGCGCCAGCCCCGCCAATCGGCAGCGGAGGCGAGCGCCGCGCGAGGTCTCGCGGGAGGGCAGAGCGGTATTTAAGGCCACGCGAGGATAGGCTTCCCCTCTCTCTCCGCCGGCTGCGAGCGCGGTAAGGACGCTGGGAGCGCACCCGCTGGGAACGGCCTGTGCTCCGCAAGGACGGGCTGGGCTGGGGTGGGACTGGGACTTGCGCCACCTTCCCTTCACATCTTGCCCTCTCGGAGCCTGGCCGTGCTCCGGCGAGTCAACACAGGGGGATAGAGCAGCTCTCCCTCACAAAAACCCAGTGCGGAGCCCTCCTCTCCGCCCTGCATCCTGTCGTGAGGCACAGGCCGTCCTTCCCTCCGTTCGCGCTCCGCGCCCCCCGCGCTGTCCTGGCTGACGCCTCTCTCCCTTCGCAGTGTGTCCGCGGTCCCGACGAGCCCTGGCGATGTCCCCGGCGGCAGGAGGCGGGCACGGCGGGCCCGGGATGAGGCCGGCGCGGCGGGCCGGGATCCGCCCACCATCTGCGGCCACCTTCGGACGCCTGCGGGTGAGGGCACTGCGACCTCGGGTCTCTGCTGGCAGCTGGGGTGCCTGGAACAGGCCTCGGGCTTTTAAAGAGGAGGGCTTTGAATCTCGAGACTTTTTTTTTAGACAAACGTATTTATGAGGTGCTCTCTCATAATCTCTGAGACAAAAAAAAAATTGTGTAGATTTGCACCCTTCTATTCTTTGAATTGTAGGTATTGAGCTGCACAGACCTTAAATCTGATTAATCACAGTGGTTTTGTTTCTTTAAAGGCTGCATCAAGAATGTTATGGTTATACCCTTCAGTGTTTGAAGTATTGAATGCTATAGGCGCTTAGACTCCACGGATAATAAATTCAAACAAAGAAAAGTCCCCAGTTTCTTGAACTTTCCCTCCAGTCTTGTAGTACATCTGTAACAGTGTCTTTTGATGTCTCTTGGTTGAGCTCTGTGTATAACTTGTTACAAGGTATGTGTATGTAAGTTAAACACAAGGTAGCAATGAATTGGCTGGTAAAGATCAGTCAAATCTGGACACTTAAAATTTCAGGGTAGTGTCATTATAAAAACCAATTTGGGCTTCAAAAAACTTTCCATTGTTTCTGATTAATATATTTTTAAATATGTTAAAAATGTTCTATGTGTTTTAAACAGGCTAATGAGAATAACCTTTTTTGAAAGATTGCACCTCTACATTCGCTCTCGATTTTGATGTGATAAACTTCATGTAAATAACTCGTGTAGCTTTGTAGAAAATTAAAAGGCTAACCCAACATAGTAGCAACTGTATAATGTGTGTTTGAGGAGGTCTAATTACACATTATTAATTATATTATAATTTTGTAACATTTTTTGTGTGTTTAGAGGCAAGAAATATTCTAGACATGGATAAGCTCTCCTAAATGTGAAGCAATACTCAGGACTTCTTAGGAATAACTAATACCTTCTACTGGAAGGTAAGTGTGCTCTAGTCTAATGACAATTGCAGATAGTTTTAAATCTTGCTCTTTGATATTTCACAAATTTCAAGCCAATTGTACTGTCTCCTTTGAGTAAATGGTTTAAGTTCAGATCATTTTAGTTAATAAAACAATATACTATAATCTGCACCCCTCTTATGCTTTGCCCTCTTAAGTCTGGCAGTGTCTTAAGTGGCCAACACAGAGGGGTATAAAAGCTCTCCCGCAAACCCAGAGGTGAGGTTGAAACCCTTCTTTGGATCATGCTTAGGAGGAACACATTCATGAAACTACTGAACTTCAGGAAGCTGCTAAATCAGCTTTATTAATAGCTTGTTGGAAGGTTTTGGACTGTCATCTGGTTACATTATCTGAGTCTTACGTCAGTTTCATGTAAATCTTTTTCAGGTTTTTCAAATCTCTTGGTGTTTTGTGAACCCATGTGATAAATGTCCTGAGGGAAGAGTTTCTTGTAAATTGCTTGGTTTCCAGGTATGTAATGTAAAAAGGATTATCAGATGTTAGTGAATGCATTACTTTTTAAATTTATTCCTTACTGGAAAACAAAACAAAATAGTTTGAACTAATGGAAAACCTATGTGGTAATGGTTTAAACTTTATATAGATTTAGGCAATCTAAATAGCAAAAAAATCTGAGGAAAGCTTGTGATAATTATTGGACCTGCTTATTCTAATATGGCTGGTCCTATAAAATGGAATCCATACTAATGGTATGGGAAAAGAAAATCCTGTCCTGTACAAATGAAGGACTTTAAACTGAGAAATGGCTCTGGCTTAAGGGTTGGTGTCATGTAGAAGGTTCATATACCTCAACCTTCGGGCAGTCAGGCCTTTCCTGTGTGCATGATTCTGACTTCAAATTAAATAGAACTTCTTTTACAGGGAGGAAAATGCGCCAAGGACCTGTACTGATATTAAATATCAGCTCATGATATCCTGAGTGGCTGGTTTCTGACTTCATATGAGATGACTCCACATGTCACCGGTAATGGAAGTGGAATTGAGACAAGCACTGAACTAAAACTACCTTCAAGGATCATGTTTAAACAGGGACCTCACCATTTGTTGAAACGGGTTTCTCTCTAATTTATTATGGTCTTTGTGGATCAATTGAAATAAAATACAAGTGTGCTACCAGAAGTTTGTGTGTTCTGAAGGTTTCTTGAAGTACTTCCTGTCTGAAGTCTTTGTGGGGGTAAACACTTTCTGCTGCCACAGCAAAACATTCCCTTGCTATGTGCGAACTTGATACGCTTGATCTTAAATTTACAAATACATTTAAAATGGCCCTCTTAAATATTTTATTCTTAATATCTGGGTTTTCTGAAGTATTTTATAGTGCAAAAGCACTGAGATCAACCAGCTGACTTCTAACTCATTTCATTAGACTGGATGTGTTATTGCATGTTCTCTACAAAAGGATTGTCTCAATCTCTAAAGAACAAGTTGGCAAGAATCCCATTACTTGCCTATTTTAAATAAGGAAAAAGGAAAAAATTGCAGTATTCCATGTAAAGCACAATTGGTGGGAAAGGCCTTGAAAAGCAAGCTCAATATTGAACAATTGAAAGCTCTCATGTGCTTTCAGTTTCTTATGTCTAAAGAAATGTTAAAACATTTTCCTCAATGATAGGTCTTTATGTAAAGTGATTAATGCAATGTATCACTAGCCAAAGCTTTTGTTAGAATGCACAAGCAAGAAGAGAAAGGAGTAGAAGTAGCTGTCAGGTTACACAGGAAAGAGTTTGGATGTGTATATACATATATATATGTTTATATACATATATATATATATATACGTATATATACACACACAGAGATGTAACCCTCACTGAGGCAGGAGGTGTTTCTGGTTGTTACCTTTGCTTGAACATACACTAAAGGGTATTTAGTGATCTATTTGTGGCCTGCTAGGCTTACCTAATTTGGCTTCTTTTCCTCCGGACTTGTGTTTTAATAAAGCACAAAACTAAATTTGAAGGGTATACAGAAGTACTTTCTATTATATTAAACCTGTCTGACAACTGTCTAGTTTCTGTTATGAGAAACAATAAATCATTTTCCTACAAGCCTTGTGAGTTGTGCTATAGACCTGTGTCCTTTGCAGTCATGCTCAAGGATTAGGTTTTAGTCTATCTGATCTTGCATTATGTGATTGTGGTTTTATATTTGCCCGGTGCAGGATTTCTAAATATTGCTTCTCTTGGGTTCAACATCAATTGATAATACCAAATATAGACTGATTTCTAGATGTTCAGTCTTATTTTCCCTAACCAGTAAGTTTGTTTACCTTTGATAGCCTGGCATGATGTTTTCAGTGAGCTATCTACACTTCCAAAACTTTCTGAAGGAATCAGAAGCTATCTTAGAATTAGAACTGGAGTCTTCCTTTCCAGGTTAAATTCTCATACATTAAATGGCAATAAATTCCATCTGCTGCTCTGTTCACAAGGGTCTCATCAGAACTGAGGTGTTTTGGAGTCTGCAGCCAGAGTTCTGCTTTTTTTGATGCTGAAAACAGAAAACCATGCCCTTGAAGGACCTGTCTGAAGACTGAAAATAGTGCTTCTTTGAGTTGTGCTCTGTGCTTAGGTGCTGACTCCTTCAGAGACTTGTCAAGTTTTTTGAGGCATTACTACTCTTCAACTTCATGCTGTACAGTTGGTGATAAAAAGTCCTATTAAATCGTAAGGACTTGGTCCTTATTCACAATGTTTCAAGCAGGTCCTTGTTCATTCATTCCTAGTAATTAAAAGCTTTGGAAAGTTGTGTATCAGAAAACAATGTGGTTTTCGTAATGCTGCCTTCAAATTCTCAAAAGCTCCTTTCATACTTGTTCATTTCTTGGACTTAGAAATTCTTTTGCAAGCTGCCTGTTTCTGATCAATTTGAAGAGCTTTAATGTCCTTTTATCATTATCCTACTTAAGCATTTCTGCTGCTTCAATATCCTACAAATTTAAACTGGGTTATTACTTTTCAGTTTTCTTTGTTTTGGCATGACTTGCAGTTTCTGAAAGATACAGCTGCACTGTGGAGCACATTCTCAGTTTGGGAGTGTGAAATACATTTTATCTATTTAGCTAAACTGCATCTTTTTTAGCGATAGTAGCTGATAGGTTTAAGTAGTTTAATTGCTCATTACTTTCCTCCTCTTTTTTTCCTTTCTTAAAAGGAAAAAAAATTTTTTTAGATATTTTAGATTTTTTTTAGATATTTTTTTCCTTTCTTAAAAGGAAAAAAATATCTAAATTTCAAGAAGTTCTATAAAAAAGTGTTTTAGGATCTACTTCTTTCCATTGCTGTCAGCCAAAGTTTTGGTTTGTATCAGTCTGATGCAGCAGATGAGGTTTTTCACATCAGTGGCTTACATGGCGTACTGGCACTATGGTGAACGAGTTTCACAATAGAATTGCTGTATTAGTGAAGTCCTAATTTTCTGTACCCTTTAATGAAATACCCATGTTCTACTAAGTGATGATGTTGCATGTAAGCTCCAGTCTTTGCTGTTTTCTCCTTATGAGAAGAAAGGCTGATGAGAGAATCAATCCATTCCAGACATTCCAGATCTAGTATTCTGATTTCACACAGCATAAATGGATTAAGTTTAGTAGTTTTAGTACATCTGGAGAGAGATCAAGACTGAAATAAAGCATACTTGGGACTCAATAGTGAACACTTAAATGTTTCACCTCTCTTGTTCTTCAGATAACTAGGCAACTTTTAAGCATTCTTTAAAAACTGAATGGGTTTAATGCAAAATTAAAGCAGAGATTGTGTTTTCAACTAAAGAACTATCAATTTATTTCATGTCTTTATAAAGCCTATGACTATACATTTGACTAAATCACTCAGTTGGGGCCATTACTGTATGTTGAAGGGTCATTTGGAAGAAACACTGGTTGGAACAATACATCACTTGAGAGTATTTTGTTCTGTCATTTCACATGAGAAGTTACAAGAAATCTCTCCTCAATTAACTTTGGCTTGTTCCTAGTCCAACTACAGGCCTTTAAAAACATAAATACATCAGTTCAGGCATCATTCACCTAATTAAATTTATGATATATCGTGTTAAAGTAGTGAAGCAAAACAAAGGGATTAGTGTTAGTCTGGGTATATGGAGTATGTCTAAAGCTGTTAACTTTACTGGTGTAAATAAGCTCATTCACCCAACCACTGCCTTGGGAACTGTGTGCTTGGGGCTGTCTAGTTCACTGAGAAATCTGCTTTGTGTCAATGTTATCTCCTAAGTGGAGTTATAACATTACAATTTTCTCTTTTGTTATTCATTGGAAAAGTGAAGACTAATGAAAGAAAAACAGCCAGATTTGCCTGCAATTATCAAGGGCTACCTAGTTTTGCTTGCAGCATTACAGATTTTTGTCATCTAGCCTTGTTACAGGCTAAATGACATGAAGTCAAATCCTGTCATTTTATAGATCTTTTTAATGTGTGGTTCATACAATAGGAGTTACATGAGAGTTTTGGGGGAAATAAAGATGGAGGAAAGCTGTGATATAGCTTTTAGTCTGTATACATTTCTGTTTATTCTGGCTATTGATAGCAAATTTAGGAATGCTCTTTGGCTTTCACTGACTAAATCTGCCAGAATGTTAAATCTGTTCATCAAGACAAAGACTGTCAGACAGAAGTGGGGATATTTATGTTTCTATGCTTTTATTCCATGTTCCAGCATCTCGGTGGATTAGTGGATCCACCGATATGGTAGATGGAAGTGATGCTCCTAGGAGAAGGGCTCGGAGAGCAACAGAGTGTGCTCACGAGGAACCAGCTCCTTAGAAGCTTAGGGGACAGCTCCTCCCGCTCCCAACCCGGCGACGGTTCCGAAGGAAGAAGTCCACACGAGTCAAGAGTCAACGCGGAGAAGCAAGCTTTATTGGGGTGCCCGAACTTATATAGGGTAGCATGGGACCCTCCAGAACTAGGGCAGAGTTAGGGGTGGAGACGGGGAGGAGTAAAGCATCGGATTGGTGGGCATGCAAATGAAGGGGAGGAACGAGGGAAGAACCAATCAGAGAACTGGGGTTGAACGTAACCATATATGGAAAGTGGTGCACTGCACCAACCGGGAACCAATCAGGGAAGGGTTGTCGGGAAAATGCCCTAGGGGTTTGTGGGGAGAAGAAACCTGGATAGGGATGACTAAGGGAAAAAGACAAGGGTAGCCATTTTGAGGTAGATAACAATTAAACAGGAGAAATGTCTAAATAACTCCTAAAGCCTTCGTGATCGTTGTTGGGCTTTTTCCAAGGTCTCCCCGGTTCTTGCACTTCTGCATCTTCATCCACGCAGCGTTTATAGTACTTCTGCCACTTGATGAAATCCTCATCCACTAAGTCTCCTCCGACACCAGCAGACAGTTGAGAAGCATGATAACTCCTATTTCACTTCCTTTTAGTAAGTAGTTACAGCTGATGAGACTCAATGATCAAAGGAATGAAAACAAAAAACCTGAGGAATTAAATGTACTTAGGCAATAACATGCTTAGCCCTCTACTGTTTTCTGTACACAGGCTACAAAGAACAACATTGTGTTAAGTTCTATGCAAGAGTCTGGCAAGATATAAAAATGCTTATTCTTCCTTTTTTTTTCTTTGAATTGGGAACAATTGTTTGGACACCACCTTCAAAGTTTGGAACTCCCTAAGGGAAAGAGGAACTTGGCAATATCAGAACTTGTGTGACTTCAACTTAGTAACAGAGATTTGTGATCTCTGGAGTTTGTATAGCATTGTTTTTAATAATCTGAGGTTTGGATGCAGATATTAATTCATGTTAGAGTTAGCTTTATGACTCTTTATGTCCTTACATTAATAAATCATACTTACTGATCTTCAGTGGGAAGGTTGGAGGCAGTAATAGTGGTTGCTTGTTGTCTGAGCTAATCTTTTTGAGTTGATGGTTAATTACATGCATCTTCCTTATTTTTCCTCATGAATTCCTGTAATGTTACAGCCATATCCAAAGTTCTAGAGTTCACAGAAAGAGCAAAGTAGAATAATAGGCTGAATGCACTTGTATCTAGGAAACAATGTGTGTGCATCCCTTGTATTTTGGTTCAGATCAAATGATGTTTCTTACCAAACTACAGTTTATGAGATGAACAACTATGTTTATGGTTGTGAAATCTCAGATCTATATAATTCACATTTTTAAAAAGCTTTCTACTTTTGGTTTCAGATGCAACTCTCATTGGATTTTTCCACACATCAATACTTTTGCTTACCTTAGTAAAGGTGAACTGACATTCACTGCTACAAAGAGGACCTTTTCTGATCAGTGGAATTTGATGTAAAGGTCAGATATTTCCTCCTATGCTTTGATAATTAAGTTCTACAGCTTTGACTCAATGCATAAATAATGAACATTGTAATACTGAAAATACCTATACTTTTACACATTAGAAAAGTATAGAAACTGTCAACAATGACTTGCCATCTTCAGATTGTGTTTACCATAAGACACAAAGTTATTTAATTGACAACACATTCTAATAAATGCAACTACAATGTACTTTAGTAAAATCATGAGCAGAAGTAATTGGAAATAGGCAGAGGACTAGGAAAAGCAGTGCGCATAAAACCGGGGACGAAAAATGTGCTGGTAATCCCTGCTTCTACATTGCCTGGTTTTGGAGACGATTGGGCATGTGGATCTCTAGTTTATTTAGTGTGATAGCAAGTGAGCTGATTTTATTTCCTTCTCAATGGTGTATTGCACACCAAAGCAGAGGTGGTATGTGGCCTATGATTCAGACTTTCTCTTGGTAAGAGGTTTAGAAAGTGAAAAAAATCAACAGCAGTTCTGCAGAAAAAAAAATCTCTGCCAGCTACTCAAAAAGGTTGTTAACTGTAATGTTCTCAGGATTTTAGTAACAGATCCAATTAGGCTCATCATTTCAGGGGTTTTTTCTTCTGAGCTGCAAACATAAATTTCACGCAACATACCTTACTGGTACAGTAACAAGAAGGAAATAAAGGCAAGTACAACATAAAGAAGAATCTAGTGTGTCTGGAAATAATATGTTCTCTTCCACATACCCAGACCCAAGGTACTGATTTCAGGTCTGGTCTGGCACAAGGTTTTTAGAGCTGCTGGTATGCTGTGACATACCATGATTTTCCCTCCACATACCCATGTGTTTCCTCAAAACTTTTGCTTTAGACCTTGCTCTTTCAATCTGCAGATAGGTTATGGCCTCTCTGTTCTATGTTGTGTGGTATAAAAGAAAAACAAAGATAAATAAGTAGAAAACAATATAAAAAAATCTGCTGCTCTGCATGAAATCTGGGGGTTTTATCTAGTCATATTGCTGTTATCAAAAAAAAGCTGGAAAGAGAAACAATGTATAATAATAGAATTCATATGCATGCAATAAAAATGTATTAATTCTATGATGTGTTTTTATAATAATCGTTATGTGAAATTTATTAAAAAGTATCCCAAATAACTATACAATGACATTAAGTCCCTCACAGATTCAAGCGATGGCTGCTTCTTACACTGCATAATGAGGACAGTTATTAGAAGGCATATCAGCCACAGCCCTCTCAGTTGTTCATTACTCCCTTTTCATGTATTGTTGATGGCAGGACTTAAATAATTTTTGGCTTTATGCAAAAAGTTGCTGCCGGGTCACTGTAGGGGAAGCATCCCAGGTTTGGCTACCTTAACTGTAGGTAATCTTTTCTTCATGGTGTTGCAGATGTAATAACAATGTGGTCTGATTCCCACCTGTGTCCTGTTAAGGTTGAGAAGTCTCACTGATCTGAGCTAGATCCCATTTGCCCCCTTCGTCTGAGGTGGGAAATGGTGGTTCCAGCTGCTATGTCTCCTGTCCAGCACTGTTTTACCATATGTGTTAGTTAAAGGAAACTAATTTACAGAAATAAGGAACAGGGTGACTTTTTTAGTGCTGCAGGGATGCGGTATCTCTGTTTTTTCTTCCAAACTTATGTTTTATTGCTGTATCTGGTTTGATTCAAAGTATTTCACCTCTTCTCACCTGACTTGATATGGGACCTTTCAGTGTGTCAATTTACTATGAGTCAAAGCAGAACAAACATCACAAGGTACTTCTATAGGTTGGTCCTTTTAAGTTCTATGCCAGATTCTTCAAGTTACCGTGCTCTTTCCAGGCTCCTCAGGCTTCCTCTGCAGAAGTCATGATTTTCACTTCTTGTGGAGCCTCCTCCCTTTGACCAGTTTGTGAACACTCAATAGATTTATTATGTTATTCAAGTTTTGTTGTTACTGTATCTCAGAAATGCTAAACAAAACCCCCCATCTTAAATGGACAGAATTTGGAGAGGCAACTGCTTTTAATAGATGCTATGGGATATGTGTGTGAGATTGGAAAGAGTTACAAAATTAGACAAGTTAAAGAAAACAAACACAAGTTTAAGATATGGAAAAATATTAGTTCCGTAACAGATTAATACTTACAATTACAGAGAGTAAGTAGTAAGCTGATACTTAAAAATAACAAAAAATTCTATTTTTCTTTCTTGCATGCCTACAGGTAGCATAATTTAATGGTGAGCAGGAAAAGAAAAATTACTGCCCTTGTCCTACTTGTGCAATTAAATTAGCTTATGTGCTATATACTGTGTAGTCCACAACTTTTATAAACTCTTTCCTTGAACTTCTTGTTCACTTGGAAATTGCTAGATAAGGGAAACGGTGTCAAGAATTCATCACAAAGCCTTGAGAATATGAGTATTTGTATTTATGCTATTAGAGAGGGGCTGATGGTTTTCCTTTTTAACTAGAATCATGACAACTGAATGCAGTTTCAGTTATCAAATGAGAGCTCTCTCTACATATTTGAATGTAGAGTTTAGATATTAAATAAAAAGGTAAAGAAAAATGGTGAATGTATTACATACTCTCTTGAATATCATGTATCTCAAACTGCTTTACAACACTCTAAATTATTGTGCTGCTGCTCACTTCAGGAACTGTGAGCAGAACCAGCATTTATTATTTAGTTAGTAACAGATCCCATGTAACCCTTGGACAAGGCTTGATTTAAGAGAAAAAAATATAGGTAGGGTACTACCACTGTTTAACATTGTGGGGTTTTTTAGAAAATTGTTACTTTTTTTTTATTCAGCGAAGGTGTCATTCCATGTAAACTATAGAATGATGGAAGAGCTGCTGTCTCAGTGTTCTCTGACTTAAGACTTATTAATTATAAGTTGTAAAGGCTGCTTGAATCTAGCTTTAAAACTTCCAAAAATAAGGTATGCATGTTCAGTTGAGGGTCACTAGGATGCAAAAGTAGAGCAGGTCTTCAGTCAACTTCACCAAATTTCAATTAAACCATGTTTGTTTACTTCAGCAGAGACTCAGGGCCCCTCTCCTCTCTATAAGACTTACTTATCTTTCTGAAAGTATTCATAACCTAATGTCCAAAATTATTTGAGGTTCTGTCCACACTCTTGCCTTTTTCTTAGTAGCTCACCTCCCCATCTGTGCTGTGCTACCAGGTGCCCAGGTCTGGGGTTACATAAAATTGGGTTATTTATATAAGTTCTCACTAATCCTGATGCTGTTAACCTGAATTCATCTTTGATCTTGTTCAACAGGGTGTCATAAGTTTCTAGCTTGACTCATACAGTTTCCCGTATACTAACTTTTTTCGCTTTATGAATTATAATCTTCATTCTTCCATATAAGTGATCCATCCTTCCATGACTTCTGCACTTAAATTGTGAATTATTTCCATTTCACTGGTTTTTGTTTTTTTCAGAGTGTTATGGGTTTAGCCAGGTGGGCCTAAATTTAGGCTTTAAAGTTCAGCTAGGCCTAGGATTGTCAGCTGATTTGAACTGGGCTGAGCTGGCTAACACCTGACTTCTTCTAGCCAATAATATTGTATTCCATACCATATTGCATCTTCTCAAAAGGGGTAAGAGCTGGTGTGTGGGTGTGGCTTGGGCAGTTGTTTCACAGCTGTGGTGCCAGCAAGACACCCTGCCGTCCCAGGAGGGATGGGGAGGCCCAAGCCCAGAGCACCGGCTTAACATCATGTTATCTGAGGGAAGTAAAATGTTTGTCCTTAGCTTTTCTCTCTGCTAAAGTCTGTCTCTGAAGAACCAACTTCTCTAGAATGATTTGTAGTTAAAATGGTAGAATTTGTGTTTACTGAGAAGTGGGAAGTTATTTCTTGTTATACATAACTTGTGTGAGTGTGTGTTATATTGTAGTATCCTCTTAATTTTCTCTTCTCTGTATAAATACATGTAGTTAGTTCCAGCATAAACCTGCTTTGAGGGTTTTTCTTCCTCTTCCTCTTCTTTTTCCCTTGGCTGGTTGTGGGTAGGAGGAACACTTTCACTCTGTCCTGGACAACTGGCGTTTTGCCAGCTCAACCCAAGACACAGAGTAATTATATTATTACTCCATCAACCTTAGGAAGGTTATTTAATATCTTCCTGATATTTTGCGTCTGTTTGTGTGAGCGCAAAGAGAAAAGTGCCTTGGAATTTGTAATTAAAATCTTTAAAGTAATTACAGATTGTGACTTAAATGTCTTTGTTTTTATTCAGTTGGGTTTTTTCATCATTTACACGTTTTTATTGCCTTGTTATTTGAGTACAAGTTGGACTGCTTGAGAGGGTCTCACATAAAATTCAGTAGTGCAAAATGCTGTTGCCATTTTCTTGTGGAAAAATAAATTAAAACTGAATATTTCATGTATTGAAAATGGGTTGGAGAGGAATTATTTTTCCTTCCAAGTAAATTATTTTCAGTTGTCAAATTTCAAAGTTCTAAGTAAGAATATCATATGGATCATCTGTTTGCTTATATTCTCAGCTGCCTTTCAGATCCCCTCTGGCAGAATTTGTTATGGTAGATCCTATAAACTGCGTGTTTTGACATAATTTAAAATAAAGATTTTTAGGATAGGGTTTTCTAGAAATATTCAGAACTGGATTCTTTCCAGTCTTTCTGAAGAGTTTTACTGTTGATATCAATAGAGCAAAAATTGGCCAGAGCTGAATAGTCTGAAAATCCCTCTGCTGGTTACTAAAATAAAAATTTTTGGTATTCCTTAATCTCTTCAGGTGGCAGGGCGTGTTTTCTTCAGCCAGATAATTTGGATTGGCCACACAGAAACTCTTGTAGCGTAGCTCTGTACTTATATCATGAGGCCAAGAGGCACTGAAGGAAATATAGAACACACAGACTTAGTTGTAGCCTGTCTTTCTAGAAGTCTTAGTTCATACCCCATGTATCATCAAATACATTAGAAAATATAAGTAGTGTTGCAAATATTTTAAAAGGCAGGAGCTTGAATTGAGGAAATTTTGTTACTTGAAAGGCAGTTCTTTTAAGAAACTGAACTAGTCCTTGTAATACTTAACTGTTTGATTGGATTTTGTTTCTGAAAATACAGCCCTAGAGGTAGAGTTATTATTGACAATTCATTTTTCTTTTTTTTTTTAATGAAAAAATTATGAAAAGTCCAATAAACAGTATTAACTGAATGTCTCCTTGTATGGGAAATGCATTTCATCAGTCCCTTAAAAAACATTAACTGAAGGGAAAAAAAATCAAAGTCCCTGCTAAAGAGATATTTAATAGTTTTTGTGGCAGCACAAGCTTAGTGGTCTGTTCCACCAACAAAGTGATGATGTATAATAACTTAAAAAATCTAAGTCAAAATTAGTTTATTTTTAAAACTTATCTAGAGCTGACATAAATTTGGCAAGAACAGAACAAAACATAGAACAAAATATAGACATTTTGTGAAACTGAGTATGTCTAGTCTACACTGAAGCTAAATTAGTCTTTCTTCTTGTTTGATAATTTATAAAGCAAACCCAGAAACATTTCAAATGCCTCTTACATTTCTGGTGTATAATGCAGCAAGAAGTGAGGTGTTCAGTACAAATCATTGGTTATCAGTGTCTTTAGATTGATAGTTTAGGAGTCTGAAATATACTTTGTTCACAACCATAATCCACTGAAATGATGTCTAAAACAAGCTATATGACTAAGTATATTACATAACAACCCAGTAATTTTGCTCTAAAAGCTCCCTTGACCTTTTCAGTCTTGTACAATCTTTCCCCCAAAAACTGCTTGCAGGTGGCTTGTCAAGAAAATGTTATTCCTTTAGGTAATCACTGCTAATTGAGCTGAAAAAACCAGACATAGTATCATCTCTGCTTGTTAGAAAAGCAGTGTGCTAATTCAGCAAAACCATTTTTGATTTTTCAAAAGCAAAGTGGTTGTATTGGAGGTGTTGTTTCTGTCCTTATCTAACTAGAAATAGAGCCATTTGGGATCAGAGACTCTGAGCTCCTTGTTCAGCTACAGCTCTCCTGAACCCAGGGCTGCAGGTGAGGTTACCCCATTTCCCTTCTGCTTTTTGATTCCAAGCTGTTTGGAGCAGGTCTGCTTATGCAAACATGCAGAAAGGATCTGCACTGTGGAAATATACTCTCAGCCATTTGTAGAAGCAGAGAAAGGTACAATTCCCTCACTCAGGAGTTCATTTTATGTTCTCTCCCTGGAGCTGCAAATCCACAAAGGAACCTAAAGGGATGTCGTCTGTGTAGTGTAACAAAAATTCCACAGTAATTTATTATAGACTCAGGCCTTATGGTAGCAGAGAGGATCATGTTAAATAAACCTATAGGGAGCACAATAAAATTGCATTTAGACTTCTTGCAGTATGCAAATTGACCTGCTTAAACCTAATGATGTGGGGGAGTTTGTGCCATGAAATCTAGACATAGTCTGAGGAACCTGGTTCTCTATAATGTTGGGCACTCAGCAGAAATGCAGGTTGTATAGTATTAATTATTTTATCACAATGATAATTCTGATCTTCTGCAACCTTTAAATAGCTGGAATTGTGTGTAAAACAAGAGCAAATATGTCTTCTTATAATTATAGTTCTATAAATAGCTGATTTTACTGTGTGGAGGAAATTAATTCCTTCTTGTATTATGCATTACCTCATTGTACCGTCTGTAGCACAGCCAGGCACCTTGGCTACCCGAGGACAAAAGTGTCACCCTGTTTAAAGCTGTACTTGTGCCCCATTTATTCAGGGCATCCTAATTGTTGGGTTGTCTGTAGGTGGCAACGGCGATGCTTTTCCCCCAGTGATAGCTAATAGCGGGTTTCCCTTATTCACAGCAACATGAAAGAAGTTCCCCTAAATCCCAGAAATTACAAAACCCTGGTGAAGCGTTACATATGGGCTTTTGAAACCCAATGAATTGTAACAGAAAGGCATTTTGTCTTGTGAAGGAAATGTTGGTGTATCCAGTCTAGGATATTTTGTATAATGCAGAGACTTTGCCTTGGTCAGTTTAAACACTGAAATGATGGGTTGAACTAAGAGAATGAAAATCTACAACAAAACGAGTGGGAAAATGTTGGACCATACTACTGAAAAGCAAAACCAGTGCATAGTATTATCAAAAAAGTGGAACACCACCCCCTCACCCACTCAATTACTCTACATTATTATGAAATTACTGTTTGAAATCTAGGTTTCATTTTTTCAGTTTTGAAAATCTCACACAAAGCAAGGGAACAAGGGAAGAAAATTACCCAGGGGGTGACATGGAGGTTTCTGTGAGGCCGTGTAGGGTTCAAATCCACTGTTAAAACAACTAAGGTTAATCAGCACTGAGGTAATGTGGAGTTGATGAGACTGGAGAAAACACTACCGACTTTCTCTTCTTTGCCTTTATTTTGTAACTCAAAAATTTGATAGCTGAAACATTTCCTAAATAGTTTCTAGACAATAACCAAATCAATCTCATTTTATAGTTACTGCAGATTTTTGCCAGAGCTGGTGATTCTTTCCTTGTTGAGACAGGCAGCCCGTGCACGGCTTTATACTCATCTAATCTCCCAGCATACTGGCAAAAACATACAGGTATGTTTTGCTCTCAGAATAATTTTTGAAGAGGTTTCAAAATCATTAGGGTATAATCTTTCACCATTGGTTTTCAGAACTGTAGCAGCCTACCCTCTTTCTTATTCTTTTCTAAATATACAACATTTAGCAAGTAAATGGAAAGAACAGCACTGACCTTTCCTTCTTGTTCCAGCATGAGGACAGGGAATTTACCTCCACCATATTGTAACAATTAAGATAATTTTCAGCTGACACTGAAACACAGAGAGACAAAAATAACTGCATGTAAAGTGTCATAAAAGGCCTTTTTTTACAAGAAAATAGATCCATTTGTGCTGGTTTTAAGGAGACTTGTGATCTTTCTGGTAACGATCTTGTTGGCCTGGTGATATTCAAATTATGATTCTATTTTAAAAATAACACCTGGATGAATTTGCTGTTAGAACACCTATATGAAGGTCAAAAGTCTTAATGAACTCTGAGTGGAACATGGCTGGTCTGCATTTGTGTTCCTGGTAATTGATCATTTGATTTAGCAGCTCCTACAGTTGTATGCAAATTCGGGGTATCAGAGGCACTTTGTAAGCATCCTGTCAATTCAGTTAAGCTCCCTAAACTTGTACCTTTTCCACGTTCCTAATTTAAGTTGGCAGTGCTCGTGAATGGTATCAGGTTGTCAGCACTAGAAAAGAGAACCATTCCTTTTGTTCCCAGAGCTAGTACAGTGTGAGCTTTCTCATCTGATGGCACATGACCATTGGGATGAAGAGGAGGGAAATATTCCAATCCATCATCTAAAGCAAGAGTCACAAAGGACAACTGATTTTGTAACTCAGCACTAGACTTAACAGAGGAATTGCTGCTGAATCCTGTGAATACCAGTTTATGCTGGTGAACTTTCAATTTTTTTTCCTGGGATGACAGTGCAGAGTAATTAAGTCTCTTCTATCACAGAGCAAAGGTCAGTAAGACATTCACCTTGCTTTCTTATATGTCAATAAATCTTGAACCTGCGCTCCTTAGAGGAGATAGAAACACCTCCTCTAGGGCAGACATGCTGCCTTTAGGGGGTATCTTCCTGTAGTCATGTGCTTTTTTATGAACCAGTTGATCTATTTTATATATTTATTGAAAATAAGTAATATATCCCACAGTTAATCTGGACTACTTTGTTCAACATCTAACGAGCAATTATTTTATCATAGAATCATATTCATATTAATAATGTCATCAAGACAAAAATGTACATTCTAAAGTTCTTGCTGTTAGGGCTGTCAAATTCCAAAAATCTATTATCAGGGTTTATTTGTCTTACTGTCATGACTTAACCACAGCTGGTAACTAAGTACCACACAGCCCCTCACTCACCTCCTCCCGCCTCCAGTAAACTCTGTGGGCTGAGATAAGAAAAGTTTAATAATTGTAAAAAAATATAGAAAAATAACAATATGAAAAGGAGAAAGAGAGAGAAGGAATAAAACTCAAAAGAATCAACTGATCTACAGTACAAGTGCTCACCACTCTAACTGATGCCCGTATCGTTTCTGAGCAGTGATGGGCAGCCCCCAGCCAACTTTCCCCCAGGGGCTCCCACCAGTTTATGTACTGAGCATGACATTCTGTGGAATATCCCTCTGGCTAGTTCAGGTCACCTGTCCTGGCTCTGCTGCCTTCTGGCTTCTTGTGCACCTGCTCACTGTCAGAACATGGGAAAATGAAAAGTCCTTAACTTAGACTAAGCACTGCTCAGTAATAACCAAAA
Organism: Pithys albifrons albifrons; assembly: GCF_047495875.1. Classification (NCBI taxonomy): domain Eukaryota; kingdom Metazoa; phylum Chordata; class Aves; order Passeriformes; family Thamnophilidae; genus Pithys; species Pithys albifrons. The sequence continues at coordinate 48,400,013 of NC_092462.1, read as the reverse complement.
CATGGGTGTGTTATCAACACTACTCTCATACTGAATCAAAACACAGCCCTGTACCAGCTACTAAAAAGAAAATAAACTCTGTCCCAGCCAAAACTGGAATAGTATCTGCCCCTTATTCCACACTCCTTACACTATGCCAGGCCCCCAAAGGCATCATTAACTATCCTGTCTTTTGATAGATGATGCACAAATATCATTCCCTTAATCTGTGGACCATGCCTATACAAGTCCATTGAATTTATTTAGTCTGTTCCTTTGAGCTCCTTTTGTCATAAGAGTCTATGGTATATGATGTATGTTGAAGCCAGTTCTGATTCCATCACTGCTGCACGTCTGGTTTTACTGAAGTTCATCTTCATTAAGATAATGATCAAAAGTGAGACATGTTCTGATACCCAAATCTGGAGTGGCAAATACAGGCATTATGAGTCACCCAGTGTTGTGATGGGCATAAATCCACCAGGGAAATTATAATACACTATATTATACAGCAATTAACATCATATATTTTAATTCACTGCTTATTCTCATCCAGAATCCAAGTGTATCCCAGTGTATGAAGGTGCCACCACTCATTTCTCTCAGTGTAGTCTGTAACAATCTGTTGCAATTTTCAGTCTTCCCAGAGGTTGGTTTGCCATATGTGATGTGATATGGGACACTCAATGCTGTGCTCTTTGGCCCAATTGCCTATAAAGTTGTTTCAGAAATGAGCCCCATTGTCTGACTCAATTCTCGCTGTGGTACCACATCTCCATAAGACTTGCTTTTCAAGGCCCAGGATAGTGTTCCAAGTGGTAGCAGGATACACAGGACACTTTTCCAGCCATCTAGTGGTTGGTTCCAGCATTGTAACCTCAGGCTGCTTGCCTTGGCAGGTTTGCAGAACTGTGATGTAATTGATCTGTCAGGTGTTCCCGTAATTATATTTTAACCATCGTCCTCCATACCAGAGAGACTTTAACCACTTGGCTTCCTTAATTGCAGTGCATGTTTCACATTCACGGGTAACCTGTGTGATAGCATTCTTGGTTAAGTGCACCCCTTGGCCATGAACCCATCTATAGTTACACCTCTTGATGGACCAAGGTGTCACAGACTTACTGAGCTAGAAACAATTTAGCCTTATGTTGCCAGTCTGAATCCATCTGAACTCATTCAGTCTTAGCAACCTGATCCACATGCTGGTTATTCTGATGTGGCCCAACTCTTCAGCATCTATCTGCATGATGTACCTTCACAACCAGGTTCTCCATGTGGACAGGAATATCTTGCCCAAATACAGCAGCCCAGAAGTGTTTACCTCCACACTGCTAGTTTTTCTGTTTCCATTGCTGCATCCATTCACACAGGACATTTGCCACAACCCATGAATCAGTACAGAGGTAAAGTATTAGCCATTCTTCTTGTTTGGCGATATCTGAAGCCAGCTGGGTGGGTTTCACCTCTGCAAACTGACTTTCTCCTTCACCATTTTCCAGAATTTGTCATAAGGAACTTCATACAGTTATTGTTCATCTCTGCTATTTTCCTACTGCAGGACCCATCATTAAACAAAGCATATTCCTTCTTGCTTTCCAGTTTATATACTGAGCATGGCATTCCTTGGTGTGGAATATCCCTTTAGCCAGTTCAAGTCAGCTGTCCTGTCCATGCTCCCTCTGGGCTCTTTGTGAACCTGCCCACTGACACAGCATGGAAAACTGGAAAGTCCTTGAATTAGAGTATGCAGTAGTTACAACAAAATATCAGTGTGTTATCAACATTTTTCTCACACTGAATTCAAAACACAGCCCTGTACCAGCTACTGAGAACATCATGAACTCCATCTCAGCTGAAACCAGGACACTTACCAAGAAGAGGGAGTCATTTTGGCAACTGCTGCTGATATAATTACTCTGCTGGTCCCTGTAAGTAAACAGGTTTCCTTCAACTCATCACATGGAACAAGTTCCTTGTACATCTTCCTCTTAGCTGCAAGTGCCCTCCTGTGCCCCTGCATCTCCCTTTCCAGAGCTGCCTCTGGGTTGTCTCCCACAGTCCTGGCCTTTTAACGTGATTTTTCACCTCCATCAACATCTTGTCCAGAAAGTCTCCAGCAGAGAAGGGAAGGTGAATGGCAGGTTCAATTAAATTCTTTTCTCTCCAAAATGTTAGTTTCATGTCCTGCCAGATCTACTTCCTGCTACCCAGTTTCATCTCTCCTCTCCCGCTGGTGAGACAGGGAAATCCATTATCTTGCTGCTCAAGGTACAGAACATTTTGAAAATAAGCAGTGTGGTACAGACCCATATGTATTTTTTAAAACATGTACCTAGTGCACTATTTATAAGCCAGTTGTAAATTGTTTCATTGTTTACTGATTCAATTGTGTATTTTTCACATAGGGTCACTCAACAAACGGATGTTCTTATTTAAGTCTCTTGGCAAGGTGAACCATGTGTGGCAAAATCAGTTCTGTTAACATTAGAAAATGGTTTTTACTATTATTTGTGGCCTTTGGATCAGAAATCTTCTGCTGTGTGTGTTCCCCAGTGACTGCTGCGAGATTAGACCCTGGTGTTTCAGCAGCGGAGTGCTTGCTACCCTATTGCCGGACTGGCACACTCCCTGCAGCACCTGCACCAAGTTTCCTGATAACACTGCTCCATTTGGCACCTGAAGAAATGTAGTGCAGATCAGCAGCAAGTTGCCAGTACAGTGGCTCCACTGTTTCCCCACTCAAGCTGTAACTGATATATAAAGAGGAAAATAGCTGACTTTTTGTTTGTAACAAGCAGTGCATAGAGTTGGAGTGGATTAGATTTGTATTTGGAAAAGAGCAAATTTCAGTGGCTTTCAAATACTTGGATTTTGTTCAGATCCTGCAACAATGGAAAAAGTTTGCAAATCTAAACCCAAGCAATCTTAACATTATTAGATTATTTTTCCTCATAACCTGTAATTCTTCTCATACATAACACCAAATTGTTTCTCCCTTTTTTAAATGTAGGAAACAATTATAATGGTTCTTTTTTATGTATTTTTCCCAGCACTTTCTTTTGAGTATGGATTGAAGTTATTTATCATATATTAACACTTACATGATCGGCTATGATCCAAACCACATTCTGCTGAATTCTGCACACATTTGTGCTAAGGCGGTCTGCATCTTGGTAAGCTATTCAAATAAAATGTAATAATAGAAAGAGAGAAGTACTTTTCTTACCCAAAGGCAGGTTTACAGGGACAAACAATTTGGCCAATAGGATTCAGAGGGACTGAATCACTATCTGTACTGACTGCTGCTCTTTACACTCGCTGTTATACCATAGATCTTCATCAAATGTTACAGGTGATAGACTAGAACCTGGAAGGGTAATTGGTATCTATAGCTCCTTTACTTTAGACAATTGGCTGATCAAGATAGATATTACTAGGAAGGCCAAATTATTCATTGATGTTTTTTTTCTCAGATAGTCCATATACTTCTAGCTGAATAGTTATCAAGAAGTCAGAACAGAGTAAGGGCCTGATTGGGCCTGCATGACTAATTTTACAGCTTTTGCATGGTGTGCCTCTGTTAGCAGGTTGTGTGCTATGCAATGTTCATTTCTTTTATGACCAGGAGTACTAGAGAATATGCAGAACAGACTGAGACATTGTATTGCCACAGCAAAAACTGTACATAAGAGCTTTTACAGATTCACAGTGTATAATTTGCTTTTTTCCTCATTCCAATATCTTAAAAACAGACAAGCACTTACTGAAAGGCTTTCAAATGCCTTCAGCTTCAGTTGTCCAGAGAGACAAACAACAGAGCACTGTGGCAGTGTCAGTGTGAATAGACCTTATCACCCAGTGACCTGAAGAGCTTTCCTGACTAGAGATGTTTTCCTGACTAAAGATGTTTTCCTGACTCAAGTCTTGTGATAATGCAGCCCCTTTGCAGCCACTTTTACTATGATATCTGAGTAGTTTTGGAGTCTTGAGTCTCCTCTGTGACAGAGTTACCCAGCAAGGGTTATGGCAGCAAGGGAATCAAGACTAGAATCTCCTAAGTCACAGATTAATGGTGTGGATGCCATTTTGCTTTTCTTTTTTTGGGTGTGGGGGGAAGTGGGGAGGGAAATAAGCAGGGAGTTTGTTTTACTTAAGTTTCTAGGTATCCTGATCTATACAATATCTTTGAGAATTAAAATCATAACTTAAGTCGCCATCCATTTTTTATCTTATTTGTTGCTAATACTGAAGTATCATTTGATATGTTTTGCAATTATTTAATTATTGCCCCTTCACACAAGGTGAAGTAAGACAACAGAGCATGCTGTTTTCAGAATGTTATTCCCAAGATTTTGCAAGAGCCAGCTTCTGACCCAGGCTGTGTCTTCACCTTGGCAGGATGCACTCTCACGTGGGGGAACCTATAAAGGAGTCCCACTGTGACATGATCTCAAGGTCAACCAGTGCTGTGGTCTCAGAACATCCAGCTCTGGATAAATTATAGCCTTATAAGCCTTTCATCCGGCATATACATCACTGCTACAACAATGGACTCATAGTGATATTGGCAGTGGAGGAGATGGCCATAAATGTGATATGGCATGTGTGCTACATGCCCTTAATGGTGGCACCAGTTCCCACCAGGGAGGCTGAGGGGAGTCTTAGGGTTCTTTTAAAAGGGTTAATGAGGGAAGGGAGACACCAGCATTGAAACGGAATTTCAGAATAACCCCTATCAGATTACTCGCAGTTCCCTTACTGAGGGTGTGGGGGTGTGATTGAAGTGTTTCTGCAAGACCAGATGTGCCTTGCTCCATTATTCATGGAAACAAACTGGCTTACTTTAGCCAGAAAGACATGTAGGAGGAAAACTTGGTTCAGTTGTTCACAGCATGAGACTGCCTTAATTTCTAACACAGCTGGTGTGAATGTTGAGTTGTGGTGAAACTGTGCTGTTCACAAGGCATGCAGTCCTGCCAAGCCACTCACAGGGGTGTAAGTAGGGCCATGCTCAGGTGGTCTTCATTTGTGGAAAAGGTGAAATTAAAAAAACCCAAAAAAACAACAAGTCTTTAATTCAGGACAGTGTGGGACACTGTGTCTAGTAAATGGACTGGAGTTGGACCAAGGGTTGGACTTGATGATCTCGGAGGTCTTTTTCAACCCAGTCTATTCTATGATTCTATAGTCAGCTACATAGCAATTATTTCAATTTCTGATTCTTGCCATGTGCACATCCAAATAATACCCGGATTCCCTCAGTTTTAAAGATGTGCTGTCTTTTTGATTAGCTCAGAGATGGGAAATGCAAGGGCAGATTCAGCTCAGGACTCTGCCTGATTTATGTCCAGCCCTGAGATGCTGCCAGTTTACAGACCACTACCGCAGCTTCCTCTGTTTGAGTCCTTTCTGGAAGATGGTCATGGACAAATTGAAGACACAGCCAAATTGAAAGATTTGAAAGTGCAAAAGCTCTGGAAAGGTGTTTTCATATATTTCCTTTTCCAAGCCAACAGGAGCTTGGCTAGAGGAACCCTGTTAAGCAGGTGGGATATATTCGGCAAGCATGGTCTCTGAGTTAGTGGTTATATTGTTGCACTGCGAGGAAGAAAAACATAAAACTGTCTTTCAATTTATTTGTTATACTTTACTTGTCCCATTTATTTATTTGCACTTCATTTTCTCAGTCTCAATAAAGTAAGGAATTTCTTCTTTTTCATTCATGTTATTAGTGACAGCATCCTCAGACATCCATCTTCAAATTGCAATATTTATTCATTTAAAAAGAAGTGCTTTAAAAATTAAATGGAAATTATTCATACCTATTTTTATTTTGCTTAGGTGTTTAAATATTAGACAAAATTAGTCTAAATAATACCCTTTAGACAATGAAGCCCTGACAAATATCTCTTTATATTATATACTGTTACCCTAAGACTCAGTGATGTGGCAGTCAGTAGATGCATATATCTCTATCCACTTTTCCTGTAGTTAAATAAACTTTTAAAGCAAATGCTCCATTAGCTCCTGATCATCAATCTTAATGTGATAATGGGGCTGTTTAAAGCCAGATAGGCTTCTCCCCCTGGCCCCATTCTATTAAAATATTTACATTGTAATAACTCAGTAGGGTTGGTGGTTTTGTTTTTGGTTTTTTGGATTTGGTTTTTTGGTGGGTTTGTGGGGTTTGGTTTTTTTAAATTGAAGGCCTGTAAGTGGGTGAAAGTATTTTAAAGCAGGGTGAGACTGAAGGAACGTGACATGTTATTGAATTAAGGTCCTTAGAAGGTGAGGGCTGTGCAGTTATAAATTTCAGGAATGCGGATGTAACTCTCTGAATGTGTATATGAAGTTGACAGAGTTTGACAGCTACCATCTGTGAACAATAACATATAGAGCAGCAGGGCTACATGATGCAGACTGGAATGTACCTATCAGACTCCGAGGACTGTAACAATTTACTACTCATTATCAGTGACTGTGGGCATGATTAGCTGCAGGAGTCGGAATGAAACTTGAAAATTATGAGAACAAAGTTCCCCTTGTAAAAGAAGAATAATTAGTTTAATAGATATGAGGAGAAAACAGGCAGGAGGCTTCCTTCTTTTTCCTGCTCATGAAAACTAAAAAAATTCATAGTGAAAATGGGTAGACTGTTACCGCTTTCCGCATCTCCTGAAATATGAGAAAATGCCTATTCTGTATTCATTCGCTTACTACTCCAAGACTTTCCACAACCCTACAGTCTTTGCAGCATAGAATGGCAGACAAAATTATGTGATAACTGTGTAAATACTACATTTGTTTATCAAAGCTGATTTCTTGTGGTCTGTGCTTTTCTGTGTTCCATCAGAGTACAGCCTTTTGGCCAAAATATACCTTTGAACCATAGCATCTTGCAAGTAAAATCTAATTAAAAAAAAAATAAAAGGAGGAGAGGTGGTACTTTGCTGTTTCCTCAGCAGTGTGTATTGCAAACAAATCTGTGTTTTAGCACAGGTTAATATTTTTCCTGTAAACACCATAATGTACAGTGCAGCTGGAACCACAGAGAAATATTCTCAATTCTCATTTAAGGTTGCTCAAGCACAGTGTCTGTCAAAACTGAGAGCCAGTTTATTGCTTAGTATAAATGGACATGGGTCAGTCCAACTTGAAATTGTTTACATAAGCTGAGTATCTGTCCCAGGAAATTGAGGAAATTATCAGATAAGAAACAGAAAACATGCCATCTCCATAATGCATATGTCAATGCCCACAGAAATATATATTCCCATTCTTTTGCTGCAAACATTTGCTTTTCTTACTAAAATGACTTCAATCCTGCTCTACACACATTAGTCAATAGAGAACTCTGACAGCAGTTTAAGCTCCAACAACAAGGTGCCAAGATTTCTAGGAAGGACATTTTACTTTGAAAAATATACAGCAAAAACTACGCGTAGAAAGAAACAGCAGGAAGTCTATTGAGCAAGAGCAATATCATTCATCCTCTTTTAATTGAAAGAAAAAGGTTAAGGTTGGTTTAAAAAGAATGTGTGAGCAGACAAGAAAAGTATAGTAAGCAGTTCCTGTGATAGATGGTTTAAATTTAGTTGTTCCTGCCTGGTGTGGGGGTTGTCAAGTTGGACTATGTGACCTTATTAGGCCCCTTTAACTACTATTTTAACAGGAAAGGAGGAGGTTATTTCTAGATTGGAAAGGTTGTGGGGTTTTATTATCTGCTTTAGAAAAACATACACCAGTGAGGTTATCAATAGAAAGCCATTAATATAGATATGTTGCATCCCTGTAAAATGACTGACTTAAAGGTGACAGGACTTAAAGGCATGTCTGTCACAGTCACAGACATGCATCTTACTCATGGATAAACTAACCTGCCTCGAGTTCTGAATTGGCACCTTTCTAATATCCAGGGTAGCTTGATATGTTTGTTTCTACACTGAAATGACTGCAGGTCGAACATGCCATTGCAATGGCAAACAGCTGGAACAAGTGGGATGGGTGAGACTCTTCACTTGTGTTCCCCAACATGATGGGAAGTGTTACTTATGCCAGTCAATGCATACCTAGCCTGACTAGCAGATCCAGATATTTTTCTGATCAGGTTGTTTTCAGCTAAATAAAGTGGAAAGAAATCAGTTCAACATTTACCTCAACATGTTTTAGTTTTTTTTCTTTCAACAATCTATGTCTCAGAAATGGAAGAAAGATCTGTAGGTTAGATTTTTAATGGAAGCTCTCTATTTTTCAGTGGAATAACCCCCCACTTTTTTCCAACTAGTTCTAACTACCTATGTATAAACATGTGAGTCCTGAACAGAATTAACATGCAGGCGCCTCTGTTACTGGTGTGGAAAAGGACAAGGAGTATAATGATTCAGTGTTGTAGTGAGTTAGGCTGACAGTGATAAACTTGGGTTGTATCTTGTATAATTGTCAGGTAAGTGATAGCCACAGGACTGACAAAACATGGACACAGAAAGCTGCTGCTTCTGCTGCAACTGGTGTGTCTCTGTGTCCTACTTTCTTGTTCAAACCCTGGCTAGGTGCCTGTGAACCCAAAATAGTGTCATCAACTTCATCTCTCCCTTTACACTAGGCTTCCCTATTGCTTTGCCCTATTTGTGCAGCACCTGTCACAGTGCAAACAATAGTCTCAATGATGATTGTTTAAAAATAAGTTAAAAAATAGGCAGGAGAAGTTAACCAGACCTTCTGGTCACTACTTACTAGGCTGGATTTGAGACAGTTTAAAGACAAATGGGTTTACTATTTCTGGTCTTGTTGCCTCCAAGCCCACAGAGACACAAACTGCCACATACCCAATAATAAGTACTAGTCAGGGACATAGATAGGTCTTTGTGTTCTGAAAACTTCCATCCCTGCAGATCTTTTCTAACAGGTCCTGTTCTCTTGATATTATAGTTAAAATGGATATGCAAAACAATCCCCCTGCTGACTGTCTGTGATAGCATTTGTTGATGCGGCCAGGTTTGTCCCCAGCCTGCTCAGATTTCTCAGTGGGTAAGGGGGAGCTTTGTTAATTAGGCATCATTATCATTAGCATCTACTGACTGTAAGAGAGAACACTTGCCTACACAACATGGTAGACAGACACAGACTGGAGCACAAACCAGGAACTCAAATATAAATTTCCCTGGGGCAGTGTGTTATAGACACATGCTGGTGTGAAAAGTCTTTTCTACCTGCTACTTTTTTGATGCTACTGTTATCTGTAGTAGCAAGATAAAAGATTGTTGAGGATTACGACACCATTTTGGATCCCTTATTTTGTTGTGGGGACATTTTCAAAGGCATTGAAGCCTTTGAGACTATAGCAGCCTATAAAAGAGAACTATTTTCTAAGCCTGCCTGCTTAATGCAGGCAATATACTACATTCTTTCAAAGCAGTGAGGAAAATAGCAATGGGACTGAAATTGCCAGTAATTTTCCTCCTAGCATTTTGTAACTGGAGTATTACTATGTTATTTCACCTCTTTCTTTCATGTGTGGGTAATTTCTGATGCTATGGGATCACGTTTCTCCAAAAAGTCTTTCTTTATATGCTTTAAAACGTCAGTATTACATCAAAGTTGACAGAGAAGTTACAAAACACTTTAATACTAAGTTACAAGTATTTCTTATCTCTACCAATGTTTGTTCCTCTCCACATTCCAACAAGCCGGTAGGGTAGTGGGTCTGGGCAGTCTGATCTCATTCCCTACTTTTCCTACTTGCTCATTATAAAACCTGTCAGCCAGGAATTTGTGTTACAAGCTCCTAGTTCTCCTTTGCATTCAAGCTGTCTAGTAGTGATTAACCAACTTATAAACACAGTAGGAATTACTACCAAAAATGGCTCTAACCTAAAAGATGATAATCTCAAAGGGTTTTGTGGCTACTTCATGCCCTGCAAGTTCAACCTCAGCAGCTTCCAGAGTTAACACATTAATTTCTGTGATGTGGTTTTGGGACATTGTTCAGTTGTTGGAATTTTTAACCTGTTTTATTGCTTTTGCTTAAGTAATAAATTTCTGCAGATATTTTCAAAATGTGCAACATGGGTCCAACTCAGCAACTCTTCCTAGATTTTCATTGATTTTCACTATTCCATGCTTTTCTTTGCCTCTGTATTCTGAAGACACTAAGCTGTAGATATCAAAGGATAAAAAGTGAACTCTAAAAGATCAGCTACCTAACTGTTGCCTGCCCTTGCAAAAACTTAGTTTTATTGAGTATAATCTTCCTTTCCACTAAACACGGCTTTTAAAAGTATTTTTATTTTTGTTCAAGACCTGATAGAAACCTTAAACTTTGTGCAGGGTTCTAGTATGTTGAATGTGCACTGATCTTTGGAAAGAAGTATAAACACCTTTTATTCTGTGAATTTTTTGTCTTATTTAACTCAATTATATCTAAGATGGCATTTCTCAGGTTTCAGGTACCAGGCACACTTTAAGATACAAGTGTTGTGGTGCCTGTGAGTTTAATGTCTATTGAAATCCCTGGGTCCCTAGAAAATGGATTCAAGAGCAAAATCTGATGCTGTCCTATTAATTGATACTGAATAACAAAGTGTCTGCCCATAAAAATGGGCTGGAGCAAGCACATTGCCCTGTCCCCATATCCTGGCTACTGGCTCTCTGCTTATCAGTTAAGAGGTAATTGCCCTTGACCTTCACTCTCCCTCTGTGCACTTCAGAGGTTTGGATCATTGTCAGTCTCTATCTCCCACTGTTCTCAAAAGCAAAGCTAAAGTGAGGAGAGAAAATGAACGCCACAAAATCCATGCACTTGCTCAGGACCTTAACAAATTACCACCCCCAACTATGCCCAAATTGGTTATGGTTAAGTTGTCCTGCTGCTGAATCTGCAATTTTTGAGCCCCAGTTAAGACCACCAAGCTTACCTGTGACTGTAACAGAGAACAGGATTGGTCTGTAAAGCTGCCAAATCTTCGGACTACCTCTCCTTTCACCTACCATAAGAGGGCTTCAGCGGAGGTCTGGACAGTTGCCACAGTGCATATGACTCATTATAATAATAAAGGTTGACTTGGGTATGCCTCGAGTCTGTGCTCTAATGACAGATAGGAGGTTACATTCATAAACAGGACAGCAGCCCCTACCTTTCAAGCTCGAAGTATGAATGAATCATTGGTTTGCCTCTGCTCATATGGGACATGTCATTCCAGCAACAATCAGTTGCTAGAGAAACCTTTTACATGAGAAACCTGTTATATTTCAAGATGAAGTCTGTTCATGTTAATTATTCTCACAGCTGGAATGGGAGTATACAGCCCTTAAATTCCTCTTACACTTCAGCGTTAGTAAATGCCAGTGAAGACTTCAGTATTTCATGAAATAACAGGTACAGTTTTTCCTCTTTTTTATTTTTTTTCCTCCCCCTCCCTCCTCCCCCTCCCTCCTCCCCCTCTGCAGGCTGAAGTAAGCACTGAATGTAGGTCTCCTGCTTTCTAGATGAGCACTTCACCCTGTCAGCTGTCATGGGCACTCATAGGCAGTTACCATCATTCTGCCCTTTGAAGAGAAAAAAGTGAGCTGAAGATCTGCACCCAAAGAATTGACCTGTGTCTCTGAGCACCACTGTCCCTAAGTGTCTCAGTAAAGCTGGGTCTAAGAAACCTCACAGCATCACTGTTCATACAACCAAGATCATCACGAGACCATTTGAACATAACAAATGAATTGCCTTTGTATAAAAGCATCATCCTTCCTACTAGCTCTGGCTGACAGCAATGTCCCTGCAAAGCTCTGCAGGGACAGAAGGTCCTATGGAGGTCTTCCTCAAACCGTTTTGGCCATCCCCAGGAGAGGATGACCTTCACTAAAAACAGGGCAGGCAAAGCCTCCAGACCTTTTGCCTCAGCCTTGATTTAACAGTTGGTGGGTGGCTCTGCCACCATGACAAATTGATAAATCCCTCCCAGAGACTCATGGGACTTCACTCCCAGAAAGCTCCCCCAGCTTTCATCCTTTGCCAGCACAATCTAGCCTTGCTTGCATTTCAAAATCACCTGTGCATTTTTTTTTTTGCAAGCCACTATTTTACTAAGAATGCATGATCACACCTTGACAGTGCTTTTCATCCACCCACCTTTGTGTACTTAATGGTAATGTGAAAGATTATGGCCTTGTTCCAGAGATGGGGCAAACGGAGAACCAGGCAATTCAGTTTGCTTTTGATATAATTCAGAACTGTGAGTAATACAGCATTGTAGCTAACAGCTAGGTAAAAGTTTCAATATTTATGGTCCATTGGAGAGGGGTACCTACATATTTTATAACTAGGTGAACAGCAGAGCATGTTTTAGAAATGTGCACTCTCTGGTCTCAGTTCATACACCATATAATACCTATCAGCCATCTTGGAGGAGAAGAAAGAAGCTTCTTAAAGCATCCTGCACTTTATTGAAAACAAAAAAAGTGCTATTTTGATTTTCCTGCAATTAGAAAATCACCCACATGTACCTTTTCCCCTCTAATACTATTTTGGTGTACAGCATGTATCCTCTTGTTAAAGCTGATTCAATAGTGGGGATTTCAAGAAGCAAGTATGTAGAAAGGCATTAGCAGGAGGCCTAAGGAACCTTCTGGAGCAATGGTGCTGATCCAAGAACTCATATGGTTCTTGTATTAGTGGTCTTGTTTGGGCTTACTTACAGCGTCACACTAATCTTACTCTGGCTCTCTCAAAAAACCAGCATGCACCACAAAGTTAACTTGTGAGTACTTGATACAGCACATATTGCTTCCATTTGTCTCCTTGAAAGATGCTGTATAACTTTACCTGAAGTTTGTCTTTGTGGGCTGAGGTATGTCTGAGCCTGGAGGACCTTGCCTTACTTGTGACTACATCGTGTGCCATTTGGGTCTGCTCTTTCTTCACAAAGGACTGCAAGGCAGGACATGTCAGCCAAATTTGGCAGGCAAACAAAAGCCATTTGGAGACTATAAGAAAAACAACTGCTCCATGGTTTGGAAGCTCTTGAAGAATTGCATGGTGAATCAGAGCATGTCCCTTACTGTTTCACAACAGCTCTGCTCCTAAGAGAACAGCCTTGTAGTAAGGCCAAAAACAAGCCTTGTGGTGTATGGGTTTTCATCTTGTAATAACAGCTTCATTTTCTAGACATGAAGTACATGTCCTCCAGTAATACGTGCTGAAATGTAAATTGTACATGTTCTGGATCCAGCCCCATCCCCAGTGCTGGCAGCCTCTCCTTGGGAGTCTCAGCAGCCCTGCACACCTGCCATGCTTCTGCTTCCTCATACGTCCTCCGACAAAGCCATGCTTGAAGACACAAGTTTCTCCCACAAACCACTGGCAGTTTCTTATGTGATGACAGACCTTTATGGCAATTAGCCAGAGAAAAATACGTGAACAGATGTTGAGGGGACAAAAAACCCCACAAAAACGCCCTTGTGAGAGTGAACAGACTGATTTGTCATGAGAGACAGGGCTTCCTCACCTCAAATCCAGACTATTCATCTCAAGTACAGCACCACTGTTGTGTACCAGTGTCCATACCACTGGCAAGACCATGTGAATCCAAAACTAGAGCTGTTTCTGCCTTCCTCTTGGCACCTCTGGTGTGGCAGCCAGCTGCTGTCTGGTGAGGTGTCCCATCAGCACTGCTGGAGCATGGGAGAGGTTCTGGATTCTTGCCCAGCAAGCCCTCAGGTGTGAGGGTGGCCTGGCACAGAAGCCTGTAGGAAAGCTGCCAACATGGGAACCAGGCTTTTGGCTCAGGATGCCAAAAGACAGCTCAAGGCATGGGGTAGAGTGGGCAGACAAGTGCAAGGGCTGGGCTTGTCATATGACTTTGCATGGAACAGAAAGTGAGTGGTGAGAAAAGGCATCGGAGTTTGGTTGGGCTTGGCTTGACGTTAGGGTGGGTGACATGAAGATGGAGCAAAGGGATCAGGACATGTTTTGTCCTGAGGTGTGACCAAAGGCAGACCCACAATCACTGCTGTTCAAGGTGTTGGCCATCTCTTTACATCTTGGTATCTACTGCTGTCACTGGTGGCACTCAAGTTAACTTTGGGCACCTCATATCTAGGAGGCCATTCACTTTCTAGAGACCCTGAGGCAAGGCCACTGAGCTCTAGAAGCCCTGGTGATGTTAGCAAGCTTTCAGTCTGGTCTTGCACTGAGGCTGGTCTGAACTAGAGCAAAAGAGAAAGGTTTCTTACCTCTTCTGCTCATGGCAACAGCTCATCTGGTTTCTGATGCAGATGAATCATGTTTGCATTTCCTCCTGCTGCTTGGATTGCAGGAGTCCACAGCTGCTGGCAGAGCTGGGTGGTGGGGCTGGCAGCAGGGCTCATCTCTCAGTCCAGAAGTGCTGCTGCTCACTCTTGGAGACTGACAGAATGCCAAGGATGTAACAAATGAAACAACTATCTGAAAGAAGTATGTCTGTATGGCTCTGTTTAAGAAACCTATACTTTATGGGCTGCAAAATAATATAGTGTGAATGTATTCTTCCCATATCCCTCATTTTGTGGAGTACTACCATGAGGCATCGTATCCAGCCTGCCCACAGCGTCTTTCTCCCCATTGCAAATTCAGGCTGCAATTCACTTCCTTTGCAGAATTTGTTTTCCATTCTCTCTTTGTTGGTTACTTCTTTTATCATATTTGAAGATGTTTTCCCAGAGAATATGTTCGGCACTTTTTCAGGTGCTACTGGAGCTATAGGCCTGAAACACAAACCAGGAAGAACATAATTTGTTTTGGCATTTTATTTAAAATGAAAAGAAATTATAAATAAAATATCCTCATTTAGGAGCTTCTTTGCTAGCTACAGACCAGTCTGTCTTAGTGTTAGGAAAATTTGTAAGCTAAATTGGCATAGATGAGCTGCTGTACAGCTTCCAGGGAGCCTTGAAAAAAATGTTTCTTTCTGTAAATGCAATTTCTTATTATAACTCTGAACAAAGTTTTCCACTTCTGCAAATGATTTGCTGGTCAAAGAAAGAGGGACATTCATTAATAAATGTTAGTTTAGACAATACTGTATGAGTAGAGTTTGATAAAATCATGCTTTATTGTAGTATCAGCCAGTTGTTCTTTTTTTACCCCCAGAATACTTTTACTGAGCACTGACTTTTTTTCAGGAGTTTTAATTTCAGATTTAATTATAACATTACAATCTCTCCTGGATCAGTAATAATGTAGTTGTACTGCTTGCTAAGAGGACAGAAGAATGAACTGCAGCTTCAGTTCTTTCTGATTCGTAGACCAATAGAGAATGAATCTTTTATGTACCACTGCCTTCTGGTATTTTGAAAGAATACATATTTTTAAACAGCTGAGATTGCAGTTACTGCTCAAATACAAGTGAAAAACATTCTAGTTATGTGTTAATGTTTTATTCATAGCTGTATGTAATATTGATGCAAAATACTTCCACTTCTCCATTAGAAATCCTATTATCACCTTGTGATGTTTCAGCTATTTCAGAAGGGCCAATGTGACAGAATGTGGTATTTGGAGCAGTGAGTCAGCTGTTACCTACATCTACAGCTAGGCAGTATGGCCAGAAGAACTCATTTGCCTGGAGCTCCTAATTATTTTTGTGCAAATCCTATTTCCTTTCACACCCATGGGAATTCAGGAAAGATGCTGACAATAACTACTGGGGAGAACTATTTGTAGTTAGACCTGCGGATACAGTGATACTTTGTCTAGAATGCAGTAAACCCCCAATACTTATTAAATTTCAGCATTGACTGATTTTCCAGTAGTTGGTTCTAATTGGAATTGCTCCAAAGCCTGACTTACTACACAATTTTTGATATATGCTCTTAGCAAGCATACAGCTTGCTTTACAGCTACCTTAATGCTGATTTCTAGTATACTCTTCAGTAATTTCAAATAACACTGAGTCACAAGTCAGTCTTGGTCAGAATTCATTTTCCAATATTAAAAAAAGAAAGTGTTTTACAAATACAACTGTGAAAAAGCATACATTTCCCCAAACTCTCTAGATACAATTTTTTTTCCAACTTCAGACTGTGGGAATGCATTTTGTAGTTAGTAACTCTACTACCACACCATGAAAATTAATGTAAACTTTTACTAAATTCAACAGTGGAACTAAACCTAGAGGAAAATATAGTAGTACAGTGGTATATAATGTGGCATTTTCTTACATACTTGAAAAAAGAGACAAAGGGTAGTACTTTGCATTTAAACACTCCTTCACCTTGCATTTGAAGGGCACTTACAGAGACTGTAGTTCTGACCCTCGCTTTGCCAGTTAATATGTGAAGGCAGAGAAGTCCGAAAGTCAGAAAAAGTGCCCTGGTAGCTAAGCTGCCCTGAAGCCATCACTCTGCACCCTGCACCAAGCACAGGAAAATGTCCCTGATGTAAAAAGCAGAGTTGTTGTTAGGTCTAAGCAGGAGCAATACTGAAATGAGGATAAGCCATTGGCTGTCTTTGTTGTTTAGGCTATATTGAAGAGATTTTTATGTTTTGTAACAACAAAATCAAGCTCTGTTCTACTTCCTAAATGTGGCTTGTCTGCTGCTGAGAGCCTTGGAAGAGCCCAGTGACCTGCTGCTATACGTAAGGCTGCCACCAGTTCAAGCCATCTGTCCTATCTGGACAAGGGGCAATTGCTGTGCTGTATTTGCATTCCATCTGTGGTCATCCTGTAACAGTATGACTCTCTGGAAATCAGAAATCAAGGAAAACCCATGTTAAACCAACAGATCCAGACAGGGAGTCCCTCTGTCTTCAGCGAGCTGGCTTGTTCCCTGGTCCTCATACTTGCCCCTCTTAAGAAAACTTGCTGCCCCAGCATGCACCCGGGAGAGTGACCTTTCTCAGAGGAACTAGTTTAAGCCCAGATTTTCTTTCACATCTTCAGCTGTGTCCAACAAGAATTAGTAGTGATAGGCTTTATTTTGGCCAGTGTGAACAAGAAACTTCCTCTCAGGTTGTAGTTCAACCTTGTTTGAATGAGAAATACTTTCTAGGCAGCTGGAAAAAAATCATCCCAAGCATCAGTGCACAAGGCACCGAGGCACAGCTTGTCTGAGGCTCTTACCTTCATAGCTTCTAGCAAAAAGCTAGAAAAGAAGCTGTTCTCTGTTAGTATTTTACTTTATCATTTGGTAGAGATTTCTGTGATTCATTCTGAAGAAAACACGACTAATGGATTCATATGTTGAGACTTTTATCTGTTTGGTTTTTTGTTTGTTCTAGAGAAATCAGTGAGACTGTTAAAGGTAAGTTGCAGTTCAGCCACAGAAACACATCTCCAGAATATTATGAGCGAACAAGATTATTTCTTTTCAGAGTTCCTGAGTATTCTGGGGAGAAGGCAAAAGTGCTCTGTTGTAGCATAAAAAACATGCTTTCCTTCTCATCATAATCGATGCTTTTCTTTCTTCCTATTATTAATATGGCATTAAACCTTAATATGTGCAATTGAATGTGCTGCAGCAGCAGAGTCCCCTTCGGCTTTGCCAGCCATGCAATTACCCTGCAGCCAGTGAGTGGGGGTGGCCATGCCAGGGTGAACAGAGGACAAAAGCTGGCGGGACCAGGGCCCCATTTCCTTCCTCGCTGGGGGACCCATTCCAGCCATACCACACCACAGCACTGCAGGTAACACAGGGCAAATAACTCTGGGTTCTGTGCAAGAAAACAAATATCAAAATGACCATGAAAATTGTCCAACCGGTTAAATCTGGTTACAGCCGGGAACTGAAGTTCTACCTTGAAATACTTAAGTCCCATTTGGATGGCATAGATTTACATTCCAGATGAAGAATTAATGGCTTTCACACAATATCCTCAGCAGAGATGCCCCAGCATACCAACCTCTGTGTTTTCAGTAGATGGAATTTGTAATTTCTTTAGGAGTTGCATTCTTCTTAGTGTTACTTCTATTTTTGGACTGACTAGTTGCTTTATTTAGAAAAAAACCCCAAACCAACCCAAAAACCTGTGCTCTTGTCAAACTGTAGATGCTATATGAGTCATCTCTATAATAACACTAAACCATTCTTATTTGTTATGCTGCAGTTCATCATCATCACAAAGGGATTTATAGAAAACAAGCATAGCTGATAGAGTCTGCTCTTAAGCTTCCTGTGTTTAATCCTTATGCATGTTTAGCCAGATGAACAGTATATTGTTGAAAAATGAATTGCTATTAAAATGTTGGATGTTGCAGTAGCTGCAGAATCTTTTTTTTTTGATAATAAAAATGAATGCCACTCCTCTGACAATTTTTGGCTGCCTATCTGTAGTCATCTGCCTGTATAGTAATTGTGTGAATGCTAATGGCAATTCTGAAACTTTGATGAATAAAATGTTTCTAAGACTGTTAAGACTGCCTCATAGACAGCAATGCTTGCTCATTTAAATGCTTTAAAACACATCCTTCATTAGTATCACCAATGGTCTTCATTTTCAAACAAAAAGGAGTATGAAATTTTATGATACAGAAACACAGTGAAGCAGAATACACTAGTTAGCACCTTGTAGCCTGCATATCTATATAACTATATAGCTTGCTCAGTAGTGTTTCCCAAGTGGGAATCATTTACTTCCCAATTTTCCCTGTTACTTTTTTATTTTTTATATAGTTTTGAGATTGAATAAATGTTTTAGATCACCTGGCTCCTAATGGAAACCTCTAGTTGCAGGCTTTTTAAAAACTTACAAATTGTTAACAACAATTGGATTTGTAAAATGATACATGGATCCATTTCCTACTGAAAGGCAGGAGGAATGAAGTGCATAGTTCCTTTAGGCCTTTAAAGTCTTCAAAATCCACTCCTAAGGAAAATTCTCAGATGAGCTGCTCCTTGCACCAAGGAGCTCTCCTCTCCTCTATGATCCCCTCATGTGAGCTGGAAGCAGGCAATTACCATGGTCCCTCATAAGCGCCATTTGTTAGGCTAAACAAGCCTGTCTTTCCTCCTCTCTTGCAAAATTGGCATTTTCCCTCCTCACAACTCCTTGCTGCACCAGTTACAGCTGGAGCTTGGGTGAGAAGACCCATGCCTGGTACTCCTGGGGAGCTCTCACTCATCCCACCTTTTTCCCTGCCAGGCTTAACACACCTCACTCTCACACTTGCTCCCTATAGATTCAGGTTGTCTCTTTCCTCCTCATTTTCAAGGAAGCCCTTGGCCCCAAGTCTGTGATATTTACAGAAGTGAGCTCAAAGACCTGGTCTAGCATGTAGTCTGAGATGTGATTCTCTCAGTCTTCTCGTAAAATTTTTTCCAGTGTCCTGAGGGGTTTGATGTTCACCCAGGTAAAGAGAGAGAGGGACTTTTTCCATGGTCCAATTGCTCATCTGGGAAACTTCAGGGCTGCAATCACTGCTTCAACATGGTCCATGTATGGGGCTTCATTACATTATATTCGGGTGTATAAAGCATTGGGATGGTACAAGATGATGTAGCCACTGAAAGGAATTGGAGTGACAGGTACATGTCAGACTTTGAGAGCCCAGTTGACCTGGAGTCTTACCTTTTCTCATGTATCTTTGCTATACACCATGACAAACCTATGAAGGAGTTAGTAATTCCTGTGCGAAGGAAATACTTTCTGTGTTGCACCATGAGCTGATTAATTGAGGATTTAAAAGAGATGCTGAATAACATCCAGATCTTCAAGTATATTTAGGTGCTCTGTTCTCATGGACAAATAGAAAACAGACTGCCAGTATGAGAGGAGACAGTGTAATTGTAGGACATTATGCAATTAAAGGCTCTAATAAACTGCATACGCCTGTGGGAGGATGAGTTAAGGTTGCCCAGGCAATCTTATTTCAGGCATTTCCTATATTTTCTGCATTTGACTTTGCAACCTACACATTCAGCCATCATAACTTTCTATTGTAGTATGTAGGCATGACTTGAATTTACATCTTTCTTGATAAAGAAGTTATATTAGAAATTAGAGGTTTTCAGTATGTTTCCACTTTAGCACAAGGTTAGCTCAAGCCATGTTCAATGAGGGCTTGTGTCATCCTGGCTGAACCCCTGAGCAGGGACAGTCACTGCATGCCCAGATGTGCCAGCTGAAATTTGAAGAGGTGGTAACCACAATGTGCTTTCCCTCTCTGTAGTTTCAGGGATGCAACTTCTGGGTGCTGACTCCAGGAAGTTTAAGGACTTGCAGAGGTTAGACTTGCAGAATATGCAAGAATATGTATATGCAACAAGCTCTTAATTTGCTTAGCAACTGAGAGAGCCTGTACCAGCCCCAGTGCTCCTCTGCCAATGTAAGCATCATCCTACAGTTTGCCTGGCACAGCAGGACTTGTCACTGACCTTTCCTAATGCAACCCAGGTGTTACCCACTTGATGAACTGACTCTACCGTAACATCAGCTGAGATTCAGAGAGGCTGGTATTGGCACTTTAATGCCACAGTTTTTAGAGGTCTCAGTATAGATCCTGAGGCATTCCTACAATGGAAAACAAAAATTCTGCTGTGCTCTCTCTCACACATTTTTGAATGAAGTGTTAGAGCTTGTATAAATTCAAGAGGTTCTGTAATCAGGGCTTACCCTCCACACAGATCAAACCAGCACTTTGTGTGCAGAACAACTGCTTGTACTGTGGGGGCACAAACCAGCACAAAAAAATACTGGCAGCAGATGGGTAGTCCTGAATGAAAAAGAAAACCCTGAGCATTTCACTTCTTGGATTACAATTTGGGAGCATTACATAAGGAGGAAATAGGAAAAAAAATGCAAGCTTAAGAGAAGATAAAATCTGATTAAAATGCAGACTAATATAATTGGAGAACATTACTCAGGCTTTCTTGTGGAGAGAGAAAAATGTCTGCTATTGTGCTGCTAGAGAAACCACATAGGATCTGTGGGTAGGTGAGGGTGCATGGAGCATGTTGTTCCCTCTCTCCCCCCTTTCTCCGCCCTGGAATGAAGATCCTATCTTGCTCAGTAAGCTTGGACTTTGCTGGTCAGGAGATCTCTCCCAGTTCAGAGAGAAGTTCTTTTCCTGTTTATATAGTTTCTTTTAATATCTCTGCTCCCTCCCTTATTTATTTTGCTCTTGGAAGGTGATGCCAGGCTGTGTCAGAGGAGGAGTAACCTCCAGCCTTCTTGGGCTTCTCACAGGGGTTGGTCCACTTGGCCTTATATTATTGGGAGTGGGGGACACATGTGCTTGCCATGAAAAGGGAGTTTTCTTGTATTTATTTTTAAAAAGCCAAAGACAGGACTCACAATGCTTTGGTAAGTAAATACTTATCTGGAATGAGCACTTTGTCCTGGTTTCTGAACACTGTGTCCACAGCACTTGTTTCTCTGAAGATATGTGTTACAATTACTAAAGCACTAGATAACAAAGTAAGGTTTATTCCCTGGCTGTTGATGGAAGTGTCTTTATCACAGGTGTAAAATAAACTATAGGAATGTGTTCCTGAAGTGTGGAACTGTGTATTCCCACCAGCTTCCAGCCATGACCATCCAGGCTAAGGCCTCGTCTCTGACAGCAGTAATTTCTGCCTGACAGGATGACATGAGACATTTTTTATTAAAAAGACTGATGGATGAGAAAGTCTGTCCACATCACATTAGAGCTCTTTCTGGTCCATAATACTTAATAATTTTCTGCAAAATTTGAGAAGATTATTTACGGCTGCTTATGAAATTGCTGCTAGCATAAAGTACTGAAAAATGCGTCTCCTCATTATGAATGAGCACTCCTTCTCTGTACAGAGATAATTTTAATTTTTGTCCCAGTGCCTTCCTACAACAATTGACTCAGTGATGTAAATATATATATTTTACAAGAGTGTATTTCATATCTCAGGTTTTCCAGTAGTTCCACATTTCAGTCTGGCTGATTGTTTTGCTTTTGCTGTTTTGAGACAGAGGAAGAAGATCCCATTCTTTGGTTATTTTAGCACTTTCACCCAGTTCCTAATTAATCATCTTCTTT
Source organism: Pithys albifrons albifrons (assembly GCF_047495875.1). Taxonomy (NCBI): domain Eukaryota; kingdom Metazoa; phylum Chordata; class Aves; order Passeriformes; family Thamnophilidae; genus Pithys; species Pithys albifrons. The sequence continues at coordinate 48,378,054 of NC_092462.1, read as the reverse complement.
ATAAAACCAGTTTATTGAGGTGTTGTCTTACTTTCAGAACCCTTTCCCATTTCCCTTTTTCTATCACCCCCCTTTATGTGTTGGAGGCACTGTTGATGTATGCATTGCTACATGTTGGGCCTAAATATTTATTTATGGAATGGTGTTAGAATATTCTCTATAGGCCTCTAGAAGAGATCATCAAATCTCATTGCCACTGAAGTCAATTACACCATGTACTTCCTTCCATAAAACCCTCCAGCTCAGTTCTAGAGAAATTAGACTTGATTTTGCTCCTGTCACTCCTTAGAGGTCTGTTCTGGTGTTTTGCTACTCCAACTGATCTTATTCTCATGTTGACATTGACCCTTAGTTTTAACTTTCCTGGCTTCCCCATTTTCCAAGTCCCACTTTTCTATATTTTATTTTTCTAATCATTGAACTGTTCTTATCTCAACCCATGAGTTCTACTCATGATTCGCCTTTCCACCAAGGTGGACAGGGGTGGGTAAGCAAGTAGCTGTGTGATACTTGGTTGTTGACTGTGGTTAAGCCATGACAAAAACACTGATTTACTCTTGACTGGACAACAGAATCACACATTCTACTGCAGATCTATTCTGAAATTACTTTTCTGACATTGCTGGGTTTACATTTCCTGTTTTACATTGCTCCTACTCATCTCATGATGAACTAGTCTCTCTTATCCAAGTGCTGATCTTATAGAGAGTGGAAGAAATTTTTGTCTTTAGTATTATTGAATTTAATTATATTTTCATTAAACCTGTTCTAAGAGGCATGCAGTTTCTCCAATATACTATTCCCATCCTTGTTTGAACTGGTGATGTCTCCCAGCTCTGTCAACAGCAGATTTCATTAGCATTCTTGTGTTCTTGTTGACACTGTGGTTATGAAAATATGAAGGACAACAGGAGCATTGATGAATCACACAGAGCACTTTCCTTCATCGTGATACTTCCCATATAAAACATCCCTCTCTTGTTGCCTCCTGATCCACACACTCTTCTGCTTCAACAGCCATTTCCTGTCTGGACAGCATCAGGTATTATTGAACCCAAACAGATTACATCTACCACATTGCCTTTCTTGAAGAAAAAGGGAAACAAAGATATGCTGCTGAAGAAACATTTCATCTAATTGCATATTTAATTTTTATCCCATTTATCTCCTTATCTTTAATTATTCTTTCCTTCAAAATTTGTCCAGATTATTGTAATTTATTTCTCTTCCTTTCTTTAATGCAAATATTCCAGACTGACTTTAGTGCTGCAGTAAAACTTCTTGCTCCTTTCACCCCTTTCTTCACTCACTTAACCTGTCTGCACTCTGGACAAGATCATTTGTTTTTTCCCTCTGCATTAATTACTCATGACTTTCTTCCCATTATTCATCTTCCTTTTGCATCCATCTTTCACATAATCATCTTTATTAAAATTGGAAGCAAAATGCGTATTGGTTTTCTAAATATTGCCAGACTTCCTTCAATTTGTATGCCCTTCTCACTGAATGACAGCCCTGTTTCTTTTTCCCTGGCTGAGGTATCTGCTTTTAGTTGACGTTTATCTCCTTCATTTCCTCATGCTAAAGACAAAACTTTCTTAGGAGAGTGATCCTCCTCACTTCTACCTTTAAGTTTTCTATTTTCAGTGACCTTAGTTACCAATGTGCCAGGGAATCTTCTGTGAAACCCTTTCCCTTTGCTCAAGATACAATGTCAAGATAATTTCTGCTGCTCTGGCACAAAGAAATCCAGTCTTTGTATTCAGGTCTTTTGAGTTCTTCAGCCTTCTTGATATTTTTTTCTAATTATATATCTTACTCTTTCCCCTTTTGGCTCAGAATACCTTTTCATAGATCTGTGTTTTACCCATCTATGTATTTTCAACTGCATCTAGGAAACATTTTTGTCCCTCTATGACCTCAGTAGGTAGGTAGCCTTACAACATACTCACTACTCACAAAGCTAAACCACCATCACCCCTGGCATTGCTCTGGTGGCTGGCAGAGAGAGCTGCTCCTCTACTGTACCCAGAACTGCTCAGTCCCAGGTGTTCTTCATAGTCTGCTCTCACCTTTATATCTGGGAATGCAGCAACTACTGCAGGAGCAGAAATTTTTTTCATTATATTCCCATTATCTTTTTTCCCATGTGCAAATGCTGCTTTGGAGCGTATAGAAAGCTGTGTACAAGTATGTATTGGCTGCAATGGTGACCATGTTTGTCCAATGTCACCATCAGCCTCCCAGTTCTAGCTCTGACTGTCTTTTAACACTCTCCCTGCTGTGGTTTTGAGCCAAACATTTTGAGTCTACTGCTTTTAAAATTATTTGATTTAATTAAATTAATTAATTATTATTTTTATTTTTGTAACTGGCATTCAGTGTTATCCAGTGGTCTTCATTATGAGGTCTCTTTCCTGAGGGCAGGAGAGTGATTTTATCTTCCTCTGTTACCTCTCCCCTTAAGTTTGATGCGTGGGCAGGTTTTATTCCTCCATTTTGCTGCCCAGGCCCCTGCTTATGCCAGTTACTGTTTCAAGTGTTTTACATGGACTACTCCCTGTGCCTAGGCTGGTACAGTCCCCCGTTTCCCACCCGCCTCTCATGTAGAATTCTCCTCCCTTTCCATTATCTTCTGTTTCTTCCAGCACTGCCATACACGTTTACCTCGATTTCTCCCCTTGTCCCCCGTTTCTGTGTATTACTACCAAGCTGAGAGGACACAGACCCTTCCTCAGCCTCGTGGCTTGGTTTCAACTCTTCTTCACAGTTACAGTCGTTCTGGTTTCAGCCGGCTCCTACTCTGTGTGGTTATTTCAAAACGCTAGGGAAGGCGAGGCAAGGCAAGGCAAGAAGGTAAGGCAAAGCAAAGCAGAGCAGGGCAGGGCAGGGCAAAGCAAGGTAAGGCACCTGGAGAAGGAGGGAGAGAGGTATGGGATGGCAGGTGCACACAGACCGGCACCCCAAGGACCGATGAACCCCTCCAGGATGGGAACCAGGCAGGTGCCAGAGCCTTCGCACACGCCGCGTGCGTTTCGGTCACCCTGGGGGGATTTGGGGAGACGATCCCGGAGCTGAGGTTTTCAGAAACTCTCGGCCCGTCTCCGTTACGGTGCTGCAGGTGTTTGAGCCCTCAAAAGCGAGACGATCACACACAGACACATTCCTCATTTCTGACAGTCTCCACCGCCAGTCGGGAGCCGCGGGAACCGCTTCCCCCCCGTTTCCCGGAGTAGCTGCCCCTCTCCTGGCGGGGCGGGGCCCGGGGCGGGGCTCGGGGCGGGCTCGGTCGCGCTGAGTGGCCGCCGCGGGCCGGGGCGGGACGCGGGGACGAGAAAAGGTCCGGGGGAGCGGCGGCGGCGGGTGCGGGTTGCGGCCGCGGAGGGGGGATGCGCCTGACGCAGAGCATGTGCACCATCGCCGAGTGCGCGCCCGGCGGGGACGGCCCCGCCACCGCCCGGCCCCGCCTCGTCAAGATCGCCGTGGTGGGGGGCAGCGGCGTGGGCAAGACAGGTGAGGGGGCAGCAGCATGGCCAGGGCAGGTGCGGGGGCAGCGGCGTGGGCAGGGCAGGTGCGGCGTGGCCAGGGCAGGTGAGGGGGTAGCGGCGTGGGCAGGGCAGGTGCGGCGTGGCCAGGGCAGGTGAGGGGGTAGCGGCGTGGGCAGGGCAGGTGTGGCGGTGGCGCTGACGGTGCCTGTCTGTGTCTTCCGCAGCGCTCGTGGTGCGGTTCCTCACCCGGCGGTTCATCGGCGACTACGAGCGGAACGCAGGTAGGCGACTGGCGGCGCGGCTTTGTCCACGCCGGGATGGGAATCGGGGGAGGGGGTTACTGCGAGGGCAGGGGGCAGCGGGGCCGTGGCCGCTTCGCCGCCGGCCGGTGCCTCCCCCGGGGGTGCCCGGGCTGGGCGGCACGGGGTGCGCGCCCTGGCAGTGAGGGCGCAAACCCCAGCGCAGAGCCGAGTCACAGGTGGGGAAGGAGGCGCGGACTCGTCCCCGGGGCTGGGGGGCACCCACCAGGTGCTGCTGTCGACCCGAACCCCCGCGTGGACGCAGCGCTGAGAGCCGTTCCCTCCCCTCCCCAGGCTGCTGTCGCTGCTCGCGGAAAGGGGCACGCCGGGCACAGCCACGAGCGGTTTGGGACCGCAGCAGCCCTAGAGATGGGTGGTACTGCAGCTCTGGTCTCTGACGGAATTCACTTCATGAGCTGAAAGCTCCCCTTTTGGAAGGAGTCTTTTAGCTAAAACAAGAAAACGTTTTGTAAACCTGTTGTGTTGTTCTTTGCAAACTGAGTGTCTGGAGCCACGCAGACTAGGCAGGGCCAGCTTAAAGGGGAAAATGGAGAGGTGATGACACATACTTTCAGTGAGTACAGTGGAGAGTCTAAACTAATGTCAATGTAAAATATGCAGCATTCTGTTGAGGAAATTACTTGAAAAAGCCGAACAAATGAAAAACAAACAAACAAACCAGTAAATCTTACAGGTCAACCAGCAAAGTGTATAAAATACTAAATGACAATCACACTGCTCTCCAAATAATAAAAGTTGGTTATTTAACACTCTAATCTTTATCATCCAAGCTAAGATAGTCTTTAAGAATTGATTAAGTTCCAAGGTGCACAGTTATTAAATACCCAGCTTCAAAATAAGTCAATGTAAGATTTAATCCCAGGTTTCTAGAACATCATAAACATTGTTAACACAAAAAAAGCTTACAACACAGGGTTCTTGCTTCATAAGTGGCGATACAATTTTCTCTACACAACTAATGGGCAGCAGAAGCAACATTTGTCTGCAGAGTTGTGGCTGTACTTGTGACCCTTCTGGTGTTCTTGTCAGGTAATCTCTACAGCAGGCACATCCAGATAGATGGAGAGATGTTGGCCATCCAAGTGCAAGATACTCCAGGAGTTCAGGTAAGGTAGATGCAACCATGAAGTTTACCAGAGTAGCTGTGTTTGTGTGCTTGTGCACCTGTGTCCTGTGCAGTATCTTTTTATGGTCTTTCTAGAAAATACTTTGCTGTCCATTTCAGAGTTTGGTGTTCTGTGTGGGAGAGGTGGTAAACTTGTGTTTTAGTCACAAGCCCGCTGTGTTGGGCACTTGCAGTATACTGGTAGTAAACGAAAACAACTCACTGTTTTGATGAATCATTTGTTCATTGGAGCCCCATTACTTCTGAGTGGCTGAATTACTGAAGTGTCTTGTTCCTGCGTGCTAGGAACATTAGGCACAAACCCAGAAACAATTTTGTGCAAATAAGGTACATGTGGAAAAAAAATGTCATGATCATTGCCCAACAAGCTTCATAAATGTGTATGACAGAAAGCAAAGTCTGCTACATTGTGGCTGTGCTCATTAGTGTGTCACAAGTTAAAAGTTTTGAATATATAGACCTGAGTAATGCTGGATTGTTGCCTTTTTGAACTGGGCAACACTCCAGGTCTAAATGCTTCCAGCTCATATCTTTGCTTCCCCAGACTTACTGTCTAGCCAGTTAATTTCCCATTCTGTGGAACTACAAAGTCTTTCTCTGCATGCAGAACTACTCAGGTCAATTTTCCATTTGAGTATAGCAAACTCCAGTGTTAAATTCCAGCTTTTTGCAGCTGAATCAACATCTGCATTTATTCACTATGCTCAGATTAAGTTCATACGTATAATGCGAAATGGAAATATATGTGTCTGGAGCTGTAAAATACTATTTGGCCTTACAGAATCTTGAAGACAGGTTCCTTTAATCTTTTATGACTGCAGCTATCTAATTTGAGACCATTCATTTTTCAGATCCATGAACACAGTCTGGATTGTAATGAGCAGCTGAACAGATGCATTCGCTGGGCAGATGCCCTAGTGATTGTCTTCTCCATCACAGACTATAAGAGCTTTGAACTACTCAGTCACCTTTACCATCAAGTTCGACAGCTGCATCCAGGGAACACAGTCCCTGTTGTCATCGTTGCAAACAAAGCTGATCTCCTTCATATCAAGGAGGTGGAGCCTCAGCAGGGACTTCAGCTGGCCAATATGCTGGGCTGTACTTTCTATGAAGTATCTGTCAGTGAAAACTATAACAATGTCTTCAATGCCTTCCATCTCCTCTGTAAAGAAGTCAATAAACAGCAAATAACCAGCACCCCTGAGAGAAGGAGAACCTCTCTTATTCCACGGCCAAAATCACCCAACATGCAGGATCTGAAGAGAAGGTTTAAGCAAGCTTTGTCTGCCAAAGTGAGGACTGTCACTTCTGTTTGACAACAGAGCCTTGGTCTACCTGATGTTTAGGCTGAGATTGAAACCTGGGATGTTTAACACTGGCACATCTAGAGTCCAAGGCATTGTGAGAAAAGGAGGATAGTTTGAATAGCCTCTTGCATGGCTGTAGAAGTCTTTAAGCAGATGCTTACAAAAGGAACAGTGTCAGATTGAAAAAGAAAAAAAAAACCAAAAACTCTTGAAAAATAGTTATAGGATGTGACTTGCAGAACAGGTATTTTCATTTGGAAAAGGAACTTTTCAGTCAATGAAACTGTTTGCCTTTTTCCCAGTTGGACAGATTTGGCTTTCCTTTGTGCAGAAACAACCTTTTAGCTGTAACTCAACTTGTAATTGACCAGGGAAATGCCCTGAACCTCAGGTCACTGTTCAGAAGTAACCACTTGAGTCTCGTTCTCACATGGATTGAAGGACACAGCATGATGTATGTGTTTTAATTTTATTGCACAGTAGAACTGGCTTTCCCCCCTGTATTTCATAACAAATAAGCAAAATGAAAGTATTCTGTAAAAATAAATGTAAAATAAGTGGACAGGACTCAGCATCAAGACTGTAAACAAGGGTCCTTTATTTTTCTACTAGCCACGTTATTGCTGACAAGTTGACCAGACTCTTTGTATGCAAAACTATTGTCTGCAGGGTGTAAGCATATCTAATTACAAACAACTTTTTTACTGTCTGAAAAAAGTGCTCTCCAGACTAAATGGTCCTACAGGGAGCTTCTGAGGAATGAGTGTGAAGTTGGAGTGTTAGTCTGTTACAGATGCCATTTTAAGACTTCTCTCTCTCCCTTTCCTGTGTACAGTAGGCACAAAAGGTCTGAAGCATGACTGGCTCCAGGCAATGAAGACGGGGGCTTGTTCTGAGCTGAGCCAGGCCTTCTTCATTTTTAAAAACACAGAAGATTTATATAAAGGCATCATTTCTTTTGAGTCAGTGGAGTTCACAGCCTAAGGGCCTTATACATGTGCACTTTAAAAAGCCAGTTGTGCTTTTGTTTAAACTGTAATTTATTTATTTCATGTACAGTTACTTCTAGGGAGTGGACTTCTCATTCTAACTGCCTGGTTCAACATTAAATTTTTGAATTGCATATTTTCTCGTGTGTTGTTTGTGGGTGAGAAACAATGGGTAACAGTGAAATGTCGAGATAAAATAATTGCAGAAACAGCAAGGTGGCCATTTCTGCCTATACTCTTGCTTTATTAGCTGAAACAACAGGGGGAGTAGCTCTCACAACTGCTTTACAACTTCCTTTTAAGAAATCCTTTTAGGAGAGGAACTGAATAGGGTAGACACCTTTCAAATGAAATAGGATTCTTCTTTTCTCCTTGTCAAAAATACTTCAGTACTTCTCCAGGGAGAAAGGAATGGTGCAAGGTAGGTCAAAATCTGGAAGAACACAAATTCTAAGTGACTGCCACTTGCTTCTTCTAAAAAAAAATATTTATGTACTGAGCTATATCACAATGAAGAACTTAATCAAATTGCATGTTTCCAACTACCTTATTTGTGTTTAAAGTAGGTTTACTGAAGGCCTTCCTGAGGAGGATGTTTTTCTGGGATTAGGCTGACTGCTGGACAGGCTCACCTGTTTAGCACACAGCACACTGGCACAGGGAAACTTAGACAGGGTCCTGGTGATGATCTTTTGTATGATGAACTACTAGCCAAAGTGACTTAGGACTGGAGTTGGAAGGAAAACTGAGCTTACCCTTTCAGTCTGAGCTTATACCTAATACTGTTTACCTTTTAGATATAGTAGTAAACTCATTTGAAGACAGTTAAATGCCTCCCTGATATTTAATCTTGTCTTGGAAGGTAAGCAGGGTCAGCCCCAGTCAGTACTTGGATGGGAGACCTCCTGGGAATACTGGGGGCTGTAGGTTCTAGTCCTGAGGACTTCACTGTCACCGTCCAAGCTCGCTTGGCCGTGGCAGATGAACCTTAGGAGTTAAAGGGTGGGGCCAGTTTTGTGCACGCTGTGCCTCACCTAAAACATCCACTGCGCAGGCTCAAAGGGCCCACCCATGTGGGGAAAGCCCTTCCCAAATCTTCATTTGTGAAGCCTGGCCATGATGATGAAACCCATTTGCCAAGGGTGGCTTTATGTTTTCTCGTCTTCTTACTGTTTGAGTATTGTTTTGTGGCACATGCAGATGACTTTGACACTCCTTGCTGTGGTCTTGCACTTGCCCAAGGCAAGTATCTTTTGTACTGTTCCTGCCCACAGGAAACTGGGAGAAAATCTCCCATCCCCTGACCTGTTCCCAGAGCACAGACTGTGTGTAGCTGCTAAAGCTATTTCCTGTGAATAAGGAGCTTACTATTACACTAGGGCCACTGGAACGACTCCAGTGAAATTTTGGTCCAGAAGTACTTCAGTATGAGATGGGGACTGAGTTCCAGCATCAACTGCCATGGCTGTGGCCTTACTGGCTGAGAAGATTCCTCCAAAGTGCGTGTGGGCCTGGAAAACTAGTCTACTTCAGTGAGATGTGCTACTTGACCCATGGGAAGCACAAGATCTGCTTAGACTCGTCCCCTGCCTTCTCAATACAGTGTATCTTTACTTTAGGTGGCCGAGTCAGAGGTTTGAAAGCACCTGATGAAGGAGGTGAGAGAATGAAGACTCCAAGTGGCAGCCCCCATCATCTCAGGAAAGCAGCAGAATCTCAGAGGTGTGAGTGCTTGAACTCATTGGCCAGCAATGGCCACTCAACATAGGGGAGCCTTTCTGCTATGGAGCCTTTCTGTGAGTGGAGTGTGAAAAACATTCAAGGACACCTACCAAGATGGAAGGTCTAGAGTCCTAGAGGCAATCAGCTGCAAAAGTAAAAGGGGTTGCACAAATATGCCATTCTGCTATGTGTAGCTCTGCATACTAGGAGAAAAGAAGATGGATCAGGTTTGGCATTTTAAGAGCATTGCTTTATTGATTACAGGATTTACAAAACAACCACTTCCTAAGATTAAACAGTACAGAATGACAGAAAAGAAATCAAGAGAGTGGCTATTTGCTTTACAGTTGCTCTGCTCAAACTATTCCTTGAGATTTTAATATTGCAATCTCATAACATTTCTCATTTTTTATAGCACAAAGTTTCATTCTATAGTCATTCTTATAAAATTCTCTTCCATAGAGGCAATATTGTCCATGCTTTATAATCAGTTCATTGTTTCCTTCCAGCTACTCATATGTGAACTTAAACCAAAATGCTCCTTTTTCTGAAGACCATTATAAACATCTAGGAGAAGTAATGTTAGCTAGTGAACAAAATGTAAAAAAATACTTCCCATTTAAACTACTCTTTGGCATAATAAGGAATGTTATAAGAGTGAATGCCACTTATAATTTCACATTCTCATCTCATTGTAAGCTGTAGTTGTAGCATTCCTTAGATGAAGGAAGAGAATGCAGCTTTAGAGCTCCACCATTTTATGCTGCAATTTGGAAATCTCAGTGCTATATGCAACTACAATTTCTATTGGCTGCTGCTATTTTATCACAGATTGTAGCAAAGTTTTATAAAGAAAAGTTATATAACTGAAATTGATTGTATCTCTCTCATGCTCATAAAATAAAATTAAAAGCCGTTCTCTAATCATGCTGTTCAGAAATCTATCTCAAGAAAGAATCTGTGCTATGGTTTCTTGAAAATGGGATCATGCCTTTTTTCATCTCTCTTTTTTTAAACAAGGGGAGGATTCTTCCAGGGTTATCATCAAACCAACACAGCCCATATGGCCTCCTGTGTAAATCGAGAGAGATGTGTGTCATCAGAAACAGTCTCTTCTCCTGGGACTGTGGGTGGAGAAACTAGAGCAGAAAAAAGAAAGCTGAGAGAGAAGCAGCCATGTAACCCAGTCCTTGACTCTGGCTGTGCATCTCCCTGCCTCTACCAGTCCTGCCAGGGAAGCATCAGCGGATTAGGAGCTGTTGTGCCTGCTGAATCAGGGCTATGCTCCATGATGTCTCTGCAGCAAGGGATGAAGTAAGAGCAGAGGCTGTTAACCTTGTATAAGGCACACGTTTTGCAAGGTAGCACAACAAAGGGTTTATTTTGCTAGCCTTTCACTCCCTCAGCAGCATTTCCCACCAGACACAACCACAGCAAAACCATCGGGAATGCTCGGCAAAAAAAAGTACTGCTTGTTGGGGAGTGGAAATTCAGCATCACTTGGTCCTCAGCTTCTCTTTTTCTAGGAAATTATTACAAACAATCACCCTCACCATGCCAAATGGGGCTGGGAATGATTCAGACTGCACAGTGCTATTGTTAAGGAGAGGGGACTCGTTGCTGGACAACCAGACCATTTTGAAGAGCTGCCCATAAGCTGCACATGTTCCCTTGCAGCCAGATACCCAGTTGCTTCACCTTGAGCTGTAATTGCAGCAGGTGACACGTCAGTTTTTGAAGGGCTGTTGAGAAGAGTGACAGACCAGGGATTTGATGTTTCTGGGTGAGGCACTCACTCACCTTCTTCCCTGTCAGATATCAGTGTCAGGCTGGAGACGGTCTGGGGCAAACAACAACTCAACAGCACTGTGTGGTGTTAGGAGTGCAGAGGAGAGCACAATTACCTGAAAGAAGGGAAACAAAAAACAAGTTGGACTGAAGGGGACTGAGACAGTACTAATGAGCCATGGATATGAACTGTTTGCTTCTAGACAGGCTGTGTGTTTCTGGTGTTTACTGACAGGGCAATACAACTTGTCCAGTGAAACTGTCTGCTTGCTAATAATTGTAGTTAAATGCCTTTATGGAGCATAATGACTGGTAGCATTGTACTCTTAATGAATGTGTGCTTTGACACATTTCTACCCACATCTTACCTGGTGATTTGTTGTGACTGTCATTGCATTTACTGTGAGGCACCAGCTGATGAAGCAGTGGTTTCCTCTCCTACAGCACAGATCTGAGCAATGCCTGTTTCCTCAGTTGAAGGTAAGATGAGCACCACAGAAGTGCTGTCAGCCTGCAGCAGGGAGTCACAGTCCCTGTTCAGAAATGTCTCTTCTGACCAGGCACATGACGTTCTGCACATCAGGCTCAACCTCAAGCATTATCAGAACTTATCACTTTTGTTTCTTCCAGTTTTTAACACCAGACAGGTCTGATGAAAGAAACTGTTGCTCACTACAACCCTGACGTGCATCCTGCTAGATGGAGGTATCTGTTTTCCTTAAGAGAAAACTAGTATACAATTGCCTAGTGTGAAGGCTTCTGTGCAGGGCAAAGCTATCAGCAAGGACTGAGTGCATACAGTTGTGCTGTGTGGAGCTAACCCACGGTCAAAGTCATAGGACACTCGTACAGTGTCCGCAGGGTCAGGGATATGGGGGCAGATTTAATCATAATAGCCTACTTGAAAATAAATTTGCTTTGAGAGCAAATTCAAGGAGAGGAAGCACAAAAATCACCAACCGAGTATGTCTGTGTGTCTGTCTACTGCAGTAGTTATCAAACCACTCATGCTGTCCATCACGTGACTTAAGTGTGTGGCAATGATGCATTTCAACTTATTTTATTGTTATTTCTTTCATTTTTTTCACTTCAGGTACTGAAAGGATCCCTTCTGTACTGGTGACAGTCTCCCCCTCACTTCACCTCTTCCCTTATCCTCCCACGTAATCTGCAGCAAACTGACACTGATTATCTCTTCCTTCCTAAGCCTTAAAAACTCTGTAATTTGCAGATGCCAAAGGCTGACACTGTCTTACTTAAGTTGCATGAGAATCAGACTATAGCACAATACATGCTCATCTTGTTATCATGCAGCTTAACTCTGAAAAACATGAAGGGACGCGTTACCAAAACTTTTTGAGTGTACAAGCCAAACATCAACAATAGACACAGACAGATAAAAGCAATGTCTTCTTGGAGTCCTACCACTGAACCCGGAGGGGATTGGTGCAACTAACAGCAAGCCCAGAGAGAAAAAAAGATTTGCAGCTTCAACATCTCAGAAAGGATGCTGCCAAATCCTGTGGGATTTCCCTCCTTTCCCCTCAGTATCTCTGAGGGCTCATTGAGGGGAATAAATGTGAATGTTTGTTCTTTCCTTTTTACGTAGAAGAAGGGAATTGCCCAGATAAGTAATGTCCATCTTTTCTCCAGTCAGCTCTCTTCAGGACAATCCTTTGCAAACCTCCTTGTTCTGTACAGCCTGCCTGTCTTTCATCCTTCACCTGAAGGGCTACCCCTCCTGGTGGCAGCCAAGGTTGAAGAGGCCGGAGCTCCCATCCTGACCCATTGAGCTCCAATGGAGAGCTTCCCCTCAGCAGCGGGCAGGGAAGGATGCAGCTAACATCTGCTGGTGTGTCTGCAGGGGTTTATCTGTCTGCTTGCCTCAGTCACAACCACACAGGTGGTTGTGCATGTTGGGAAAAGTGACACTTCCTCTTGTGCTCTTTCCCCTTTATTACTCTCCTGTTCAAAGCAGAAAAAGTAATTTCTTCCTTTGAAAGTAAGGTACATCTCACTAGGTATGGGGAGATATTTACCACCATTCAAACCCCCCCCCCCCACAATGTGTGGGAAACACTGTAATCCTTTGTGTTTCTCTGTGAGAAATGAAACTGTCATTTATATTGAGATGCAGAGCAGTTCTGTGGATGGAAACATGTGTCCTTTTCCAGATTTAAATGTCATTTGCCTCAACTCCAAACAACTGCTGAAGTAAACCCTGTCAGTTTTTCTTCAGTTACTTTCATCAATTTTTGTACTCACACATTTCTCCATTTCTGCAAGAGCCAATATGAGTATGAATGTTAGTGCTTTGTTTGACTGGAAGGGACTTGGAAGGCCAGTGTTCCCCTGATGCCTGAATCTGATTGCCTGAACAGCACAAAAAAGCTCTGTTAAACCCTGGCTCGAGTTAGATAAATGATTGGCTTCTTGAAAAGAGAATAATCCTAAACAGGTGGTGCATATTCACAGCTATAGTGCAGAAATCCAGGTAAATCCAACAAACTTATAAACTGTTTTTATGTGAGAGACTTGCACAACTGCTTCTTTTCTTCTTTCTCTTCCTCCTCCCACCTCTCCCCCACAGTCCTTTCACCCCTAACACAGCACATTTGCACAAAGGGCAAGATGCAGTAAAAGCTTAAAATGCTTTAGGAATCTGCCTCAGAGGGTGACCTGCTGCCAGGGTTAAGCCAAAGCAAAGCAACACCAGATCCAATGTCACCACTGTCAAGCCTTAAGTCCCTCCCGAAAGCCAGTTGAAAATCTCCCTGCATAGTTCTCAAACAACTCAGATGTTAACCCTCTGTTTATCTTTCAGGGTGTCTTAATACATTCTATGTGTGGATTAACTTGTCCATCAGTGTGTCACAATTCAACTCCCCTGCAAGAGGGAAAAGAATTTAATTTGCTGTTTTGAGGAGGTTAGCAGTGGGCTAATGGGGGAGAAACATGTTATCAGATCAAAAAAATCACTAAAAATGGTACTCCATCTTACAAAATACTGCTTGAGACTTTGCAAAGATAACTAAAACTTGGAGAACACATGTCAAATTGAGGGGCTGCTCTGCCTTTAGTTGGCCCCATTTTGCTAATGATTTCTCACTAATCAAAACTGCATTCCATAGGAATTGAAAACAAGATGTTTACAAGCCACCCTGGAAACTAGAGTTATGTTTATGATGCATCTGGTTACACAACACTTTGGAATTTTTATATCACCCTTTGTATCTGCAGTCCTCAACAGACACCTGATTGGTTCTTCACAATTAATGATGACTGTTAATGCCTCAGGTGCCACCAGAGCTCATCCATTCTCCTCTTCTTCTCCCTCCCTTCTCCATTCAGATGAGAGCTACTGTAGTGAAGTTCTGCTGCCAGAGAATGAACAAGGCAAAGACCAGCCACATGGATGCTATTGAAGCTTCACTGTGTGAGCCATCCTCCCCCTATGAGTGCAACAGCACATTCAAGGGATGCAGAGACTTGGGGCTTTGTCCACATCACCTGCTTCAGGCTACGTAAGATTTAGTAGCCAGGGATCTGTCAGAGATACCTGGCCAGACACAGAAACAGCACAGCTGTATCCAGGCTAATTTATTTTTCTCCTCAGCAATGCTAATTGGTTTGCCTGCAGGATCAGCACTGGTAAGTCACTGGATGGTACCCAGACTCCTGAGTATCCCTGCACTATGTCCTGTAGATGGAGTGCCAGGGAGCCTGTAGCCTTTTGGACAGCAAAAGTTTCTTTTTACAAAGAATACAAAGAAACTAATCTTTTGAGACATTATGAAAGCTCCTTCAGATTAATTCCAGTCTGTTCTGAACTCTCCAACCTGAGTTTGAACTCTTGTTGCTGCCTATAACAGACTCCTGGTGCTTGAACATTTGTTGCCTACAGATGTTTCACAGTAGAATCTTAACACCATTTCTGTCCACACAGCAGTGGCTTTCTGAAGGTTTGTACCAGTTCTATAGGAAACACTATTTGATGAATTTTCTTAGTTTTTGTTTAGATAAGAACTGTATGTTTAGAGATGTTTTTACCTGGGTACCAGGTTTGCGTGTTGCTACCAAATCCTTTACCATTTTGACCTCAGAGACTGACACTCCACCAACCATAAAGATGATCAGAAGAGGATTATCACCAGGGTGAGGGCGATTCACCTGTAAAATGAAGGCAAGCGTTATTTGTAGTTGCTCCATCCAGGTCCAAAGCTATGGACTATTAGTGATTGGCTGCCTGAGCTGCTAGAGGAAAACCAAAGAGGAAGCTTAGAAAGAAATATTCATGGAATGCTAGTTTCTGTAGTAGCTGAGAGGGAAATCAATGGGGATGACATCCACTTAAAGCTAATTAAATGTTTTCAGGGAAATAAAGTCTCCATGGATTCCACTGAAACCTAAGGGAGTTTCTCATGAAGTCTGAAGGCTTCTCCCTCCATTCCTTCTTCCTTACTTTCCTCCTTTTCCCAGAGTGGGAGGAGAGTACCTGGGTGGTACGTGTATACTTTGGATACATATACGCATGAGGCTTTAAGGAATGAGGGGTAAATTACTACCCAGTAGAAGCAAGAAGTCCAGCCTAAACATTCCAGAATCCCTGCTTGAGGTTAGCAAGGGAAATAATTTTATGCAATGTGTTCACCAGTGCAGCGAATAATCTTTTACAATTCATCCAATAAAAATAAATCAAGTCCATTATAGTGTAAAATCAGCTTCTAGCTTATTTCACTTCAGAATTTTCAATAGTTCTACAACTGTCTCATAACCAGTATAGAGAAACTTTACCTCAAAGAAAATACTTATTTTCCCCCAATTATCTTTAAAATGACACAAATGTTCCACTTCAGTTAAGGCTTTACAAAACTCCATTTTAATTTTAAATGTGAAGGTGATGCTTTACATCAGTTTCCTCTGAACCACTTCTAGAAGTCTGATGACTTTGCTGTTCCTAGCAAACTCTTTCTTTCTTGAGAAAACATACACCCCTGAGAATGCCTTCCTCCACTCTTTGGGAGTGATGTCAATGGAGCCTGTACAATCGCTCTTGTCACATCACTCTGGAGTATGAAACACTTCAAATGTTTGGCTCTGAAATTCCTTTTTAGATCTCCATGTCCTACCCCTCCACAAGCATAGGTTTTTAACAACATTCTCTCAACAGAATGAAAGTGGCCATCAACCTGTATTTGGGCAGAGTGTGGTTCCTTTGCTTTCACCACCACAGCAGGTATCTTTGATCCCTGTGGCTCCAGCTCCAGCTCCTTCTTTTCCTTATTGTGGTTTTCCTAGAAATAGTCTTTGAGCAGTTTTTCATCCTGTAGTCTGTCAGGCTTTTTGCCTGGCAACCTTCAGCAAAGCCTCTTCCCTTTGAAACCAGCACAGAGAGGGAGCATGCTCTCTCCTCAGGCTAGCTGGCTTTGATTACATAGGGCTCCCTGTTCAATGCTGCTCCCCAGGCAAGGAGCTCCTGAATTCCCAGGACTTTGAAAGCAATACAAAAAGCCTTAGACAGATGTATTAGTGAGCTGAGTATTTGTGTAATGGGTGTTTATTCTCTTCCTTGCCCCCACTTTGCCACCCATCTTCATTGAGCTCATGGCACAGACAGCATGTATTTTACAATTGCAGGGTGTCCTACAACTCTAGTACAATCTTGAGTAATTTTGCATTTACACCAACAATCCAATTAAATGGACACACCAGAGCTTAAAAAGACTTGCTTTAGCACTTTTCTGCTTCTCACTTCTTACTATCTGCATTCAACATAATGTCAACCTCAAATGAAAAAAAGTCCATTTCTACTACAAACACCATCAGGAGTGTAAGACCTAAATATTTACTTACAAATCAGGCCAAATAGAAATATTACTTGCTAAAGTACTAGAGTATTTCATGCCATAATCGCTGAAGGCATTGACACACAAAGAAACAATTGCTCACAAAGATGACAAAGATACAAGTTGACAAAGTGCTCCCTTTTCACTGCCCTTTGCTCTTCTGAAGCCTGTAGATAGAGCAGCTCCACTCCATCTCACGAATCTTCTCAATCACTCAAGAAGGGTCATTCAAAGAACTCGAACTTCAAAGATTTGCTATTGAATAAAGTCTCTATTTCCTTATAGCGTGAAGATGTGTCAGGGCAGGTTTAGGTTAGATATTAAAAAAAAGGTTCTTCACCCAGAGGGTAGTTGGACACTGTAACAAATTCCCCAGGGAAGAGGTCACAGCACCAAGCCTGACAGAGTTCAAGAAGCGTTTGGACAATGTTCTCAGGCACATGGTGTGACTCTTGGGGTGGCCTGTGCAGAGTCAGGAGTTGGACTTGATGATCCTTGTGGTCCCCTTCCAACTTAGAACATTCTGTGATTCTGTAATGCTTATTGTCTTTCCTAGCGACAACCAACTCCTAATAAACATGCACGCAGAAGATTGGGCACACTGAAAGAACACCCAGAATAAGAACATTCATCGGAAAACACAAGCTTTCAGAGCAATGCTAAAGAGAAAATGTCTTGACAAATCATTTCCTTCAGTCAAAATAAACCTAGATCCAAACACATGGTGCTTATATAAAACTTATTACTTTTCAGAAGACTAAAGTTCAAACCACAAATTCCAGAAATGTGTATTAAAAATACTATTAAGCATGCAAACTCTAAATTAAATTAAAATTGAAATGAAAAGGGTCTTGGAATCTGTAATTTTGTTATGCTATGCATAAGTGTTTTGAAGGAGGACAATACTTTGGGTACAAAATATTCGGCTGTGTTAAGAATGCAAGTTTCTGCCAATTTTTTTTTTTTTTTGACAATACAACCACCCAAGGCTCTTGCTTTTGAAGGAACTGGCTGCATATAGCTAAACACAACTCATTTCAGTGATACAGAAGAAGAATTGAAATGGACTGCAACAAAAGCAAAATGTATCTTCTGGTATCCTTCTAAAGTTCACTTGATTTGAGACACTTCTAAGGACTCTGAATTTACTGTGAACCCTGAATTTTGTAAAAATTCCTAAGCAAAATTCACTTTCAGTTCAAAATTCCATGCATCAACAATAATTTGTAGACCTATCTTGGGCAATTAGAAAGACTAACCAAAAAGCCCTTGACACCACAGTTCTGAAGTGAAAGAGCCCAGACCAAGGGGGGCTGGTGTCCTGTGTCAGGAGTGTCCCAGTGGGACACCAGGGCCTTCTCTCCAGCTCTGAGCCCACCATACTGAGTGGCCTCAGGATGCTGGTGGATGGTGGGCTCTTTGCTGGTGCACATGTCTGGGCAGAGGAGAGGGAGAAATGTGGGAAAAGAGTGGTCAATAAAACTCTAAAACTGAAGCAGAAGGGGCTTGAGGACAGGTTTGTTCCCAAGGCAGCTCACAAAACACAGCATTTTGCTCTGAGGAGAGTCATCAGGAACAATCTTTACTGTCCTGTGGGGGATGCCTCTGCCACTAAAGACAGCAGCACCGACGATTTTGGTATTTGTGACCAAACAGAAACCAATTAATTCACCTGAATAACTGGAAAAAGGAAAACATGCCAATCACCAGAAACTAGGCTATTGTTCAGGGTACTTGATATCAATGATAGCAAGCTCAGAACATCATAAAACACGTGTGGTACAGAGCAGCAGTCAAAACAGGAGTCCTTAAGGTGGGGAGGCCATTCCCCTTCACCTTCCCTTCAAAACAAACACATCTGCGAGAGAAACAACTTCTGGATGAGAGACATTTTAAAGTCCTGAATTAACACACCTGAGGCACTCACTTACCAAACCATTTTTATGTGAGTTGGCATTGAGGAAGGAAAAAAACACACAAGGAAGCTCACAAAATAATTACTGTGCCGATGGTGTGATTGTGTCGGAAATACAAGCTGGTCAGAAACTCACTCATGCAATAATTGAGCATATGCCAATAAGCCAGGCTACAAACTCAAGGAGCAAGCAGAGACATGTATTGTGAGGTATGTGATGATGCCTGGGAAATACTTCTCCTACACAAAGTTCACTTGCTTGTCTCTTATGTATTCCTTACAGTAGGATATTTGTCTTACTAGTAGAGATGCAGGTACTTACAGGTACAGTGTCATATTTATGTCTCACACATGCACACACATAATTAAGGTGTCAATGTCTCCATCTAAGTGATTAGGTCTTTTGGAGTCTTTTTTTTATGATAAGATATAGTTCTGCTGAAAAATTTTGCAATAACCAAATACAATGAAATGAATACAATTGTGAGAGTTACTGGTAAATAAAATCAATCATTTAAAAAATCAGCTTGTTTACTTCGTTTGACAGTGGAACATGTGTTTCTAATTCTACTATTTTTGGAACATTGACATAAATTTTTTTCAGTTCTGTTACATGAATGGAAAGAATATTGGGTCACTATTTCTATAGCTATTCTCTTTTTTCTTGGGACATCACCACAGGCTATGAAGAGCTGAGAATTTACATTCAGGAACCTAACTGAATATATTTTGAAAATCCATTTCGACTGTGGAAAGAGATTCCTGAAAACAAGCACTGGATTTTAGGCATATTTGACTTTGTGCTCAGTACTAACTTTCTCTGAAATAACAGAAAAATAACCTTCTTATTTTGATAGTGTGTTCTAAAATACTACCAACACAAAAAATCAAACCTGTCATCTGTTTTTAAATGCAGGTCTAGCAGGCATTTGCACAAAAGAAGAAAAAACCTTTTTTCTTTTCTATTACCACAGAATCACAAAACAATCAATTCAAGTTGGGAAGAATCTTTGTAGCTCATCTAGTTCACCTCCCTGTCCAAAGCAAGGCCAACCTCAAAATTGTATCAGATTGCTCAGGGCTTTGTTTGGCCAACCTCTGAATATCTCAAAGTTGGAGAATTCACAACCTTTCTGGAGCTAAGCACTCTTATAGTGAATGTTTTTTTACGCATATTCAATGGAATTTCCCTTGCTGCAATTTGTGTCCACTGCCTCACATAGTTTGCTGATGGCTCTTCTGTGCTGAGGGGTGATGGTGGCAAAGCTGGAAGAAGAACACAGAGCACAATACAGAAAATTTACTGTATTCATAACCATAGTATCAGTGTGGTTTAATATAAATTTGGGCTTGTTTTCAGTGCAGAATTCAGGATATGCAGTAAGACAAAGCTGAATGTACAGCATGGTAGCTACTCCACACTTCATCTCTGTAAATATTTAGTGAACACTTAGCAGAGCCTAATTTGTAAAGCAGAGGAAATACTTGTAGAATGACTGTCTTCAAACATGCTAAGAGCATTCACAAAGCAAATTCTAACTAACAGGCTTCCTTCCTCTTTACTGCAAGTTGAACCATATCAAGTTATAGAAAAGGCACTGAATTATGAAGCTTCTCCTGCATCCACTGTGAGACCAGACTGTTCATACTTACTTCTTTCCTATCTCGAGGCTGCTTCATGTCTTTAAACTCCTTTGATGAGGTGCCTTGTGGAATGCCTTTTGGAAATCCAGGTAGGTTAATGAACTGGCACTCACTTATCAATTTGCTTGTTGGGTGTCTCTGAAGAACTCTGAAAGCTACGTGAGTTAGGACTTTCCTTTGGCAAAGCCACATTGCCTCTTCCCAGACACAGCATCCTTGTTTAGGTGTCCAGCATCACCCTTATTTAGATGTTCAGTCTGCTCCATTCCTTCTGTTTTGTTCAGCAGGCACTACCTGTCTGCACTGTACCTGCAAAGTGGTGCCTCAAGCCCCCAGTCCTCCTGCAAGGATTTAGCTCTCCTAATGTGCCCTTAAGTTCTGCTGAAAAATAGCAACTCAAATACATAAAATCACCTACTGCTGTTTGATGCTCTGACCTCAAGAAAATCTTACAGATCAGTTTCAGGAGGCTGCTTTACCTTCATGAACATGCTGAATCCAGTTTTAAGAAGATCAGTGAGGCCTGATGACACATGCTCAATATCAACAGGATCCAGTCGATCAGGATTACAGATCTCTTCCACTATCTGTTTCAGCAGCGGTTTGTAAGAGGCCTGCACAAAAAGAAGGGCATTGTGAATAAACTTGTTTAGACTTGGTGCAACTGTTCTTCTCACTATTTTACTTCCATTAAAGGTTACAAAAATAATTATTCTATAAAGTAAGCCATTCAGAGAGTTTGTGACCTTGACTGCAAACAGCGTGCACCAGCACAACATGAAACTGAAAAGACTGGAAGACAGACACACATGTACTCTGCCCAACATGTATTAAATCAGTAAAGGGAGGCAAGGAAGAAATGGGGACTTCTAGTTTCTCTGAAATCTTTTTGGTGGTAGGACACAAATGGATAACAACAGGGATGAGACTCTGTTGCCCATTGTGCACCCAGATCTCATTCCCTTACTAATGATCTCGCAGACACTTAAACGGGGATTTTTAGGAGGGATGGCTTACTGACCACTTCTGCCTTCCCACAGGTATCACGTCCCCACTGAAGTCTGGATATCAGCAGGACTGGGAAGAGGGCAACCTGCCTATTTGTCCCTCAAGGGAGAGCAGAGCTAATGAGTCCCTGTTAGTCCTTTATCTTCTATGGCCATGGCATTCCATGTAATACTTCCACCTGTAGAAAACTTTGAGAAAAATAGGGCAAACAACCCCAGCACTACCATGCATGTCAGAGCTTCAGAGAAGTTAGGGGCCAGGAAAAGTGGAAAATCTAACAGTATAAATGGTCAGCATGCTGGAAGATCTACATCAAAGAACCAATCCTGCATCTTCTTCACGGTCCACAAGCTCAGGCTGAATATGAATTAGTAGCCAAGTAATTTCTACACTCCTGTACAAAAGTTTAAACTACTCTGCCATCCTGAAAGAATTTTTAGGATAAAAATTCCAGAGACTTTCAGAGACTTCTTTAATGAAAATTCAAGCTCGCTTGATTTACAGATGGAGCTCTGTTTTGTTGCTTTTAACTTTGCCCAAACTACAACAGAACCACAATCGTTTTGATAAGTGCAACCGTCTTAGAAAATTAGCAGCTTTCAAATTAGCACATTGTTTTCCTTTGGGACCAGCCCAGGTATATATCATCCCCTAGATTGCTTATGGGAATTAAGTGTAACATCATCAATTTTGTAATGATGATATCTGCAAGTGGCATCTTGCAAAATAAAAGTAAAAATGGATGGAAAATAAAAAAGCAAACCACTTGGCTTGAAACTAAAATTTTCTGGAGTCATTAAAGAAATGCTTTTCATGCAACACTTTACAGTGAGAAACAAAACTTAAAGTTTTTGAATATAATCCTGTCAACAAAGATTTATACAACTCATTTAGTTCTTCTCACAACATGTGCCTAATCTTTAGTTGAGCCAACAAAACAAATTACAGCAGACATGAGCTGCAGGATCTTTTAGAACACATCAAGATTTCTGTCAAATCTAGTCACGCAATAAACAACTGTTTGAAAAGACATATGCAGGCATGAAGTCTTATGTATAAAAATCTGTTTAATATCTTCACAGATGAGGAACAGAAAAACATTAGGAATGAAATATTTTTGGAGCAGAGATCAAATCACAGTTTAACAGAGAGGCTTACTGCACAAAATTGAAGGAAAAGTATCATCTGACTTCAGACAAAACTGTGTACTCGAAAGACATTAAAAATTTGCTACGATTTTGCACGTCTGAATCTTCAGCATCAAAACTCAGCATCCTTCAAAACAATCCAGTTAGGCTATGTAGATACTAAAATGCAGATAGTATGATCACTTACTTTTTTTAACTATGATAGTTTCAAATGTTATTAAAATACTTTATGACTTGAAATTAACCTATTAAATTTTTAAGGAGTTTTTTCCTATCTCATAATGAAACTTTTATCAACTTTAAATTTTGGCAGGGCACAAATTGTGTTTAAAACAGCTGTTAAAAACTTCAATGGCTACACCTGAGACAAGATTATAAAGAAGAGAAGAGAGAGAAAAAGAGAAAGAAAAAGAACGAGAAAAGGAGAGTGAGGGACAGAAGGAGGAACAGAGAAGGGACAGAGGAAGGGAAGGAGTATGGGAGAAATATATTTAGATCAAGATGAAAGTATTTTCAATAACAGGCAAAATAAATACTCTGTTCTTGTATGGTCACTACATGAACTGCCTTGAGAACCTGATGAAAACATCTATCATTTTATGTACGACATACAAACTTCAGTGTTATAAAAAGTCCTCCCAAGACGCTGCACTTGTCACCCATTTTCAAACGCTCTGCCTCTCACATTTACAGGGATAAAAAATACATGGGAATGTAGCTGGTGTGTGGATGAGGACATTCTGCTTGGCTATGCCATGAGAGGTCTTAATCAGGAACTACCTTGACCTAGCCTTGGCTTTCACAGGCATTTTATGTTGTTTCACAATGCTGCAGAGCAAAGCCCAAATTTCTTCCTCGGGTGTTGACATTGACACGGATATGTCTAAATTTGGACAAAGGACTTGAGGAAGTTCTTGATGATTAAGTCAATATTAAAATCTATACCTAAGTATCTTCTACATGGACAGAATGCATAAAGGATTAGCACATCAACAAAATTAGTACTGTAATTTTGACAGTATGCTGGAGAAATAACGTTCATAGGGAAAAGAAAGATTGACTTGCCTGGTGGGTGTTGCTGCCTGGATTATGTATGGAATTAAACTGCTTCATGTGCATTCGAACTCTTGCAATATCCCTGAGGGACTGAAAGATACTGTCCACTGCATCTGTGGCTTTCTGAGATGTCAGGTTCAGTGAGGAGTCACAGCCTAAAGAAAGAAACAAACACGCAACTGAGTGAGTGAAAACATTTCACATGTTTTGATAATAAGCTGTAGGAAAAGGATAATTGAGAGGAAATTTTAAATTAATTTCATCATGTTATATTCCAGAAACTCAGGGGCTTGTTAGAAAGCATGTGAGAAGTTTCTGTAACTTAGCAAGAGGCAAAAATCCTAACAGCACACAAAGCAAACAGCACCTCTCCAACATTTGTAACCTCAATCACACAGATTTTCATCAGCACAGGGTACGCTTTGCTCTCCACAGCAAACAGAAGGTCCTGTGCTAGCAGACCCCAGAGAAGGGCCCCCCATTATGTGGAAAGCAGCCAGCTGGTTTGTTGGTCTTCTTGGGCAAAGGAGCCATGAAGAGGGGAACTGCTCCTCAGGCATTATACCTGAGCCCTTGCTGGCAGCCTGCTGAGTCCAAATGCATTTCCTACTTTTGCAACAAAAAAAATGGGAAGAGTCTCTGCTAAATACAGCAGAAATGACAGCCACACATTTGGGAAAAGCCACATTACCATAAAAAGTCCTTATCTCTCAAAGTGTGACAGTTACTACTTTATTTTTCCAAAGCCCTTCTGCCAAAGTACATTGCTTATTATCTTCCACTGAAGCCAAACTCCAACTCCGGGAGCATATAAAAGGTCCCTCCAGGTGGACAGGCTGTGCCTTGGAAAAAAAGAAATTATTAACCTTGACTCCATCCCCCTCACCACAGGACCTATATGGCACAGAAGCATTGAAAAAATGTTATCTCAGCTGACCTGCTGATGAGAATTAGCCAAGTGAGAGATAAGTGGGTCACCTGCTATTTTTATTGCCTTGTCAACACAGCCCTACTCCTTTTGACATCTCTGGCTGCCTCTCTTCTCATTTGACTTCTCATTCCTGTGGCAGAAGCTCCATCACAAAATAGACCTTCTTGCCACATGCTCACACCAACACACTCAGTCCTGCTTATTGCTATTGCCTTCTTCAGGCATGCTGCTGTTGTGGCTTGTGTGTCCATCCCCCTTTCCTGCAACTGATCCTGCACCAGCAAACCTCTACATCTATGCAGAATCCTGCTGAGAGGACAGGGTCTGCCTGCAGCTCCAGCACCCGCTGGCTTGCATTGTGCTGTGCCTGTGGAGCCTGGCACTGAAAACAGGCACCCAAACTGTCAAGAAGGCACGTGGAATTTTGGGCAGGAGGACCCTGAACAAAATTTCCTCTACAACTGACAAAGGGCAGAATCCTTATGCATTAAAGAAACAATAAAAAGGTGGTATTTTAAAACATACAGGGAATTTTAACAGCTAACCAGCATAACTCTTTCATATCTTTGCATTCTGCACAGCAGAATATATACATAATATATAATATATATGCATACACACACACTTATAGAGGTCTGAAACTATTCCTACAAAATGGTGATGAGACACTGAGCTTTCATTTGAATGTTGTTGTTGAGAAGCTCCAAGTTGGAACCCCAGCTGGTGCAGCAGAACAGATAAATGACTGCTGTAGGGCTACATCAAACCAAGCTGCTGAGGATTTATGGCATTATAACCCACAAAGCAATGAAGCGACCATGAACTGGACCTCAGTGACTCCTACGCTATAATTCTAAGGCAGACGCTCATATATTTTTGGACAGGCTCTTGAAATCATTCTTTTTTTTAATGAGTGTGAAACAACTTACAGAAATATTTTTGCTGTAATGTATGTGCCAGATCTGCATACTCTGATATTCTGACCAAAACTTGTTTCAAACCAGCTTGTCACTTGCCACTTTTGAAACTGCAGGACAGTTTTCAGCAGACATGGTCTGCCTTTGTAGCTGGAAGCCCTAGAGATGCTCCTCACCTTGCCTGGCCCAGCACATCCCACTTTGCTTTTCGTTACAGTGTCATTTTTCTCTTGAGCAATTTCTTGGTGAAGCACAGTCTCTTTAACATCATTCATCACTTGAACCTCATTGCCAGAGTAATGTTGTCTGGAGCTTGGGCTTTCCTTCACAGCTTGTGCTAACACACCGATGGGCTGCAGGTCATGAAATCACTCACCCCCACCATCTGTTTCACAGGCCATATAATTTCATTAATCAACAGGAGAGGTGTGTGAGCCTTAGTACACTGGGCTGTGTTCGACTGTGCCTTCTGGCAAAACAGAACCTGTCTCGAGGAGCACTGGAGCAGGGAGTCTGTTTCCAGTTCCCACATCAGACTGTGGTGCTGGACCCAGTTTGGGACCCCAGGGGGGCACTAGGGTTGAAGATCCAGTCCAGCACCAGTTTAAGGCTGACCAGACAGAGGGAAAAGAGGTGTCATTTCAAACGTTTCTCTGATATAGGGCTTCCTTGGGACTTTCAATCAAGAAATATCATGTCCGAGGAAATCAGGGATCTCTTTTTCGAGCCTGACATCCAGTATTTCTTTTTTAAAACGCAAATTAAAAAATAAATTTTCTTTGCAATTCCTTTTTGTTGAAAATAAAATCACTGAAGGCTGCTACCTGTTGCACTGCAGTGGGACTGTAGAGGGGAGCCAGGTTTCTTTCCAGCCTGGAGAACAACAAAAGCTTGTTCTGTGCAAGTGGCAGGCGGCTACAAATCACCTCCCGTTCACACCTGCCCCGTGAATGGGGCTGTGAGGCATATGGAGAGCAGAACACAATCCCTCTTCTCTGCTCGCTTCATGCTACCAAGAAAACTGCTCCTTTTACAACAGTGAAGAGGTGGAATACCTTAGCTGCTGCACAGCTCATGTACTAATTAAAACAACTCTTCCTGTTACTGTTTTTTCTTGGGAAGTTAAATGCCATCCGGAGAGCATGCTGAATGAATTCTTTTGAATCCTAAGCACTATTATATATGGAAAAAGGCATTTAAATGAAATTTGGGGATTTCCTGTCAGACTTGAAGAAGCCCAGGTATGGAAAAAAAGAAAATCACCAGTAACCTGCATAGGACTAAAGATTTTAAAGCACATATCTTGAAGATATCAGAAGAAGAACACAATCTAGGTCTGCAATAAGTGGTGTCCAAGCTCATTGATACTGTTTCTGTTCTGCACCTATCCATTTGTGCTGAATTTGAGGAAAACAAGACTGCCAGGAGCTGTATTCAGTGCCTATGAGGATGAGACTACTCACCTTATTTTTTACCTACTTTTGAACTTTATTGTCAGAGAAAGCACATCTCCTCTTAAGCTACATTTTCCCACAACCATAGTACCACAACTAAGCCATTTTCACAAGATGCTTGAAAAGAGACCCAGAAACCAAACAGGACCAGTTTTCCTACTGATTTCTGACACTGGAAGGAAGATGTTTTAAGAAGAGGACACAGACATTGTGAACCCATAAGATCTATAATTACAGAGCAGCATGTCACTGATTATTCACCTTCTCCATCTAAATGTGACAAATGAGAACTTCAGACCTGTGTATCAGAAAGCTTTGCACTGTGCTTAGTGTCTTAATACACGGCCCAGGCATTATAAACAAACTTCTTCTTTCTCTAAAGCAGTATGATAATTATTAACACTTTGTGAAGGACTTTGATAATTCTGAGACATCACTAAAGCCTATGATTCTTACAAAGTTAAAAGTTAGGAAAGCTAAAAGTTTACCACTCCACCTTGTTTTCATGGTATTAAGCTCTGTCCACCTCAGGCTCTCTCTATAGCCCATTTACAGAAATAAACCGACGTAAACCCTGCAAACCCTGGAACAGGGTCAGCAGAATAACCAAACCATTTCAGAAACACGCACCGAATCATGGGCTAAACTAGAAAACTTGCACTTTGAAGAAAAGAAAATCCAGCATCAGGATTTCATTATTTTCTAGGTATGCGGAGTTAATTTGCTCATCAGTGAAAGACAGAGCAACAACAGAGATAAGGGTGCCTTGAGGGTCAGAACTCAAAATACAACACTACAATATTAAACTAATGAAAATCTTCTACTTTT
This sequence comes from Pithys albifrons albifrons, assembly GCF_047495875.1. Taxonomy (NCBI): domain Eukaryota; kingdom Metazoa; phylum Chordata; class Aves; order Passeriformes; family Thamnophilidae; genus Pithys; species Pithys albifrons. The sequence continues at coordinate 48,350,564 of NC_092462.1, read as the reverse complement.
ATACTTTAGATGATAACATACCAATAAGTATCCTTGTTTTTCTAGAAGATAAATCTAAAAGCATCCATATGTATACAGAGAGCCATATGTTTTATAATAGTTTTGATATATTTGTGCATTAAGATTTTTATGAAAAAGTAGGTATGAATTTGTATGGTGACACAGACTATTGGTGGCTTTTGCAAGGTAAAAAAAAGTGTAAACCCCAAAATTAGGATGTAATTTCTGTGACTCTCCTCTCACTTTTCTTCCCTATGGATTCTCTAAATGCATTTGAATCTTTGTTTTTAAATTTGATTTGTATTAAATTGTACTCTCTGATGCTTCTAAAAAGGGAAGATGCTAAGTGAGTGCGACACTGTGGGACAAGAAAGGACAGGCCAGAACACAAGACATCTGTCATTTCTCAACAGTTAATAAGCAGAGGGTGAAAAATCAGAATAGATTCCATTTTAGTTTGGGGGATTTTATAATAAAGTTGTATTCTACAGCCCTTGAGAAGAGAGTATCCAGAGAGGACAGGCACAGCGGCACCTGTGGCAGCTTCCCTGCAGCACATCTACCTCTGGGATGGGAAAGGGTCTGCTCTGCACTCGCTCCATCCTCTGCATCCCCAGCCAGAGCTTGTGTGCTGCTGGCTGAGCAGCCATGTCTGTGCTGCTGGCAGCTCCCATTAGAAGAGAAAAATAACAGGATCATTTTGCTAAAGCTATAGAAAAGCAGTGTGTTGGTGCTGCTGGCAGAGGGAAAGAAGCTCATCAGCTGGAGAAGGGGCAGATACAAAGGTCCAGAGATAACCTGTCCCTATCCACAGCCTTGGGATGCTCTTGTCCCCATCACCTAGCAGAAACCACAGCAGATTTCTAACCTTTCCTCCCAATTCAATCCCTTTTCTCACCCTTCCACTTCTTTCTGCCTTCCGCCATGGCCCCTTGCCCCAGTGATGCCTCCTCAGCCCTTCGTTGCATCTGGGAGGCTGAGCTCAGCTTGGACCACACTGCTGCAAAACCATCCAACCCCACGAACAGCAAGTTATTTGTCCACCACAGGTGAAGAGGCAGAAACTCCTCTGAGGTGCCCAAGAGATTTGCATCACTGCCAGAGTGGGAACTTGGGATGTCCCAGTCCTGGGCTTGATCAGCCCTTCTACCAGTCACACAGCACAGAGTCATAGAATCATAGAATGTTAAGGGGTTGAAATGGACCTTAAGGATCATGTAGTCTCAACCCCTCCTTCCATGGGCAGGGACACCTCCCACCAGACCAGGTTGCTCAAGGCCTTATCCAACCTGGCTTTGAACACTGCCAGGGTTGGGGCATCCACAGCCTTCCTGGGCAATCTGTTCCAGTGTCTAAACTTCCTCACAGTGAGGAGTCTTTTCCTAATATCTAACCTAAATTTCCCCTCTTTCAATTTGCATTTATTACTCATTGTCCTATCACTACACTTCCTAATGAAGATTTCCTCTCCAGCTTCTCTGTAGGTCCCCTTTGGATACTGGAAGGTTGCTATGAGATCTCCATGCAACCTTCTCTTCTCCAGAAGAACCCTGACTTTTTCAGGCTGTCCAGTCTTCTTTTCAACTTTGTGGCCCTCCTTTGGACTTGCTCCAACAGTTCCACATCCTTCTTATGTTGGGGACACCAGAACTGTATGCAGTACTCCACGTGGGGTCTCACAAGAGCAGAGTAGAGGGATAGCATCACCTCCTCTGAACTGTTGGCCACGTTCCTTTTTATGCAGCCCAGGATTCAGGCTGCAAATGCTAGCAGGCAGAAAGATGAACTGAGGGCAAGAGGAAAGCACAGAATAGCAGCATATGGGAAAATGTACACAGTGTCAAAAATCAAAGCTCTATGTTTCTATAAAGGTTATTTATTACTTGATTGGCACATGGAGAATGAAATCACAGCAGTGTGCAGGGATGCTCTGGGGCAGTCACCAGCACTATGCAGTGCAAGTAATGGTATGGATGTGGTTTCTGTGACAGGAGGAGAGTGAGTCTGATCCACTGCCTAGGAAACCATAGAAGCCAGCATTGTGACCAGCAAAGGTGCAATTTGTAGTTTTACTTTCATCACAACAAACATCATCCCCCAAAAATATCACCCAGAGAAAAGCTTAGGATGCTTTTTTTAAGAGTTAACTGCATTGTGAATCCTAAATCTCCACTTCAGCTTTTAAATATGCATACTGCCACAGTGCTGAGCATCCAGGCATCACACATGCAAGACTCCAAGGACATTTCAGCACATATCTGATGTTTATTATATAGGGACACATCCTGCAAGCTCTGCAGCTCACTGGGAAGGGATAGCTAGAGCCAGCCGTGTGCTTGAAAAGGTTCTTCTTGGCATCAAATCTTTGAACCCTCTTCTGGAAACTGCTCTTTGATGTGCAAGTGATGCACAGACCACATGGCTAAGTACTTTGCTGGATCTCAAGCTCGAAAGCTGCAAATGACATCTGGTCACTTACCTGTGTGATTAAATATGGATTTAAAAGCTATCTTTGGAGAGAATTTTTTTCAAAATTTTGGCCTTAATATCTGTAATTTGGATGTTTCCATTTTACAGGAACATTTTATTGCCTTCTTCTTGCCAACATCCAAAAGCACAACATGTAATATCAACTTTTATGAAGCACTGGAAGCTTGGTACTGCAGATTCTCATGTTACATGACATTAAACCTGTCAATTCAGTGAACAATTACAGGGAAAAACTACAGCACTTACTGGAATAAATTACATAAATTAATTGCAGGAGGAATTTAAGTTAGGCTCAGATGTGCATTCTGAAGGAAATTATTGTAACAAATTCATTAGGGATCCATTTCAAGTTGTTCATACATTAATTAAAAACTCACAGATGTTAATAAAGCTATGGTAAATGCTTTGTAAGTCCAACAAGGCCTCCCAACAATATTCTTGCAAGAACTCAGTAAAACTCCAGGTTTTACTGAACAGTATAGACCTTTATGAACATACTATCCCAGGCCCTATACTATCAAATGTCCTGTCTTTTGCAAATTATTCTCAGATACCCTCCTTTTGTCTTCAGACTGGTGGCTGCACTGTGGCAAGGACAGATTTTTTTCTTCCCCATCAAGGACCTTCTTGCTACTTATGCATTGGCCAACACCTTCCAGTGATGCTCTGGAGCGTCACCTTTGGGTGTGCTGCCTCACACCTACTCCACAGGGTACTCTGAGGGGTACCAAGTATGCGAAGGACAAACAATGTGTGGGGCTGAGGGATGAGGTTTGTGTCCAGGTAGCAGTAGGTGAGGCAGTAAGTCCTACCAGTACCAGTATGGCACAGCCTCCTTGACCAGAAGAAGTCCATGGGAGTCTAGACACTCTACCTGTGGGAGTCTGGATGCTTTACCCACTCAGTCTTGGGGGGGAACACCCAGAAAACATGGCAAGATCTGTAAATGTTCTTTTCTTTGCAAAAATTTTCTTATTTCTGTTGATTACAATGAATACTTTTAAAACAATAAAGTCAAACAAGTCTTTAGTATTTTTCTTTGAATTTAGCTTTTTTTTTTTGACAATGGAAATGAATATGACCAATGTTTTTTGCATTCACAGTTTGATTTGTTTGTATATCCCTCAAACTGCCAAGTCAGGCTTGCAAACTTGGTTAGAAAATGCTTCCTTCTGAGAACAACAGTCTTAGAATTTTTAAAAATGCATGGACCTGTTTCAACTCATGGATCTAAGAATGATGGTAATGGGGAAAATACCTAAAAAACATTTTCTTTCCCATCTTAAGTTCTGAGCCAAATCAGCATTTGCAGTATCCTTAAACTAGTTAAGGCAGCTTTATACAATAATGTAAATGTATAGAAGCATAAGATGACAATTAAAACTAATAGTTGTAATCTGTTTATCAACTACAGAAAAAAATAATATTTGAAACAAAAACAATGACATTCTAATGCTACGTGTAATTAATTATCTGTTCATAAAAGCCTCTTCACCGACTATGCTATCATCACCATGGCCAGGCTTCGTGAATGAAGATTTGGGAAGGGCTCTCCCCACATGGGTGTGCCTTTCGAGCCTGAGCAGTGGATTTTTTAGGTGAGGCACAGCGTGTGCAGAACTGGCCCCACCCTTTAACTCCTCAGGTTCATCTGCCATGGCCGAGCGAGCTTGAACAGTGACAGTGAAGTTCTCAGTATGAGAATCTACAGCACCCGGTATTCCCAGGAGGTTTCCCATCCAAGTACTCACCGGGGCTGACCCTGCTCAGCTTCTGAGATCTGATGGGATCGGGTGTCAGGGTGGCATTTAACTGCCTATGCACTACGCTATAGCACAGGTGAAAAGCCATCCGAAAACTGACAAAAATAATGGGCACTCAGCCTGCATTCAATAGGCTGCATTTAACAATAGAAAAAAACCTGAGAGATTAAAATAATTACATTTTTAATGTTCCCTCTCTTATTCAAAATAACAGAATTACAGTACAAGCCTCAGCTGCATGCATAGAGGCAGGAAATATCCTACTGTATTAAGTGGAATGAACTCATATTCATAAAACAGATAATGATTCATAATATGCGCAATAAATAAATAAATATGCTGACCGAGGTCTCAGTTTAGCAGAAAATATAAACACACATTCAACCCAGAAGGTGTGACAGGATGGAGCTGGGCCAGTGTTTAAGTGCCTTGTTGAATTAGGGTTAAATTCTCTGGCTTAAATTCAGAAAGAACTGTGCTATTTTAATTAACACACAATTGAATGGCTTGTGGAATTGGTCTAGAATGTTTCTTAAGCATTCAAGAATTAGGATTTTTTGTCTTTAAAACAAATTGAAAAGGTTGAAATGGTGAAAAAGCAGCTTTTAACAGAGGCTTGAAGAGAGTAACTGACAGCAAACTCCTGCTATCTGTAGACATTTACATTTAGCATAGATTGTTAATGTTTTCAGGAAAGAGAAATAATGGAAAACACTTATAATCTTGTAGTCAAGTTTCAACACCTGTTTGTTTATTTATTGTGGCTAAAAGAATAAGGATAACATGATTTATACTTCAAGCACATGGCAGAAGCACAGGGATATTTTTCTTTAAATTGTGCCTGCCTAAGAATGAAAGAAGACATGTAATTTCAGAAATAACTGGATATTTTTGTTGCTGATGTTATTTAGAAGACAAAGAATTAGTAAGCACAAGCAACCAGTCAAATCTGACAGGCTGACAGTGCCAGTCTGCCATGAGGCTCATTTGTGGCAGTCCAATGCTGTTTGCCACCCTGGGTCTGGGCAAGTGCAGGGTGCTCATCCAATGGCAATTGTATAACTGCAATATGAACATTTATAATAACATATCTAAGCTAACTGGTACTCAAATGATCAGTAGACACAGATGCACTTCCATGGATATGTACCACATGTAATGAAGCCTGTGTAGGAGAGGAGGAGAGTCCCTACACCGCTACCAAACCCATGTTTCATTTCAGATGGTGAAAATGCTGACTAATTCCAGTCTGGAGTTTGCATGGAAGCATGTTACTGAATAACAGGAGCCCACTCGCAAAACCTTTCCCCGCACCATCGCTGTTTCATGGACACCCTTCACTCATTCCTTCTTCCTCCTGCCACGAGAAGACACCGTACACATAGAGGAAGCTGCAGAGGACATGCACACTAGAGAGGCTCAGTCCTACTCAGTGTTCCCTCCAGAGCAGCCTCCATGTGCATCGCTTGCACCCTCCGGACAGCGATGTGTGGCCGTGCGAGCAAGCCATGGGGCTCAGCAGCAGCACATGTCACCCTGGAATTGAATCACTGTGGAGTAGGAAAACATTTACATTTCCAAGCAATGAAAAATATTAAAGGAGAGTTTCCCCATACACTTTCTTACTATGTTTTTTTTTTCCACAGATAACCAGTGTTGCTTACTGCAGATTCTGTGCAACATTACAGTCTTGGCCAATGTTATGGGGATGTTCTATGCCATTTTATTCAAGAAGTTTTCACCATTCTCAGATGTAAAACTGTAACAGCTACCATTATCTGTGATGTGATAATATCTTATTTTCCTTATGTTTGGGACCTTTGTTTCTTTTTTCTTTTTAATGTATTTTCATTTTTACACCAAAGGATTAGAAGTTAAGCTATTCTACATAGCATCTGAAAAATACACTGTTTTCTTGCACAGGTTTCCTCTCCTCACTGGGGCAAAACAGTCTCAATAACTGAATAAAACCTGAGGGCATAGCCTGGAAATTATTTAACAGCACTTTTTATGCTATAGGAAGATGACAGAAGGCAGTGTCATGCTCAAGCTCCTGGGTCGAGCTCAATTTGTGCTTCAGTGCAGCAACACAACATTTTCAGCTCCCGGGAAAAGCACCATCTCACAAAGATGATGCTTCATCCAAACAACCAGGTTTGCTCATGGCAAGACTGGAATGCTGTGTTTTCTGGACACAGCTGTACTGCTTCCTGTTTCTGAACCAATGGGACTCATCCAGCTGTCCCTGAGCAGAACACAGAGCAAGCAACGATTCCTCTGCATTAGATGTAATATCATGTTTAAGCTTCTACGATGATCCCTCAGTACTGAATCTTCCTGTCCTGTCACAGTTTATTATAACTCTCTGTATTCCCAGAAGTTTAATTAGGCCTTTTGTTGCTCTTGCAGAACAGCCCTTGTTTTATGTTGATTATTGGCCATTTAAAAATATTCTAAAATGTGACTAATCTCTAACAATTACCCACCTGAAAAAGAGAAATCTAGTCTGCACTCATTATCTCATCCCAGGAAATCTCCTGGAAAGGCCAATCTGCCTGCACTGACTATAGGTAGACTCTAGAAAGTTTCATCTGCTAACATCAAACTCCGTGAAATAATTCCCACTTTCAATCAAAGGCCCAAGTCATTAACATGGAATAAGCTAAAGCAATAGAAATCTGAGATGAGAAAAAAGAAAAAGGGTTAATCTGTAGGCCAGAAGAATTATGACAAGCATAACAAGGCATGTGCTGTTTGTCCAAAGAACAACTATGAATAAATGCTGCCATCAGCCCCCAGTACATACACAGTCAGGAATGCTTACTCTGCAGATATAAATAAACTGTCCTACTTTCTGCTGCCACCAACACTACAGAAGGGAAAAAGTACACAGATATCAGCTAGAACATGGCTTATCCTGGAATGATAAATGGAATGCAATCCATTTGTGAGGAGTCTTTAATACGCATAATACCTGCTTAATTTATTTGGGTTTTTTTACACTGCCTTTTTCATAGCTCCTCCAGAGTGCTGCACTATAGCCAGAATTCAGGGTCTGGCCCTCTCAAAGATTGCCTCAACCAGCTCCTGTAAACAAAGGGAGATGAGTGAAGGCAGAATGTGAATGTCTCTAACCAAAATCCTGACTGAAAAGCAGTAGGATCCAAAGCTCCAATGAGTGCAACCAAAACGGACACAGGTCGGCTTAAGAATCTGAGAGCGTTTCCGCAGAGGTAGCAGCCAGAAAAATGTATTTGCAGTTGCAAGTTGAGCAAAATTGATATGTCACAGTGGCTGTAAACATGCAACCCCCACAGAGCTGTTTGCAAGTCACTTCTCTGCATATACCCACTTGTGTTCAACAGAAGACGGAGTAACTGAGTAACTGCAGAACACCAAATACAGAACATAAATGTAAGGAAAGAGGAAAAATGACACAGGCAACTACTGTCTAGCCACTTGCCTAACAAATAGGTATAAAGTTCAAGTGAATTTTGATAAGAAAATCCAAGTGTTAAAAATGAATGAGGAAGAAGCACACAAGCTGACAAATGCACGTGATAACCAGACTTGCCATGCATATTTCTGGGTGAGAGAACTGACTGTTCAGCTGACAGCAGTGTGGTAGATGACTATCTGCAGTGAAACATTTGCTACAATGCCACCTGGAGAATTAGTCTGGAGTGAAGAGATCAGACTTAATAGTTGCAAGGAACAGGCTAAAGAAGAGACAACAATGGCCTGGGCTAGACAGAGTCTTAGCTACGTTCCTTAAGGACTGGTCTTACTACGTCTATTGATCACTTTTGCACAAAAGACAGGAGTTTTGATGACAGAGCTATGAGGTACGGTCAAAGGTATTAGGAGCCTAAAATATGCACAAGATACAAGTTCTGAAGCACCAGAAATGATACAAGGAGACCAGTACAGCAATACAAGGTAAGACAAATCTCATCAGTTTTGTGGGCAATAATAGGAAATCTCTCCATCAGCTGGGACTCCACACTCAAAAACAACAGGAAGAGAAGAATCTAGGTGGTATTAGTTGATTCAGTGATATCTCTGGGCTACTAGCACTGCTTGAGACATGCAAAACTCACCAAATAAGATACTTCCTGTAGATACACAGACATGCTAGTTCTGTGTTATAAATGGTAAAACTGCAACAGAAACAATTCTGGTCACTGGTGGTTGAGATAGTTGAATTCAAACTGCAACTTAAAGAACATATATGAGCATGATTACAGAAATAAGAAATAATTTTTATCTGAAAAATGAGGCTAGTTCAGCTCAGCAACAGGTAAAATGAAGATACATAAGCTAAAAAGTGAAAATAGCACCCAAACATCAAAGGAACAAGGTTTCAAAAGCGCCTTTGTGTGAGAGCAGCTGGATGAGGCTGGAAATAAAAGCAGTTTCAGGATGAATTTTGGTATAAATGAGTTTATAAATGAGATTATATGATACGCTTGCCTGGGAAGGAGCATGTGGTCTGGTTTGGTGGTGAGGGAAGCATCTCCTTGTTTTGTCTTTCCACACACACTGGTGATCATTTCAGACAATTTTTGTATCTCAGAGATTTAATATTACATCCAGGAGAAAAACCTCTCTATAAACATTCTCATAAATGCTAATGTCAGATTTTGACTATTAAAAGTGCAGCAATGTCTGGTTCAGTCTAGCTGCAGGCTGCTGGTGAGCAATTTCACCAGGCACATTTTTCTGCCCTGACAAATGGCTCAGTGGACAGCTATGGGACAGCCTGTCTGAGAGGTTTACAACCCACTCATGACAAAGGGCTCAAAGCTGAGAATCAGTCTCTAATGGAAATGAAAATATTTTGTCCCCTCATAAAGTTATTACAATTCTCCTTCCTTCTCTAAAAACATAAATTTTGAGTAAGCTCCCTGGCCATCAGAAAAGACTGGCAGGAAACGCAAAGCCATCAGAGAACACAGATGTGTAACTCTTTAACTTTCTTAATAAACCAAACTGCTTCTGCATTGAAAAAGTGTGGAAAGATCATCAGGGAGGCAAAGTAATGAAATAGTCATGGCTGAAAGGAAAGCAGAAAGCTTGAAACTGGTTGTATGTGTTCTGTTTCTAAAAGGCAGGAAAAGCTTTTGTGGTGCACATGGGCTAGCAAATGGGATTCTGTAGGATCTGCAATTTATTCTTGCAGTAAAGGACCTGCATCATGTACTTCTGCATAGCATGGCAAGGCAGACTCCCTGCCTTGCTATTAGAAAGTTTAGCTGAATGGAGAGAAGAATGCAGCAAGGGTTATGTCTGTTAAAAAGTGTATTTTAAACACCTCCTACTGCCTGTACTCCAGAGAAAGAACAGGGAGGCAGTATTTGGCAATCACCTCATTCTACAGCCAGGGACAGGCATTTCCTTGCTCCTCTGCAAGCCTGCTCCATTCTGGGAGAGCTGTAAACCTCTGAAAGATCATTGCTCACACATGCTCAGCTAAGCCTGGTTGGATTTTCACCATTAAGATGTCTGAGGACGCTCCTGCCAAACATACTTCAGTCTTTCACAGGACAAAGTGCTAATAAGAGCAGTCCATCCATCATCGCTAAAGGGCAGCAAGCTGTGATCTGTTACCTCCCAGTCTCTAACTGTGATCAGAGAGCAAAAATGTGTCACTTTCACAAAACCCCACGAGCCTGCCCCATTTCCTGGGCTTTACCCAGGCCAGGGCTGCTCAGCCACTGCACTGGTGCCATGGGGTTAAAGCCACTGCTGCAGCACAGAGGAGGCTGCTAAAGGCACCCAGGCAATGGTGAGGCTCTGTCAAAAGATAAAGTCCCTACTGAAAATGAGTTGTAGAAAGATCACTTCCTTTTTTTTTTTTACGTGTTTAGTAAACTGTTAAACTACAGAGGAATTTACCAGAAAACAACTATGCTTGTCAATAAAATTGTGATGGCGACATCTATTTATTTTATTAAACCTATTCCTTGCCAGGTTAGCTCCACAGAATTCAGCATCCTGTTTTTATACAAGACTCAGGAGAAAGAGATTCATACTTGAGATGCCTAAAGGGCACCAATCAAGCACTTCATATTTACTAAGAATGTAAACAAAATAACATGATCTGAGTAGGAATAATTTACTCCATACTTCTTACAAAGGACAATAAACATATGGAAGGAATTACAGAAAGGGAGTCAGTAAAGAAGACTAGTTCATCACAGAAATGGTTTATATTAAAAAAAGGGGAGAAAAAGTAGGTAAGCACAGAAAAATGGGTCAAGTGTGAGGAAGAGTACTCTTTTCTTCTGGCAGACATTTCTTGACGCTCTTGATGAAGTTTTAAGAGCAACTGCTGCAAGAATATATAATCAGATGTCAGGAAGCAACAGTCTGTGTGTAATTTGCATGGAAGGAATTTTATCTAGTTCATTTCAGGGGGCCATAAAATACTATAAAGGGAAAAAAATAATGAAAAACCATTAAAAAATAACAGAGAATTACAGACCCACAAAATACAGAAATTACTAGGAATGTGGTACCTGTTATGGCTGTGCAGAGGAATTGGAGGCAGTGTACCTAAGTGTACCTGTCAGTAAACACTGAGGAAGAGGTCAGGATGGGGCTGGGCATTTCCTGCTGCTTGGAGATCCTGCTCAACATGAAAGTTCCCCAGTGAGAGGATCTCCTCTGCTTCCCTCAAGATGGAGAAGGCAGGAATGACCAAAATAAAAAACACTGTGTAAGCCACAAACAATACAAACAGGCTGAAAAGCTCAAATCCTCATGGTTCTGTGTGACTTTTGGCTCCTTGGATTTTAGAGGTGACTCAGTAACTCATAGCTAGACTTCAGTGCAATGGGATCACAGGGAGGAGGTATTGAACATCACTAGATGAAACCTCGGAAGACTGAGCAGCTGTGGGATATCATTAAATTGGTTTCTCATTGGAGAATACTAATTTGGTTTAGCTGACAATCTTTTTGCTAGCTTGTAAGTTAGAATGTTGGTTTTACATCTTTATGAGGAAAAAAATCCACACAAAGTTACTGAAAAAGCAGGATTTGAAAGTGACATTACTGTGGCTATGTTAAAAGGAGATTATCAGTAAACTTGGGCAGAAGTTTTAAGAACCAGAAGCTCTAGGAATATTAGTCACAACCTAAACACAAGTTAATTAGCTGCAAACTATTGCACTAATGCATTCTGGAAATATGGGCTTGAAAACTGTTTCAGAAAGGCTCCTTTGGCTAATGGAGAGGTAGGAGAGAAGGGCCTTGACTTCCAGATGAGAGCTCTGGAGAGCTCTGTGTGGCACAAGTGCCTTTCTTCAAGCAATCACTGGTCTTAGCATGAGCCTGTTCACAGAAGAATCATTCAAGTGACCCAAGTTGACAGACCCTTTTTGCTTTTATGGACATCTGCAAAATAGACCACCAAAGCCAGACTGAACATAATAAAAAAGACTGAGCTAGCACCCAGAGTAGCCTGGATCTTCCAGGGATGCTCGGATTCATGATAAAACTTGAGCTGCTGCTGCCTTAGATTCCTCTGCTTTGTTTTAAAACCAGCAATTAACTTTGCCTGATTGTCCCATGTAGATTCGACAGCCATCGTGTTTACTTCACAAATTGGGAAGACTATCTGCAAACATCACATACAGTTACAACAGGAATTTCACTGCTGAAATCTCTAGGGACTATTAAAAATGTTTTAAGAAATTAACTGGGTGGGCTGCCCCCTCTTTCTAGTGAAAATGCATTTTGTCCCTTGCATCACCGGGAAGAACACTGAAGCAAAACTGAGTCCCACTGAAAATCCCATTAGAGCTGTGTTAATACAAATCAGAGATGCTGGAACCTATTTTACACCCAGCATATTCTCAACTAGCAATCAAAAATGTTATGATAGATGTCAGCAAGACAGGTGTCCAGATTACTTAAATCTTTCCATCTCTAAGCACTAAATTTAGCTTGTTAAGAGAACTGCCAGCATGCCAGCCTGCTGTATGGGTGGAGAACCTGAATGCACAGGGCTGAGCACTCAGTGCCGCACTGTGAAGAGCTGATTAAGCCTCTTTGTATCTCTTTGTATCAATGGTTACAGCCTGGTCTACCCAGATGGGTAGATAGATGTATTTAACCAATGGCTTATACAAATAATACCAGATCAGAGTGCCAGACACACAGTAAAATAGGTGGTGGGTCCAATTGTTCTGAAGAGCACACCTGCATCTCTCTGAATCATTCAGGAGTGATAGTCCAATGATAATACATAGAAGCCATTGTTCTAAAAAATATTGGCCTTTTTTTTAAACGCAAGGTTTTTTCCTTTCACTTTAAGATCCCTCCATTATAAGATGATGGGTGAACTATTTCTGATTTGGTTAGTCTAGTAAAATGTAGCCAGGAGAAAGAAAAGACAGGCCAATGAATTGCACGAGTATTAACGTTCTGTATACTGTATGTAAAAGCACTGCTTTAAGGCATTATTTCAGTTCAAAGTTATATACACAAGATACTCAAACAACCCTAAACAGAGCCTGAAGTCTAATTTGTCAACAAACTCCAAAGCTTAACAGGGAGGCTCACACTTTATTCACTGTTGGAATCGCTTCTCAACAGTGACAGCATTTGTATCTCCACCTCCAGGATGCATCCTAACCCTCCAGTAACTGCAACAATTGCTCAGCTATTAAGTGACTTAAAAAACCACTGAACACATTTTAATAATCTTTTCAGGGCAGTAAGCAGCTACAAGTAAGAAAGGAATACTTGTGTGGTGTGATCAGACAGCTCTTGGCAAAGTCTAAGCAAAGGCTGTTTGGTCACTGCTTCGGCACAGGCAGCCCAGGCTTTCCCCGAGTTCCCCTCTATTCTTTCTTTAGAGAAATCCTTTGGTAATTCAATACTGCAATATCTTTCAAATCAAAGGAGTTAAGCCAATTGCTCTGACAGACTTCTAGGAGATTCCCCACCCTAAGGACGAAAACATGAATTTTAGCACAAGTCACTGTGAAAAAGGTACTTCAAAGAAACAGCAATACGACAACCCACAATTCTGTAAACCACTTAAAAAGATCGCTCTACACATTCATTAGACTGCCACTGTATACAACCACTCCTGGCCTTAACGCTGCCTTCTGGCCTCTGATGTTCAAGGCATGGCCTCAGGGAAAACAGAAAAATTTAGAAAAGAGCAGCAGACTTTTTAAAGGTAGCTGTCTACCCAGTCATCTTCCCTTGGGTAATGGCATGAGTCTCATCAACTTCCATTTGCTACTTACAAAGAGGTTTTGCAACTGAGAGGCTAATTGGAAAAACAAAACAAAACAAAACAAAACACCAGGAAGAACCAAGAATTGTGTTTAGTAGTGTAGAAAAGAGCTAGAAGAGATCACATACAGAAAACTGAGCCCAGGGAATTGTTTGTTGGTAGTGTTTCTGCATATACTAATTCTTGCTTTTAACAAACTAAAGGGCTTTCTCAAGTCAAGAACTTAAATTTGTCAAGTTGTGTTGTATCACTTCAAGTGAGCTTTTTTTTTTCCCCACTTGCAGTCAGGTTCACTGATGCAGTGTATCCAGCAGTAAATCTGTGTAAGCTGAAAAGAGGTCAATGCTGTGCATGCACATTTTTAATGCTTATAAATCTACCTGGCAAGAGAGTTTGAGATTTGATTGTTAATTTCCAATGCCTGAGCCTGAATATTTTAGAAACTGAATGAAGATAAGGTTTTTGTCATGTTCCGACACAGCCCACCCCCCAACAATGTTTATTTCTAATATACCCGTATCTAGATTTATTAGCTCTACTATCTTTAAAAGAAAATACTTCATACAAAACAAGTTCTAGACCAAAAAAGTTATGCCACTCAAACTCCAAGCCTAAGAACATCTAATAGATCTAAATTATATGAAAAAAAAAAGATCATACAACCAACTAGCTAAGCTAGAACAGACATTTGGTGGTGGTGTCACTTCAGTTATCCATGCATGACCACGTTTGAAGCCAATTGTATGTTTCATTAAAAATGCATGTAAAGAAGCTGTGAAGTAATTCTGACCCACTTTCAAAAGTACCTTTATCGTGTAGGCATTAAATTCCATTAGTTATATCTATGTTAAATTTTCTATTGGATCAGGAGTTTTTATGAGAATCTTATCCTAGTTCCCATTTGCTGTGCTTTGATTTGTATTAGAGAGTAATCTGGGAGTGCACAAACTGAATTCTTTCCCACTGAAACTAAACCAAAAATGCCCTCCGATGACTAATTTATACCACAGGACCAGACGAGAACAAGTCTCCAGCTCACCAAGCTGGACTCACAGTGTGTAGGAGAATAAGCAGAAGGAAAACAGAAAGTTACTCCACTCAAAGAGAAAATGCTATGATATACACACTAAGCAGAGTGATTTAATAAAAGAAATGTAACATTAATAGGCAGCAAAGACATGTAAAAACTGCAGTGAAACTTTCTGCTGTTTGAAAAGCTCTAAAAATAAAAAATGATCATGCCACTGAGTTCCATAAAAGATAATGGGGTGAAAGTAAACATTTCAGAATTGTTAGGATAAAAAAGGAAAAGGAAAAAGAAAGAATGAAAGAAAAAAACCCTGTGAGTGAGTCTAGATCACCCTTTTTCTACAAGGATGTACAAAGCAGAGCAGATGTACTCAAGGAATCACTAATGTCATGAAGGTCTTTAAGGAGATCCTATTTTTTTTTCTTTTTGGTTGAGTTCATCTCTACATCTCCTCTCTAAAAAAAAAGACAAATTCTTTTTCCTGCTTTTTATTTCCACACATTTACTGCCTGTGAGATTTTCATTCAGCTATGTGAATGGAAAAGACCCATTATCAGTTCACCATATCCAAGCTTGCAAAACAAATGCAGCAGCTAATGTATACTGGATCAGCACTGTTCTCTGTGCTGTGTCTGGGGATTTGGGTCTTCAAAACTCACATGGTACAATAGGGTTGAGGCATGCAGTGCTAAGATGAACACTCCTCCTGACTTCTATATCAGTGCTTGTCACACAGATGTTAAAAATGGATTTAAGGACCAGAAGTTTCTCTCTTGCTTGTACTGATAATTCCTTGTACGGCATCAGGTGGCACAGTGACCCCTAAGAGATCTGTGTTACCATAAATGATGATCAGTCTTTTCTAACAGGTCTATTCAAATCCAGTAAATCAAGTAGTAGAAGATAATTGCATCCTCCTGTGTTAGCCTAGTATAATGCTTCCATAGTTCAAGAAATTAGGGGATTTTTAGGAAGATTGTGACACTTGGGTCAAACTCTGAAGACTAAAAAGAGGCTCTAGCTCAGATGAGCTATTTGTCTTACATCTCTCCAGTATGTTTTCTGTTTTAAGAGACCAGACTGCCAAATTCCCACTCCCACCAATGAGCTGGCCTTGTGCTTTTTGTGCTTCCACTCTTTTGTAGAGGAGGAGGGATTTCCTCCTGTTTGGGGCATCACCTTCTTCTTCCTCTGCCTACAATTATTTGAGTCACCCTGTGAGAGCTTGTTTCAGTGGGGAGGCAAAGAGAGGCAAAGTTCAGAGGGTGAACCCTCTTTCAGGAGAGGTGGGGAAATTAGGATGGCAGGATGCACAGCAACACTGGATGCTCATTCACATGCTTGTTGAGCTGTACATCATTGTGTGAACATTACAGCACCACTGTTCTGTGAAAGAATTGCACTAAAAGGCTCAATTGCTGTCCTGTGTCAGAGGGCAAAACTGTCTCTCCTCAGTTCACAGCACATGCTTGGAGTGCCTCTGGATTAAACAGTGCCTCAGCACATTCCCTCTGCTCAGCCACACCACAAATCCCAACACACACAGCTGGATGCAGGGATGCAATCCCCAGGAAACACTGATTTTATTGCAGCTCAGGAAAGAAACATGTGAATATGAATACATGTGTCAAATATCCCAGATTATCCTTAGATGAAACAAAAGTTACTGTCTTCCTTTTTTCAGTTAACCCAAGAAATGATCCTCTCATCACAATAAATAAACCCAACATGTCAAATAATACAATCCTCCAGTTTTATCCACTAAACAATTCTGAATTTTGTTTACAGTGTGTCTATGACAGAAAAAACATTTATTTGAAGAAAGCAAATGGAATTGTAAGAGCTTCTGTCTTGTTACCGATGAAAACAAAAACATGCTTCCCGAACGCTTGTATCCCTGCTCACTCTGGTTTGCTTTGACAGTTTGGGTGTTCAAACACTCCTGTACTGCCCTCTCCTGTTCCAGCTTCAGCCTGCTGGGTTTGGACAGAAAATTAGCAGCTGGACAACCAAGCAAGCAACAGCTTATTTTATTTTCCCTATAAGGTAAGAAGAACTTAAGTTTTGATATCTGTTGTCAGAACAAAGCTAGATTTGATTTCACATTTATAAGAAAGGATAGAAATTTAAAATGTGCACAGTAGGTAATACAGCATTGAGTGCACTGAAGAGTGAAAAAAAACTGCTTGACTGGATACAAAGTTTGTTGCAATTCTATTTGTACCTCAGTCTTTCATCTCTCCTGTGTCATGTCACTTTCAGCCCTAACCAGGGTCATCTGAAAGATGCTGCACAAGGGCTATGCAGGGGCCAACACGTAGTTTCTGACATCTCAGGGAATAGTGTCAAAGTTATCATGCTCAAAACTGCAGCTTTCTAGTGAGACATATACATGATAATAAACCCTCTTGGTCTGTTCTGGTGCATTACATTTGTCATTAAAAAGATTTTTGGTGTTCTAGGGAAAAGACTGAACCCTGCCCAAACAGAGTGGTCTAGTGTTGCACACCCTCCTGTCCTTTGAGTGACAGAAATTAATTTGTGGAGTCTCCAACTCCAAATCCTTTTTAATAACTTCTTCAGATGAATGGCAGTGAGAATTCAGAGGATTCTTCTTAAATGCAGATTTTGTATTTATTACTGGCCAAAAGATGTTCTTTTTTAACTACAAAAGAAAAATGTGAATTAGCAATTCCTTTACATAGGAAGACACTGCTATTGTCAGACCAAGAATGAAATATCGCAAGTGCCTCCTGAGTTTCCCCACTTCTTTCCTAATGAGCACACTGACCTCTGCTGTCTTGGGAAAGAGCCTGCTTGGAAACGTAGCAAGAAGAACTTCCCTGCCTTCCTCCGCTTCACCCATTCCCTGCCTCAGTTGGTGAATAAATCAGTATACATTTATCTTATTGCTATTCATGTCAAAAGGAAGGGAGAATCCTTCTTAATGTCTGTCTGTCTCCGCAGCAGAAAATCTGTGGGAAACTCTGCTCTGGGTGGGCACCACCAGCACACCCCAGAGGTGGCTTTGCTGTCCTTTGCTTTTGGTCAAAGAGCAAAGTGTTGATCTGAAAGCTCCCTAATTAAAGCTATGATTCACTTACTCTCCTGTAAGATATAGGGTTTTTTTTAATCAACTGCAACCATGTCAACAGCTTCTTACAGCAGAGGAAGAACTGGTATCCATTTAAATCCGTTCTAGGAATCATGAACAGCTTGTTGACAGAGGTCACATCCACAGGGGAGCTCACAGTTGATTAGTTCTCCTTCACAGAGCTTTTGCAGGCAGTGTGACTTGCACTCCAGAGGAGGATTTAAGACTGCACTGCAGAAACCAGAAACAATTTCGAAAAATTGTGTAGTGTCTGCCAAGGTGTCTAAATAAACAGGAAATGAGAATAGCCATTAATTTTGAACTCAGCTTTGCTACTTTTGCGTGTGTTGTACGTCTGCATTTTTGATGTATCAGCTATTGTTCCCTACACTGTGTTACACTGAATTTACAGCTTCTACCTCAATAAAGATACATCTTAGATAATAGCATGAAAATGCTTCCCATCACATTACTAAGTTTGAACTACAAAGTGCAAGGAGAGGAGAGAAGACTTTTAGTACATTTGAGACACAAATCTATATGAAACCAAATTAAGCAATTCTGCTGTATTTATTCCCTTCCTCCAATCATTTTATTGCATGATCTCTTTCTTAATTTCCTTTACAATTATTTCCACTGGATGGTATTGACTGAATTTCTACTTACTTCCTTGCTGTTCTTTTCTTATCACTGTATATTTGCAAAACTCTTGATAAAGAAACAAAATTAATGATAATGTGTAAGACATTCTAAACAAAACCCCTAAGATCATATGTAACATGAATGATCTACTGCATTAAAATTGATGAATCAAATATTTTACATTCACTATTTTCCTAGACTGTTCACACTAGCTTGAGTTTATTACTACTATAAGACAATGTCCCTGCCAATTATATTTTATACCTTCACCTGTATTGTTCTGAATGATTGTCACTTCTCTATTAAATTCCAGTTCTTTAACCTCCACTCTACTGACCCTCTCCCCAAGATACACTTCAAAGTTTGCTTCATTACCAAACTTTCATTACACAATAGGCAATTCTTGCTTGGCATACAGTATTTTTAGGTCTAACTGCTTGTCTAAGGCATCTCCTTAGGTAAAAACAATTATCAGAACTCTGCATAAAAGATTAGTTTGCAAATCTGTGTCCACGTATTTTCAATAGCTCTTAACATAAAACTTGAAACAATATTTCTGCTTGCCTAGTACTTTTTATGTATGTATATTTCAGTTCTGTTAAATATCTTTACAGTTCTGTTTAATATATTTCCCAGAGATCTGGATGAAGGGATGGAGGGCCAATTGCATGAGGTTTAACAAGGCTGGTTGCCAGGTCTTGCACTGGCATCACAACACCCCCTACAACACCACAGGCTGGGGAAAGAGTGGCCGGAAAGGACCTGGGGATGCTGGTTGACAGGTGGTGAACCTGAGCCAGCAGTGTGTCCTGGTGGCCAAGAAGGCCAGTGGCATCCTGGCCTCTATCAAGAATAGTGTGCCCAGCAGGACCAGGGCAGTGATTGTCCCCCTGCACTCAGCACTGGTGAAGCTGCACCTCAAATTCTGTGTCCAGGTCTGGGCCTCTTATCTCCAAAAGGACATTGAGGTGCTGAAGTGTTTCCAGATAAGGGCAATGGAGCTGGTGAAGGGTCTGGAGCACATGTCCTGTGAGGATCAGATGAGGGAGCTGGGGTTGATTAGCCTGGAGAAAAGAAGGCTCAGGGGGCACCTTTTCACTCTCTGCAACCACCTGAAAGGAGTTTATAATAAGGTGGGGGTTGAGCTCTTCCCCCAGGTAACAAGTGACAGGATGACAAGAAATGGCTCAAGTTGTGCCAGGGGAGGTTTAGATTGGATATTAGGAAAAATTTCCACACTGAAAAGATAGTCAAGCATTGGAACAGGCTGCCCAGGGAAGTGAGAAGCTGAATTATTACTGAACAAAGAGGTTTCACCTAGTGTTACAAAAGATATTTCTTACTATCAATATATATTAGTGGACCAAGATTTTAATTTCTGTACCATTAATGGCAGCAGAGGAGGAATATTGGCATTTTGTAGACTTCCTCCAGTATCAATGTAACAGCAGTGAAGTTAACTTAAGAAGAATTTCTGTTAATGCTTCCACAACTACATATCGTTTCATAAAAAGTCCAAACAGGCTAAGACCTCAACCCATGTCACAGAAAGAGGTAGAGAAGGCATATACAATCCTACGGCCTTTAGTAAGACTGTATGCACCTGAGCTAACCCACTGTCACACTTCCCATAGCAGGTCTTGGTGCAAGTCAGTGCATCATGCTTTTGATGATACTAGGGTCTGGAGTTCAACATTTTACCATGTAACGAACATTTAGTTGCACAAAATGTGGTGTTTCATTATGTCTGGAGCCACCACAGACAGTTCTAGTTGAAGGTTGCCAATGACATGCAAATGTCCTTCAGATTCTCATAATTCTGTCAAAACAACTTAATTTTTATCCAATTTCTCTTCAAAAGTAGATGTGCTTAGAGGGAAGGAGTAAAAATAGTCCATAGAGAAGAGAAATTCCTTACCGTTTTAAATATTTTCACCAGCTGTCTTGCTTATCTTTGCTCTAACACCTAGAAGTAGCTGGGAAGCTTAAATCCAGGTTTGAGATTAGGTAGGGATATATTTTACTATGTCTGGTCAACATCCATTTTGATATGGCCAAGTCTTAAGTGTTTTTAAAGCCCACAGCTGTACCTTGTGAATAATGGCACCTGGAACACTTATGAGCAGCTCAGAGATCCCAGAACTGTGAAGCTCCAATCACTGCATGTAGCTGCCACCTTACAGCACTTCTACTGTTTATGCACAACCCAGGCAAACTGAGGCAGGCAGCAATGACACGACCTGCCCCAGACCTCACAGTAATTCACAGCAGCCCTCTGAGAAGATGCAGTTCTCATGCCCATGCTGCAGCCTGGAGGAGCTGCCCCTGCTGAGTGCTGGGCACGGATGTGACCTTCCTCACACAGGAGGCATTTATATTCCCATGGCTGCCTTCGGCCAGAGTCTTGCAAGGAGGAATCATGGGCAAACAAGCAGCAGCCTAGAATGAGAAGGGTTCACTTTCTGCAGATTTTGTAAAAAATGGGAGAAAGCATTTTAAATGTCAGCAAGGAAAATGCAATTTCTGCCAATACCAACCAGGACTGCAGAGGAGATGAGTGGCATCTCCTGCAAGCCCCACTTTCATTCCCTCAGAAAGGAGAGACAATGTTGTCCTGTCTCTGCTCTTTCCAGTGGCATTGCTAGGCATAATGCCACATAGCATGCTCCACAAACCTCTGCTCTGCTCTGCTCTGCTCAGGGAAGCTCTACCATTCCCAAAAGGCAACTGCAAAAGTGAAAAAAAAAAAAAGACTAGTTGAGTCCAGCTCAGGAGGTAGCTTTGTGAGTTATTACATTTCTGACCCTCACAGCAATGCAAACCCTAGGATGTGCCAAGAACAAATTAGGCTGTCTGCTGCTGGGACTTCACAGTAAAAAAGCCTTGTTTCTAGACATAAAAAAAAAGCAGTTTCGCCAGTGCTGGAGAACACACAGATAAAGAGTCCCTCCTGAAAGTCTCTTTTGGAAAATTCAAGCCTTTACCAGAATGAAGATATTACTTTCTGGAGCGGAAGAGGCGGGGGGGGGAGGGGGTGGGGGGGGCAATGTAAAAGTAACTATACAACAAAAACAACAAATTGAACTTCCACCGAGTTCATGGCCTTCCATTTCCATCACTGTGTGTCAAACACAAGCTCCTGGGGGTTCCATAATGCTTTAAAACAAGAGGTGCTCCCACCTCAACTGCACCCAGGTGCTTGTGGGTGAAGGCTGAGGAAAGCAATTTTAACATCACTCTAAAGTGTCCTGCTAATTTTCCAGCCGCATTTTGTCTGTCAGATAAACTTTCCTTTCTCTTTCCAGAGCAAAATGAGATATAAGTAAACAAAGAATGTGGGATGTGAGTTTTCCTTCCACAAGCAGTACTCTGGCAGAATGAATCAGAGGCAAAACATTAAGTCCCAGAAGCCATTTGTCCCAGAGCTGCTTGGAGATCCCTTAGAAGGCAGATGAAATAAGTTTTTCAAAAATACCCTTTTCTGTAAAGTGCTAATCAAAGCACTTATCTTCAGCATAAATTAATTTGAATGAAAACTAAAATTTCCTCCCTCAGCAGACTTCCAACTGTAAAGAGTTCTAAAGTGATGGTAATTTTAACTTGTGTGATTCCTCTCAAACTGTAATGAAAATGCAAACTATTTAGTTTTACCAAGTTAATCTCTCTGTGCGGCTCGACAGGCACATTGATGATCCCCTAATTCATTTGTGCTGCTCCAGTATAATTTTGCAGGATGGCCGTTCTTGAGTAAGATGTGCTTTGCTAGGGGAAGTTCACTTGAGCACAGATAACTCATGTTAATTCAGCTGTCAAAATATAGCCAAAGAAATCCGAGAGCAGTGCTGCAATTTCCTAATATTACCTTCCTCACTCATATTTCATTCACTCCTGGGAATGTAACTGAGTTTCTGCTCAGTGTAAACTCTTTGCTCTACAGTCCAGATGGGAGAGAAGTGGCAAAGACAATCGGTAATATCACACTTCAGCATGCCTGGAGAAATTGAGGCACACTGTCTGTGGCTATTTTTGGTACCCCACTTCTGGCTTTTAAGAAATTTCTTAATTTTTAACTGGGTAGTTACCTATAAGTGAATTTTCTGCCCTGAGGTGTGAGCATTCAGTTTATGCAAAAGCCCTGGGTGATGGCTGTGGATGAAATGCAAGCATATGGTCTGGAGGGCCTCAACCACAGACAGTTGATTGCTGGCTCCTTCCTTACTTTAATCTGAGCACTTACACATCAGAGTTAATTCTGCAGAAGCCACATCGACTCTTCTCTCCAGTGACTGATGTGGACACTGGTTTGTTAACTCCCTAGTCTGCTACAGAGCACTACACCTACCAAGCAGACCAATATCTGCAGAAACTGTGTAAGTCTGCATGCAATCAGAATTTTTTTTCAATAGTTTTAACACCTGATGAAGAAAATTTATGAAGAAAGTTTGTTTATGAGATAATTTATTAAGAAAATAGTAGTGGGCTTTGGAGAAATGCTCAGTTAAAGAGTAACATTGTCAAAAAGGGTATATGAAAAATTAATTGACAGTTCTGATTAATCTGAGGAACACAAAAATGATGGAATTATTTAGCACAGTGACAAAGAAGCTTGGAGAAAGGACTTCCACCTGCCATACAAGGATATCACTTGTTTTAAGTCTCCCATTTTACCTGTGAAACAGGCAATTGTTGACTACAGCTGAATGGTACCCTTCACTTCACTATTTTTCCCTCCAAACTCTCTGTAGTTAAATACATAACATTATTAAACAAATAAATAACATTAGGGCTTTGCATTGCTTAATGCTGGCAGGGACAAATGTTTGCACAATTTGATTAGTTTGAGTTATTCAGTTTTTTCTGAATTAGCATTCAGAAATTGGCAAAAAGGCTTCAAAAATTCATGAGCAATTTAAATTTTGAATTCTTTTTGTTAGCCTTGGCACATCTCAGGTTCACATTTTCAGCCTCTCCCCCAGTCACAAGGGATAGCAACTTATTTTTCATCTCAGGTAGTAGCCCAAAGTCAGGAGTTGGAATTTAAAGCAAAAGACCAAAACCTGACAGATGTGGACATAGGGTGAGTGAAAGAGGGATGAACAAGGGAAGAATCGTAAAGGACACTGACCCTGCCACTGCCAGCACTGAGTGGACACTAGACTCATTTCTCCCAATAGCTTGGACTTGAGAAAGGTGGATAGAAAATACTCCCTGTTTTAGACCCTATTTTGCCAAAGCTATGGAGATGTCAGAGCACCAGGACCGTTTCTGCCCAGTGAAGACTGCTCCAGCAGCTGAATGTTATTTGTGTCCACACATGCCCTTCATTCACACTTGCACTGAAGCAAAACCACCTTGCAGTTCCTGCTGTGCACTGTGCAAGGTTTCACAAGCCATGGCCAAGGCGTCTCCCTCATACATTCAAGCCAAAACGCCCCTAAGACTTCTACAGTAAGTAAGATGATCTCTTTCCTCTGAGAGTGGCAAGTCTGCAGCTATTCAATTCCACCCAATAAATGGAAACCGTATGATCATAAGGTGAGGGAAAGTGCAGCTAGTGTATGCTGCTGCCTTACTCCCAAATACCTCTCCAATCGTTAATGGGGAAAGCTTCTTCTGTGGTTGTCAGACCTGTTCATGGCTTGGGACAAAGTCAGTAAACATGTGGCTCCTTTTGTAGGTTCTAGCACAGCAGTCAAATCTCACTTTTACTCTTTCCTTTTTTCCCTGGTTTCTGTACCTTTTATATTAATTTTTCTTTTCATCCTTTCCTAAAGGTGTACTTCTCTTTCTGTGAATTTTGCCATTTCTCCCAGTGCTGGTTCCTAACCAAGTTAGGAAATGCACTCTTCCATTTCAAGGAATGCCAATCACAGCTGTCATTGCTCTTAGGAAAACCACATGTTTCGTAGAGACCTAAACCCAACCAGAAGCTAGAGTCCAACACTGGCTTTGTAACATCTGAGCTGCAAACTAGGTGGAAACTAAGGAAACTAACCACTAGCCCTGAGAGACGTGCCTCCAGTCAGTCACACAACTGTGACAGCAGCAAAGAGGTGGAGAGCAACTTTTTCAGGCACTGGCCTTGAAAAGAGCTGCTCTACAGTACAGCTAGCTGAAGTACATCTGCTAACTTGAGACCTGTTAACATAAATATAATGGGAGATGCTGTGCCTGGAGTTCAGACTTCAACTGTTTGCACATAGGTCCATAATGTTCTGAAATGCAGATAATATCCAAACAGTCCTAAACTAGTGACTTAGGGAAGTTGGGATGGTGTACCAAAGGCTGTACTGTGCTCTATATGACCTGTGCTGCTGTTCTTTAATCCTATGTAGGAAACAGACTGCCAGGATAGCTAGCTCTTTGCTCTTACCCAGCACAACCGTACTCATGTTGTTAGCTGATTTTCAGCTGTTCTTACAGCTTTAGCTCTACTCCTGAAATCACTGTTACTTCTACAGTGGGATCCGGCCTCCATGAAAAGGTGTTCCTGACTGAGCTGAGCACTACCAAGGAACTGGAGATGAGAGATGCCTCTCCTGTCAAGCTATTTACCCAGGCAGAGATATCCTTTAAATAAGGGATCTGCAGGCAGTTTTCTTTCCCGATTTGCATGGTTGTCATCTTTCTCATTGTGTTTTCATATGCTTGTCCTCACCACACAAAAGGTCTGCTCTTGCTTCTCCTAAGTCAGTGGGAATTCTGCCAGCAGTTCCAGAGGTAGCTGGATTGGGGCCAAAATGTTAGCCACTCCACTTCCCTTTAAGTCATTCCCAAACAATACTTCTTTGATTACATTCCAAGCCTGAGGGGTCTTAGTTATCTTCTAACCCTCTCCTTCATATGTCCAGTATCTATGGATTCCATAGTATAAGCAGGAACTGTTTGAACAGAAGGGCCTTAATCATCAAAAGTACTTTTCTTCCTCAGCCATATTTTTTTCTCAAAGGGAGTTTGTTGCTCATTCCTTTGGGAATGAGATGGGGAAAAACAAAAAGGAAATGACACTGCTTTAAAGAGAAGCTAAACCACAAAAAACCCCACAGAAAGATAGTTTCTGACATTTGAGAACTAATGTATCTATGATCAAATTCATCAGGAAAAAAAAGATCCTGGTCATACTGAAAATGGTAATTTTAAAAATTACATTGGACACAAAGATGATACAGGCCACAAGGGTAGCCTTGGCTAGATTTTGAAGGAGCAGACAATAGAGGGCACTTCAATCGAGGGCAGTGAATAAGAAGAAAGGGGAATCCTATTTATTTAGATAACTGCTCAAAGAAGTCCAAAATAGCTTTAATTGATTCTGAGTATCTTCTTAGATGTCTAAACAGTAACTGTGTTCTCCTTTAATTACAGAGTGTGACTGCCATACCCTTTCATAAAGAGAAGCTGTACCTAGATATTTAGTTTTTAGCCACAGAGGGAAACACCACACTGTGAATGGTTATGTCTTACAGATGCCACTTGGTAAAGTATAAAATGGCTTCAGGAGACAATCCATCTGACTCAGAAGACCAAAGGCGGATTCTGTTCAAACTGGATCCTACAAATAACATCATTGCAACTAGAGAACTTTGGCACTGAAGTTAGTATTACTCCTAAAAACACAGAGGAAAATTGATTCTGCTGCATAGCTGAAGAGCTATACTACAATTTGGACATACAGCAGATTTCTGTATACTGCAGGTAAAATATATTCACTGTCCAAATAGGACAGATGAGAATTTGCTTTTGGTTTTGCAAAATGTGCATGCAGTGAAGATGATGTGACAGCTGCACTAAGCAATATACAGCTCCCCAAAAGGCTGGACATTACAAGAAAGGAACAAGTGCTATCACAAAGAGACACTATATTTTACTCTTCCACCAAACAGCAGGTGAATAAATGAATACATTCAATACAAAATCCATTAACAAATAAATATAAAATAGGCATATAATATTACCGAGTTCTCTGTTTGAATTAAAAAGTGGCTGTAGGCTAGGTGCTGCAACACATCCTATTTTATCAATCTTCTCTGATTAGATAGTCTTAGAGGGACTTCCACTCTGCTGATTTGGGCCACTAGTACTTTGATGAGTTTTGTACATGACATAATATTTGGGCTACTATATGAGATCAGGAATGAACACTGTCAAAATACTCATTCTTTATTTCATGCATGGGCGGTCCCGTGGTGTAAAGGAGAGCACTCTGGACTCTGAATCCCAAGGACCTGAGTTCGAGTCTCAGTGGGGACCGTCCCCAGGCAGTTAAAGCCTCCCTGACATCCGATTCTGTCAGATCTCGGATGCTCAGCAGGGTCAGCCCTGGTTAGTACCGGGTGCTGTGACAGTCCTGAGGACTTCACTGTCACTGTCCAAGTTCGCTCGTCCGTGGCAGATGGACCTTGGGACTTAAACGGTGGGGCCAGTTCTGCGCACGCTGTGCCTCACCTAAAACATCCACTGCACAGGCTGGAAGGGCACACCCACGTGGGGAGAGCCCTTCCCAAATCTGCGTTCGTGAAGTCTGGCCATACATTTCATGCATGCAGGTCTTACTAAATATATACCACACTGCTAGAATGGTAGCCATTAACACTTCATAACATACTACAGTGAAGAAGGAGGCAAAGTATGTTAGTTGGAAAAGCAAGTTCAAAATGAAGGACCAGCAGGTTATATTTCTACCGGGCAAGCAAAGTTTGGGATTTAACTTTCACATTGCAGAAATATTTTAGGAAAGCCACCAGCATGTCAAATCCAACTCCATAGTAAGATTCCACTGTGATATGCAGAATTTGAAGGGAAGGATGTAAAAAACCCCAAGTAATCCAGGCTCCAAAAATGAGTGTGAGAGAAAATAACTGTCTACACAGAAGTGGTTGAGGCTGAACAAGGACATCCAGGGGCTGGACTTGGGATGTATTTTATTTCAACATTCACTTCGGTACCCTAAAAAAATAAATGCTTTTTAAGTAACTCCTAAGAAAGGTTGAGGAATCTTTCTCTTCCTGACTGACATTCACTGGAACAGAGCAGTCAAGGGGATTTTTAGATCATGGGTCTCCCTAAGATGGAGAGTGGTAAACATGGATGTGTGCAAGCTCAGTTGTTTGATGTATTTGGAGAAGACCATGAATGCCCAAAGAGCAGCAGCAAATCCTGCCCAGCTGCAGAAACCTCATGGCACTGCAACACGTCAGGTGGGGGTTCTGCACAGGACTAAAATACGTTGTAGAGTGGGAAAGGTGCTGAGATGGACTATGTGAAGATGACCCCATATTCCATGTTCAATTCAGTTGTGTGTTGTTACTGCAGATCTGTTGGTGGAACAGGGCTTGCTTGTGACCACAAACATCTAGGAAGGGTGGATTTATCCCGCAACCCCTCTGTGTGCAGTTGGAGCAATCCAGGCTTGTGCCTGCATGCTTTCCATGCAAAGGGAGCCACATGAAACAGCAGCTTAGCTACATGGTTGCACAAAAGCAACACCAGAGCTCTAATCCTGGTGGTGCAGTTAACACACTGGGTGGCCTCATGCAGGTCTACTGGCTTGTCTCTGAATTTCCGTATCTGGGGGGGAAAAAAGACTTTTATGGAGGCACTGTGTGCTCTACCCAAACTGATGCTTTTATCACACATTTTAAAATATCACGCACCTGGTTTCTGCCACATCTCTTTCATGTGAGTTGAAGGAAGAAAGTATGATCTATGCTTGTTCATGGCCACTTTAAACTAGTCAGAGTGGTGTAAAAAGGGACGTGCCTGGGATCCAAGTATGGAAGTTGCATTCAATGTGTGATCCCTTGAGGCACATTTACCAAACACACCACCACCTTTTACTGCTTCTTAGGAAGGCTTAGGAATAAGGAGGTGGTTTTGTTATTAGAAAGCATTTCTTTCCACAGCAGTTTTAAAATAGATCTATATCTGGATAAGGAGGTATGTAAATTTGGCTCATTTAATAATTGTGAAAGCTGAGCTGTGAATGTCCCTGAACAAAGCCAGGCAGATTGCAGGCTGTAGCTAAGGGATTTTCAGAACAGCAATGGCAAGAAGCATCACCCCTGCAGAAACCCAGCACTGCTGTTTATGCTCAGTACCTATTCATTTACTAAAGAGATGACAGCAATAAAACTTTTTTATCTGCTTGCTTATTCAATGTTTATCCATTTCTCTTCAAAGGTGAAAAGATTTTGTTTTTTTTTGTTTGTGCTCCAAACAACCCATGTAAGTTGTAGATTAGATATTAGGTTATATTCATGTTATGTTACATTATAACCAGTCCTACATCGCCAAGGATTTGAAACATGCTATTGTATAGGATGCTGTTGCAGTAAATGCAAAGGCTGATTTCAGATGTCAAATATGATCAGAGCATGCTTTGGTCCAATAGGAATTATTTTTTCCACATCCGTGTTTCATTTTGATCCATAACCACTAGTGCAAGCCACATGTCAATAAGCACGCGATCTGTCACATTCCTCCACTCTTCCCTCCTTGGAACTGAACATACCAGTGGGCCAGATTTACTGTCAGGAAAAATCCCAGCGTGACTATGTTATTACTTCAATTATTCAAGGACTAACATATGATTAGGGCGTCTGGGAATAATATTACAATCAATACTGCAAGAAGTCTGTGCATATGGATGGAGGATTTGAATATATCAAAAACTAATTTTCTCTGCAATCATTCAGTTTAATATTGGGAAAGCACTTAGAGTATGTTAAAGAGAGTATTCTAATGAAAAGTTATTGTCTAGGTCTAGAACTGTCTATGATGAACAGTATGTAAATTAACTCAAATATTTACATTGCAATTCTGCATAAGTTAGTATTTCTGTCCTCAGGCTTCATTTGTACTGTCTGTAGGTCAGAAATTAAAGAAGGAAAAACACTCAAAATACCTTCATGAAAGCAAAATTATGGTAAAAATTACCAGCATGTTTCTAGAAGGAAAACACATCCTTTCATTTAACAAGAAGACATTTTAGTGAAGCCCCAAATGCTTTTAGAAATATTTTATGATTACTCACATGCAAATTTTCCTAAGATGGACAAGGGAAGAGGTGAGAAAGGGGTATAATTTCACATTTGCCGCTTGGACGGTTAGAACAACTTAAGTTTCTGTTACCAGAGCACTCTTGCTACAGGACAAGCTTGCTGTAAAATCTTCCTACTACACCCCTGTGCACCTTATGAATTTCACTACAACTTCATATTAAAAAAAAAAAAAAAATTCTGAAACAGCTGCAGTTTGCTGTCCCTAGAGGATTGTTCTGGTACAGCTCTTGCTTCCAATCAAAACAGTGACATAGTGGCCATGATTTACAACTCACAAGGGCTTGATTAGGGAACAGCACACTACTGAACAAATATTAAACAACCATACACACCTTTTAATGTGCAGAGCTTTAAATCTTTACCCCCAAACAACCACCACCCCCAAATTTTAAAAATCAAAAAATGATTTCTTGCTCGAAAATTAAGGTAAATAGGAGCTGATATTTAAGATTTCTTTTCCTCTTTGTTGAGGTTTCAAAGCAATGTTCACCTGTAACTAAGACTGGCTCTTTAAACAACTTCACCCTTACCATTTTAAATAATAAACATCTGCACTGTTATAGTAACAGCACAGCAAAACTTGCATGATAGCATGGATGAATGAATAAAAGGTTTAGTATTAGACAAAAAAATAACTCTGAGGTAAAACTGGCAGTTTTCCTTACAGAATTACCAGGAAATAAATACTGAGAATAAAAATTAAAAACATGGTAATTTATTCTAAAAACAGTGATTCTATATATGAAAGGAACATTTATATTTCTGTGTTCAAGGAAAATGTCTGGATTAGCAACCAGAATAAAAGTTATTATGTGTTGCCTTTTTGTTGTTCACACTGAATTTGCCTAAGCAAAATGGAACTGGGAACTATGCATAAAAATTCCAGAATTTTTATTTTCTGAGAAAACAAGGCTTTAAACAGTCTACAGAACATTATACAATTACACTTAGTAGGCTGGTGATGTTTTGAAATTTAATTAGTTGCCACTCTGTTTTTTTGTTACTGAAGTCCAGTTTTTACTGAAGTCCAGCAACTTCATTTTGAGAAAGTTAAAACTACTGTATAGGACTTGAGTAGTGAGAAAGTGACCTCAGTTTTCTTCATTAAAATAATATATTAGGTGAGTGTATTCTAACTGCTAATTTCTATCATTTTATGCTATGACTGTGAGAGTGGAACAAGACGCCAGCAGCTGAAGGATCCGTATTTCTGCAAACACCTGGCTTTGCACGCATGGTGGTTTTGGGGTTTCTGTTCAAAATGCTGGCAGCTATGGAAAAAAACAAAACCACAATGATGCTGTAGGGATTCACTACTTGACAGGGATCTCAAGCCACAAATACAAATGGTACATGAAAATTTTATGAGTTAGGGGGTCCAACAGCAAAATATTTGCAAATTTCATTATTTCTTTTCTTTCAACTGCAGGAACATATCTGTTAAAGGACAGGAAAAAAAGCAAAGTTCAAACTCTTAGCTGCAATGCTAATTCCAAATATATGGCTTAAAAATATTATTATCACATACGTTATGTATTAAGTAGAAAGCCTGAAGCTATTTGTCTGTCTACATTTAATCTGATAGTCTATTTTTCCTCCCAAAACCTAATTTTTAACAGTCAGATTTTCCAGTACTTTTGCTCTCTGACAGCAGAATTCAGGTCGCAGAATTGTTTTATTTTCTGCAATTTGTAGTCTTCAGTGAAGAAGCTGTTTACTTCCATCATGGTTATACAGTGAAAACATGTCTGCATTTATGGAGTTAATAGTCTTCTTATTAATTTTACTCTGCCCTTTGTTTTTTTTAATAGAAACCTAATGAAAACCATGTTTATGTGCTCAAAGGCACAGAGGAAATTCATTACTCCGAGGAATAACACACTCCACAAGTGAAATGAAAGTAATCTTATTTATGACAGGAAGGGGCCTTCACTAGACTCAACTCCACCACACTTGGACTGATACTGGCTGCATGAACGAAGCTGCAAATTTAGGAACTGCTTTCAAATCTAAGCCTCATCTCAGCAATAAACAGATTTGCAGTTTAATCTCACAACCAAAAAAATGCTGAATGGGAAGTACCCAGCTATTATATTTACTATAAATGTGACAAAAATAGTGTGATGGTTACAAGGAAAGCCTGTGCTTGCTAAAGGTATCGATGCCCCAGAGGTGTATGAGGTACCCTGCCCAGCTGGGCAATTCCCTAAGCAGAAAAGGGTAATCAGAAATGACAAAAGATGATTTACTGTCCCGTTGCCACAGCCCTGTACATGTGTGCCTGAACATCTGGCATCTGTGTGCATGTTGCATATGTGTCTGAATTTGAAAGAAAGAGGAAAACCTTCATGCAAAGAGGGAAGATGATGAGAAAACGTCCGACAAGTTATTGCTACATTTATTTCTGTGTGAGATTGCAACTTTTCCTTGAAGAAAATCAAATCAAAAAAGAAAATGTTTCTCGGCACTGTGAAAGTCAAACCCTACATTCATCCCATTTCTAAAGACTTCAAAAGAGAGCTTTCAGTAATGGAAAGTTGTGATGTATGGCAAACTGGATGGCTCCACATGCGTTTGCAATTTCTGTATCTAAACCCACATGTTTTACATTCCTTGGGCTTCTTCCCCGAGTTGTCTTGAGTTAAAAAGAGGAAGGGAGAGGGAGGGGAAGGAGCTGCCGTGCAAAGGCTTCCATCCGGCAGTGAGCTCCCTTGCCCACAAGAAGGCACTCCATGTTAACAAATAGGAACCAGCCGTTCTTTCTGGAGAGAACTGCCAGTTTTTTTTTTCGTTCCTGCAGACTCTTGCTAAAGACTCAGCACAAGATGTGTGGGTTTCTCCAGCGTCATGAAGGACAGCTGCCTCTGTCTGCCTGCAGATGTTTGGCCAGTTGCAGCTTGAATGCTTGTCCAGTGAGTGAGATAAGCTCTTCAGCCTTGCACAAGGAATTAACCGATACTCTTGTACATCTTCCCCCCAAAAGCAATTATAACACTAAAACAAGCTTGACGAATTTGAAGATTTAGCTAAAGAAAAACATATTTAGCTCTTCCTTTGTTATACTGCTTTTGCAATTACAGTATGTTTGCATTTGTATAGGCATTTCACTTTTTCCTCATGTGATCTAAATTCCCCTTCTGTCTCATGCCACAACAAAACGATTAATCCTTTGTTTGCAACATGAGTCGGTTGTCATGGAAATTAATATGACTTCAGAAATTTATAACTATGGACAGTTTTTGATCACATATGAAGAGAATAGGGTGACACAGACTGAGCATGTCTTTTAGAAATAGCTTGGTATGCAGTATGTGCACCAGAAAAAGGGTATTTTGGAAGAATATAAAACATATAAAGCACATAAAAACCTCTGAAGCCTTGCCTCTGTCCAAAATATCCGAACATTCCTTCCAACAGGCAAGTTGTACTTAAATCTTGAACACTCCTCCCAACAGGAAAATGGTACTTTAAATCATATGCAGCTTTCCATTTGCACAGAAGATTTCTCAATCTTTTTGTCTGGATTTGAACTTGTCAGCTAGGAAAGCAGAATTGAGACTCTTCTCTTCCCTTGACAGATGATGTATTTGCTGGTAGATTTGAACAAGGGAGTGGACAATCTTAGCAGTGTTTTTCTACAGCCATATTTTATTCTCCACTTAACAGAAACATGGAAAAGCAGGAGCAGCTGCACTGAAGAAGTAAGTGATGTTGCTCTCTGTGATGTCTATATACTTCAAATTGTTGGAAAGAGCCTGGCATGGGCTAAAATTCTCCACGATGACATGGCTAAAGGCCAGGATGGAGACATGGGACAAGTAAGGTCACTGCAGACTTACAAGATCTACTTTTGGGTAATGTATATAGCAAGGTTCCTATATGATTCTGAATACTTTCTGAGCCTCATGAACAAGATGACAGATAGTGCCAGACACCCATTTGGGCTGTGGGAGCTGCCAGACTAGCTCCATACGGCTGAAAGACATTGTACAGAGAGATCTGTCGACATCATGAGAATTGAATTAAGTTGAACTGGCAATAATAACAGAGGTAGTATAGGGAACTGCTTGCTTTCTAGCTGCTGCCTCTTCTCCCAAATTAAATTAGCTGCTCCCTTGCCCCAGCAGAAAGCTGCCTTCCCACAGCTCACACACACCACCTGCCTTGGGCTGTCACACATGGAGGGGACCCAATTTTTGCCCTTCCACATTTCTCACACCAATGCACAAGCCATGCCAGTGCTCTCTGCTCAGACAAGATATGAGGGTGGAGTCTATGAGTATATTCACACCTTCCAAATGGCGTTTGCCAAGATTTGCAACACCTATGTTCTCCCTCTTATAAGCATGCTACACTGATGTTAAGCTTATCTCAAAATGTTAAAAATGAAGAGAAGCTTGGTTGAAAATGTCAGCCTGAGGTTTCACTAAATTCCATAGCAATCCATGACCCCCTCAATGTAAGAGAGAACAATGGGGCAAGTGTTCCATTGCAACACAGGAAGCCAGTCTGTGATAACCACCAGCTGATTCTTTTCTCTCATGAAAGAGAAGTCTAAATGTATTAAAAAATATTCCTCAGATATTCTAGAGTACATCTGATTATATTTTTTCATTAGTATTTCTGGCTATATTAGAAAGCTTGTGTAGCACAGATATCTGAAAGCCAATATTCCCCCGAAACATTTACAGTTCAATCACTCGAGGGCACTTCCAAGAAGGACAACTGGCTCAGCAAACAAATTTAATTTTACCTCTTGGGCACATACCTCACATCTGGGTTCAACACTGGAGCAAGGCCACAGCTTGTTAAAATCTGTGTAGCTTTAATTCATGAAGTTACCATTCCTAGACAGAAAGAGTATCATTTATCTTCACTTTGATGAGTTTCTGTGTTAGATCACCAAAATTAACTGCCAGGACACTTGGATTCTGCTATACCATGGATGTTAATAAACCCACTCAATTTTAAGCCCACAATGAGACATGCAGACTGAATGAACTGCGTGAACACTAAACTGGATTTAAGTGTGCCAAACTATAATAAGGTAATAACACAGTAAATCAGGTATGACAAAGGAAGTCTGAAACTGTACAAAGAGAAATATGAGGCTGCACTTTCATCCAATAAAGTTATCCTGTGGCAAGCAATCTGAGGAAAATACCCTAAATGAGTAGAGGAAATATTACGGAGGAGCTTCATTTCCCCCTGCATCAGCTGCCTAGATCCTTTGGCACAAAGACAGCGAGGATTCCAAACAGCACAATTTTGGAAAGGTGGGTGCTGTGAAAGAGCCTTTTCTCAATCTATAGCCAGTTGCACTGAAACAAAAATGTACAAACCAGGCTCTCTTGAGAACTCCCTTGCAACAGGTCAGCTGACTAAAACTTGCAAATGCTTTGGGATCATGCGTTTCCTTCTTTGTGCCTTTCCCAAATGTACACAGACATGAGGATGATGCCAACCACAAGTTAGTGGCACTCTTTCAGATCCCACTCAACCCCTCCATTAGCAGAAAACCAGTCAAGCTTGCAGCTAACAATTTGCATGCTACTATTTTCTTTATGCTTAAATAGGCATTTCCTGAAAACCAGATCTCTGCATTATCTGTACTGAAGATCATATGTAAACTCTTGAAGAATACCCAGGAAATATAGCACAGCTCATGCCAGTCTAACCTTACTCACTAAGAAGTATGTAGAGCCTATGTTCACACATGACTCTGGGATTGTATTTGTACAATCAAATTAACTTTTGGACTGCTGGTGTTTGGCCATAATTTACTGCATCTAGTTTTCAGTTGCATATACAGTGCTGCTCGTAGTACAGAAATACTATCCCATAAAAACCATCATCACTGATAACAAAGTTGATAATGGAGCAGAATGTTTCTACTACAGAAATATAATTACCATTGTATATCCATAATCAGTTGTGTCTGTATCAGAGAAAAATGTTCTTATTAGAGGCCTTTGAAGAAACTCAGCCTAGAAATATTTCAATGGGAGTGGGAAGGGATGAAGCAGCAAAAGCAGGGGAGGAAGACACAAGTCAGTAGCTTTTCCCAGACACCAATTTAATTTAAAAGGGTAGTAGGTTTTTTTAGTAGCTGGGCCACAGTATTGTTCCCTCATTGCCTATGTTAGTTCCACTCCATTGCTAATTACTGCAGGAAAGTGATGTCCTGTGCAAAGGCTAAACAGATCAGTCTCTGAAGCCTTTCCCCAGCTGACACTATCTTGCTGAGCAAGTAGGAGAGACACTCTTCCCACACCTCCGATGAGGGAGGATGGTGCATGCTTTTCAGGCCAGGCAGGAGTGATCAGCCTCCATGCAACCCAAACCCACCATGACAGGACGTAACAAGAGCCTTCCCTTCCATAACATGAGCACCAACTGCACATCTAATACAAGGAGACAACAGTAGTTGTTCCCAGGTCTCCTGTTTGCTTTGAGCTGCTGTCTCTGCTGATGGTGCCCAGACGTTAAACCAACAAGTGGGATCTGTGCTGACCTCAGGTTTCCCCACTCCACAGGGCAACAGACTACAAAAACTTTCAGCAGGACCAGCAGATAAGTGTGACAAACCTTGTCTGGCACTGCTTCCGTTTTCTGGTGGGTTCTCATGATATGTGAATAAACTACCTCTCTCCACATGAAGTCCCATTCTCCTCTGTGATCAGTGAGTCTGAATTCAGACCTCAAAAAAAGCAGAATGCCTCTTTGTTGATGAAGAAATTATACTTGTAATGGAAGAACAGCATTCAGAAATGCTGAGCTGGTGTTCCTTTGACACCTACAGTACTGGCTGACAGGGAAAAGAAAATCTTCCATTTTACAAAATAAACCTACTATTTTATTATATTTAATTCTACATTTAAGAATATCCTAATTGAAGATGCAGAATTTACTGTAATTAACCTATAAATTATCTTACGGTAAACCCTATGATATTTTTAAAATTAAACAATCGTCCATAACTAGGTTCAGCATTTAACTTTGAAATATCAGTGCAAGCAGAGAGCAAATTAAAACAAAACAAAAGGAAACAAAACTTATTTCCCTTTCAAAATTATGTTTTTTACCTTTTTAACATGTGCTGAGGCATAGCATAGGAATTTCTTTCCAAAGCAATGCATCACTGCATGAATGTTGGTATAAGAATGTTGTTTTTATTGCCTGCTTTTACATTGGGAACACATGACAAACTAAGGTGTGTGTGCAAATATGATGTTCTCAGCACAAAACTGTGAGAGACCATCTACAGTGACCTGTTCTGAGGACAGCTGTGCTCCGAAGTTCTCAAGAATGCAAGACAGCTTCCATTTCAACTTGTGTTCAGAACAGTTGATAAAAAAGGCTGCATAATTGTTTCTCATTTCTTACAGAAAAACAATAAAAGAATGCTCATTGCACAATATTTTTCTCCTCCCGTAGAAGAAACCTCACACAATACAGTTTGTTTCCTTCAAAACTGCAGTTTTTTTCACTTTACGTAAATCATCATAATCCAGTCTTGCTAAAAGAAAGGTCTCAGTGCCAAGAGACGCAATGGACAGTTCACTCTTCTGCAACGGCTCTTGGCTTGAGAGAGCCCTAGATAGGAACTGAGCAACACCTTCTGAGCAACGGTGCCAACACAGCAGCTGGAAACCAGTACAGAGTGGGACAATCCTGTCCAAACAACCAAATGCCAGGATCTCAGGGAATGAAAAGCTTATAGGGCAGTGCCACAGAAAAACAGTGATTTTCACGTGAGTTTGGATTTTGGGGTTTAAAAGAAGTTTTGTTGGCTATTGAAAGCATTCTTATAATTTTGTTGTTTTGACATTAACATGAAAGGAGCTATTGCCCCAGTACTGTGGCTCTAGACTGTAAATGGTCTGGGGAGAAAAAATGAAAACAAAAAGAAAAGTAGACTGAATTTTTTTCACAATGAAAGAAACAAAAAAAGATAATTTTTAAGCTTAGAGCTAGTAAATATCTCCTAACACCACTCAGGAAACAGAAATCTTACCCAAGGTGTTGTGCACCTCTGTCGTGACGTGATAGGTTTGCAATCATTTTCAATAACTGTTCTGATGGACTTTTTGAAAGTAATCCCTTTATGGCAAGGTCTCACTCCAAACATCTGAGAAAGGTGAAGATGGGAAGTGTGCAGAAAACTGACTACTGCTGGAAAGAAACTCAAAACTTACCAAAGGATGGTTTGGAATAGAAAGACTTCAGTTAGGAAGAGGTAATGAGTGAAATAAGGAAAGAGCACCAGTCAGCTCAAAATGCAGCAGTTAGTTGCTCCCTTAGACAGTTCTAAGGTGCTGGTTTTCTTCTGCAAAGTCCTTCCTTGTGGTGGTCCCAAAGAGCTGCTGCTGATTAGCCCTCATCAGGACCAGCGGAATACTGTGAGGAGGATGAGCAGTCAGCTGCAGCTGGAAAAACCCTGCCAAGAGGGACCTGGCAGGAAAGACAGAAAGCTGTCAGCACTCCTGAATCAGGATGGAATTCAAACCCTTCATTTCCACCTTTCATAATCCTGAACACAGAAATCTCAAGACTACAAACTAACCCTGATTGCTGAAACACCGGCACCTCAAATAAGGTTTGCTCCTTATTTGTGCTGTCTCAGTTTCTATAAGGCACTTGGATACAACAGCCCGGGAACAGACTGCTATTCAGTAAGGGCCTATAGCACAGAATAAACAACCACAGATAGAAATATGCTGTTTTCAGGGTCCACCAGGCACAAGCAAATCCCAGTGGCAATTTCTTCAAATCACTTACCAAGTCTGTTACATTTGCCTCTCTTATTTTTAATAAACTTCGAACCAAATAGCAAGATTGCCAGCTCAAATGGCCATATATTTACCCAAGGCAGGGCAAGAGGAAGATTTGGGCTATGTTTTTCATTACAGAACTACAAAAGTGAAGACCAGCAAAGTCAAACTCCACAAATGGCTGCAATTGAACAGTAATTAAGGCACTGTAAGATCTGCAGGGCAACCACAAGCTTAAATGCATATGAGTTTTTAAAGACTGCAAAAGAAAGCAGCCGAGAAGGAAGTGTGAGTTGAGGTAGAACAGCCCAGCATGAGAAAAAACCTACGAGAACAAATATGCTGGCTGTGGGTTAGTTAGAAACATGGCTCTGGCCTAGTTAAGTGATGGAGGGAGAGGAGGAATTGTGGTATCTCCCAGGAGGAAAGGCCCAGCCTGCCCATGGTGGGCAATGAGGGACACTGCTGTCCTGGCTGTGCCTTTGGGCTCGCTGTAGAGCATGAATCCTGCCACTCTGGGGTCACAAACAGATTTCTCCTCCTGAAGGGGATGATGATGGTTTAACTCTCTAGTTCGAGTTTGAATTCAGGTGCTGCAAGAGGAGAGAGGGATTGACATCATCACAGAAGATCGTAGATGAAGCTTGCAGGCATGAGAGGGTTTGTATGGCAGAAGGAAGGCTGCCCAGGCAGGGAGGCTGAAAACACCTTAAGAGTCTGGGTCTGCTTCCCCAGTGACCAGAAAAACCTGAGAAATTAAAAAAGGAAAATTATTCAGGGGCCCCAAAAAGAGCCAAAAATGACATTTGTCCAGATTCAGGCAGCTGATAGATTCTCAAGTTTCTGAGTATAAAACCCAATACAAACTCAGGAAAAATAAGCTTGGACTTTCAAGGGCTAATGTCTGTACATACAACAAGGCTGAGAATCACACTTTGGGACAGAGGAATCTTGGGGAATCAAATAAAAAACTCAAGATGAGAAACAGACAGAAGGAAAATGTTATCAACAATTTCTGGCTTTAATCATTGCATAAGGGCCAAGTCTGGAGTAGCTAAGACATGTGATGACTTCTTGGATTCTCCTTAGGGACAAACTTGGCTCTCAGAGAAGGAAAACTATCCCTTGCATGAGACTGATGGGAGCATGAGCAGGTCCCAACTATCATATTCCACCAGCAATTTATGGTGTTCAATTGACATGGATGCACAATAGTTTTTGCTCTTCAGATACTGCTTTCCCTTTTTCATGAAGGAAATTTTATGTATGCTCCTGTCCAAACAGCTTAGAGAATCACCTCATAAGACTATAATTTGCAAAAGTCTTAAGTGTGATTTTAAGATCACAGACATACTCTCACTTTGGTGAGGCTGAGAATGACAGTAAGTAGCCGCCTACTGACTTTTTCTGTTGTAGATTTAAGGTGAAAAGGAGACAGGCAGGCAAAGACACAGAAAGGTCTTTCTATGCCTTTGGCAGCTCTGCAGTCATGCTGGTTTACTTTGTATGTTTGTAACAAGCCGGCAGTTACATTCCCTAGTGGAGGTGGTGCTCCAACCATAGAGGAAAATTAAAATAAAGCGAGAAGCACTGTTTGTTTGTGTCTGGGTCAAGTACTGTTGCAATCAGACCTCATATTTCATGACCATGATCAGAACAGGATCAGTTTACACAGGGGATGTCAAATACAACCAGTAAAATAGTTTGGATTTTTGTTTTGGTTTTCATTTTCTTCACCCTCCCCCACCCCCACCCCCCAAAAAATCATTTGATTGCACTGAACAGTTTCAGCAGAGTTTTCATGGAAGGGATTTTCTAGAAGTTCAACCCCTTTTGTAAAATAAGCCAGCAGACTAAATCTGAAAATACACTCCCCACTTCTGAAAGCCTTGTGTGGTAGCTACACTGACCAAATTCCAGTCTGCTCATGCAGATTTTCTATGCATATTCTTCAAACATCAAAAAAAAATCTACGAAATTAAAAAGTAACCAAAAAAATCTGTGAAAGCTGTTAGTGTGTTATATCTGCTTTTTGTCTATTTGATTATGATAGTTGTCTCATAAATGGTTGCCTTGGAATGCAAAGAAATGGCAGAAACAGCTCTGAATGCCCAAAACTTTCTGCAAATTTGCCACACAGCTGCAGTATTTCCTTTACAAATTGCAAAAAGACATTGGGATTACTTTCCTTCAGCCCTAACTTTGTACTAAAGCTCTACACTCCCCATTTGAGAGTTCATGTAATTTGTTAATAGACATTTAACGAGCTTAGCAAAGGAAAACGGACTGGGAGAAGAACCAAATCAGTTACACTTAAGCTTAATTATGTATAGGCTGTACCACCCAGTTGTATTTAAGAGAAATGCAGACATGCCAGGTAACACTTTCACAGTTAAGCATACAAACAATTGTACTCAGACCTACTTTTATTCTATGGTACACTTTAAATTCACTTAAGGCATTTGCAATCCCAGGTGAATTTAAACCTATTTTTAAGGACTTTCAGCCCCTATTCTCACTTCATGCTATTACCAAAGTGAGTTAAGACTGCTTTTGTCTAAATGTTTAGATTACTTTCAGGGATGGATATATCCAAAAGTAAGATTTTTTTGTAGTTTATGAAGGTAGCTGCATCATCCCTGCAATTCTTTTATCCTTAAGTCTTTCATTTTTTTAATATTCTGTAAACATTCCTAATTTCATACATGATTAGAAATGCCACATGGTATTTCCACAGTTTAAAGATAGGCAGTAATAGACATACATGTATTTTTATGTACATATTCATTGCTGTATCAAAGCAGATGGTGTGCACCCCCAAATAAGAGAAGTTTGCAGTTTGTAAACCATCAGGGGACCTGTGGAGCAGAGCAAGACAGCTGAGATCAATGAGCAAATCTGGTCCCTGGTATGTCAGCTCCATTGACTGCAACAGCTGTGCAATGTTGGCATTTACTGAGAGGGAAGACACAGTCCTCTTCCCACAATGTCTTGGGGCTTTAGGAGTCTGTGACTGCCTGAGCTCCCCTAGAAATGGTGCCTTAATGAGCAATGAAGCAAAAGCCAAAGATGCTATGGGGAGCCTTTCAAGCACTGATGGATAAGCTGATGTGTAACACAGCAGAACAACAGCAATCAAGCTGCTTAATTAGTGAAAGACAACTCTCAATGTTAGTTATTCCCAATCATTTCTCCAAAACCAGTCTTACTGCAAGTTTTGACTTATGTTTAACTACCGAAAACTGAAATGTGGACTGTGGAGTGCTTAACTTAGCATTACGAACCCACACAATTCTGCATTTAAAGGAACACATTTTTCTTGGACAACACCTTTGTATGTCTCTGAGGTCTCACCTCTGAGATATCAAAACAGACTGGTTAATCTATCATGAGAAATAACTAACAAACAGCTTCTGAAATAAGACAAGTCTCACCTTACGCATTTTGAAATGCAGCCAAAAAAGAAGTAGGAGCTGCCTGGACCAAATACACCACACAAGAACGTCAAGACTCGGTTGACGGCAATTATACTAAAGGTTTTCCACTGTTAAGAAATACCCTGCACTGCTTAAATTCATGCCAATAGTCTTTGCTAATACCTGTTTTCAACCTCAGTTCATTGTTTTTTACTTTTCCTTTAGGATTTTCACCTTCATGACCTACTGTAATTCTGCTTCTGTAGTCCAATGGCTATCAAAGTTTTTGCTATGAAGGCTATTCCAACTTGCTGCAGTCAGTTGAGGATGATGACCAACAGCAAATCACACAGGTGTGGAAGAAAGAAACAAATTTTGGACTAAGTTTGTTCGCTCCCAAGAATTTGTCATCAGCCTCAACAGACTCAGGATTTCAATTACTGCTTCCAGGGCTTCAAAACAAAACAAACACCATAACACATAAACTCATTGTTCTAAACCTTGAAGAGATACAAATTGTATCAATTTTTTTTTGAGATTTACTTAACTGTTTTTCAGTTAAAAACCCACAATAAATATGGGCTAACATTACAATAAATGAAGAAACCCAATATTTTTAATTTTTGTAAGGAATGAAGATACTAATTGCTAAGCAAGTCTGTGCCATGTACAGTGCAGTTTTTAGTGTTTCATAAGACTTTAAACATGTGGTTTTAAAGAAACACATGTACAGCAGCTGTGCAGAAACAGAAATAAATTTCAGAACTCCAAGGACCCATTTCAAGGTATCTTTTAGGTCAGTCCTCTGCCAACTATAGTCTGAATCTGTACTATTTAGTCAACCAAAATTTCCATGATTTCAACTGATAAGTAACATATCCTGAAAAGTCTTCAGTGCAAAGAAACTCAGGTAACTGAGTCAAAGGCAGCAGGGTACTGTGCTGTTAGCTAGGTATTTTTACTTTGACAAAGTGAAATGCTTGTCTGAAATACTCCCCACTACTGGAATAAAGGGAGGAAAGTTGATCTTTCCCAGACAATCCTCTCTTCCTACCGGTCTCAACAAAATTATCCTTGGCACAGGCTCAGTGATGAATCTGGATAAGCCTTTGGATCCCCACCACCGCTGCTATCTGTGCCTGCTTGGCCAGCTATCGTGGTTTCACACTATGATCAAAATTACACACTCCTTGTTGAATAAAGGCCACTTCTAACTTACTGCTTTACAATATGGACACGTCAATGAAACTAAGTATTTCTACTTCAGGTAAGTGGATTAGCTTTTCACTATTGAATCAGTGCGGCACTGGAAAGAAGATCACAGTGACTTTGCCCAGCCAATAATTCTGTCAATTTACTGCTGAATATAAAATCATTTCAAGCTGGGCCTGCAGAACAAATGGAAGGTCTGCCAGCTGCAGGAAATCTAGGAAAGGGAGAAATGTGTTTGTTACCATTGAGGAGTAAGGATGAGCCAACAAAATGCTGAATTACTTTGAGAGTGGACTGAGTCATGAGACAGGTCTGGGGTGACTTAG
This sequence comes from Pithys albifrons albifrons, assembly GCF_047495875.1. Taxonomy (NCBI): domain Eukaryota; kingdom Metazoa; phylum Chordata; class Aves; order Passeriformes; family Thamnophilidae; genus Pithys; species Pithys albifrons. The sequence continues at coordinate 48,307,505 of NC_092462.1, read as the reverse complement.
GGACAGGGACAGGCACCACTACAGCCCTCAAAGAACCCACAGGGGGATGGGTTCTTACTATTTGAAATTACTGAAGATTAATGGAACTTAAGTCTAATTAAGGACAAGCCTATACTTAAATGAGGGACTCATGCCCATCTGAAAATAAAGTTTAACATAGTTGCAAGTATATATGAAAAATGAGTTTGAACAGCACTAACATCCAGGTGTGGAGCTGTCTTCCCAAACTTTGACATCAGATGATCTTTTCAAACATGTCCTATCTGAGCAGGAGATGTGTGAGTTTGTATCATAGTATCAATCCATGCCAAGAACTTGTGGGGCCTAAGAAGTTCCCTTTAGCCAGGTGATGCCCTTCAACATTATTCATACTACTGTGGTGTGCTTTTCCATGGCTGAGCAGGTCTGGCTGGGTGGCATCAGAGTGGTGCCCAGGAAAAATGATGCAAAAGGTATAAAAATTAATCTTTAAACACATTTTGTATGAATACAATTGCAATCTGGAGGAGCATTTAATAAACATCCATTATTTTGCAATGTTCATCAAATATGGAAGTTTTCAAAAGTATTTTGTCTTCATAACTCTCCTCTCAAAACTCCCAGTAATTCACATTTAGTACAAACAATCATATTCTCTCATACAAAACCAGCAATTTTCAAGAAACATTTTTTTAAAGCATTGACTATTCAACCTTCTGTTAAGATTTCAGACATCTGTGAGCAGGACTACACTATATCCAAACAGATTTAGTTTAAACTCCTGACCCCATAAGGCCTGTAGATTCTGCACTTCCTATTGTAGCTTTAGCAAAATTCTTCTCACCCTGTCAATTGGAAGTCCTACTTTGTTTCCTTCCACGAGTGTGTGAAATGTCATTAATTTTATCATCTTTGCAAGACAAAAAAGGTGACAAGTGGAATTTCAAAAGTACCTTCTATTTTCATACTGGTTTTGCTTGCAAACTGTCTTTTCATTTTTATTTTTCACTCTTAAACTGTATTTTAGCATTTGTTTCCCACATTCTAGAAAGGTTTTTGCACAACATACATCTTCCATATATTGCCATAAAAATTTTTTTCTATATACTCAGAGGTTTAGTAATTGAAAGTATTTAAGATTTACTGTTCAAGTTACAACAAGAAATAGAAAGTTTCCTAGAAACCACACAATACAATCAAACAAGTGGTAATTAAAAGGTTCAATTATTCTCTTGCTACACAATTTTTTAGAAAGCCCTTTTGATTACGTATTTGCAGTAACAGACCTGAGATGCTCCCTAAATGATTATGAAAACATATGGAAGATGTCCTAATGCCTTCTGGCATTATGATAAATGAGCCCAATAACCAGGCTTTTGCCATATCAGGCCCATGGCTAGATCTGTTATTCAAGAATACATGTCCAACTGACTGAAGGTTAAGCTACAAACAATCAGAATAGAAATAATCATGGACAGAGAAAGACAGTTTTGGTTAATATGGGGTCTGAAGAGGGTGCATTGCAAAATGAGCTAAACAGACACCAGAAAAGGAGAACCTGGCAATGGGGACAAGAAATGGGGGGAGGTGTCACCAGCCAAAGCAAGAATACATAATCAAAGATCCCATGTCCGTGGCCAGGAGTTCAAAGTAAACCACACATAAATGTATCATGTTCATGCATGACATCAAGGGCTGTTTAATGTTTTTGTTCCCTGCATTTCTTCATGTTCTACAAATAAATCATCCTGCATTTAGAAAACATGTCTGGCCACTCTTCTTCTCTAACTCCAAAACATTTCTACTGCCAGTGCTGCCATATGATGAAGAAAAAGCACCATCTGTCTCTTCCAAATGTGGTCTTACTCATTTACCACTTCCACCTTACAGTTTGCATATGTTCCTTGTCACATATATGCTTCTTTACCCCAATGTCTTTTCAAAGCACAAAAAAACCCAAAAAACAGAAAGGCTGCCATAATGAAACAACACATGGTAAACATGATTAAAGTAGTTTTAGGTTAGCATGCAGTGATTAAACCTTCTTTTTTCCAGTTCACACATTATCATATCTTCAGATATCCATGCAAATATGTTTCCCTCATATTGCAAATCTTTGCTAATTAATTTCAGAATTTTCAGAATAGGAACAAACACTTTTGCTGAACTCGGAAGAGTATTTCCAGCTTTATCATGCAACATCGACTCTCAGCTGCAGTTTCTTCTGCTGCTCAGATGTTCAAAACTTTTGCAGATGCAACTAGCAGAAGTACCATTCTTTCTAAAATTGTGTAATACTGACCCTTTTTGTGGTCATAAAATGTGCTGCTGGGTCTGGATGATGCAAAGAAGAAATAAACCTACAGTTCTTTATCATCTTTGGAAGATGTATGCTGGAGCAATTTGAAAAATTTCCTTATTGACTTTTACTTCATGGTAAAGAAAAGAAGTGGTTGTCCTAGGCAGCAAGTATCCCAGCACACACATGGCAAAGATACAGTTATTTTATTTTCTTTTAGTTCAGAGAAGTTGTTCACCATGCAGGGACAAAGATTAAATAAAAATGACAAAATTCTTTATGGATGGAGAAGGAATATTCCCACTATCCTATGTGAACAATACAGCTCCCTGTACCCAAGACTTCCCACTGAACCATCCACAGAGTGCACACCTCCAGTGAGTCAGCAGTTTTGGGAGCACAAGGTGCAAACGCACAAACATAGCAAGACCCATGATGTAATATAAATGTAGAGTGACAGATTTGTAGATCTTTGATGCCCCAAATTTGAAAGAGAACTGGAGTTTCAGAAACAGTGCTGAGCAACCTTGTGCTGAGGCACAGATGAGGAGGAGTTTTTGAGGGGAACAGGCTCATACATACCATGCTCCCCACCTGCACTCTCTGCATCCCTGCTGCTGTCTCCAGGATCCCTCTGAGCTCAGCTCCGGGGTCAGTCTCAGGCTACCTCCAGATTCCACGCCAGGTTGTGGCCTTGTTTTCACTGTTTTCTAGAAAATGATCTAAGGCAATTTGAACTTGTATGTAAGATGCTACAACATTGTATTTAAAGGGCAATCCAAACCAAACCTTCCTCTTCTGACACCCCAGTGCTTGCCTCAAGCCTGCACCTATGTGCAACTTGGCCTTCAAGCTCATGTGCAAGTTTGCCACCCTAGCCTTAAAAATAGGGCAAGCATGTGCAAGGCACTAATGATACACAGAACAGGCAATTAAAAAAGTGAAAGAGAGAGCATTCCAGGACCAAGTAGTTACACAACTCACCATTTATCAGCATCGTTAAAAATAAGACTAACCTCTCTCCCATGCGAACAAGGAAATGTAACATAATTGTGTAGTGCAAAACAAAACTGTAAATCAAACCACTTATTTTCTGCAATCTTTCATGTTATGGGTTCACCTAGGTGGGCCTAGATTTGGGCTCTGAAGTCTGGACTAGGCCGAAGCTGTCAGCTGACTTGAGCTGGGCTGAGCTAACAGCTGACCTCTGCTAGCCAGTAATTTTGTATTCCATACCACATTATGAGATCATCTCCAGGGAAGTGGGAACCAGTGTGGGAGTGGTTAAGGCAGTCGCTTCTCAGCCCTCCTCTTGGGAGGATGCACGATGCTGTCCCAGGGGGGATGGAGAGGACCAGGCCCACCACTGGCTCACAGGGTATCTCAGGAAAGTAAAATGTGTTGTTCTGGGTCTCTCCTTTCTGCTTGAGTTTGTCTCCCCGGGGAATAAGGTTTTTCTTAAGTAATGTGTAGTTAAGACAGTAGAATTTGTGTGTTTGCTAAGAAGTGGGAAATATGTTATTGCAGACTTGTGTGAGTGTATATTTGTACTCTCTTCTAATTGTCTCTTCCTTTCTGTAGAAATATATGTAGTTTTAGTATAAACGTGTAGTTTTAGTATAAAGTGTTTTTTTTTTCTTTCCCCTCTCTTTTCCTCTCTTTCCCTGGTGTTAGGAGGGAGGCTTTTCTCTCTGTGCTTGGGAGAGGTTGGCAGTTGCTTATCCCAAACCAAGACATTTCATCTTGATGGTTAAAAGTCTACACAAAGAAAGCTTACCTAAAATATAGTATTCAAAAAGTCTCTATACTCCATGTTTAGCATTTTTATATAGTCTATTGCAATAGACTTCTTCACAGAGCTACTGCCACTCACTCCCTGCCACTGGCAACTTGCTGATCACCTATGGTTATGAGTACACTTTCCTGTAAAGCACAGATCTGACAATGCTCCCAGATCCACAAGTCTGCATTTCTGGCAAACTTCTGTAATTCTTTTGCATCTCTGACTGTTTCACTGCAATACATGTCAGATCCTTGTAGGATGATGCACAGGCACCTTGTCTGCCCAGTGTCCCCACATGGTATCACAGCAAGACTTTACAGGTTATGACATAAAGGACTTGGGCAGGTAGATTTGACTATTGTTGAGACTGTCTCATCCACTAGGCGGGTTAAGCAGCTGAAAGGGGTTTGTGCAATCTAAAGCTCTGTACTTTCCTCTCTTGTCTCAGAAACTTGTGACATGGCTTTGGACAAGCAAACTTTACCACCAGCAGCTGGCATATGCTAAACTATCTCATAATCAAATGTGCATTTGAGGTTGCACTAAAAATACAGTACAAATTTCCTCTTGGAGATTTTGTAGTATTTTTCACAGTTCACACAAGACACAAAAATTATTTTTCAGGTTTAAGTAGTAACATCACCTTTAACTCCTGTACTACAATCAGTAAAGTCTTGAAATGTACAGCTCATAATTTATTTTTTATACAGGTAATAGAAAAAGTCATTAGAGGCAGCGGGTTTTGAGATTTAATTTTTATAAACATCAGAACACTTACTGAGATTGTAGGAGGCAATTACATGAGCAAAGATCTTGAAAAGACTGAGTTCACCTGCTTCAGGAAAGGAAGAGGAAGAACTCGAACACAGAAAGGAACTATATTTATGAAAACAGGTTGAAAAAACTAAGCAACTTTTATACAAGACTACAACCAAATCAAAACTACTACAAGACCTTTGGAAAGTTACCGTTTCCTGAAAGACATAAAACAAGACATAAACATAAATTTTGCATATGAGGCAGAAAACCTACGGGAACAGAAGAAGATCCTCCAGGCTAAATCATGAGGACTTTGCTGACTTCAGAAACAAGAAGTCATGGGAAGTGCAACTCAGCTCAGATCACTACAGATGGAATACAGACACCAAGGGGCAAGATCAGAATGAACAAAGATGCTTTCGGTGTTCCCTGAGAGGGATGGCAAGAAAACACTTGAAGGAGGGAAAAGGAAAACACTAAAGGAAGGAAGAAATTGCAGAGAAATGACCAGAAAAAATTTAATATACCATTATTAAAAGCAAGGTAAATCTATTCATAGTTATTACTGAGAAAGTTAATGGGTTTGATGCCTCTTTGTTGCAGCCTTTACTAGGAAAGATAACATAATCAGATGGTTAGAATGATCGTGGATAGACTAGAGGAAAACCAGACTAGATAAGCTGAGACGTTTTCATGTCAGCTGGGCCAGATGAATTGCACCTGAGAGAATTTAGAGAAGTCAGTGAACTAATCTCAGACCTATCACAGGCTTTCTTTGAGGAGGCACAGGCAATGGCTGAAGTTTCAAAAGGCCAGAAGGAGGCAAGTATAGTGCCTGTTGTCAGGAAGGGGAGCACAGGAACAACCCAGATTTACAAACAGTGCTGCACCATCACAGAAGAAGCAAGCCTGACACACTGGGAATTACAGACAGAAGCATCATGGGGGATGAACACAAAATAAACCAGTTCTCTGCTCTGCAGGGATGACTGTTGGAGTATTGTTCCTCATTGTGAGCACCGCACTTGAGGAAACACATGGAAAAATTGGAGACAGCCCAGAGCAAAGAGCCTGAAATCATCTCAGAGGTAGCAAAACCAAGAGTAAGAGCCCTTGGTTTGTTTAGTCTGGGGCAGAGAAGACAGGAAGGAACAGGGCAGCATTTTTCAAATACATTTACGATTTACCTAACAGACTTTTCTATGGCCACTGAGGCTGAGGTTAAGTTGTAGGAAGATTTAAGGTACTGGATGTTAGGAGAAACTTTTGAAGTAAGGGGAGTTCAGTACTTCAATATCTAGGGTAGTTTTGGAAGTTTTAAGGGACTCCATGGCAGCTTTTAAGCCCTGTGCAGAGTAACATCTGGTAAGAAGGGTTTAGGTAGAACTGGTTCTGCTCAGGGTTGGCAGATGCACTGGGGGATGTTTCAGGATCCTGTCAGACTTGTGTCCTGTAATGTAAAGTACCTGAGACCCGGGCGCATGATTCACTCTCCCTCTGGATGCATATGTACACATAAAAACTTTACCAAATAAACTCTAACAAATGTATCTGGATGCAAATGCTCATTCTACACTTTCTTAATTCAGTTTATAGACCTCAACTATGCCAAACAGAGAATAACAAGGAACTCATTCCTTTATGTTATTGGTGGGAAAAGACATTGGATTGCAGCTAGGATTTTTCCCAGTGATGACCAACCTGCCCTAAATGGAAAAGGAACATGATATGCCAGACGCGACAATGTCTAATAGTTCCAGATGTGCTCTCAGTGAACTTGGCAGTAAAAATCTGGTAAAAATTTGTTGATGCTGTAATCTAGCTAGGGGATTTGTTGTAACATGGGATAACTTTTACAGAATGTTCTTGGTTCAACCTGACATGTTGATAAGCATGGAATATAGCAAGAATGCTCATTTTGCCTGTTTCAAGTTTGGCTGTCCAGAATGACCCTCTTGAGCTTGGAAAATCATTTAAAGGTCTCAATTAAACTCTTCATGTATAAGATAATGGGATGGAAGAAAACAATCATTGCTCAAGAAATAAGACAGGGAGTCAGGAAACTGTTTCTGACCCTGGCTTTAATGGCCCTTCTCTTTTGTTATCCTGAACGTGTCACAGTCTCTGTCTTTGCATGCACAGCTTTACGATGGGGATGAAAGCATTGATCAATATCTGTACAGAATTTTGAGATACAAGGTTGAAAGATAAGAGGCAAAGTCCTGCATCTAGACATCATGAAGGCATTTATCCAAGGGTATTGCTGATTATATGAGTGGGGTCAGAATATTAAATAAAGGCATGAAGCAGAGAATAAGATCTGCCTCCCCACACTGCCATCATGCAAAGGGCTGATGTGGCACAAAGGAATCCGACAACTCTTTATCTTTTAAAAGAAGAGTTTCTGGTAAAAAACTCTGGCAGATTACCATAAAACAGATCTTCAAAGAACCTTTTCACAATCGTTGGCATATAGAAAATGATGGCATGAAAAGAAGCTGACACAGAAATGCTAAACAACTTTGTGTCCTCTTTAGCACCTTCTTGGTGCTGCATTGAATTAGGTATGCCCAAGCTGTGCATCTACTAGAAAGATGAAAGAAGACACAGAAGATAGCTAAATTCAATCATTAATTCACTCATTCCTATCATGTTTTGCCTTTGTCTCTACTTCTTAAGACCTACAGCCCAAAATTGCATTGAGTGTATTTCCATTTTTCAGCTGGGGAGTTTTTGATAAAGACAGCCTTTTTCTTGTTGTATCAAAAAACTTTGGTCAGGGAAACTAAAAAAAAATGTACAGATAGACCTGATTTTCATGCATATCTATGTACATAAGGTAGAAGCACAAAATTATGGACCTGAAAGATGGAAAATTCATATGATGTAGCTAGTCTTTCCTTTTTGCCAATAAATATAACATCACAGAGCAGGACTAACAAAATTATGTGTGTCTGACACAGGTGGGATATCTGAAACCCCTCATTTCAAGTTAGAGGTAGCCATCTCCTCCTGTTAGAGAATCTCTTGTGGTAGGGAATAGAGCTTTGGTTTTCTCATTAGGAGGGGGAGATGATCCTCATGAGAACCTTCAATCTCATTAATTCTCTAAAAAACCCCAACAAAAATGGGGCCCTTAAACTAAGACAAGAAGGAGCTGAATGTGGTTTTTAGCTCATGGTAGCTGGCAGCATTCTCTAAGGATGGTGACCATACACAGACCCACAGAGGTTACCAAAATTACGGGACAAATTCTCAGCTGGATTAAAACAACACAGATGCTCACAGTTACATGGAACTACACCAGTTCATTCCTGTTAAGAATTTGGCAGTTGTTCCAGATTGATATATCCATCCACCTGAGAGGTTAACAGCTTCAAGCCCCTCAGATACCATGATGACAGCTCTGAAGACAAATGGAAATTGTGCTCTTTACTTGAAAGCTCATCATCATTACTTACTACTTATGCAGCATCAACAGCATGTGCTATGGGACTTAACAAAAACTGACTAGAAGTCAAGCCCCGAGATCAGTAACTACTCATTGCTCTTGTCATTCCAGCAGGTGAGCAAAAAGTAGCTCCTCGCTTTTCAGTTTATTTACATCTGTAAATACAGACCATAGAATATCATAAGACCATTTCTAATGGTAGGCTTTGTGCCCCAGCGTTCTACATAATGAAGTGAAAATACAGACAGAAATATTTTTGGAAATGTAAATATTTGAAGGAAACCCAAATATTTTCAGTATCTAAAACCAACACAAATTGCCAAAGCCATTGCAGAGGTATAAAACAAGATACTGAAGATCTAACACAAAAAGCTGAAACTAACAGGATACTCACACTGCAAAGCACAGAGCTTTCCTTTGAATCACTTTGACCTGACTCAACTGACCTTGAAGAGCAGAGGATTTGACATTGCACAACTGGGAGACAGAGAGAGATGGATTATTAGCTCACTCTGGACCAATTACAAAAGCACTCCCACACCTTTCATTTAGTGATTTTCAGAGCAAAATGCCATTTTCATATTCTTGCCAAGAAATAATAGCATGTTCACCAGAGCCAATTATTAGCACATACAAGCAAAATCACAAAAAACATGCATCCTTTTCATGGGTGGGCCTGATTCCAGGGGCTGTTCCCCAGGTAGTTAATCAGATACAGAAAACAGTGCTGGCATTCACTATATCAATAGATGTTAGTATTACACTGCTCAAAACAACACAGTGGATTATATGGTGTACCTAGTTTTCCACGTTTCAAACTACACAAGACCTTCCAGACCAGTAAGCTCTTTAGGACAGAGGCAAGCTGCAACCTAACATCTGCCAACAAACAAGAAGATGCGTGCTGCCATAATGATCAGTTGTTAACCTCATTGCCCACACTGCCTTTTAAACCATTGCAACTGAAATATATGCATGCTTTAACAAGATTATTTTTTATTTTTGTTAGTACAAAATATTTTCTGATAGTCGAGATTTTGTGTTAGTCTCAGCTTTTTCAACATACACTTTAAAGATGGGAAGAATGACTAAGTTGAATTTTTCAAGCTTCTGGTGCCCACCACATAGTGGTTTAATATACTTTAGATGTCTACTAACTGGAGCCAAATTAATATCTTTGAAGGTGTTGAATTTCCTCACAGTTTGAAAACTTTAAAAGTTCAAAGTTTTTGACAGTTTTAGACAGTTTAGTACCTTTGCTTCTCTTCTCTTTGGTGATCAGTAACAAAACGCGAGAGAATGGCCTGAAGTTGTGTCAGGGCAGGTTTAGGTTGGATATTAGGAAAAGGTTCTCCACACAAGGAGTGGTTGGGCACTGAACAGGCTCCCCAGAGCAGTGGTCACAGCACCAAGCTTGTCTGAGTTCAAGAAGCATCTGGATGATACTCTCTGGCACATGGTGTGACCCTTGGGGATGGTCCTGTGCAAGGCCCAGAGTTGGACTTTGACGATCCTTGGGGGTCCCTTCCAATTCAGAATATTCTATGACTGAACACACAGAATCTCTAGGTTCTTTTTCCCTTTCTACAGATTACCAAAAAGGTACTTGTGACATCACATCATTCCTGCCATGACTGCAAGAAAATGCATGTCGGCATTTGGTGAGAAAGAGCTGCTTAGCCTTCAAGGAGGCTGATTTAAATAAGCCCTACAAATGGTACATGAATGAATTCATGTAATCTCACTTTTAGCAACTTACAGTTGATGAAGATGAGAGGGAGTAAAGATCTTTAAGGCTTTCAAAGTATAGATGATGTGACAGGTACTGAATTAATGAACATTTGCAATTGTTCTAAGCAAGGGAAGATACAAATGTGGGAAAATCAGGTGATTTAAGAAAGTAATGACATCCAGCTCTGGAAATGCAGTGATTCTTATGTGTCTCAAATACTAGACTTGCACAAAATAAAGCTTAGAAGGGGCTCTAAATGCAGAGAAGGAGAAACCTGTAGAAACACAGGAGATGGAGCTTATGATCTGAGGCAGTGAGAGACAGCAAGAGAATTTTCACAATGATCACTGATACAAAAAATAGGCCATACTAGCATAAGAAGCCATTTTCAACTTGACAAAGGCATTCCTAATATTCTAGGTAAAATTACTTAATTATCAGAACAAGTAATCTTCTCTTTAAGCCACAGTACCTACCTATTTCTGGTAAAGAAAAAAATTGTGTTTCCATCTATTTCAAATATCCCTTAGTCTTGCAATTTATAAATCACAGACTATCCCTCTTCATTACACTGCTATTGTCATTACAAGATGCACTAGCTCAGCAAACCTTTTTAAAGCTTCAGAAGCTGGAGAACCCAACTGTGTATCAGGGAATGATCACTCTGAGAAGAGCAGGGCTTTCATGTCCTTGTACTGGCCACTCCCAGACACAGGCACCAGCCTAACCCACACTGTGGTACTGTATACTCTTCTTGTTTCCTTGGAGTTCTGAATCATTTCCACTAAAAAGAAAATAAAACAAAAAAAACACCTTTCTCTCATTCCTGTTCAGCTTTGGCATTTCCAAAGTGCAAGCACACTCTCCACACTTCTTACAGTATTCTCTTTAAGTATATGTTTTATAACAACTATTTTAAACTACAAATATGTGAAAGTGCTGAGTTCAGATGTTCATAAAACCTGACTCACTGAATTCCTGAGTTAGAACAACAGATGTTTTCCATTTGCTTCTGTGCTACTGTATTTATTTAGCTAACTTTCACTGTAAGAGTAAAATTCAAAAGGAAAGGGTAATGCAGGCAGCAAACCAGGCAGCAAATCAGAACTGGGTTTTTAGCAGAAAATATCTTCTTCACTTGACCAGGTTTAATAGTACCATTTCTTTATTGAAGAAACCCCCAAACACATCGAAGTCTTGAAAGCAATTGACCTTTTTAAAGTTCTTTAAGTACAAACATTAAAATAATGAAGCAAACCCAATTTTTTTCTTTCATAAAACAGTAACAACAAAAAAAGACTATAAGTTAGATTGGACACATTACTAGTGTGTTTGTAGCTTACAATAAGGTCAACATCAACTGAAATCAAATGATGAATCCTGAGTGAGGGCTGGGAATCATGTAAAGGAATCTGGCCTAGCTATCTGTGCTTAAAGCAATTTAATTACTTGAGGGTGTTGTACAGTCAGTTAGTCTCTACAGCATGGACTAGCAATCAATTACTTCTCTTCAAAGCATTTTTGTATTCTGGTATAAAAAGAAAGCATAGTTACTGCACTAATATTTTTCAAGTGATATATTAAGCATTTTTGACATGCTCAGAAAAGCATGAACATAAAAGCTGTTGCCATAAATTTAAAGAATAAGTAAGTGAATTTTGATTGCATGATGGCATTTTGGTTATACAAACAAGTTTGCTTCAATGATATATTTTGATTAATTTAAAATATGCCCTACTTAAAGCTTTGGGTTCATATGCAAAATATTCATGAAGGTTTCTTACGTACGCACTCAAGGTCTAGAAATAAAGCCTTCTTTGCCTTCCTTAATCCCCAGCTCTGCCTGTCCCACCACAGCCTCTCATCCATTTAGGTCTCTGCCATTGCCAAGGTCTGCAGAAAGCATGGGAAAGGAGATGCTGTGTGTGGAGCGGCTGGGAGGTCACCCAGGACAAAATTGCTCCCTCGCGGTGTGCTCTGCTCTCAGGCTCTTTGTCTGCAGACAGCAGGGTGGTCGACTTCAGCACCCTGTCCCACTCAAGCTGAGGAGACAGGCAGCCAATATTGCTGTTAGCATGAGCCAACTGCTCAAAAATAAAAGCTTAAACTTTATCAAACTGCAGTCAGTAGAAAGGGAAGCTGTAAAGGAATGATACAATCACTGGGAATCAATCTTAGCAAAAACACATTTTGCAACAACTACAGTTAGTGAATTATTGGAAGATATATAAGAGCATGTCACGTATAATCAGCCACCTGCTATCACAGTGTCTGCATCCCAAGTACTGTCTTTTTACAGTGAAGTCTGTTGTTTCTAGCTTTTTCTGAAGTGAAGTAACACCTGGCACAGCCATTAACATAAAAAAACAATCAGCACAGATAATGAAGATGCATGTCTGCTTTGAAAGTGCCAAAACTAGAAGTGCTTAGGTTGCCAAATGCATGCTGAGTTTTTTTGATGACACTTCCATTTTACAACATAGTTATGTATCATGGGATTCATAGGACTTGACACTGAGTAAGAGAGAAACATCAGAAAAATTTACTCTCATTCTACTGTAGAAAGATTAACATCATGTGGATTTATGGGTTTATAAAGAGTTCAACTGAAAAGAATTACCCAAAGCTTTGCTTAGAATATCATGCAAGTTTTTTTTTTAGCTTAGGATATCAACCATCTTTAAAATGAGGTTGTACAGAGAAGAGAGAAGTCACTCTTTAATCCATAACAGCAACATAAATTAGAACAAAAGGACAGGAGATATTAGTATTTTAAAACTCCTAAAATGCCCAGAGGAGGAAACCTAAGCTTATATATTAGTACACAAGCATCATCCTGAAATCCACAACAAGGACGTATTCACCTTATCAAAGTTAATGGCAGATTAACATTGTAGCACTAGCTCTCAAACACTGAAGGTGTTTGAGTGAAATTTTTTATCACTTCCATCTTCTTTTCATGGCATGGGAACATCTAAGACCTAAACACTGAACTGCTGTGTTCATCTTTATGCTAAATACTATTGCTGGCAAAGTCGGAGCAAAAAGAAAACTGTTCTTATAACCTCAATTTAACTTCAGACGGATGTGCATGGTACAAAGCCAGTGAAGTGATAAATAGTTTCTGGCAGCTCACCCTTCCTACCTTGAGTAGTGTTACAGTTTATCACTGGGGTTGGCCATTCACCACAGGAAACGGGGGAAGCAGTGTCGTGCTGTCTCAGGCGATACTCACAGATACTTCATAGAAATCCTTGGCAAATAGTCAGCAAGTACTAAAAAGTATAAAAAGTGTCTTTATTTTGCGAACAGATATATCTCAAAAGGATCCGCTAGGAAGCCCAGGAGAGGGGAAGCCAAGGCTGGGGTTAAAATAGCTGGTTTATTCACTTCTGCACAGTGCACAATAGTTCTACTGACCCATTCCACAAGGCATTTGCTAATTTTGCACCTTGGAAATGAGTATGGATACACATACAAATCAACATTCGCAGCAAAGGCATGTGAAATGGCTATTCTTCAAAGCAAATCTCACTGAAAACATTTTAATTATCTTATTACTATTTCTAACAGCTTCTTTGACAATATTGTATCTTAAGAGACCAATTCTGCAGTCATTACTGCAACTTCAGTTGACAATTTAAAAGAATATGACCGAACTCCAGTTGCAGAAGCGCACCTTCAGTAATCTGCAAACACTCTCCCAAGAGTAAAAAAAGAGGGATTAATAAAAATAGTCTTTCTTCTCTCCAGTGCTATCCCATAGGAAAACATTCAAAAAATCACCTGACAAATCAGTACCTAAAGGAGGTCTCCAAGAAAGCTGGAAAAGGACTTTTTACAAGAGCACATAATGATAGAACAAGGGGAATGGCTTTGAATTAAAGGCAGCTAAGTTTAGACTGGATGTTAGGAAGAATTTCTTTACTGCAAGGGTGGTGAGGCACTGGTGGAGGTTGCCTAGAGAAGCTGTGGATGCGCCATCCCTGTTCAAGGCCAGTTTGGATGTGGTTTTGAGCCACCTGGTCTAGTGTAAGGTGTCCCTGCCCATGTCAGGGGGTTGGAACTAGAGGATCTTTAACGTCGCTTCCAACCCAAACCGTTTTAGATTCTGTGATTCTATTAAATGACTTGCCAAGTAGAAGTATAGCTAATGATGCTTTTCCCAGATCTCAGGCTATTCCTCTTTTACTACCAAGTTTTAGATGGCTATGCTAATTAGAGAAGTTAATAAAAAAATAATCCATTTGAAATTAATGTCAGCCTAAATGACCCCTGCTGTAATGCCACTCAAATCAGCTAAATTGCTCCAGGAATTAATTGGTGTCCGTGTGCTTTGAACAAAGAATAAAAAGGGTGCCAAGTTTCTTGACACTGTACTTTTAATTAAACCATTGTGTGAGTCTTTATATCTGCAGGATTCCTCATGGAAAGAACAGATCATGTACAGCATAATGAGCATCAAATGTAGTAAAAATGCACAACAACCTTTGTAGCGCAGAACTTAGAAACTGGCTGCTCATTTATAAAATATCTGATCCTTCATCCCTTCCCAAAACCAAGACTTTGTCTTCTGCACTGGAAATTACTATTCAGTGAAGGAAACGTAAATAAAATTACTGACAAAAAAAATTTCCTTTTGTTACTGACATAAATAAATTCCTGATGGAGACAGAAAAATGCAGCTCAGTTTCATGACCAAAATAAAAACTGTTCAGTAACACGTGGCACAGAGCAAAGCCACTCCTGTATGGTTTTGCTGTTTGCAGAAGCTCACCATCACAGCAGACCTAATGCTCACAGCCCCCAAAGGGTCTGTTTTGAAGCAGTCAATCAGGAACACTGGGATAGGAAAAATGCAGGGAAGACTTGATACAGCATAGCTCAAAGTGCTTGTACCTTGACTTAATGGTCCACTGTGCACCCTGTAGTAGGAGGGTCCTTCCACACCACCCACTGACACAGAGACAAAGCCCCACATAGGTTCAGTGCTGTCAACAAACACTATCACTGTCTCCAGAACAACTCTGGGGGGTCCCAAAAGCCATGTTCCAGTTCCTTCTAAATAGGCTGGGTCAAGCTGCAGACCATGTCTATTATTTCAGCTCTTTCCTCATCACCTACAGCCCCTACTCATGGTGATAGTCTCAGATCCCAATTCTCAAAAGAGGGTATTCTTTCGTTCCACCCTACAGCTTTTGCCAAGGCCCTCTACAGTGTGAAGTGCCTGCAATGGATGCCTTTCTTAGGTTAGCAGAAATAGAGTTGCCTGCCCTCCTTCCCTCTCACCTTCATTAATGTCATGCTTCACCAAACCCTAGAATGATTTGGGTTGGAAGGGACTGCCATAGACCATCTAGTTCCAACCCCGCTGCCATGGGCAGGGAGACCTTCCACTAGACCAGGTTGCTCAGAGGCCAGTCCAATCTGGCCTTGCACTCTTGCAATGATGCAAGGTATCTACAAGTTCACCACTAGTTCTAGGCTGAACCTTGTTCATTTTACACCTCACTGAGAGCATTTTTGGAGGAAACACTACCTCTGATGGGATAGAGAGAGAATTTGGAGCAGGTTTTGCCATCCTGTGCAGAGAGACTGCAAAATTGCCTGGAGACAGTAAGGCTACACATTCCTGAAGAACAGACTAATGTCCAGCATGCAGATGAGACTGTCACAAGCATGTGACAAATTACTGTCACATGACTATAACTTGCAATGAGACTCTTGGCTCTCTAGAGTATCCATTGTACCAAACCATAACAGATGCACTATTTTATACAGAACACAGGTATTCATAACCTGCATGTACAGTAGATAAAATATGACAAATGAAGTAGGAGATCAATGGACACTTTTTTTCATTCAGTAACAGACTAAATGAGAGGATCAGTTAACCACTCTAAGTCTGCCCCTGCCCTCATAATATTTTTAAAGTTGAAGGGGTAGACCACAATGAAATTCTACGCCTGATAAAGAAAGGATTTTGTACACAATCTATTTTTCTTTTGAGACTGGAAATGTCATTATCAGCATGATCTGAAGTATGCATGTCTGTGTGTACATATGCACACATATGGATGCATTTTAATGCTTAGAATAATGTAACTGATCACTTTCCAGACAGCAACATGTGGCTCCCTTCCTTGCTGTGTGTCACGCAGCCAAGCAATGAATTTAGACAGGCTTCCTACTAGGAGGTTTGGGTTTATTATTTTTTTAAGAAGTGCCTATGTTTAGGGAATATTTTTGCAATAGGAAAATGCCTGTAACTAACTGGAGAATCATGACTGTTTTTGAAGACAACCTCAAGTTACTCACTGTTATTCAAGTCAGGTTCTGGAGCAATTGAGCAGGAAGGCATATGAATTTCTAGTTGTTGACTGTATACAGCATGTATACTATACAGTTACAGAAAGAAGTCTTCCTTCTAGTAATTTTTTAACATGCTATACTTCATCTGTTTGAGAATGATGACAAGATTTGGGAAATCTCCCAAACAACAGACAAAAAAAAAGCATCCAACCTGACCCGGCTATGAGATTAGCCATACTTATTTCAGATGATTTTTTTCTAACTTCCAGCTTTAAACAGAGGTTAGCATAGGAAACACACAGTGTCATCCCAAACATTTTTTGTTAGTCTAAAAGATATCATTTGTCATTGCTGATGCACATTGTAAAGAGAATGGAGAATGTTTTCATTGGTCTGGGGACTGGAACTTTTACTAAATAGAAAGACATGGAAACCGTTTCACAAACACGTGAACCATCCCAGCTCCTGCAGGATGAAGTGAGTGGATGGAGAAGTAACTGAACGCGGCACCTGGCAGGTGAAACCCTCTCTCCGTTACACTCAATGAGAGCTCTGCTGTTGGCATCAGGGCTGAGATGTCACACTGGTCTCCCCCACCCTCTTCTTTTGAAATTAAGGTGTTCTGATGCTTTCCAGTCTTTATTAGTGAAGTCAGTAATTAGGCCTTTCACTATTTGATGTACATTCCTATTTTCTCCTGATATTTTAACAATTTGTTTCAGTAACGCCTCTGTATCTGACATTTATTAGAGCACAAATCTGTGTTAGATACTTGCTAGCTCATCAGGCCCAGCAGCAGACTACTTGAGTCAGCTTGACAAATGGCCAGGGTTCAGAGTAATTCCATAAATAATGACTTTGTGTTGTCAGTTGTTTTGGCCTGCACTGTACAGCAATGCGTTTCCAGAGCAGATGGAGCTGCTCTCGTCTGCCATCCCCTGTCTTCTGAACTTCCTGTTCTGTGCATGGTTCTCATCAGCAACCATTCTGCAGAGAACACCTACTTCATAAAGCTGAAATATGTCCTTTTTAAAGAAGAAAGAAAATGGATGAATATTTTTGGTGGTTATAGAATTAAAAAAAAAGGAAAAGAAATACCTGCATTTGAATTAAATTTTTAACCACACTGAAAAGTATGCATTGTTTCAGGTCAAAAAGAACATCTGAGCTTTAAATGGGCTTAAATTCTATTACAGATTATTTAGAAACTTCATCTCTTTTATGTAAAAATGCTTCTATGATCTTTAATTCTTGCTCACAAAAATGTTATTGCAGTCACTCTTGTTATTAAATTCTGAATTCATGAAAGTATTTATTAGTTTCTCCCGTCATATAATTTTGAGGGTTGATTTGCACAACGGTGTCTGAAGCGACCTTGAAAGTAAGAAAACACATCAGTTCTCTGCACAGTACCTCCCCTGCTGTCACAGTACATTATGTGCATTGTGTGATTCCCATACACAGCTGCTCAGAATTCTAACAGCTATGTTTTAGACACTGCTTTGCAAAGTCTCTATTTCAGTACCCTTAGAAGTTAAATATGGGAAAAATCAATTTTCAAATACTGTAGATTTGTGGAATTATCCATTAAATGGAGGTTTTAAAGACATTTATATTTACAACAGCTATGCTTCCTTGCAGAAGTTTAGAGACAGATGTGTAGCCAAGCATAGCTATGACCCTAGACAAAATTAGTTGAAGGGAAAAGAAGCCAAATACTTATATTTCCTAAATCTTTCAGTCTTGGGGGTTCCCAACTCTCATCACTTTGAAGTGTGGAAAGGAGTCACTCCTTTCTCTTACTCCAACATGAAACAAGCCCACTTTGTGTGGCACTGGATCATCTCACTGGATGGATGGTTCAAGCAGACCTGGCCAGATGAGGTTGCACAGTCATGGCACATAATCCAGGCATATGCACACATGGCTCACATATTGCAGTAGAAGAAATCTCAGCTATGCAACATGTGCTGTGCAGCCCATCCCTGGAGAATCCAGTGTGCTGTGCCATGCCTATTCTGCATGCATAAATGCATTGCATAGGTACCACTGCACAATTACTGCTTTGGTGGAAAAGAGAAGAGAGCGGCACCACAGAGCATAAGAAATTGCTTCTTATGGCCCCAAATTGTTCTCATGGTCTAGTCCACTGTTGACTTTTCAATTTTTCAAGTCATTAAGAAAGGAGGTCCTAATGACACAGATCTTGGCAGTCAGGCACAGTCCAAGCATCCATTCTGAAAGGGAGACTGAGCCACATCATCCTTGCTGAAGACAGTGCCATGAAGATAGAAGCAGAGAGAGTATGCTTGGCAGACTTTGCAGCTATTCTACAGACTAATTTATTTGGTTCATCTCACTTTACAACCACTCTGACCATCTTTTGGAGTGCATTATAACAAAGGCTTCTAGCTATTGCTCAAGTACTATCAGTCACTGGTTGACTCTACATATTCCTGGCATGCAATGACTAAAAACACTTAATTTGCCTTTTTGTTTGAAAGCAAGACATAAATGGGAGAATCTACACGTACAGATAGGGAATATGCCCCTATTAAAGTAGATCCTGCTCTGACCACCATAAAAATATAAAGCTTTTTACTGCATTTATAATGAAGATCTGTAAAATAACAGAACTTTGTTAGTTATATAGAATAGACGCCCCTCCTCATCTTCATTCAAGATTTCTCAAAGGGAATCCTTGACAGTAATTTTTGGTAGGCATCACATGATAAAATCTTTGAATTGTTCAAATGGATTATTTTAATAAAATTAGAATTAGTTGAGAGTGTGGAGCAGGGTTTCATAAAGAAAATCCCCTCACCACGTGAGCGTTTCAAATGAGCTAAGAGTAATTCCCTTTTTCCTGCAGGAAAGAGGGGTGGATGTTCAGAAAAGCTGGAAGGACTGTGACCTACTCATCACTGTAAATGTTCAAGGTCAGGTTAAATGGGGCTTTGCACAACCTGATGTAGTGAAAAATGTCTAGATGCATAACCTGACCTTCTGTCCCTTTCAACAGAAATCATTCTGTTATTCCATGATTCTACACAGTTCTCCTATGACCATAATGTCACACAAGCAACTTCACTAAGGCACTCCACTTGGACAGAAAGACAAACAGGAATGCATACAGAAATTTCCTGGAGAGGCTCAAATTGATAGGCTTTGCTTGAACAATCTGGAAAATGAAGTCATCCTCTGTAGTCACCCCTGCCTTCGGCATACTCACCATGAATCTAGATAAGTTTTTATGGGAGTTACGATACTGATGCTGTGCTGTTTAGAAATATTTTGTTGAGCAGAAACATTCAAATGGAGGACTTATCAGACAGGATCAACTGAAGCACGAACCTGTGTCATACTGCATTTTCAGGGCCAAGACTGATACTAGCAAGGCTGGAAAGCAGGAAATCCTCAAAAGGAATCTAAACCCAGAAGGGATGAGAGGACTACAGGAGTCCTCCTTCTCTGTGCCTTTGGCAGAGGGCAAGGAGTTGTCTCAGAAATTCCAGAGAATGGGAAGGGGGTGTAAGAAGCACTCCATCACCTTTTTGAAACTCATTTAGACTCTGCTTATGAACATATCCACAACTGCTATTCAAAAGGCCAGCACAGATTTAATTGCAGGTACCTGAGCAGCAATCCTCTGCTGTAAACAGAGATGTATTAGAGCTGACTGAATGTCCAAAAACACATGCAGAGGACTTGTCTGCTATGTAGGAATGAGCTAGTTATAACTAAAGTCCTCAGGAACTGCAGGTATCCATCATATGGATCCATAAATATCCACCAATTTAAACAGAAAGCTTTGATAAATGAAAAAGGGAGATAAGAGGATGATCTACTCGGTTGAAAAAAAGCTAAATCCATCTCTATATCCGTATTTTAAGTAACATGCTGTAACATTTGCCTGCAACTCAAAATGAATGGAGTACTTCTATGTATTATAAAGGCATACCCAGATGAGAATGTCTGCATTTAATTTTTTTTCCAGTGTCATCTGACAAACATATTTGCCATCATCTAGACATTTCCATATTGCAGTCCTACTTTTTAATTCTTTTTTTGCCAGTCTTCTAAGAAAATATAGTCAAGTTCAATGTTTCCCATGTTTGTGTTCTGAACAGTTCCTCCTTGTTGAATCACATCATCCATGTTTTATTTTGGTCTTAACTTTCTCCAGCTCTCCTCTGTCCAGTTAAAGGTTTTAAATCTCTGCAGTCTTGCCATTCTGTAAACATGGATCCATGGTGTGCAGCCACCTAATGAAGACCCCTCTCTCTTCTAGAGCTGCTTGCTTGCTCTTTGAACCACATTCAAACCTGTTTGTTACTGTTATATGACAGATCCTCATCTGCACACCCATGAAGGAGCACAGAGAGATGACAGCAGAAAGAGGAGCCCAAACAATACCCTGCCCATCTACTCCTACACCTACCACTGGAAATATCAGTGGATCCAAGGCCCACCTGCACAAGCCCAGAGGAACATCAGGGCACAGTGGTACATTGGGAACCGAAACTGAGGACTCAGAGGAAGGGATTCAGATATTACATACGCTATGTGTGCTTGTAGCTGCTGGGAGTATATCTTCTGTCTTGCTACTGGCTGAACCTGGGGACGTGGAGCTGCAGCAGCCTTGCCTCTCATGGGCTGTTAGATCCAACAAAACTTCTTCTCCCCCCTACAAGTATGGCAAAATATATTCATTTTTCTACTAGTAAATGTAATTTCAGAAGAGAAAAAAAATCAGAAAGTACTTAAAATGCTTGAAAAAGATGGCAAGAGAAATACTATAGCTAATAAACCCCTATATACTTTGTGTTTAGCTTTCTGATATCTTATAACTTATGAATAAAAAGGACTGGAAAAGTATTTCTTGACAATCATCAGTCCCTTGTTCTTAGTTTCTTACTTTTGTAGGCCACGCTACTGTATTGTCCTATATATTTACAGAGATCTGCTTGGACAACAGGATACAAGAGGGGAATTTCTACTTCCTTGAACCTACATACCATTGTGCTACTCCACAGTTAGAAACTTGTTACTGATTTCCTACATTAATGATCAGATTTACACTATTTGTGTTTACACCAGTATTATCCTCTGGTAGATGCAGTGGACACCACTGTTTGCCTGGGTGGGTTTTGCCTCTCAAGTGTATTTACAGAGAGTGACCACCTCCTCTCTTTGCCTTTGTAATGCTACCAGCTAGTGCCCCCATTTCAGATACTCCTTCCCTCCCTATTCCTATTAATAATTCTTCTCCATCCTCTGAAATGCACCCAAAAACTTCTTCCTTGGCATCTAACAAACTCTCTTCTTAAATTGTTTCAGCCACCATAATTTTTTCTGCATGTGAGCAAACAGAACCAGAGGAAATCATAGACTCATAGAATCAATTATGTTGGAAAAGACCTCCGAGATCAAGTCCAATTCTTGGTCAACTCCAGTCCATTTACTAGATCATGGCACTCAATGCCACGTGCAATCTCAGTGTAAAAACCTCCAGGGATGGAGCTCGTAGCTCAAATTCAGCAACATTAATGCCACATTGCCTGGCTGTAATTGCTGCCCTAACATGCACCAACAAGCTGTAGTTTAGGCTCACCTGTCTGTGATCCCTCAGCAATATAGCACAGACAAGATAATCTCATTAGTAGTCTGTCCTAGTTCAGCAGCCAGGACCAGTTTATCACTGTGTGGGTGTGACCAAATCTGTGTATTCTAAACCCTTTACGTAATTTCTCATGAACTGTTAACAAGGGATCATTTGCAGTGACTGCCCAGGGCACACCTGACCCCTGAGGGTGAAAGCTGGGCGTGAAAGAAACCTGTGAGATAAGAGCTGTGATAACTCCCTTCCAGGAAGTTGTTAGCACCTTCACACCCAGCCTGAGGTGTCATGTCTGCTAATGGACCATCAATGGTTCCAAAAATACCCCATGTTAGATCACCCATTGTGTGAATTCCCGCTCTGGGGGAGGTACTGGGCAGTCCCACATGAACCTGAGGGTGTATAATCTTGGGGTTTGGGGACTTCTGGGACTATTCGCCAGATCCAGAGGAGGACCAGAACCTCAACAGGAGGAGACCACCACTCTTGACCAGACTGCGACCGTCATCTGCACCAAAAGGTTTTTCCCTTCCTTCTACTCTGGACTCACAGGACCATGTGGGTCTCTGCACAGGGGCCAACGAACACCATTCTGCTCATGCCCCAGGGTGCTGGGTTATACTTCTAGGTTTTGTGGGGCAAAACCAATTTCTCTTTGTATAATTGCATTAATTGTAATACTTTTATTAAATTGTAACTCTGACTTATAATCTCTTTTGTGTTGGGTTCACTTCTCCTGCCGGTTACCTTTAAGCTACCACATAGTCTCAACATACATTTTGATCTAAGAAATTCTGCCCAATTCCTATTTCTTTGACATTGTCCAGTTTCTTTCTGAGTGACAGCCCATGTTCTTCTGTACTGACAGCTCTGGGTCACCAGAAACCTACATGAGTGCACCCCTAAAGCCACTTATGGGATCCTACAACTGTCCTGAGCACACAATAATTGAAGGGCTTTGCTAGTTACCTCCCTGGATCCCAAGCACTTCTCTCTCAGCATGATCCACTGTCACCTCCACATCCATCAGCACTTCACTCAAAAAACAGTGTTAAAAATAAGATCTGAAATGTTCATGAGTACACAGCTATTCAGAACACAGAGTTCTTGCAAATGACTTTCTAAATCATACCTGGTTTCTGAGACCTTTCTCAGGTCTCTTTCTCAGGCACCAGGAATTGATGCTCCATTTCTTTGACTGCTTTGTTGTGGGACAGAAACTGCACATAAATAAGTCAGTTCTAAACAGACATTGCTTTGAAGAGACTCTTCTCAAAACTGATCTAGCTGGCAGATACTGAAAGAATTACTACTTTGGCCATACTAAATGCACCCTAAAAAACTAAACAGAAATATACACTTCTGGAAAGTGGTATAAACTACCAGATTGTTATCAGGGAGGAAGAAAGTTATCTGGAAGTGTCATTTATACTGGCCTGAGAATGGTTATCGGGAATAAACAATGCCAGATCTGTTGCAGAACAAGCTCATCCTGTTCAGAAAAGCTATATAAGGAAGATTCTGTGTCCCAGCCACAGAGGTTATATTATTAGGTCTTTACAACACACTTGAAATAGAGCCCTGTGTAGTTCTGGTTTGAAAGCCCCTGAAAACCTATTGAAATGAAGGACAGCGGGAACTGAAGAGGCATCTTAATTAAACAGATTTGAAAAAATATCCTTCTTCCTTCAAGTCATTCATGGACAAAGCAATGAGGCATTCCTACTTCAGCAAGAATAAAATAATCAGGAGTTCTACAACCTTAGGAACTTGGTCCTTTCACTTTGGCATGGTAGAAATATTTTGAATATGCTTATTTCTTTTAAAAAACAAAAAGGAAAAAAAACCACCATTAAAAAAGTCTCTTTAAACACCTGTCAACATGCCTAACACCAGGGCTTCACCAAGCAGCTTTCCTGCTGCAAGGTTTGCAAAAAAATGCATGGGAACTCGCAGCAATCAACTTCATTCAGACATTATTTCCTTGGAGTAATAAGACAGAATAAAAGTAAGTTTAGTCTGTGGAAAGAGTAGAAGATAGGACCCCTGTAACTGAAGCAACAAGCAACTGTCTGATCAGTAGAAAATTCCCAATCTGTCATGACTTGGAGGATTTGGAAAGGCCACCTAGAATTAAGGACAATGCCTGCCTGAGACAGCAGAACCCATGCCTGTCCAAGAACTACATGGTAAACACCAGCCTCTGAAAATAAGTTTGATGCCAAAAGAGAGACTTTACATCCAAGTCCAGCCCACACTCAAAATTACAGCAGCAATTAGTAATCATTGCATTTTATTCTTCCAGGCAAAGCACCTTGGAGAAGAACACAAATATATACATTCAGTAGTAACTGGGACCTGGAGTTCACACCAGTTTCTCGGTTTGACACAAGTTAATGGTTAGGTCAAGCCTTTTGACTCCTACTTTGGTTCTCACCTTTTAGAGCAAGTTCAAAGTAGCACCCAGCTAGCTACTAGACACTGCATAACCTCATCACGTGGCTGTCAGGAGAAAACATTTACCCCTCTCCAGGCAAGTCTCACATTGGTCTTGAGAAGACATATTCATAAACATGAGTCTACATAAAAACTAACTCTGATGTAAAATTTTCAGAGAAATATTGGTACTCCTGAACTTTTTATGTCAAAAAAAGTTGTGACAGCTTAAACCCTGAATGAGAGCTCCAGCCAGGAGTTCTGTAAATACTGTTTAGGTGACCCCATGACATGAAGCAGATCAGAGGTTTACTGGGAGAGGAGTATCCTTTGAAGTGTCCAACTGTGAAATATGGCACTTTTATTTCTATTTCTACCGCATCATCACTGCTAATAGAATATATTTCATCTATGTTTTTTTTATATTATATACTATTTTGGTATTTGAAGGCTTTTATTCTCATGAAATGGTGCTAACTTTCAAATCGTGACACTTGACTGTCCAAAACACTGGCATGTGTTCCCTGCAATGTGAGTGTTTGCAATACGATCCTGCAAACTCTGCTTAGGCAAGAGCATGAGAAAGGAATTTAGCACTAGATCCTGCCTTTGCAGAAGCATCTCTTGCACCCATGGGATGACTTTCCAGGGCACATGGATGTGCATGAAAGTGCATCACACAACTGAGTGTGTCACCTGGGTTTGTGTTAGAAAGTGAAAAGCTGTATCTGTAACACCTCCATTGACAGCACTGAAACTGTCTGCCATTTTAATTTCAGCATCCCAACATTACACACAAATAAAAACTCTGAAAAAAAATCTTCACATGAAAACTCCTGCTTTAGACTTTGCCTTTTTTTATCCTGTCTCTTTCAAACTTTCTTAGATGACCCTGGTTCCTTTTACGATCTTCCAGCTATTCCTTTCCCATTGCTTCATTTCTTTACCTTTTCTATTAATTTATGACATGAGCTCAATATAACAAATAGAAGGATGATTTTATTTGTACATGTCAATCTCAATTTATACAGAATAAAACCCTCAAAAAGACGCCAATATTAAATTCATTTATCTGACAACTGTTGTCCAGGCTTAAAACACACAGCTAATCTCCTACTTGCACAAAAGTTAACCAGATGTCATTTTGACTTTATACAGGACAAAGTGAGAGTTATGCACTCTTTCCAAGTTTTGCCACCCTGCATTTGTTCACAGTGAATTTCTGTAACCTGTTTTCTAACTCCCTAAGATTATTGCAATCTTTCTGCATTTGCAAGCAGAACAAAGTGAAGAGGACTATGCATTAAATAGCTCCCTCTTCCTCCCATGATGTGAGGGAGGCTTACATGGCTGATGATGCAGGTTTCTGACAGCTGCTGTCCTTCCATTAAGAGGAGCATGAATTTACCTCAACTGCCATTAAAAACTGGGGTGAGTTCCTGCGTAGGTCATTGCTGTCTCCTGCAACCCTTCGTCCTGGGCAGTGCCCTCCCCTGCCTCCCAGACATTTCCTGCCTGTGCTTACAAGGCTCAATAGCCATCTCCTCCTCCTGCCTTTACACTTCTTTCTTCACTATCACTTTTTGTGCCAGTAGGAAAGTTGGGTTCACAACTATACCTGCGTTCCTAAGTGTATGCTGTCAGCCACATCTGCTTCTCCACTGAAGGAATTGTTTTCAGTAAGTTACATATGACTGTAACTCAGCTGCTTCCTGAAATTCTTCCAGAAACCTTGGACGAACACCCTCTATCTCTAGTGACTTAGGGAAATGAGGCTTCCCTCCCTGGTTTATCTTTTTTTTTTTCTTTTTAAATACCTGCTGGTAGTTGACCTTCATCACTTGCACTGACAGAGTCATATGAAAAGCCTGTGCTGATTTCAGAGACAAGATGATGAATAAAGAGCAGGTATTAAAAACTGCTTCCACAAACAGTTTTAGTTAGGTTGGATTTTTTTGCTTATTAAGATTCTAAATTGAGATCAAGTTATTTTTTTAAAGGGTTATACTTGCACAATAACTCCCATTACTGTGCATTTGGTGCTGAATTTTCAAAGAACATCAAAGTACTAAACTGGCAGAATTCACTGGCTGGATCCCAGGGATCCAAGTTTTTTGAAGTATTCATCTTTTGGCAGCTGCAACTTTTACTGCAGGTGCAGGGAAAACATTTTATTTAAATCAGTTTATTCATGTAGCTCAATTCAAAGGCTAGTTCACTCAAAGCTGAGAAACTCTTTGGTTGTCAGATACAGAGAACCAATTTCCAATTTATGGATAAAAACTAGATAGCAGCAGATGAGGTCTAGTCAAGTGAAGCTTTTAGGACAGTATGATCTGTCAGTTCTATTATTAACTGGAAAAACTTGCATTTAAATTTATCAAAATGCCCTTGAACTCAGTTTTTAAAAGCCTTCAGCACATCTAAGAAAGCTTTGTAAAACTGACTAAATATAAAAACTGTTTGCAGTTTTAAAATTTAGTTTTCCAGTTCCTCTGTGCAGAGATTGGTACAATTTAAGGGGAAAAAATATATTAAAATATTGCAAAAGCTATGTAATCTTTTTAATAAATGTGCCTAGATATAACTTTCCGGGGAACAAAGTAAATCTAACTATTGTGTTTGAGAACTAGTCCCTTGAGGAGCAGAATAACAAACAGCTACTTAAAAAGAATGAAGTATAGAAAATACTGCTAAGACTTAAGCAAGCACATTGCTAGCACTGTGGTACTGCTTTATAATAACCCCATATCCTGGAAGCAATGTTCCTGAGGGGGAGCATAAACAGGCTATAGTGAGGCACTAAAAAAGTCCAAGACAACTGGAATACCTGCCATAAGAATCATTGCTAACTGGTTCTCCTCTTGCTGTATTTATTGGAGACATGTGATAAAAATTCAGTGCTTTATAGAATCACAGAATGGTTGGGGTTGAAAGAGACCTTAAAGATCATCTAGTTCCAACCCTGCTGCCCTGGGCAAGGACACCTTCCACTAGACCATATTACTCAGAGTCCCATCCAACCTGGCCTTGAGCACTTCCAGGATGGTGCATTCCTTATAATTTCTTCCTAATATCTAATCTAAACCTATCCTCTTTCAGTTTAAACACATTCTCCTCTGTCCTATCACCACACGCCCTTATAAAAAATCCCTCAACAGCTTTTTGTAGGTCCTCTTTAAGAAGGCTGCTATGGGATCTCTCCAAAGCCTCCTCTTCTCCAGGCTGAACAGCCCTTGTTGTTGAAAGGCAAAATGCAATTTGTGTCTAAACCATCTGTGTTCCACCAAGTGTAAAATGGGCCCTTCAACAGCACCAGATATCTCCCTGAGACAACCAGGGGACCAGGGGAGCTCCTCTCGGCACGACTTCCTGTCAGGAAAGAGGAGAATGATGTAAGGGAGGTAGATGAGATTAAAAAGAATAAGGGACAGACATAATGCATGCCCTTAGAGACAAATGCTGTGGGGATTGAGAGGCAAATGGGAAGTGGGGTTTAGTATCCAACCAACAACACTACTGATTACTCCATAGGATGCATTTCTGCTCTTACAAGGAGGTAAAAGCTGCAGGACCACAGCATCATCAGCTATGTGCTAAAGAGGAAGGCTGGCACAACTTCTATAACCAAGAGAGTTGTCTGCTATTTTATTTCACTGACAGTTCAACAACCAGGGGAAAGACTGAACAGAAAGAGTAGGAGGATGCTGTGGTGAAGGCCATGGAATTCATGAATTTGGCTGATTAAGTGCTAGTAATGTGGAATAAAGGTCATGAAACAAATGGTTGCCCAGGAAGCACAGCAGGCAGGATGATGGTAGGAGTCATCACCCTTCCCAGCACCCTCTGGCACTGCATACCAGCTTCCTTGGCCATGCTGGCAGAAGCTGATGGACAAGCTGCACTATGAACCAGATCAGGGAATTAATCCAAGCTAAAACCAACAAAACCTGCAAAAAATGTTGCAAACTACTGTAAGTGTCTGCTGACCTGTGCTCAGGAACAGTTATGGTTTTGCATTACTTATCCATAGACTACTGGCCAAAAAGAATCTCATTTTTGTTGAAAATACATATAGAAATACCTTTTTTGAAGGTATTGAAGAAAATATATGTTAATATTTATAATAATGAATAAACCTTCATGGTTATTTCGTGATAACCTCTTGCTTTTTCTATGCTGGCCTTTCCATATGATGGCACTTGCTCATGGTGTAGCATTCTCATGGGTTAAACTGAGCAACCTTATCTGAAGAAACCAACACTTGTATCCATAAGTAAGAACACGCACTATAAAGCTTCAAGCACAATTTCAGGTATCAGTGAAAAAAAATTTGTCTATCCCATTTTAAACCATGCAAATGCTTGTATTCAAGACACTCTTCAGGAAAAACATCTATCATTTCTTATGAAGTGTCGAAGATGCCAAAATCATAGAAGAAAATGAGCAACTTACTTCCATTTCCCCTTGGTAGAGAAAAAGACAGGCAAGACACTGCTTGTAAAAAATGCAAATTGATTGTGTGAAGGAAATTATGAAACAAGCTAGTGGATAAGGCTGTGTTTGGAGGGACATTCTCTTCTCTCCATCTATTCCCATGCAAAAATCTAGATAACAAGGACTTGCAGGCCCACAACACTCCCTTCTCACTTCTGTGCTAATTAGTACCTTCCTCTTTGATAAGCAGGGTTTAGGAACAAAGCCAGTATTCCCTGCGTGCACTTCTCCACTTGGATCACCAACAGTCGCCCTGCTCTCCACCCAACCCAGACACATAAGGGGAACTGTGGAACCCCCAGCCCAGCTTCTTCCCTTGGATAAGTCTGAATTCAGATACCCTGGGTGATTCATGCTGCCCTCCCAAGGGCCTTACAGCTTTACGGTGAGTGTCCAGAAACCTGAGCCGTGGCCCCCCGGGGTGCATCTGCAATATATCAGAGAAGCAACTGCTAAAAGAGCTGGGACTGCAAGGGAGCACTTTGCCCACAGTGACTGAAAATTGTACTGAAGTGCCTTCAGTGGTAATCTTTTCAAAGTATCTGGTGAACTGTGTTCAAAGAAACTGCCTCATTGACTGGACCATAAAGCAAATTGAAAAAAATCCCCTGGACCTGATTCTCAGGGCAGAAGAGCACCAATCTAACCAGTCCTCATTCCTGGGCCAGTAGTAAAAACATCTTTTGAGAATCTGCCACCATCAAAAATGAATCTCAGGCATCTAACATGAACAATTAACCACTAATTATAGCAAGGCACCTCTGCTACCTAACTGGATAAAGCATAAGTGAAAGGCTTCGCCTAAACAGCCCCTTAGCAGCCCCTTCCTCAATCCCTGCTACACCTTGTATGCAGTATTTGACACATTTTGGAAAAAGCGTACCCAACAGAGGTGGGAGCACTGACCACAGGCATAAGCCAGAATGATTATTTCCACTGTTCAACAGTAGCTCTGTTTTCACTAACCCAGACACAAACACAGAGGCTGACTAATCATAGAATGTGATGTATAAATACTTTCTGTCCTGTTTGTTAAGGGAATAATTTAGCATGGAACAAAACTGGAAAGCAAACAACAATCTAGCATGATGATAGCAATTTCTTTCACTTCCCTATTCATACCTGAAAAAAAAGCTATTTTAAAAACTAAACTAAATAAAATTACATTTTAAGAAGAATATTATTATTACATTTGAGTAGCTTGTCATTTTTCTTGCTGTAAAGACAAAATTCAGAATCACATAGGAAAAAAGCTGTACTACCATCAAAGTTTCCAGTAAGGTTAATACATCTGTCAAACAAAAGCAAGTACAAAGGTTTGCAGTTTCAGACCCACAAGTGAAGGACTTCCTATGTTATTACTTTTGTCAACTCTCAGTTCAGACTGCAATTTTCTATCTAATGATGTTTTCCCCCTCTATGAATATTCCACTTGTACACATTCAGTAAGGGCCTGAACAAACTCATGAGAAATTAGCTTCATTTAATGCAGAAAGTATTCTACTTGTCTAAGCCTGTTCAGAGAGAAAGCTGAACATGCTTGCCTTAAAATCTAGCTTCCAAATCAGGTAACTCTTTTTTTTGTCTATCACATATTTTTTATCCTGAATTCAATGGTTGTCTGGAGTATTTTTAATATTAGGGTATTTCCTTTCCCTTTCTTTTACTTATAAAACTATTTTTTAACTCCACAGGATTACTCAGTTATAATGCAATGATGTGAAAGGGTTAAACACAGCCTTTTGATTTGCATTTTTCCTTCTATGTTTTCCTCTGAACACTAACAGAGTATTGATGCATAATAGAATATAAATCCTTTTTTTCTCATTTCTGTACCTTCATACAGTACAATACCTGAATTCCTATGTTTTAGACTACTGAACTTTGTATTCCAAGCATATTTTCAGGGTTCCTGACATAGGGAATTGTTACCATCTTAATTGTTACTATCATCTTCACCACATCTTTTAACACATCTGCAGTATACATATAATTGTTCTATCATGATTAAAAGACCTTCAAAACAAAGATCAAAATGCTTTTTTTACTTCACAGATGAGCCAGTATTTGCTTAATGATTAAACACGCACAGTCCAAAATCCTACATGGCATTCTGTTGTCCATCCCAACCTCTCATCACTCCCATTGGTGTGTGCACAGAGTGGTCATGCCAAGATGTGTTTACCATGACCAGGTGAGCTGAAAGGTAACTAATGCAGCCAACTTAGCTCATGGGAGGTTTATCTTCCACTGGCTTGACTGGAGACACAATTAGTACTTCAGGCTATAGCTGATCTGTACAGCACAAGTTTTTATGCTGTAATCTCTTCTGGTATGGAGAGCAAACACAACAGTTTATTAAGGGCATGACCCAGAGCGTGCTGATGTAAGTGGAAGAATTCATATTGACTTCAATGATCTTTGGTCTGATGCCTAAGTAAACTCAAAGACATAAGCCCTATTTAGTTAAAAAAAGTAATGCTCTTGAGACCTTTAATGTTTTTAGGGGTGAGAACCATTCAAATCAAAAGATAAATTTCCAGCTCAGTGTTAAGGATCCTATGGACAGCTGCCATTGAAAACTATACTGGCTCTTTAATGAACTTTCAATTTGCACAACCCGCATAACTTTGACACTTGGCTGCAGGACTTGCATGCAAACCAGTGGGAAATCAGATTTGCTGTAGATTTAAAAAACAGCAACCAAAGCTGGCGCAATTCCACTTAATTGTTTACAAAGTGCTTTATTTGGAGTGGTGTGCCTTAAGATGAATGTGAATACTATCAAATCACTTTATATTAGGAATTTGTTGCACACATGAAAAAAATTATTAAAATTAAATAGCAGTAAAATTAAGAGGAACATAGAGTTCATTAATCTGTGATAAATTAAAAGGAGATAGATAATCTTTTGAAGGCATGTCTTTGGAAAGTTCTGGTCTTAAAAAAAAACCAGCCTAGAACCTTTCCATATTCACTTTCCACTTATTTAAATACTATTCTACGTATAGAAAAACTGCTCTGTCATGACAGTGATGCCTGCATCTTATGTGAAACAAAGGCATAAATTTCTCACTTTCATATCTCTTTCAGGATAAAATCTTTTGAGATTAAATAAAAATATATCAAAAAATCAAGCAGAAACACAGACATTTTCTAGTGAATCAAATGTAGAAACAGATACACACCTATATCCCCAACAACAGTAACACTTATTGATGCTATATGCAATTAAAATCAATTACTATTATTAGCTCATTTACATTTTTAATTTGATATTTTTAGTTCCTATCAGTTACTCATACTCTATGCCTAAATACTCTTTCAAATGAAAACGTAAATTTTTAACATTTGGGAGATAGGATAAAAGTATTTCATTAAATAATATTTCAGGAAAATAACAGATACCCTGTAGAAGCTGAGAATATGCTGATGTTTTCACTTTGGCTACACCCTTACCAAGTGGGTCTAAGAGACCGAGATTCAGGCAGTGCGTCCAAATGCATCAGCTCCCAAAGCAGGATTTGCCTGTGAGTGAGCCCACCTGCAGAAGCTGGTCCCAAAATAGGACCCACCATGGCACGAGCTTGGAATCAGGCTGCCCAAATAAAAGCTGGGAGTTGGTAATGTGGCAAACAGATTTTCCTCTGAACAAGTTATTGCAGCATACATCTTTTAAACTTAAGAAAATAGTAGGAATAGAATTAAAATCTAGACTAAGTACACAGACGGCAAATTTGCACGTGGGAAATTCTTGGTCCAGTTTTGCATTGCTGTTTTTCCTTCTTGTAACAGCTCTGAAGCCATTTTATACAGTGGATACTGGGATGAAATTCACCCTAGTGCAAAAGCTGTCCTTCCATTCAACCCTGATGAAATCTACAACATAAATGGTGCTTATGTGATGGCGTCTGATACCAACTGGTTGTTAGAATTCAATACAGAACAAGGTAGCTTAGCAGGTACAGGTAATTTTCTCCTCAGAAGTCTGCCCTGGAAAAAAGGCAAGCTAATAACTGAGAGACTTGCACATTTCAAACAAGATCAGACTTACCACTAAAGAAACAATTGTTAATTTGAATTGACCAAAGCCGTTAAAAGACTACACAGAAACCAAAATCACTTGAGAATAAATCCTGCAACTGCTGTGAAAAAAGCGAATAAATGCATTTTATACCAGTAATTACTATCTGTAAAGAAATCTCTATATTAAGAAAGGGAGGTTAAAAAGAAAAGGTGAGAGGGAAGCATGGAAATAATTGTTTAGTTACTGTGAACATAAGAAATTACATTTCTCTGAACTTAACTCTGTGTCAGCTTCGGAGCCTTGAAAGACTGCCAGCTGTCCAGGCATACATATTTTACCACTGAAATATGCTTTTGTTTCAGAATGGTTGAGACCCCCAAAATGATGTAATCCCCAGTGGAAGACTGACAAGCTTTGAGATATTCCAAAACACAGATGACAGACGAAATAGCAAGTAATCAGTGTAACTATATTGTATATTATCTCACAAGAATCCAACACCACAAACCTAATGCACCAGATAACAGCATTGCTTTGAGCAAACCTGGAGCAGAATGTCACAAAGATTTTTCCAAAGAAGAAATCATTCAAGAAGGACAATTATCTACATGGGTGGAGGGAAGAAAGATGGAGGGAAACATATGCCTTTAGTAATTAGGGGTCTGATTATAATGTAGCCGAAAGGGATTTTTTACATTTTAAATTTGATTACATTTCAGAATGAAGCACACTAATTGGTATTTCTGCAGTCTGTTTGAAGAGAACTTCATCTACTTAGGGAGGGGGAAAAATAACAAAACCCAGTGACCTTCATACCAGCTATGCCTAATATCTAGTCCTTTTGCCTGAAGTATTCATGGTTCCTCTTCAATTGCTTAAGTTATCTCTGGGAATAAGTGCTCTATGACTCATCCCAGTTTATCTCCAGAAAACCAGGAAAGAGATAATAGCAAATATACTAGAATCAAATAGATATTAAATCAAACAATCACAGCTGCAACAAGAAAAAATAAATCAAGTCACTCTATCCATTACTACAAGTAAGAGACTGGAAGAAATTATTTGCACAGGCAACACACAAAATGGCACCTCAAACCCAGGGCCATCAAGAGAGTTAGTTAAGGGAGGGACATGTGCATTGAAAAGTGCAGAAATCCCCACTTAATACAAAATCTAAGGCATGATGCACTTCCAGTTCCTGCCTATTTGCCAGAAACACTGTTTTGTTGGAGAAGCAGATGGTAAATGGGCATGAAAAAATGGAAGGAAAAGTGACAAAGAATATCTCATAAAACCTGTAAATAAGTATATATTACCACTTACACACATTTCTTCTTTCTTGAAATACAAGCCAGTTGAATTTATTTTTTCTGTGTCAGGCAAAGAACTGAGAGGAAACCACCATAAATGTAACTTAGGGGCCATGAACTCAAAGGAAAACAGTCAAACCTTTAGACAAGGGCAACACGTGTGAAAGGAGATGAACTTCCAGTATAAGACTATTTCTGAAGAAGAAGAGTTTTGCAGAATGTAAAGGAAAGAGAAAGGCTCAAATTAGTAATTACAAACAGAAATAAACAACATGCAAACTTTGCAACCTGACCTTCATTGATGAAAGCCCCCAGGAGCACGCTGGGCACTGACTGTGAACCATCCCACTTGCAGCTCCTGGCAGACAAACCATAAGCCAGGCAGGTGTGCCTGCTCTGTAGGTACACAACTGACTTGGTGAAGGATGGTTCACACACCTCTCCCTTGGAAATGGAGGAATGGATACTTTCAAAGACTGGTTCAAGGCACCCAACTAAACAAGATGAGTCATGCCTTCAAAAACCCTCTTTCTCTGGGCCTTAAAAGACAGATAAGGAGACAGACAAGGTTCCTATTTTAAACCTGCATTGAAGTAGGGAGATGGGAACAAACCCAGTTTTCTCCAATTCCATCTATCGATACAAGTATTTGTTTTGGGGGTTTAACGTAGGAACAGTGGGGTTTTAGAGAGTGATTAAAATTAACATAATGACTTTGTTTATTTTTTTCCTTTTTAAAAACTAATTTTATAACCCGTTGTGGATGGAATTGTACAGTAGCTTGTTCTGGGAACAGAGGAGATTCACAAGTGGGATAGTGAGAACATTTTCCCCTGGGGATACAGCAATTGGTCACTGAAGTCTCCCCACCATAAATGTTTGACCTGAAATTAGGAATAACAAAGGGTAAGAAGATACTTCACCTACACAAATGCAGCAAAGGTGCAAGACAGCCTACAGGTGGGAGTCTGGGGAGATCAAGCAACTGTAGCAAGGAGCTAAGGATAGACTGGATACATGAGCGTGATGGAGAAGAACTGAGGCAGCTGGCTGGAAATGGGGGAAGATGTAAAAACAGATGGACAGGGAGGAATATGAGACGGGTGGTGGAGGAAAAGTTGTGGCATGAAGAGACAAAAGCTAGAGGAATAGGCAGAAAATCTCAAATCAATTATTCATAAGCCCAAGTACTCAGTTGCTGTGAAATACCTGTAAAGCCTAGATGGTATTTTTACCTGCTGGCAAACATTTGGTCCATTTGGGAGAGAACCTGCTATTGCACTGATCACTTCACTAGTGCAAGCAGCAGACAGCTATGATATGCAGCCAAATGATTTGAACTTGCCAAATTAAGTAAAATAAGTATAATTTTCTACAGTTAAAATGTTGTTTCAGCTTTTAAGTATTTTGTTTGCTTACTTCAGAAATTATGTTGAAAGCATCAAAGGAACAATGGTGAGCCTGTGCAGGCAAGCACTCAAAAGTTAACAAATGCCAGAATTCAGGTTCCTCAGTACCAACATTAAGATACAGATGCAATCAATTAGCCTCTACTACTTCTGCCATTTCTTAGTCACTTAATGCACAGGATTTGCAGGAGTATGGAGATGACAGAAAGGTGCCAAAGACAAAAGACAATGAAGAAACAGAAGAAATAGTTTCTCTTACCCTGACTCCTAATTCTCATCTGCTGTTAGGCAAGGCTACTGGAGGCACAGCTCTCTTTTGCAGCCTCCATTCTAATGAACTTGTTTAAGCTAACACAAGATTGCCTCTGCTATGCCTCTATATTCTGCAGTTGCTCAACATTTTAACAGAAGAAGTCTGACCCCCCTCTGGGATGGTGGCATATCTCTGAGGAGCCTTCTGGGTACCCACACGCTGCTACTTGGTAATAGGCTGGGAAAGATAATGTCATGTAGGTAGAGCAGCCTGGTGAGCCAGCAGCAGCACTTCCCTGTGGCTATAAGCATTCCCCAAAGACTGCTCTGTAACTAATTCTACCTCTCTCTCTCTCTCCCTCTCTCATGTTTTTTAAGGTCCTGTAGACTATATCAATACACATGCTGTACACAGATCTGTAAAACAAACATGTACAGACACACCAGAAACAAAAGCTTGAGGGAGAATTGAATCAACCAGGAACATTCACACATTATGTCCACACATGCTCTACTTTAGCACAAATCCATGCCAGTCAAATCCATGCTAGTATTGTTTTTCATTAGATAAATGTATCTAAAGAGCTATGACTACCTGCTGCCAGCTCTCATCAGGCAACTATTTCCACAATAATGTTTATTTTAATGAATAAAGTGGGAAATTAAAAGAGAATCAGACATCTGGTACTAAACTACCTCAGCAACGCCTTTGACTTTCTAAAATTGTGTAGAACACACATATAATTTCATATTTACACAAAACTCTCAATTAACAAAGCTTCCTCAATCCAATTTTACAAAATTACTTTCCTTGCCTGACAAAATGATATCTAAGAAATAAAGGGGTGAGGGAAAATCTTTAGTCTCTGATCTGTGAACTTTCCTGTCTTGACAGACCTCAGTCACAGTGTCTGCAAAAGAGAGCAGAAGGGTCACAGCAAAATGTAACTTGACCTGAACTATAATCACCGGCAGTGACATTTACTCAACTATAAAATTTAAAAGTAAACAAGAACAAATAGGGAGAAAGGAGTTATGAGAGCACCTTCTTCATGTTGGTTTAAAATTCAAGACGGTGAGAGATCTGCCTCTTAGGTTTATACTAAGAGTTTGAGTACATGGGAAGAGATTTTTGAGAAAGTATTGATTTAATAAGGTAGTGGTTTTGGATTTCTGTAGTACAGGACAATATTTGGACAATATTGAAAAAAAAATGGTGGGTAGCCCTAACAACAGTTCTAAAGAAGGTATTTAATTGTTATATAGCAAAAAAAGTTGTATTAGCAAGGTTGACAGATCAATGAGAATATTAATCCTGCTTAACCCCTTACGTCAGAGTTGATCCACAGACAACACCAAAACAGCTTGATCCACCCCTTACACTGGATCTCAGGACTGTTGCAAACAGGAGGAGCACTGTGTGTTTTTACACTGATTTATACAGAAGTAGAACCTAACACTTAAAACACAGTACATGTCAAATCAAATTATCTTGACTAAAATGAGCATTTGTACAGATCTCCAGAGCCAAAATCCATGAGTCTCCAAAACCTTGAGATAAAGAAGGGAAAATTGCTGACTAGTGAACTGCATGGGCAAGTGATGCCTGTTTAAGCCATAAATCCCTAAGCTATTTATTAAATTCTAGATATTCTTTTGAATGTGGTTTTCATAGCCCTGGTTCTGCTGCTGAGATGTTAAGATAACCTACACAGCAACAGTGTTGCAAGACAAAAGATGGGTTATTGTCAATTATTCCAGAGATTTCTTTGGTTCAATACTGTGATAACAGAACTGTATAGCTCCATTTTATGTCTGGGCTTGACTGCTTCTTGAAATACTGGATTTCAACACACTGCATCATCATTAAAATATGTGGAGATTGTTAGCCTGACATAGGTTGACCATCCAAAATTCAAAGAACAGAATTTGCATCTGATAAAATCTCATGGTAAGCACTAGAGAATTACCACCACCACTGAGCTGAATAAAATAACTAGAAATATCCAAAGGTGGCAATTATTCCTGATTGCCTTGGCAGAGACAATGCTTCTGCCATCAGGTCCAACACACAGTGTGGTATTTAAAACAGATACCAAATTGACAAGTATTACAACAGAATACTTAGAAAGTCTTACAAAAAAGTACTCAAATGAACTAAGCAAAATTTTGCAATCTCCAGCAAACACCTTACCATTTGTGTCTGTATACAAGACAAACCCCAAAAAATCTCACTAGTTTTGTGTCATAAGTGTAGTAACTAACAAATCTTTTTTTTTTTCCCTTCCTTTGGGTTTCTTTGTTTGGACAGTTATTTAACACTTCACCAGTTTTGGTTGCCAGGCTGGGTGTGCTCTGCAAAAGAGCAAGAATTTACTCATAATTTCACAACATGGTATCAAAACTTGAAGGTTTGTCAAGTAAGTGACTTGTATGAAAAAAAGAAAAAAACTAACAATGCAACATAGATATAAAAGTACCTTTTAAAAAGTTGCCTAATTCTAAAGAAGCTTTTGTTTTCATTTTATTCTTAAAGCAAAGATATATTTGATGTTAGAAGCATCTTCTAAATGCTACTGAAATTGCATGCTGAAAAAGACTATAAATCAATAATAAAAATCACACAGTATCAGTTTCCTGTTGCAGTTGGCTGTCCACTAAGTTGGCAGCGAGACAGAAGCCTGCAGAGCTGCAGGCATATGTCTCATGTTAAAAAAAGCAAAAAAGACTTCATGTTATAAACACTTCAATGAAAATTACTATCCAGTTTGGAGCCAACCGAGACCAGGTGTTGAAGACAAAATAAACAGACACCATATGAAAGTTTTAAAAAAAATTCCCCAATGCAATGGCTTTCCATTGTCATTGTCTTCTACTATACATTTTAACATACATCATGAAATCCAAATAAAATATTCTTGCATATGTACAGAGCAACCAGATTTTCTCACCTTTAGGACCACAGCTTTTTAACATTGATATTTAAGCTATGTCTCATATCTTTAAAACCTACAAAAAATATGCCCATGCAAATTTAGATATAAATTAATCCAGAAAACTACTGCAATTTGTCTTCCAAAGAATTCACTAGAAACCCCTCCATGTTTCCCAGCCTAGAAAGAGCCCAGGAATCCACTCAAGCAGTGACACAAAGCCTGCAGTCAGCGACTGCTGATTTGGCTCACTCATCTTCCACTTGCCATCCATAGATTTTGAATAGAAATGGGCAAAAGGTTTTAGAAAGGTCATCACAGAAAGGTACTGTGGTCTTGGAGAGCTCAAGGATCCTAAGGGGCGTGACAAAGCTTAGGACATACACTCTGCACTTGCAGAGTCAGTGGCTAAAGCAGAGCACATCATCGCTTCGGTGCATACCCAATTTCTGGGATTGGTCTCTTCTCTCAAGAAACAGTAGGACAAGAGGGCAACCAACAGTAGGACAAGAGGGCATGGGCTTAAGCTCTGCCAGGGGAGTTTTAGGTTGGATATGAGGAAGAAGTTCTTTACGGAGAGAGTGGTCAGGCTTAGGAATGGCCTGCCCAGGGAGGTGGTGGATTCCCCGACCCTGGAGGTTTTTAAGGTGAGACTGGATGTGGAACTGAGTGCCATGATCTAGTAATCAAAATGGGGTTGGATTAAGGGTTGGACTTGATCTCGGAGGTCTCTTCCAACCCAACAGATTCTATGATTCTATGATCCTCCTGGTTTTTGCAGAGATCACAACAACCCCCTTGAATTCTTCTGAGAGTTATGTAAATCAGGTGAATATCTGGGGACGTGTGAAGTGATCTTTTTTCACCCACGTGCTCTGTTACCATGTGGCAGTGGCAGTATCTCAGGAATAATTAAACTGCAGAAGCTCCCTATGCAGCTCTCTCAGAAGGCCAAGGAGCAGCTTTGGTCATGTCTTCCCAGTGCTCCGGGCAGGGCAAACATCAGATTCACCATCCTCTAAGACTACTGGCAAATGCTTTCCACTGATTAGTGTCCAAAACACATCGAGAAAATAATACAGATACCAGGAAATCATCTTACATAGAGCCTCTACTAGTCAGCGAGGGGTATTTTAGGTGTCTATAAAGTCAGCTGGGTCAACAGGAAAAAAGGCCTACTGAACTTTCATTTCAGAACTGGGAAGAAAATGATCTGGATTTTCTCTGGCTGCAGTAGAAACACCTGCATGGTGGCAGGATGAAACTATTCAGCT
Organism: Pithys albifrons albifrons; assembly: GCF_047495875.1. Classification (NCBI taxonomy): domain Eukaryota; kingdom Metazoa; phylum Chordata; class Aves; order Passeriformes; family Thamnophilidae; genus Pithys; species Pithys albifrons. Next base: position 48,267,432 of record NC_092462.1, on the reverse strand, counting down.
CCTACAAAAGAGACTACATTTTGTCATCCAATGTAAAAGAGAAAACTCATTTCAACTTCATCTTATCTGCATGCCAGCCTGGGAGGGCTCTGCAGGGCAAGGGCCATCTCCTTGCTACTGGGGGAGACACAGGGAGCATGGGAGAAACAGAAAGAAACACTGTGATAATCTGAGATTACTTTCCTTTTTATGATTTGATCAGAAACATTCTATGAGAAATCTTTTCATCCGTGAAAGGCACCCATGGTGGAGGCAGAAGCCCTGAAGTTTGCACAGTCACACCACACCAGCATTTATCACTCCTCTCTATATCACAGCAGATTTAGCTACACAGACTACATTCCATGACATTTCTGGCATTTGCCTTCAATGCAGAGCTGCAGTTATGTCTTGCAGACTAAAGGACAAAGCAAATAAACCAAACAACACAGCCTACAATCATGCATAGAAACAGCCTAACCCAGTGGAAACAGGTCTTCTTCCCAGTTTAAACTGGATTGCAAAGCTGTCCCACTAATATTGGGCCTGAAAATGATCCTTTAGCCTGAGGGACTAGTAGAAGCTAATCAGTATTTCTGAGTGAGCCCTGTTTGGACACTCAAAATGTTTAGTAACTGTTCTCCCACTCTCTGTAACCCTTGTGAACTCTTAACACGAAGCGTTTGGCTTACTATGCTGTTTTGGGCTGGGTAATTTTCATCATAGTAGCTGGTGTGGATCTATGTACTGGATTTGTGCTGAAAACTAGGTTGGTAACAGAGGGAGTTTTAGTTACTGGTGAGCAGTGCTTACAGAAAATCAAGGCCTTTTCTGCTCCTCACACCATGCCACCAGCAGGAGGCTGGGCATGCACTAGGAGTTGGGAGGGGACACATGTGGGCAAAGGGATGTTCCAGACCACATGGAGTCATTCGCAGCATATAGAGCTGGTGGAAAAAGGAGGAAGAGCAGGCTGTTTGGAAGGATGCATTCATCTTCCAAAGTCACCAAAGTGCTGATTTCCTGGGGATGGCTGAACATCCGCCTGCCCGTGGGAAATGGTGAATAAATTCCTTGTTTTGCTTTGCTTGTGCACAAAGCTTTTGCTTTACCTATTAAACTGTCTTTTTATGAACCCACGAGTTTTCTCACTTTTACTCTTCTGATTCTCTTCCCCATCCCACCAGGGAGGAGGGAACGAGTGGCTGTGTAGGGCTGAGCTGCCAGCTGGAGTTAAACCACAACCGGAAGCCTTTATTTTGGTGGGGAGCTGATGCCTATTTTACTGAACCTACTGGCAGACAGATTTCCACACAGGCCTGAAATCATGGAGCAATCCTTAAAACAGTCTTGTACCCAGACATGCAGGAATGCCCCAGCAGGACCCAGCATTCCTAACACATGGCTCTTCTTTTTTGGGCAGGCAATGCAAATGCTGAGCTCCTGAAGCATGAATGGGCAAAATGGAAGCTCTTTAGAAGGCTTGAAGACAGCAGAGATAGTTAAAACTTTTCTACACATTTGTAAACTCAGGAGAGACAATATTTAATTCTTTGTAATTTCCTCAATGATAGCAAAAACAACTTGGTTGCTGCTTTTTTTATTTAATAGTTCTCAGCATAAATACTTACACCACATGGCAACACCAGATTAACCCTTCCCTGTCTACGTGGTGGCATTAATAATGTGTTCCATGACATTTTTTTCCCATCAGTTCTGCTGCAAAACTCATGGATTACTTGGAAATATGCTACTATTCATAGGAATGATAGGGCTAGCCTTCCACTGAACTAGTGGAAACTTTATAGAAAACACTTGTGATAAAAGCACAGAAAATTTAAAATCATTCTGAATTTACTGTTGGATTTTTTGTTTTATATTATGGTATATTTTTCTGATCTGTATGAATGTGTGTGGGGAAAAAAAATCAATACAGGTATCTGAGCTAAATGTCCACTGTGAAGCTGGGAAAACCCTCTCCTACACAAGGTAAGTCAGACTAAAGGGGCTACATTATAACCTCAGCCAAGGACTTACATACCTACTTACCCTTAATATAGACAGGTTTGGGAAATTGTTGCTCCAAACCACCAGTGAAGCAAAGACCACAATCAAATCAAGGTAAATATGTCAGTCCTCTGAGGGAAAAGGCTGTCAGTGTCTACAAAGGTAAATTTTTATTGCAAAACCAGGATTGACTATAGGATTAATGATACTTAAGCCACACTGACATTAAGATAATGAAATTAGAAACTTTCATTACTATGTAACTTCATTAATATGGAGAATCTCCCACAAGAATCATGTGCTGAGGATAAGCACAATCAGTCAAGACACCATGTGTCTGAAATCCAGTAGGGCAATTCCTACACTCCACAGTATCACAGAATGGTGTAGGTTGGAAGGGACCATCTAGTTAGTTCCAGCCTCTTCCTGCCATGGGCAGGGAATCTTCCACTGGTCCATCACCTCTATTCTGTTCTTCCAAATTCAACCTATGAATGAATATATATGAATATAAATCTATGAGAAAAGAGGAAGAAATAGCATCCAGCTCCTCTCCCCACAACCCCAAGATTCAGACACATCTCCAGACAAACAGAAGATGAAAAACCTGATCTTATGATTCCCAGTCCCTACATTTATACATGGGGCTAAAAATGCTGCAATACAGATTTTAGATGGTTCGTACTTCTCCTCCCCAACCCCAGTCCCCTCCCTACCCCAACGTGAGACTCTACACATCAAAAGAACTCTGCATTTCCCCTTTGGTCTTTATTTAAAGATTTCTCAGTTTGCTTTTCCCCTTGCATTAGACACCACACAGAATTTCGAAAAAGCCAGAAAACGGTCCAGAAATCCATTTTATGACTACAAATTTCAGATTTTAGAAGCTGATAAATAGCACAAGAGGGTTCCTGCCACACCTGTGCTCAAGAGTATGCAACTGATACCTGAGGCTGAGGGGTGCTGCATTTGGGCAGCACAGCCGGCTGCCCGTGCCTGGGGTTGGGCTGCTGGCCTCCAGAGCATGCCATGAAAGGCAGGTCTGCTCTACAGAGCTCCCACAGAGATTTGCAGATGAAAAAGAAGACAACAGCACAGCTGAAAAAACAGATTTTTAATTGCTTTGCAGCTCTATTAGCATTGCTTTTGCATATGCTTGCAAATGCACACAGCTGTACACGGACATTTAAAAACTAGAAGAACAGATAACATTATCAAATAAATACACTATTTTACAACTTTTTTTTTTGTTAAACAGCTGCCAAAAAGCCCCACCCCAAAAGCTCTCAAACCCAGCATTCTGGGAAAAGCATTATTTTCCATTATGTTTTGGTCTATTATGTTTCCCCTCCAATTTGTAACATTCTGCTGCAATCAGTGATGAAGAACCTACGTCTGAGGTAAATCACACCCAGGAGAAATCTTGGAACTGTTACATTCAGTTTTATTACCCAAGGCCTAAAGATAGTCTACCATTACACTTACTATTTAACAGTTCCATCGAATACAACATTGCTAAAGTAATATTATTATGCATGCAAAAATATTGTATCATATTTCTTAAAACTCACTGGGTAATTAATGCATTGCATTTTCATTTTAATTGACAGTTCCACAAAAATTTTTATTACTTCAATGAAATAAGGTGTTACATAAATGCAGAATGTTATTATATAAATAGTTAGGAAAACACATGTTCAAGCCACAGTAAGGTTGAGAAACCTAACACTCAACAGCCAGGAAATTGGAAGGGGTTACACTTCTTAAACAATGTATGCTTATGTAAGTGCTGCATCTTAAAAGTATTCTGCAGAGGGCTGTAATCATCTAGGCTACCTTAGGGAAACCCAGTGTGGTCAATGGGAGAGACAGACACTGTCTGTCCCTGAGAACTCCTTTCTTTCCAGTACTGCAAATACTAGTCCAGTTTCACCAGGTAACACCAAAATAGCACAAATATCCCCTGCACACCTACAAACTGGCTCTTCTGGGGGAGACTTGCACTCGTTCGCTGAGGTGGTCACATGACTGGAGATTTCCTATAGGCATAGATTCAGGCAAGAATCAGTAAGTTTACATTTAACAAGTAAAATAAGAATAAAAGAAACCTTGTATAAACCTTTACTTTGGCTGATAATTTGACCTCAAAAGTCAAGGTTTCTGAAGTTTTACAAGGATTTTGCATTTTATTTTTCAAGTGGCTATACGGGAACAACAAATAAAACCAATAAAAATGTGTATTTCCCAAGACTGCACAACTTCCATACCTTGCAGAAAAGAGGAAAGCAAAAGGCTGAGGCAGCAGTTCAGAGCCACAGCTCAGACATTATGGCTTTTAATTTCAACGTAAACCAACCAAACAGCCTTAGTACAATGTGGGGTCCAAACTAAACCCAAGATACCAGGTATCAGGTGTATCATGAAGCAGAACACAACGTACTGTCTGTTCAAAGACATGTAAACACCAGTACCCGAAAATGTAATGTCATGATTTTCCGCTTCAAGTTTCAAAATGAGTCACACAAAGCTGAGAGCACCAATTCACCTCATCAACTTCAAACTGAGACCTAGAGAAAGGTTACTTGCTGAATATCAGTTTCACTTTATTAGTGCTTCTTTATCATGCGTAAAGAGTAACAGCAGCTGTATCGTTCTGGTTCTCTGTGGTGTTCAGTCCATACACTGAATGCAGCCATGGCTCATAGAAAATACACTACATAATCATGAAACTGAAGACTGTGCTACAAGGCACACAGGAGTCAAATGACAGTTACTTGGGAAATGGAGTTATTGGCATTTCTCAGCTTTGGAGTGCTTGGCTCTGTACCTTTTTAAAAGGGAACAGGGAATTGTTCTATCTGTTGCAATAGCCCCAGGTGTCCAATCAGGGATTGCCAGCAGGGTTTGAAACTTCTTTCTGGAGGAGAGGAATGAGCCAGCAGTCCAGTGTCTTGAACTCACCCAGTAACGGACCCAGTCTTCTCTCCTGACACATCCCATTTAACATTCTTCCTATCACTTTCTTTGATGGACAGGTGAAAATAAAAGACTGTGAACATTTTACTTGTTCTGATAAAAGTGAGAGATTCCAGGAATTACTTAAAATTTTCTTTAGTCTAATTAACTTTTGTGGCAACAGCAAAAAGGGTTTTCTCTTGTTTCTGTTTCTTACAGTAAAATGAAGGCAGAACACTGTAGGTCTAAACCATGATCTGTCCAGACACATGGCTGTTGCTTAATTGCAGAGCTGAGTTGACTTTGTGAAAATACGCCAACGTGTATCTGCTAAAAGGAATAGTCAGTGTGTAGTTCATGGACATTCTGCTGGTAGCAGGAGATGTCTCAGCATTATATCTGCGATTGTACAAAAAGGAGAAACCAGCACTGCTGTCTATTCCCTGCTTTTCAGCCCTGCTACAAAGGGAGTCCTGCGGTGCCTTTGAAGGGAAGCTTGTGCATACTCCTACAGTTCTGACTTGCTTTGCCTCTCAAGTAGCGAGCAAGGCACCTAAGGTTCAGAGGGAGCAGGCGGCAGAACACAGACCTGGCAAAACAGAGATCAAGCAGGAGTAGGTGTTAAGGCTGGTCAAGTTTCATCAGTCTTCCCAATTCAACTGCATTGCAAATAGAGCAACTGGCAAATTCAGCAAATTCCACTAGCGCTGAGAAAGCAAACTGTTGGATGTATAAAGCCTTTAAAAATATCTATGGAGCATTCCTAGAAATTTCATTTTATACTTTGCTCCCAAGAGAATCCTTATTTTCAGCCCTGGCAATAGGTTTCAATTTTGCTTTGCCCTCTCCTATGAATAACTCAAAAAGAACTAAATAAGATGTAAAAATGAAGAATGCTGATGAACCAAAAAAGGATGCAAGCATGGGAACATGCTATCAGACTTGTGCAGATAGCACAAAAATAGCTGTGCTAAACACACAGATACAGAAATAGAGGGATGCAAGGACTCTGGCTTTGTGTTATGCAATTAACTTCATCACATAATAATGATGTGCTTGGACTAAAACTACCTGTACTTGGTCTATCCACAACTTTTCTTTGGTACCTGACTGAAGTTTTAGAGACTTAAAATCTTTACATACGTGCCATTAGCATTATGAAGAGAACAAGTAAAACTGTGATTTAAAACATCTCTGATCATAGGAGAAAAGGGAAAATATGTAAAGGGAGATTTAGAAATGACTATGCTGCATCCAGTAGAAGACACCACTCAAGTTGTGAGGGAAACACCATACAGTAGACCAGATGTGCAGTACCTACTAAGAAAAGAGAACAAGAGCCTACAAGAAGCCTAGAACAGTGCAGGTACTGTGGCCAGGAGTATTAAAATAGCAGCTTATTGCAAATATGACTGAATATGTCCATTCCTGCAGAAAGTCTTTTAACAGTGTTTCACCCTCAAAACAACAGCAGATTTGAAGACCACACTTATATTTTGAAGTAGAAGTGAAATAGTACTGGAATAACCAACAGCAGTATTACTCCACTTCCCTTGAGACTCCCCACTTAGGCCCATTCTTGGCAAAGGCTTTCAATTGTAAGCTCCTCTCAACATCTTGATTTATGTTTGTCTGCTCACCACCCCAGAGATGGCCTGGTCAATGACTCCTCAGTATTAGTAAATACTGAGAAACTGACAGCAGGAAGTGACATCCCTTCTGCCATGCTAGGCCACACCTGAGCAATAGTTCTTTTTAAACTTTTTTTTTCTAAAATGTCACATCAGCAGCAAGAGGTTAGAGCTTTCCTGCTCTACAAGTGCTCACCTAAAAAAAGGCTTAGCATGCTGTTTTTAAAGGCTAATGTTGATGTTGTTTCAGCAAAAAGCTCAGTGTTGGTTTTAGACACATTTCTTCTTTTATGCCAGACAGACCAGCTCCTCATATGCACAAAGCAACTGTGGTTCACTGAACATGTTTCCAGGATTAATTTTGACTTCCCAGGGTCAACTTTACACCAATCAGTGAAAGAAATGGTGGAAAAGATTACCTTCCAAAAACACACAAACTTAGCCAACCTTTAAAACAAAAAAGAGCAACTTCCAGAACTTTCATCAGACTCAGCACTCTTCAAGGGCAGCCTGTGAGCATCTGGCATATAAGAACATGGGAGATGGAACAAATCTACAGGAAATTCTTTTGCTTACTCATGTATTCTTAGCACCACAGACGAGTTGAGCCATTTTTATACACATCTCACAGTTCCCACATTCCTAGCCATACAATTTCTCACCACACAAGCAGAATCTTACCTGTAATTTTCTGCAACAAAGGAGATGGCTCTGGCTCATCACAAATTGCCTTGACTAGGGCCTTTTTCAGTTCTTCTTCAGCTGCATCCAGCTCTCTTCCACTTTCAATTTCTCCAACCACAGAATATATGTATACCAACAAGACAAGGAAGTCCTCAAAAGTATAATCATCTTTTGTCCTCTCATTGTAAGACTTGATCATTGGCAATAACTGCTTCAAAACACTGGGCATTTCTGATTCACCAATAGTCTGAAAACAAAACGAAGATCATGTCAGATTGCCTCCTTTGTGCTGGTCAGTTAGGATCAGACACACTTCTGCCTGCACCAGCAAGTCATTATTTCTCATAATAACAGACCTCATTTAATACAACATTGTTCAATATTCACATTCTAATTAGTCAGCAAATGATGCTGTGACTTACTTGCTGCTCAGACAGCAAATTTATTAGTTTTTTACAGATTTTATTTAGGAACTCATGATAGCAGCATTTTAGCAATAGAAAAACCTGAAGATTAGATCTTCTTCAAGTACCAGTAAGATGAGAGGATGGGAGTATCCATTTCTGTGGCATGGGTAGAGTTGGTACAAAGCACGAGGTCAAATGCTTCCTCTAAATTTTGGGCCTCCTCTTTGGGCCTGATTTTATACTCAAACAGATACTTCCATTGACCTCAGCTGCTATTCCAAACTCTCAGCATATCTGCAAACCTGACCCTACACTTTGAGGTCAGAAATCCAGAAAATTAGTAACAGAGGGAAACACCTGTGAAGCTTGTGGTTTAAGTGACCAGGAGCTCTATGACAGAAGTAAGGACAGCAATCATCAGTCTGGCATGTGCCCTAACCCTCTTCTCCCTCAGTCTCCTTCACAGCCCACTCACGAGCTTCTCAAGCCTTGTAACAGCGGGTTTCTACCTGAAAAAGGCCTTCTTTGCTAGGCAGGTCATGCTCACTGCCACAGCACATCCATGCTGCAAGGTGAGTAAAGCAAAGGCCATGTGAACTGTGGAGAAGTATGTGACTGTGAGGCTGGATGACCATAACGTATATATAAGGAGAGGGAGGCTGGCAGAGAAAAGGAAGGGGAAACTGAGAGTATGTTGGGATTTCCCAGCAACTGAAATCATCCTTGCTGCTTCTCCTGGCCGTGGTAGAGGTGTCCATACAGCTTTACTGGAGTTGTAAAAAGGAGAAATTAGACATGAATACCCTCAAGTGTCATGCTGACATGCACACGATGTAACACCAGGGCTGGGGTTTAGATCCACCATGGAGGTCTGTTTTGTTCAGAGCAACACAGGGACTAATTGTATCATCAAACTGCCACCCTTACTGCCCACAAACTCTGTGGCTGAAATCTTCACAGGCTAGTTTTCTGCTGTGGCTTATTTTTGAGCTCAGCAGTGGGATCAGGTGAGAATTGGAGGACCTCAAAGGCAAACAGAAGGAACACTGCTTGGGGAGGCAGATGTGGGAGAACAGTCTTCCTCTCCTGGTGGCAGTGATCGCTTGGATCCATCCAAGAGGTCTCCTGCAATACCAGTACCTTGCCTCTTTTCCTTTGATCACCAAACAGATCACCCTGTGAAAACCTGTGGGTCAGTTCACTGTGTACAGCAAAACATCAAACCTCTTGTAATCCAAACAGTCAAGTCTGCAAACATTTATTCTTGGTTGTTACAGTTCACACAGTCTAGTCATGGTAAATAGGCACCACAGCCAACAATATACCCTTTAAATTGATTCACAGTAAGTAAATAAAATACAAATCAAACAAACTAGAAAGGGATACAGGTTTATACAACAGCAAAATCATGCAACAACTTTAGAAACTGAAAACTGAAACTGAAAATTTTATGTCCTGGCATGTTCCATATAAGACTTCAGGGGATCTCGGTTCTAGTTGTATTTTGTTTTAGTTGTTCTTTGACAATCTCAGAAACACTAACAAGTATCTCATAAAACTGTAGTTTGTACACCTACACTGATCCACCACGGATCTCCATCACTAAGAAAGCATGAAGTACTCAAGCTCTCAAGAAACTTTTTCCCAGTCTGTGCTGTAAGAAACAACACTTCTGTGGACTTTTGTGTCCCACCCTGCTCTTGACATAAAAGTTTTGGCATGGACCTATCTTTCATGAGACTTCAGTTTGGTCAGATGCTACGTTCCATTTGAATACATACTTTAGAGAAGAATTTTCTAACTACTCACATGCTAAACCTAACAGTAAGTGCAACTGCGGACTTGAAGCACTAAATTACAAAGCTACAGTGGGTTAAAAGCATGTGGGAGCCAAAAGGAACATCGAGAAATTCAGTAGGCACTGGCATCCTCTGTGTTTGCGCAGAGAGTGTTAAATCACAGGCACAGAAAGTCCAAGCACTGCTTCACCAGGGAAGAAAATCTGTGGTGTTTGGTGCTGGTCTGGCATATGTGGGCAGCTGAGCCATCCTCAAGACAAGGCTGTCGGTTCCCAAATTTCAACTCAGCCCTGTCTCAGTTCAGTATTACCTGCTCTCTTCTTGAAAAGTGACATCAAATAAATTCTCATGTGTATTTATGTACAATAAATACCAGATCATCCATCTCCTAAAATGGAAAAAGACAATACTTAAAGGAATTCAGAGGTATGCAGCTATCACATGAAAGCCATCTGCAATTAACAAAAGCCTAATCAGTCCTAAAAATCTAAGAACTGAAGATTAACCTACTTGTGGAGTTATTTTTGAATAAATTACAAACTTCAATCTACATTAATCTGAATTCACTTTTATGGAGAGGCAAGACCTATGTCACATATTACTGAACATAATCTACCATCTACTGGCACATCATCTATTCCCCTCTTCCCCTCCCAAAACACAAACTCTACTTCAGTCCATCTCTAAGTATCTCATAGCATGCTGCTACACCATTAAAGATGAATTCTTGAAAAAGCTGTATTTTGCCTACACTGATTATCCACATGCCTGGAGCACTGAAGATGCACATGGTTGCATAGAGCAGTAGAGTCACCAGCTCCTGCTCAAGAATAGTAGCTTCTGCAAGCTCACATGTACAGCATCTCTGGCAAACTTTCAAACATACAAGATAAAAAAAAATTGTGTCTAAACTTTCAGGGTGATTTACTGTAGTGCAGGCTAAAACTCAACAACTTCAAGTAACAATTGCCACCTCTTATCTTCAAAGTAAAAATGAAAGAGAAAAAAAATTAAAGAGCTGTAATAAACCATTAACTTCAGAATGCATATAGAGTCGTTCTGGGGTATGAACTTCTCTGGAATGTTTTTCCCTTATCTCTTGGGAAATGGCACTATAGAGGACTTCAAATGAAACTGCCAAGTTTCAGAGGCTATTTAGTCCAAACAGGCCAGTTGGACTGGACAGTGCATGAAAAAAATGGGACTTGCAGCCTCACTGCAGAACATGGCTCCACAGGGAGCTGGGAAATTTGCCTCAAACAAAATCCACTGGCAGATTGTCATTATCTGGCCACCTCTGATGATTTAGGGGCTCCCTGCACTGCCTAACAATCAATCAATTACCCTGATTGAAAAGCCCTAAAACACAAGTTTTAAAAATGTAACTATCCATGACCCAGATTTCCTGCTGGTTATATTGGCCTCAAGTTAGCCCCATTTGTCTATCATCAAGGGAGCCAATAAAAATAACAAAACCAGGTCAATTCAGAGTTTCCAAAGGCTCTATAAAAACATTAATGCTGCTTAATGCAGAGCCAGCCAAAAGGCCCAGGCTCTAACACCTTCTGCTTCGTTGCATTGTTTGGACATTTTAATGCTATCATCATATATTCTTCAGAATGCACAGAGACTTTCTGAGAGATTTTTGTTGTTTTCCATCTCTGCCTCCACCCTCCTTAGTCATTTATTTTTAGAATTTAAGCCATGTAATAATTTAGTGTCCCTAAGGGTAAATGAACTGACATCAATTTGCTGATTTTTGCAAAGACCTGAGTTTTGGCAGACGGAGAATAGTGAAGGAAGTGAAAAATATTTTTTTCAGTTTTAAACACTGAACATGATACTGTGTTACAAAGTAACAATTAAAATGTGATTTATAGGATCTACAGAAATTAAGAGGAAGTGTAACAAACCCAGGAAAAAGCATTGTGCAATTCTGTCAAAGGTAATATTTTCTGTATTAAATATACCTGTAAGAATCTGAAGTTGTATGTATCATTAAACATATTTTACACAACAGAAACCAGAGTGAGATTGGGAGGAAGAGAAGAGGAGGGTCATAGTTTACTTGAATTAACACGTGTCCCTGACAAAACCACGAAGAGAACTGAGCACTCTAATTCCTGTACTTCCAGCACACTGTCCTCAACACGTCATTAAAAGTATTAAAGCAAAAATCAACTTCAAGCAAGTGGAATTTATTTTCTTTTAAAATCCAGGAGGAAGAGGGAGATAAATCTTTAGAGACTACTTTGCTATGTAAATATTCTAGCAGCTTTCCATTTAGGAAGCAAAACATGTTTAATTCCTTCAGAGGTCGCATGAGTTAACAGAACTTTTTGGAACAGGAACCACACAGCTTTACACAAGTAAAGAATTTTATGGCTGAAAACCAAAACTAAAGAACAACCCCAAAACCCAGCTGTAGGTAAAACCAGCACAAGGATCAGTAGAAACTCACAAGCCCCTGGGTCATTTCCTCCCTCAAGCTCTTGAACTGCTTTATTTAATAACAGCTTCTTTTATTGATAACTTGGGAGGGAAAAGAATTGTGGAATATGCAGCTTTCCGAAGTTGCTCTATTTGATTTTTCATGTTATACCTGGTCTGACTTGTGGTTTGTGATTCTGTGGCACAGCATATTAACTTCCTCACTGCCCAGACAAGAAGATTCTAGCTGCTAAAAGTGACAACGGCACCCAGGGAGGACCTCATGGGTATGGGAAACTGGCTCTGATCCTTTGATGGCAATAGAACTCTGCAGCAATAGTCATCTTAGTGAAAAGGACAGGCGCTGCCAAGCTAAGGAGGAGTCTTAGCTGCCTGCAGCACTCAGCGGCCCATAAATCAAATGCTGCAGCTCTATTACTCATTGTTTTACACTGCTTGGCCATCTGAGATTTGGGGTTGATTGCACAGAATTTCCATATGGGTGAGATGTCTGTACTCCCTACTCCCACCAAAACAATCATTTCATGTATTTAGATTTCATTAAATGGCATATAAGTGACTAGTGATTTGACACAATAAATCAGGTAAGTATGATCTTACCATTCAGATTATTTTTCTCCATATGAAACTCTAGAAATCACTATAATTCTTGCCTTGGGCAGGTTTTGATAAAAATGTACCTCTACTTTGTCTTCTCTTTACATATTTGTAAGGCATGATTGAAGAATAAGCAACCCAGAAGAGAAAATGAAAAATGAAGGTCTTCAAAGTACTACAGTCTTACTATTAGAAAACACCTCAATATGTCTGTGGCAAAATATAGAGCACCCAGTTATTCAGACAGGCTATTTTAGTTAACCAAAGTCTTGTGGTAATTGAGTTTGGATGTCAGTGAAGTTTTAGTTTTGAACTTATGTTTCCAGCTGGGCTGACAAAGTCTAACCTTGCAGGGGGAAGGAGCAACCTTTAGCCTTAGGGGAAAGCAGACAAAGCATCCAGTGAACTCACAGCTGACTGAGAGTGGAGGTGTAAGACACTGGCAATAAATGGCTGCTTCTAGTAAAAAAAAAAAGCATAAGCCATTAAAGATCAGGAGAAAGATCACATCACCTTTTGTTGGGGACCAAAACAGCTTAACAACTTGCCTCTGCCAAGACCAAGAGACTGCATATTCCTCTCTTTAATGGCAGTGTCTGTCTATTCACTTGATAGACGATACAGAAGTGCACTAAGAATACACATATAAAGAACACAGGGGAGAATTAAACTGCTAGTGAGAGACACAGGAAACACTAAAAGCATCTAGACCTGTCTCCTCTGTCATTACTTTTAATGACTTTTCTGTCTTTTAATGAAATACAGAGCCAATTCTATCTCCTGCACCCTTTTCTGCATTTATCACCCACTCTGAATATTGTCCAAGGATCTATAATCTCAAAACTGTAGAGACAATTTTCAGGCACACCTTGTAGACAGACAGTGTCTTAAAATTCTACCATAAACAAATAAAAAACAAATAAAAGAAAAACAGTAAGCTCTTCAGAAGCCATTTTTAACCTGGCTCGTGCTGTGAAAGGCACAGATTCACATTCACCCTATGTGCATATCCTCCCAATTGGCCTTCATTCTTGCCTTCTGCTTACCACAGCAGACTCTTGCTTCTGCCCCTGCTGAAGTTGCAGTGACTGTGCACTAAAACAAATCATTTTAACCATACTAATTTTCTGCTTGGGTTTACTGCTTTGCCACAGGAACACTTACAGTAGCCGTGAAGGCCAAGGATTGGACTGCCTCCTTATGCAAACAGTGCTGCCTTGAAGTCTGTGAACTAGAGTTTAAGGTTGCCAAGAGATAAAAGAAAAATATGTAAATAATCACCTGCTCTTGGATGACTTCTTCAATACACTGTCATATGGCCAGATGCTTAATTGGTATCTATCAGACAACACGACAGACATCAACAATCCTTTGATATACTTGCTGAATATCTAATGTTAGTGCTTACTGCAGAACACAGTGACAAGTCAAAGGCAAGAAAAATTTATTGACAGCATACAACTTTTAAAAGTACCTTTTTAAGTTCTTCTGGTCTTGCATAATTCCAAAAACACAGTATTGACATTTAACAGCTAATATGTGACAAAACCAAAAGTCTTTAAAACAGGCAGTTCAAGCCCTATCATTTAAAAACCTAAACAAAAGCATACACCAGGACAGTTCTTTCAGCCAATAACACCCTAACCCATGACCTTTACCTAAGCAACTGATTCCACCTATAACTCACAGCCAAAGTAGTATATTCCAGTATTTTAATTTAACCTGATTTCATTAGGACATAAAAGAAATTATATTTTGAACAATGTTATTAAGATTTCCTCTCAACACTTTTCTCCTGTCTCCACTGAGCACTATGGTTGCTTGACAACAATTTCCTGTTTTCAGTCGTCTTCCAAGTTCTTCAGTTAGTTTTGTTTCTTGTGCTACAAGAAGCAGATTCAGTCAGTATGTCAGAACTGCAAGACTTATACATATATTTTGAGAAAATTCAGATGCCCACTGGCATCTGATCTTCCACAGCACAGAAATCACGTTGTCGCAGTGAGTTATGCAGTCCGGTGATGCATCACTACATCATAAGGCCAAGTTGTTCCCTCTCTCTTTGGAGACCATCTAAGTGTACAGCTGCGTTACAATATTTTAATGGGTTCGTGGGGGTTCAGCAACAACAGCGTACTGAAAAAAGGATATTTGATAAGTCTAGATTTTATTAGTTCTGCAACAATAAGAACAATTTCACTTAAATCACCTCACGTCTGACATAAGACTCATCAGCAGGTTAAAAAGGCAATACTTCCAGCCTACTCAGTCAAAGCTTTTAGCTGTGATGGCTTCTACAGACATGCTCAGTAAAAACATGAATCAGCATAGCAAAAACAGTGTCAGAGGAATGAAAAAGGAATACAGGTACAGTCAAGAAAAAACATGTATCAGAGAAAGACCTCGGTGCTACGCATGTTGGGATTTTTTTGTGTGTGTTTTTTTGAGGTTGTCTGTTTGTTTCTATAAGCATTGGAATATTGAGAAAACCACCAGAAGATGATAGGAGTCCAAAATGGAGAAAAGGGCATGGGGATAATATAATATCCTATGAGGTTAAAATTCAAATAGCTTTGAGAAAAACAATGGGAAAGAGTTCAGTCACTACAAAGGAAAGGATAAGAAACCACAGGGACAGAAAACAAATAAAAGGGGTATAAATCAAGAAAAATATAGGACAACCAAATCGGTCATTCAATAGTGTAGATTGTATCTACAGAAGGAGGGGACTCTATCCCAGGAGAGGGTAACTGAGAAAGTTTCAAGATGCTCAGAACAAAGAAAAGGAATGAATCCCTGCTTGGATCACTACCTATAACCATTCAGGTTCAAAAATAGTTGACTTGGTGGAGAGAAAAGGTCTAAAAAAATCATGAGTGGACTAGAGAAAGCAAGTAGAGAATAATTGCTAACTCTCTGCCCCAACACAAAGAATCAACAGGCAAAAAACAAAGCTGGTAAGAGTCAGCTTAAAAAGCAAATTAAATAGAGGTAGTTCTTCATGCAATTTGCTCAGATGTGGAACTTCTTGCCAAAGGTTGTGCTGCTAAATTCTTACTTGGGTTCGCAAAGATGATGGAAAACTCACAGGGGAAAAAAATTCCATCAAATATTAGTAAATACACAGAAACCACAACTGTTGCAGAACTCAAAATGGTTGGAACAGCGAGAGTATCATATAACTGTATCCTCCTCTTAATCTTTTGTAGGCAGCTGCTTTTGAGCAGAAAAAGTGAACTAGCTTTGTTAGAAAAAGTGAACTAGCTTTGTTAGAAAAAGTAAACTAGCTCAGCTACATTTTTGATCCAACCCACAATGGACATACTTACCTTAATGTCATGGCAAAAGGACCAATATAACTACAATAATACAAAATACAGTATCCACGGGACATCAGTAGAAGAGCAGGTTTATTACAGTATGTGGCACTAACAGGATTAATTTCTGTATATCAGGCCCAGTCCTAGTGTTCAAATTTCTAAGAGGCTGTGAAAAACTAGAGATAATGTTGGAAGTGGTTACAAAACAACTAAAAGAATAAATTTCTTCAGAGTGGGAGACAGTTGCTTATCAAAAGGAAGAATAACAGCTTATGTACATCTCTTCAGACAGAAGAACATTCCAGAGTACAAGACAGCTCTTGAATCTAGTCAAGAAAGGCACAGTAGAAAAAAAGGAAGTTGAAACTATGATTTTTGCAATGCTCAAGTTGTTGGAGATGCTTTCAGTGGCGTGCATATTTCACAAAGATTTTTGAGGATGAGAGGACAGAAAAGCAGAAAGCACACACTCAGTGGTCTCACACAATGGGACAGTATAGGAACAAAACTATAAACTGTTTGACACTGTGTTTAATTACAGTGAAAGGAATTGAGAACTGTGAGGAAAAAATACTTTTGAAATAGCAGACAGAAAAAAAACATAACACATAACATAGACCACAAAGCAAAAACCTATGGATATGGGAGGCCTGCAAAGGAGAAGATCCCATTGCTTTGCACACAGCCTCAGCTGGAACCACAGGAAGGAGACAGAATGGCAACACAAAGACATGCGAAGGCAGATTATCAGTCCACTGCAAAGCACCACGGCTGTTAATCAGTGCAGTAAATGTTATCACAATAGAGTACTGACATTTCTAGCCCTTGTACAAGACTCACTATGCTTCAAGCAGGATTCAGCCTTTCATGGTGATTAAAGGCAGATGTCACAGACATAAGTTCATAACTTAGGAGTCCCTTGTCCATTTTTTTGTACGGAAGGAATCTTTCATGGACAGGGCATTTTCACTGGAGGACGATTGCTGTGGCATGACTTGTACATGGAAGAACATTTTTCTTCCTCTTTGCAGGTTGGGGAGAATAAAAGCAGCTTAATTATACAACTTTATCTCATTTCATCCTATGAAAAGTATCAGGTTAAAACCCTATTTTTCCACTACTATTAAAAACTAATCAGGTTACCATCTTTCAGAGAACAGTGGATGGCAAAACAGTGATACTTCAAAGAAAAGGACTACTTTTCCCCCCTATAAATATGCAAGAACTGCAGTGACAAAGACTACTCAGCATGTATCTAATATAAAACATAAAGTGAAATATGGGCATAAGAAAAATGACTTCAGGCCATTCCCTCAGGTTCTCTCACTGGTCATCATAGAGAAGAGGTCACTGCCTGTCCCTCGTCTTCCTCTCATGAGGAAGTTGCAGACTGCAATGAGGTCTCCCCTCAGTTTCTTCTCCAGGCTGAACAGACCAAGTGCCTTCAGCTGCTCCTCACACAGCTTCCCCTCAAGGCCCTTTACTATCTTCCTTTCCCTCCTTTGGACACTCTCTAATAGCTTAATATCTTTCTTACATTGCAGTGCCCAAAATTGCACACAATATTCAAGGTGAGGCCACCCCAGTGCAGAGCAGAGCAGGACAATTCCCTCCCTCAACCAGCTGGTGATGGTGTGCCTGATGTCCCCAGAACATGGTTGGCCCTCCTGGCTGCCAGGGCACTGCTGACTCATATTCAACTTGCCATAGACCAGGACTCACAGGATTGCTTTCATGGACTGCTTTCCAGTATCTCATTTCCCAGTCTGTACAAATATCCAGGGCTGCCCCACCCCAGGTGCAGAATGCGGCACTTCCCCTTGTTGAACTTCATATGGTTGGTGATTGCCCAGCCCTCTAATTTGTCAAGGTCTCTCTGCAGGGCCTCGCTTCCTTCAAGGGAGTCAAGAGCTCCTCCCACTTTTGTGTCATCTGCAGACTTGCTTAGTATCCCTTCCAGTCCTGCATCCAAGTCATTTATGGAGATGTCAAAGAGCACAGAGCACAAAATGGAGCCCTGTGGAACCCCACTAGTGACAGGTCACCAGTCTGATGTCACCCCATTCACTATTACCCTCTGTGCCTGACCAAACTCCACTTTGCTCACGAGATCCACTCTGGTGACAAGCAGCAAATCAAGGAGGTCATCCATCTGAGTTGGCTCCCTAAGGATCTGTTTCATCAAGTTGTCATCCAGGGGTTTTTTTCAATCTTCTTGCCCAGGATGTACCATCTGTGCGATACTCCCAGCTTTTCTGGCAAGTTGAAGTCCCCCATAAGGACAAGGGCCATTGACTTGCAAATGTCCCTTAGCTCCTCAAATAATTTGCCAGCATCATGGTCTTGACCAGGAGGTCTATGGCAGACTCCCACAATGACACCCATATTATCTGTTTGCCCCTTGAGTCTTACCCAGAGGCTCATACTCTGTTTGCCCACTCCTGTTCCTGTGCTCCAGGTCACTAGTGCTCCCTGGAACTGTTTAGATCTCCCACGATTACTGTCAGCACTGCCCCCTCCTCGCCTGGTTGGCTGCTGACAGCCCACAGATCTTCATAAGGTTGCTGCTTGGGTGTTCATGGTCACAGGAACCCCTGCATAGTCCAAAGTCACCCCAGAACCCTCTTTCAGTCACCTCTGGTGCTGCCTCACCTACTGAGGGTTTGCTCAGCAGGGATCTTTAATGCTGGTATTCCTATGCAGTGGTGAACAGACTGCAATGTCCTGGGCTGGGCACGCCTGGGCATTGGATATATGAACTTTTAGGATGCTATTTATTGCAGAGTACACCCACCACATGCTTGTCAGTCATGGTGTTATTTGCTTATTGGCCCACATGCCCCTCCTGTGGTTGGCATGCAGCAAATCCTCTGCTCTTTTGGTTCCTTTCAGCATTCCCACAGTCCTCCCCTGGAGTCAGGCCACGCTGGGGGGCACTAACAGTGGTTTTGCTATTGGCTTCTTGTTGTGGATGGGGAAGACCTCAGACTGCTTTCCCACTGCCAGCTGCAAGGGCCACATGAGGGCACCCTGGCTGCCAGAGATTGCTCCTGCCACACCTCCTCCTCATCCGTTTGTCCAGCATGAGCTACAACTAGAAAAACAAATGCAGCTTTCTGTCCCCCTGGGATTTCCCTCCCACTCAGCTGAACGTCTGAGTCAGCATAATGATCCCTCATGATATTACATTTGTGCAAAGGGAGATGACAAGAGCACAGGACATCTGGTCCCAATATCTAAAAACACTTAAATCATGCATGTCATTCCAAACACTTAAGGACTTCAGAAGTTTTCAGTTACTTTCACATATATTTCCTAGTTGCTTCATGCAGAAAAAATTTCTTATGTTCCAGTTTCACTCTGAAGATCTGGGCAAATATATATTCCACCTCATTCTAACTAAGAAAAAAAAATCTCCAGCCTTAAAGATAAGACCAGACTTGACTTAAGCTACCTTTATATTAACTACTTTTTTAAAAAAAAAAGAATTCGAGGAGACTAGAAAAATGTCCTGAGATAAAAAACAATTTAATTACAATAAAAAGATGAACAAAAGGTGGTTGTATGTGCAATGTGCAATGTTGTGTATGCTAGAGGCTCAGGTTCCAAGACATTTTTTAGTTCCCCACTGTGCTTTTTGGTAGCAGAGAAAGGAGGCATGGCCCAGTGGTCAGACACCTGACTGATACTCTGTAGGCCAATGCTCACCTTCATGTTCAAATGTAGGCTTCTTGCTTTTCTCCACCTGCAAACAGTATAGCTTCTCACACTACCAAGTCTTAATTCAAGTGTTCTGAAAGTCTGATGCCGAGTCCTGTGTGTGGGAAATAACATTCAGTGCAGCAAGGAATTCCCTTTACGGCCCTCACCTACACTGTGGGTCATGGTAGGCTGATGCTAATACAACAGAGGCACGCTCTGAGCCCGCTGTAACCTATTTAGTGTGAGCATCAATAGCCATCAAGCTGTCACAGGATGGAGCTCCCCATCAACTGGCTTTTTTCAAAAGCCAGTATGGGTATGTACCTCACAGCCATTCTTGCACAACTCTTGCAAGAGAGAAAATAGAGCACTTTGATATAATTTCTTTCCTTTGTATCTGGCTCCTCACACCTCAGGGAGGAAGTGCTTCCCACCTCTACCACTGCCACATACTCATATGGCTATAAAAAAAGGAAATTCCTAATTTCTTTGGGAACTACTAGAAAATTCTTCACCCCCTCCACAGCACAGAAAGCTCCCACTTTTCTAACAAGCCATCTGTGAGTCTGTTCTCAAGACATGATAATCTGACATTTGGATCATAAGTGACAATTCATATGGAGACACCACAGCAGCCAAAAAAAGGAGGTGTGACACAATTTAGTTTGATGAGAGAATCCAGGAGAATGCTTATATATTACAATGCACAAAATACTTTCAATCATTTATCTGAGTCTTGGATCATATTTTGGAAGGCAGACTAGTATTACAAAGCTCTTTTAGACACTGTTTATTAACATCAAAATGAAATATGAAAAGCACTTACTGTTAAATCCAGGATTTGAACAAGTCTTATAATGTACTGTGAATGAAGTAAAATGGTATTACAACAGTCAGAAATAAAATTGTGTTAATACTAAAAATAAAAATAGACTTTCTTCCTGCACTAAAGTATGTTTAATTCTTCTAAAAATAAACTTTTAAAACAACGTCATCACAATTAAGCTACCCACAAAGGTTGCAATGTGAGAGGCCACTTCAATTGACATCTGGGACCCTCACATACCAGACTACTTTTAATTTTTCTGGAACAAATATTTTGATCTTACCAGTAGACAGTGCTGCAGGCCCTAGCAAAGACCATAAACCTCACAAAATTTCTGTGCTGCTGTTTGAGACCGGCAACATCCAGCAGGGAAGGGGGGTGGGTGGAGATAAATTCAGAAACAGTTGTTTCCCTTTAAAATTTCACTTGGTTGTTTGGTTTTTTTTAATAACCACTACTTAAAACCTAAACCAGGCTCAGGACAGTCTTTCCTCTTACCTCCAAATAATTTCCCTCCACCACCTCAGTTATTGCCACTTTTGTCAGACCCCACCAAACTACTGGTTGGTGGTCTTGCTGTTCTACCCTGAGTTGTATTTTAATTAGTCAGAGCACTGAGAAAAGATTAGTGTACAGATATTGGCGAATCTTCAAACAAGAGTACATGCTGTCCATTGTATTCACAATGAAAAAGCTCTTAAAGAGATTTTGATAAAGATTTGCCTCCTGCTTGCAGTCCACATTTGTAATGTTTATATAAGTGAGGGATATAAATCTTTTTCAAATGAACCCCACAGTTTTTAAACCAGCCTCGTTATAAACTGCCTGTTTCCGTTTTGCCTGCCTAAGCAAGCAATGCAGGGCTTGCTTGGGATAGACTGGAACTAATTTAATGTGCTCCAGGTTTAATCCCCATCCTCCTGGCTTTTACTGGCAGATTTTACACAGAGGACTATTGCTGACTTGAACAATGATTCATGCGATAAGTGGGGTTTGATTTGTTTTTTCCACATCAGAAAACACGCAACAGAAATGCCACTAAAATAATTTTAATAAAACATGACCGAGACGAAGCCAGATTAAAAACAAAAAAAGAATAATAAAAGAATAACAAAAGAATACTAATCAAACTTTGGCACAAGAATCGTTTCCCTGTGTCTCACGGCGCTTTGAATGTATTAAGGTGAATGACTGGCTGGTTTTATGCGGCAGAGCAGAGGGAGAGCGCGGAGCTCACAAGGAGCGGGAGGCGAAGGCGCGGGGCAGCAGCGGCCGCTCGGGGCTGCAGGGGGCGCTGTTGGAGCGCGGCGGGGCCGAAGCGGGGCCGGGAAAACTGATCCCTCCCGCAGCAATGACCCAACCTCAGCAACATCCCGCTGCGGCGCTTCAGCTGCCGACATGCTGCTCACTCCTCTCTGGGGTTTTTTTGTTTGGTTGGGGGTTTTTGTTGTTGTTGTTTGTTGGGGTTTTTTAAAATTCTCAGGAGAAAAACACGTTCCTTAACACAGCACACTGAAAAAGGGACGGCAATTACAGAAGTAACCACCGTTAATTTTTTCAAAAACATAGCTTAGTGACTGAGGCAGAGACCACAGAGATGCTGTTTTGCAATCTTCTCGTGTACCGAATTCCTTGCTCATTTACATAAACCAGATGTTTTCTCGACAAATCAAATTCCTTGAAGAAAACCCAGAAGTTTTTATATACTTCATGACCAAAATGAAAAATGATGTGAATACACGGCACAAATGTTTCATTAGGCACTAAAGGCAAATGCACACGTTAAGTGCAACAGTTTTCTTTCATTTAGCATAACTTTTGTGAGGGCTTAGGTGATCCTCGGCAGAAGCATTGGAAAACAAAAATGAAGCTACTGAAATTGATATATCCACTGCCCTCAATGGCTTCCACTACCCTTGGGAGTGAAAGGTCTTGGCCAGATCTTGACATCCAAACCAGTCTACTGAGTGGACAAATACTCTGAAACAAGCAATCAGGAGTCCTCATTCTGTCAGAACTGGCTCCTGGAATCTTTCTTCCCAGTACCAGACTTTCAAAGGATCAGTGAAGAACAAGAAGAATTATTATTTAACTAGTTTAGTGATCATTTAAAACCTGCAACCATTTGGTACACATGGATGAAGGACATGGAAAATATGTATTTGCTGTTACTGAAAAAAGAAATGATAATCAGGGAAAAAAATTCTAAAATCTCTCAGTTACCCCTAAATCTTGCTGCTTTTACAAAAAAACAGCTTGCTAAATTTCTAGATTTCTACAGGAACAGCAATACTTTACATGTAATCTAAAGGGCTGAATTCATGGAAGAAGTCTGAAGGTTACACTTGTTACTTGCCTCATCTTCCTGAACATACCCTTATCCTTCCAAACACATGGATCTACCAACTTCTGGTGTAGAGCTACTAAAATCCTGGTAAGAAGGGCAAATCGTCATCCTAAATGGCACAAAGCAATAGCAAATTCACAATAAAAGCAAAACATTTAGCCTGAGAATAACTAGTACATAACTGATCAACAACCAAACAACCCAAACATTAGGAAAATAGCAAGGGTAAGCGCTAAAAGCCAGTACTTCATGCCATTCTCTGCAGAGTGCTATGAAATTAACATTTTTTCCAGGGCCATGAAATTTGGAATCGGCTACAACCCTGCAGCTATGAATGTAGAAACTACACAACAAAGGCAACTTGTGGATGGCAATGGCAAAACAATGGGGAAAATTTCTTGACTTGAAAATTTTTGGGATTGCTAGGATGTCCAAACTAGCTCTGCATCCTGAGAACTCTTATCAATGGGATTTGCAAGAGTTGACACAGCTTTGAGCAATGACCAGCTCTCCTCAGAAACAGCACAACCATCTTCTTGTCTTAGCTCTTTTCAGTGCAAGTTAGCAAACACTGAGCCAACTGCAAAAAGGACCACTCAACCTGTTCTCAGCCTTCAACTAAATCACGTGTTTCACTAGCCACCTATCTCATCTAAATACATCATGAATTTAGAAGACAAGGTTATTAAATCTCTGTGTTGAATCACTTGAGAAATGTGGCAATTTTAGTAAAGCAAAATTGAAACAAAATACCCTACAACAACGTGTTACAATTAACCTTTACTACTGGTCCTTCCACAAGATGCTGTGGCTTTAGAAGGCTGTGTGGCCCCAGCTGTGTTTCCCTGTCCTGACAACAGCAGTGCACTCCCACACAGTCCACAGTACTAACATCCAAACACTCAGGCACTGGCCACTGGGACAACTCTCACAGACTAACGCCAAAACCTCCACGTCCACAAAAGCTACACTGGGTATCTCAAAATCCTCTGTACTTACGTCCCCACTTTCTGGCAAGAATGATTACGTGAATATGATCACGTATAAAAGGATAAACATCCATCCACAAACTGAGCCTCCTGCCAACACAGACAGAAAAACTGACATGTGTAACTGGGGGAAAAAGAAGTTAAAATACTATTTTGGCTGCAACCCTCCAAGCTGCAATGAGCAGTGAACCTTCGAAAGACATTCCTCCAAAATCACAAGTTCTCAGCTTACTGAGTTCTCTCCACATAAAATAATGTGGCATCATCATATGCTGGCAGAAATTCAGGTCAGTCTAGAATAGCTTTCTCCTCAAATCTTATTATGTAAATAAATAAACAGCATGATCAATCCACCACTTTACAACAACATAATCAGAGCAATTCCAAGTCAGCATTTATGCTCTTTTTTTATTATGGGGGAAAAAAAACCCTCTCAGAGGATCTATTGAACTGATCGCTCACATAGTTTGTTCCCAACACTCATCAGTAACACACACTAATTTCCAGCAGAGGTTCACTTTACACATCTGATGATATTGCAGTGGATGACTGAACCCAGGCCCAAGCTACATAATTAAATTCAGTGTTTTCATCTTAGAGCAAGGACCAGATTGACAGCATGGTGAAGAAAAAGCCCTTATCTACGCAACTGATAAAGTAAGCATGTAAAAGCTCAGGATGTTAGGGGGTGGCCTGAGCTCCCTTACTCCTCAATCTCTGCCAATTTGGCATCAATTAGACCCCCTAAGAACCAGACTGATATTCTCAACTAACTTGGTATGTGCCAGGAACAGCTTGGATGTAACACAGCCTTTAAACCAATGGTCTAAAACTACAAAATTTCCTTGCTCATTGCTTAACAAAATCAGTGTCAAACTGATTCTTCCAACCATGATGTTTTTCAAATAATTGGTAATAATCATTTGTGACACACTGCTTTATCTTTCAAATAATGATATAGTTTGCCCACTCGAAAACTGACTTCACAATGTCAGGACTTCATACTATTGGTGCAATTTTAGTATTATTTCTACCAGGTTTTCAACTTTTCAGAACTTAACTGCTATATTCAAAGCTATCCACTCATGAAGAACAAACATCTCTCTCAAGGGATATGATATAGAAATTTTGTAAAAAAATCATGGTCCAAAACACAAACAGCTGTAAAAATTAAAATATCAAGTCAATTTTCCTGACAGCACATAACTGTTCCCTGGAGCATGTATTTTGTTCATAATAAGCTGTAGATGTGTGAAGAACTGAAAAAGAAACTCCATTCAGCTTTTTCTCAGGAAGTTTTTCCCCAACAGATTTTTGTTAGAATTGCTCTCCTGGTCAGTACAACATCCTTTGCTTCTCTGTCTTCTATGGCTGCTACATTATTCAGCTGGCAGACTGGTGAATTATGAGGTTACGAATAACATGATGTTCAGTATTTATAAGAAGACTACACTTAAAATGTTTTTTTGGAAGAAATGCAAAAGCAGCTTGCTTCTCAACATAAAAACTAGAAGCACATGCTGAAACAGACATGGAAGGATGACATTACTAACAGTGAAGAGCACTTGGAAATTCTGCAATGGGTGGGGAAAAGTTGGGATGGGAGGCAAATAGAAATGTTTTGGAAAAACATTTTTTTTGGTGAAAGTTAATTTTTACTGTGCCAATCAAAATTTAAGTTAAATTCCAGTTTATTTTTCCTCATTCAGTTTATGGTCTCATCTAGTCATCAAGGATAATTGATGATGTTTCAGGATTTGGGAATTTGCCAGTTTCAAGTAAAAGGGAATTATTTATTTTTCTTTAGTGCTCCACTGCTGCCATTAACTGTATCCCACCCCTTTTGTTTACAGCCTGTCACTGAAGCCACAGCTTTATTTTAATGTGGTATAAGCTCTTGTCTGGGGTTGATAGCGTAAGTGATCCAGCAGAAGTCTTGCACAAAGAGCATCACTTTGCATAGAAAACACGCAATCTTTACTTCTGAAATTATCCCTGCCACCAATCCAGACAGGATTGTCTTCTACCATTTAGATGTGAACTTTAAAGCCATAATTGAGCAATGTCATTTTCCTTGTGGCAAAACTACATTTATTTAATCCCTTTAAAAACAAACAAACAAGAAAATTACTTTGACCTTTGCCTTGGCGCAAGAATTCTGATTTGAAATGTGTATTACATGTCTAACGCCCTGCAACTGTGTCCAGCTGAACTGGGTCAGATTTATGTGCAATTAGGAAAAAAGGAAACCAAAGCAATTTAGTTTTCATGTTTGTTAATATCAAAACATCTTGTAGCAGCATTAAGCTTTAAACTGAAACACACAGAAAAATGAAAAACTAAGATAACTGGAAAAGGACTGGCCAAGTAAAAACTGCATTAAATAAATAATACAGACTTTCTTGCTTGGATTTTTTTCTTGTTTAAACTATTCAAAAATGTGTGTTTGAACATCCTCACTTTGGATGTTCATAAACCACAGGGAGGTTTTTTTGCATGAACTCTTCAACCTGAGAGTTTTAGCAGAAAAGCTTCTTTACAAGGCTTAATTAAAAGCAGGTTTAAATCAGGGCCCTCACTCAGTCTGGGTTTTATTTTGGCCTTCTCTCTGTGTCAGAAGTCAAGTCCCAAAAGAGAAATGAAGTTCATTATTGAGTCAGGACAATATTTTCTCCTTCATTTTAAGCCCAACTAAACATGTTTCAAGTTTGAGTTTGGGTTTAGGTATCTCCAGTTTAGATTTTATATAATATCCACCTAAGGGTGAAATGTAAGAAGATGCTAATCATGATTTTTAACTTTGCCCTACATAACAAATAATGTGTGAAACTCACAATGCGATCTTCTTTGCGTGCAACTGGTTTGGTGCTGGGAAACATATTCTAAACAGATGGTGTTCACGATGGCTGTGCTCCACACCAACAGACCTTCACAATAAATGCAATGTCACTGTCATGAAGCATGGTAAACAGTCATGCAGTCACACTATAAAATGCATCGAGTCATTTACCAAACCAGAACAGTGCTGGCAGATCTCTAGGAAAACATTCAATTTTTTCTGGAATGTTGTAAGTAATAGTTTCTTAGAGACTTTTGATATTGAATACTATGCTAGCAGTTTTTAAAGCATGCTCTCCTCAAAAGCAAGGTTATATTTTATCATGAATAACTACAGAAGAGAGGATATCTATTCATTCCTATCAGTCATTCTGGTGCAAGGAACATGGATCAATATTCAAGCAGTTAATCATTTCAATTAACAGGAATGTAATACGTTATCATTGGTGGTTTTGTAACTGGACAGTAGGCACAGCCTAGTTCACCCTGTTTGCAACCAATAGCAGAAGCAGATGTGAGAGTGTGATATTTGTCATAAGCATTTCTAAGAACAAAAACATGGTGGTGTTTTTCAAAAGGCCTTTGAATGTTCACCAGATGTGGAGCATATGTGGCCCTTGAATGTGAGAGAATAATGTGACAATAAAGTTGAATCAATGCAACATGTGCCAGTAATCACACCAAGATGGCAAGCAAATGCTTTAAAAACAAAAATATGTAAATTATTTTTAGTTCTTCAGGACAGAAAAACAGGTCACCTGGTCATCCATGACTTGCTGTTTCCACCATTGAGAGTCCACGTGTTTGAAGTATGTTTCTCCCTGTGTGCTACAGCATCTAGCTTTTCCACTCCTGTGCCACTACTTACTGAAAACATTGGAGTTCAAAAATCCAAAGGCATCCTCTGACTCTGTGTATTTTGTGAAAATAAAACTATGAACAGCATGTGCAGAAAAAGGACAAGATAACTAGTGCCAGGCAAAGTGCTTTAGTGATGTCTTCAAACTGCATCTCCTCTTTTGACTTACAGAAGCAAAATAGGATGAGAAGAGGCACACTACTCCACACTTATCTTTACTTCTCTAAGTCCACCCATTAGATACTAAAGAAACCATTCATTTTGTGCTAGTGATCACTTCTAAAAGAGATCTTGGTCAGGCTATGGATAAAACACAAATGCACAAAGTGATAGGCTAGGCAACAATTAATTTCCCAGAGGCAACAAAACCATTTGCAGATACTGATGTTTGAAGCTCAAACCATTAGGTTACATCAGTGAATTCACACAGAAAAATATTTCTTTCCACGTAGCTGCAAAAATGGAGTGAAATCAGAAGCCAAAGCTAAATATTGAAGTTTTGTATCCTGATAACAGACTTCCCAGCTTCTATGTTCCCTGAAACACATGGTGCCTTCCCAATCTATACGTTTGTTGCCAATGCATGCAGTCAGGCCCCTACCAATTATGTGTTAGCACAGGTGTCTTCAGTACATTTAACCTCTTCTCTTCAGTGAACAAGCAGATGAAACTAAACTAGCATGTAAACCATACAAAATGGCCTGTGTCAGGGACTGACACTCGCTGGAAGCAGCCACAGCAGCGCAGGTCCTCGTGTATCTGCTGGCACCTCTGGAGATACAACAAGAAGATGTAGTAAACCATTTCTCTCCTAGCTTCTCTAATAGCCTTTTTTTCAGGCGACACAGGAGAAGAAGCATCAGCTTTCCAATAACTGTGGCAAAAGCCAACCTCTCACCAAGAAGAACTTGGACAAACAGTAGATAAGAGGACACAGAAGGTGCTGAGTAGTTCTAAAGCTCTCCAGGACTTACAGAGTACTTGAATGTTGTGTACTGACTCCTTGAGTATTGAGTATTTTTTGCAGAATTCCAGAAATTAAATAACCCAAATAACCTGCACAGAAAAGACATCTATAGACTGAGGAAAAGCCTACACAGAGGAGAGGCAGTACAGTTAAATTGAGAAGGTTAAAAGAGATTTTTCCTTGGTTTTTGTGGGGGTTTTTTTGTGAGTTTGTTTGGTTTTTTCTTGCTGCAAGAACATATATTTTGAAATTTATTCCTATATATCATATAGCTACAATCAGAAGACTTATGCCCAGCTAAGGCTACTGTCCATTACAGATAATGAACTTTAGGTAGTGATACACGATACCAAGAATTTTAGCTTTGTAAATTTTCTTTATTTATTATGCAAGCAGAGACTTTAAGAGTTCTTTTCATAACTGTATCTGTTAAAATAGATACAAGAACGAATGATTTTTAAAAATACACTTTCAAAACCAAGCAGAACTAAAACAAATCAAGCCAGGACACCAGAGACACCACAACTGTTATTAAAATATCTGTTAATAAACAGGCCATTGAGGAGCCATGACAGTCTTCCTTAGCCATCTTTTGTTAACCACACTCTGATTCTAGTACTGGAAAACAATATTCTGAGCAAATACATTTAATAGCTATAGCTACTAATAGTAACAGATAATACACTGCCTACATCTTTGCAAATTTAACTGTGTTATCTTTGTTTCTGTGTTGCAAAAAAATACCGTGCTAAGAAAATCAGATAAAACCAGAGACATTTTTAAAAAACTGAAAGTAAATGCTCCTTATTTTTTGTCAGAGAACACTTCTGCTCTGCTCAGGAAAGGCAGCAATAGTATGCAAGGGTAAGTCAGATGCAACTATGAAGTATGTGTGAATCCCTTGCTGCCTACAGCTTAGCAGCTATTTTTCTTTCCCTAGACTTGGTTATGGGTAGGGACGAAATTCTAGAAGAAAACCTGATAGGTAGAATTGAGTCATGTTTGGAGAGTTTCTCATCTCTGGCACATTACCTTTTCCTCTTATCTTACAAATGCCCTCGTTAAAAAGAATTTGAAACTTCTCCCTTCCCCAAAGACCCAGACTGTCATTTATTACTTGTCTGTTATCTACATTTTATTCTCCTGAAGGATAAACCTACATCAGCCTGACAGTTGTGCTGAATGGCAATGCTTTATGGACCAAGTAATTTATTTACTGTAACTACAACCATATGTTTTAACCTGCTACAAAATTATGAAATACTTCCCATCAATAGTCAGTCCAAGTCAGATTTCTGTACTGAATTACCTAATGTGAATGTACAGCATTTCTGTACTTCAAGCAAACAGTGAGAGGAGGTAAACAGCAGTTAACTGTACTCATACCTTATCAGACCTAGCTGTACAAATGTGCTGTCGCGTTTCATTGGGCAATACCGTACAAGTTTTATGTGTGTGTGGTGCACTCCATTTCTGCAGGCAACATGACTACTTTAAGTTACAGGAACACTCACAGAACCATATGCTATTTGTTTTAAAGGCACACAAAGGCAAACAATCTGGGATGAGGTGGTGCAAGGGGGTCATCCAGAAGGAAATTTAATTTTTTCTCCTATGCCTACCATATTTTTAATTAACAATGCATTCTTATTAAACATAGAGAAGCGTAAACACAGAGAATACAATGGTTCAGAAGCCTCAGTAATTGAAATAATGTAAATGGAGGTAAATTCTAAGTATGCGTTTTGAGGACAGGTGGGGGACAAATGAGAATGAAGCAGTCTTGTTACACTGGTGTGTCCTGTATCAGCCCTCACAGTGCTCCATGCCGAGGCAGGTACACCACAGCCAGCAGGCAGTTTTGAGCATAAACCCACTTCTGTCAGACCTATCGTATGGTGACTTTAATGTTCTTGTGTCCAAATACAGTGCCATGGGCTGAAACAGGCAGGCTTCCAAAGAGGGATCTTCTCAGATCAAGAAAGTCTCTAAAGAAATTTCACGGCAATAAAAGGTAACTTTGCTGAAGAGACATGAAATCTAAAGAAAGTTAACCCCTAGACACAACTTCTCTTCAATTCCCAAGAAAACTCAGGAACATGTGGGAAACACCTAGTAGCTTGAGTCATTTGGCTGTTACACATATCTGTGGAACTGCAGATGTAGCAGTAACCTCTTCAATTAAATTCTAGTATTTTACACCTCTTCAAGAGGGAAGAGATAGAGTAACAACTCTGTTTTAAGTAGATCTACCTGGTCATCTTCAAGAGGACACATGGCAATAACTACTAGAGAAGCAGACCTCTGGCAAGCCAGATCTGATTTTAAAAATTATCCTTTATGACTTACTGAAGAGGTAAACTTCCCCTAATATTTTGCTGGCTGACTCAGAATGTTGCCTTCAAACAAGATTTGCTTTTTTAACCTGGACAAGGAGAGTTAAGCCTTCTTTACTGGAAGAGGGCAAATGATAGCAAGCAAATCTATACATCTGCAAAAAATGATGTAATAATTTATAATGAACAAAAATCTACCATGACTCTATATCTGGACTGAGCCACATGAACTTGTTTTGTATTACTGCCTCTTTATGTAGCTTCCTTTGGGGTAGGGGTTTTCATTGAAAACAGGCAACAACAACAGAGTTTTGGGAGTTCTCTAACGCACTGCCAGTTCCATTTCACCATGTAAAAGATAAAATCTCAAGTCAGGAAAAGCAGTTAAGTCCTAGACCACCCCAATCTCAGCTGGCCTGAAAGCTCAGAAAACTAACATCACCTTGTTTTCAATCAAATAAGGGAAATCAAATTAAGGATATACTTGCTATGCTACTGAAAGTAACATGCACCTGTATGTCTATGCATGCTCCACATGCGCAGAAATGTCTGCGATCCAAGGAAGTGGTGGAGGCCAATGGAAAGGGAAATACACAACTCATTAAGGTGGGGAGAGAGAGGGAATGCAATGTGACATCCCCACTGTTAATTTTGGCTATCACCCATGGTAAAGTTTTCATTAATTTTCAGCTGTGTTTTTTCTCTGCTTTCTCCTTGCTAGCCTGTAGGAAACAACCAAGTATATCCTCCAAAGGAAGAAAAACCAAGCTGACAAACTAATATAATCACACTCAAACTCAGATATACACTGCTGGCACAATCAAACTGGTTTGCAGGTAAGAGATTTGATAGGTGATTACTGCCTTTGAGCTAAGAATCACAATGATAAACAGATCCTCTGAGAAGAGCTCTGACTACACACTGTGCTTTGTGGTGTTGATTTCATTATTACTGTAACAGTATCTGGGATCTTACTGTTACGAGTTTAACTAAGCCTAAATTTAAGTTTTATTTTTCAGAGTGAGCCTTAGATTATCAGCTGACTCAAGCTGGGTCAAGCCAGTTGACAGCTGACTTCTACTGGTCACTGGTATTCCATACCATATTCTGTCATGTCAAATATACAAGCAGGTGTAAGAGAAGCTTAGTTCAGTTCCTTCACAGCTGCTCATCTAGGAAAGGCATGTTCTTTTCTTGGACCAAGCTCCACCGGCACTTGCTACTATAGTTGCCTAGGAGAGTAAAATGTTTATTCGGTCTTTCCCTCTGCTTAAGTCTGTCCCTTGAAGGATTAAGTTTTCTTGAGTGATTTGTAGCTAGAATAGTGAGATTTGTGTTTGATGAAGAAATGAATTATTTGTTACATCTAACTTGTGTAACTGTGTGTTATATTGCAGTTTACTTTTAATTTTCTCTTTCCTGTATAAACATATAAACCTGTTTTAAGTTTTCCATATTTTTTTTTCAATTTTCTCAGCAGGGCGAGGAGAAAGTTTTGTCCTTTGGTTTATACTTGGCATTTTGTCAAAATATTCAAACCAAAACAATTTTTGGTGGCCTGTACGGGGAACTGACCAAAGACCTTGGCAAGTTTCCCAGGAGCTTACCTATATTCCTGGGAATTGCTTATATAAACATCACTGGTTTATCTGTATGGTTTAGTACATCCAGAACAAAAAACACAATCAATGTTTTTCCACTGGATGATTGTATTAACCCTCTTACTGACTGTCTTTGTAAGTTCAGACAGCTCCAATTGTATCTGCTGTGAACATACCCACTACAGACCTAAAGACCAGTCTTTTGTTCCTGCCCCACCCAACAGAGAGCAAACCCCACGTGTGGGTCACGCAGTGAACTATCGTCCTTCCTGTGTGACCTGGTGGAAGACATGAAGAGGTGGGACAGTAAGTCTACTTCTATGCTTGAAGGCTGAGTACAAGTATTAAAACAGAAGAAAGCTGGTAAAAAGGCTGTCCACATAGTTGAAGCAGAGACCCTGGAAAAGAGCCAAGAACAGCAATAATGCTGCCCTGCCTGCAGCCTGGAGAAGGAAGACAACCAAGCCTATTAGACATCGCTGAACCAGAGGGGTGGCCATGGCTTTACCTCTACACTGATGTGTGGATGATAGCCAATGCCCTGTTGGGATGTCTAGGCCAATTGAGAAAGATTAATCAGAAGTGTGGAGAAGCCCATGTGGGCTGCTGATATGTGGCAAGATATTGCCGCTTGAGTAGAATCTGTGGAGATCTGCTATGTAGATGCTCATGTGCCTAATGAGGAGCATCACACCTGGACAGCGTAAGGGAGAGTTGTTCCTGGCTCGATAGGCCTAGGATGCCTCAGGCCATCAAGGCAGAGTTGCCACCTCTAGGTGGGCGCAAGACCGAGGGGTGGATTTAACCATGGACACTATTTCCCAGGTTATCCACGATTGTGAAATGTGTTGTGATTAAATAAGCCAAGAGAATGAAGCCTGTGGGGTATGGTGGGCGAGAGACCCCTGAGAAGAGGATGAGACTCGCAGTGTGTGCCTCAAGAACATTTAACCTTAGAAAAACAAAATAACTTGCATTTTGAGTTGTGTGTTGCAGGAAATGAACCATCAGGTGAAGAAGACCTGAGCTGAGCTAGTGCTGGTGTCCAGTGATGAACTGCTTTTCCTGCCCAAAATATCCATCCTAATGGACTAAAAGCCAAGAAGCTGGAGAGGTGGAAGGCAGCACTGCTAAAAACGAGAAGTGTTTAAGGGCAAGAAATAACAGAAATGAGATATGAGTTTTAACGTCATATGGTAAGAAACAAGGAGTGAAGATTGTGGTAGTTTTAGCTTTAGTTTTAGCTAGGTCTCAGTTTAGCAGGCCTAGATAGACTGACATAGATTAGACAAGACAAGCATCACCTGACCTAAGCAACCAAAAAGATATTTGATATCATCTGATGTCACAGCAAGTATAAAAACAAGTGTAAGAGGGACTTTAGCCAGTCCCCTTCATGACCAGGTGCTATGCAGACCTTCTATCACTGCTAGACGTGTTAGGCCTTATCACCACGTCACAGCTGTTTGGTCCGGGAAGTAAACATTTTTTTTGTCACCGGCTTTTTTCCTCCTCTCTTGCCGGGTGTCCTTTGAGGGGAGATTTTTGGGGTGTTTTTTGTGGTCTGATTAGTTGGATTCTGTATTATTTGGGTGGGTGACTCAGTGGTTGTTGTTGTTGGGTTTTTTCCACATTTGTATATATGTGTTATATTCTGTTTTTAATTTTCTCTCTTCTATGTAAAATATAAAAAGCTTACTATTTTAAGTGTTAGTTCCATTTTTTTCCCCTCAGAGTTGTGAAGGAGCTCACTCTTTCTGTGTTAGGCAGTTGGCACTTTGCCAGCTCAACACAGCACACTTACCTAGAGAGGACACATGGATTGTAAAAATAAGGCAATGTTCATTTCCTCAAAGGCTATGATACAATTAGTGAAAGCAGAAAAAAATCCAAAAGTAAATGCAGTCCTGGCTCAAACCTACAGCAGGGGCAAAATCCAGTTACGATTACTAGCTAGACATCCTGTGTTATCATCTTAAACATCTTTATAACAAGCTGAGAGAACTATCTTGACTGAAAGCATTAAAAAAAATCACACCAAACAAATCTTTTCACCAAATAACTATGAGTATCATAATGAACAAAATGGATACAAAATAAAATACTAGAGAACAGATGGAACTCCCCATCTCCATTCACATATGACTTTGCCTGCCAGTAACACATAATCAACATCAAATTAATGAGCTTATTAGCATAGACTTAACACCACAATAACACACTTGGTTCAGTACTTAGCAAAATCTTGCCAATTAACTTGACCATGAGGAGGCTGATGAATGAGCATTGCTAATGGGATTTCTGCAGTTAAAAGGCAAAAATGAACTAAGGGAATCCGCAGTCTTGCGCTGCTTATCTGTGATCACAGAAGCCACACCTAAAAAGACACTCTTACAAGTCCCTGCCTCCCAAAATAAAAGATGCCACTGCCAAGAGTGCTTGATTCCTTCACTTTGTTAGATCTGAAATAGTGCATGCCATTTTTCAGCAGGTTAATAAGCCATGAAACTACGGCCATGCCACCCTGACACTCGATCCCATCAGATCTCGGAAGCTGAGCAGGGTCAGGCCTGGTTAGCACATGGATGGGAGACCTCCTGGGAATACCGGGGGCTGTAGGTTCTAGTCCTGAGGACTTCACTGTCACCATCCAAGCTTGCTCGGCCGTGGCAGATGAACCATAGGAGTTAAAGGGTGGGGCCAGTTCTGCGCACGCTGTGCCTCACCTGAAAAATCCACTGCGCAGGCTCAAAGGGCACACCCGTGTGTGAGAGCCCTTCCCAAATCTTCATTCATGAAGCCTGGCCATGAATAAGTCATGAGATTTGCCCAGTCTATTGGAGACAATTCTCATGTTTTAGGAAAAGCATTTTTATAAAACACTTTTCATGTATGACTCAGCCTGTCCTGGTCAAGTTAAAACAGAAAGACTCAAGACAAATTTCTTTGTGAGGAGTCAAGAACCTCCTTCAGAAGCAGGGAGTGGAAACCAGATCCTACATCTAATGGAAAGCAGGTAGTACACAACTCTGATCAGTGGAGCAATACGTAGAGCAAAGCAAGGGCTTACTGGGAGTACACACAACAAAAGCTTTGCCTCTCAGAGCACAGTTATCTGCGCAAGAGTAAATGGTGACTTGTTCAGTATTGTTAATATTGTGCCCCCTCGTGACTCCTCTACATACACTGGTAGGGATTCAGGGCATCTGTGTTCCAGCCTGATTAATGTTATCTTTTACAGAAAGTAAGCAGTTCATGTTACATTTTAAGGAGAAAAGTCACAGAGGATAAAGAATGGCAAGTGTCAGGCAGAGCTATAGCTCCGCACATGGATTCCCAGGGCTGGAGAAGGGCTCTGGCTTTCACTGGTGACAAGTGTTCATATGAAACTGAGAATCATGCGGCCCTTCTGCAGCATGGGCTAAGCACTCATCATCTGCCATGGAATCACATGTGTCTCAGAAAAAAACTGGCAAGAAAAAGGTATTAATTGTTTAAACTTCTTACAAAATGTATGTGCATGTGTGTAGAGATGATAATACTGGTTTTGTGCTTTACCCTCTGAAAAGTTTGCTACCATTACAAATCCATTGAGATTCTTTCATTTTACATAAAATATTTTGAGTTTGCACATAGAACATTAATTTAACATTTCTAATTAACTTAATCTGTTTAGCCTCTTCTTCCCACAAAGCTTTTAAAATTTTATTGATGTAGACATTTGTTCACTTAAGAAAGCTGTTTCTTCATTAAGTGCTAATTTTAGATGCTCTAGGTGACCTGTGTCTGGATACAAAATATTAGCTCTTTCACAGGATGAGGGAGGGAGGTCGCTGCTTTCAAATAAGAGGCATAATGGCAGCACTTTGTAACTTTCAGACCATATGAAAACACATTTCTTCAACAAGAATAGGGAAAGATACACTTAATTCCCATGTGATACTGTAACCACACTTAAAATATTTTAACCTCTTGTCAGCCAGTGTTAGAAAAACTTAAAATAGTTTTCTTTCAACAGATTAATAAATTGTCAGTAAAAACAGCTTCTATTCATTCTCCAAGCATTTATTTCATGTTAAAACAATCTCTACCTGTATTTTATTTTGCTTTCAAAGCAATTTGAAAAGAGCATTCTACTTACAGGCAATTATTTTGAATAGAATAATTCTATATATACATATAGAATAAAAGAATTTATATGTGTAAATACAAACATACACACACATCTTTCTGAGCAAAACTAGTTGAAATGACTTCATTCGAGCATGCCAAACCTAGGAAATGGTTCATAACCACGCTCTCTGGGCACAAGGAATATAAATTGTAACCAACCAGCTCCTCCTCTATGGCGTGTCACAGATGGTGCACAAAACCAAACACACTCAAGAGAGCTCATCACTTCCTCAAATTTAGTCCATTCTTTTTCTTGTATTGCGTAGCACTGAGGTGTGCCCAACAGTTTAGGGCTCTGTTTTATAGAAACGTATAGAAACCACATAAATACAACAACTCTTGTTAGAAACAAGGTAACATCAATGTAAGAGGTATTGAGCAAGGAAAATAAACCAACTGAGACCATGCAAGGCAGGTGTCAAGAAGCAACACTGTTTCAGGGCTTGTATACACCAGTTTTTATGCAAGGCCATGAAATGCAACATAAATGTTATGTAGAATAAATACTTGTACAGTTAAAAACATCACATGTATAAAGGCCGAGTCCAAATGGTTTACATGTTCTGGACACGACCCCACTTTAAATGCTAACAACAAATGGCTAAATAAGAACTTACAGTAAATAATTCGGAACCATAAGTAATTGATGTATTAACTATTTTCACTTCAGCAACAAATTACATTTTACCTTCTAGTGTCCAAGCTGCAAACTCATCCAAAAGGCACCAAATTCCAAAGGATAACCTTTGCAATCAACAGAGCATCATGCAAAACTCCCACCAAGACAATTCATTCCATATGCAGCTTTATGTTGAAATGTGACTGATCTAATTCCAGGATTTATTTTTTAAACATAAAATCTCTAATTACAGGTAGCTAACATCATGGGTCTTCTTTCCAAATGCCATTGCAATATCTCTTCTAAAGGTATGAATTGATCAACACTGTAGGCCACCAAAAAGAGTATTTAATGCACTGAGCTGAGCTATGTAATTATAAATTACATGTTGACTAAAGCAATATAAATAATAACAACAAAGAATGTCACTGATCCTAATGTATTCTATGTAGAAATAAAAGTGTCTCTATAGCTGAACTATGAATTATTTTTGCAGAGCAAGAGGAAGTACTCCAAAAGCTTTTCTGTTTCCTAACCTTTTTGTATCAAACTGTTTCAGCAGCCTGAAGGCCATGCTTAAACTTTTGGTTTATTCCAGCTTAGTGTCAGTAAAGGTCATCTGGTAACTACTGTAGCCTATAGAAAAGTTGAGAGGTCTGAAAACTAGAGTGAGTTCTAGGCATGGAAAATTTCTAAATTTATTGGCACAGGGTTCTGTGCAGGCACACATATGTGAGCAACGCCTATTATATTATGTGCAGATAAACAATAATGTCACCCTTAAAGAAGTCATGAATCATGTGTACCCTGCATTTGTAAAAATGGTAGAGAATCACAGCACAGGATGGAATGGGTGCTAACAACCTAGCTTTTGGATCTTGCTACTGAAACATTAACTG
The DNA here is from genome assembly GCF_047495875.1 of Pithys albifrons albifrons. NCBI lineage: Eukaryota > Metazoa > Chordata > Aves > Passeriformes > Thamnophilidae > Pithys > Pithys albifrons. The sequence continues at coordinate 48,229,446 of NC_092462.1, read as the reverse complement.
CAATGCAAAATACTCAGCTGTATTGCAGTTTTTCCACCTTTATTTGTGAGTTTGCACTGCAATATTCACAGGAGAAAGAATTATGTCATTTTAATAACATCATAACCACTTTCCGCCAACAGAAAAATAAAAACATTGGAATGACATCTGGCATGAAGTTTCTGTTTCTCTTAAAAACATGTCTGTATTTTCTGTTTCTCAAGACACCAAGGACAAAAATAAAAACTCTCTTCAAATAAATTTTACAGCACCAAAATGAGAAAATAAAAATAAAATAAAATTAGTTAAAATTAGTTAATTAGTATTTGGAATTTTGAACATGAAAATACTATACTGTTAAGAGCTCTTCATGTAAGTATATATACACAGCTTCCACCACCATAAATTTGACATATTTGTATTATTACCGAGAGTCACTAAAAACTTTGCTAAAATATTACTGTTTTTCTTATCATAGTGAAGTTTTGGAAAAAGAAGAATGGAAAAGAAATAGTAAAATATAAAAAACTACCAAGTCATCCTTTCAAAAGAAGCAAGCTAACTTTAGAAAGACTGATGGATGTATCACATATTCTATACTGAATTAACACACAGTGACAACTTTAACTCACACACAGATGGCAGCCCATCTTGTCAGATCTACCTTTTTTGCTAACTGGCATTACAGCAGTGTATTTATTTTCCTAAGCAGTCAAGATGATGTGCAGTGCCCACCTGTATGTTCTTGCAGAGACTAGAAGGATAAAAGTAACTCACTGTTGAGCTGGGTAGGCTGATCACGAGCTCAAATCCAAGAGCAACAGGACTGCCACATGAATTGAATGGCTCTCCTCAGTATCTGCTAGAAACAGATCATTTCCAAACTCACTGATCACATTTCTGATGCTTTAGTTGAGAAATGCCATGTATGGGAGCACTGCCTCAATCATCAAAGCACTCACCTGACCGACAGTGCAGGATGTGAAAAGAGTCAAAGCTCAGAGGGGATTTGGTCCCACTTCATGGGGTGTTAAGTGTGAGAAGCTGGACAACTCAAATAGGTGAAAACTGAAAGGATTTTTAGCATCATAAAGGTAACTACATTCACTCATCTATAGGATGAAGCTGTGAATGTGTAAGGGATTTTTAGTTATGGATTGATTTTGTGGATTTGTTGGTTTTGGGGGGGGGTGTGTTAGTATGATTTAGTATGAATTTAATTCCAATTCCTCGTGAGATTATGTGACATAAATCAGCATCACAAAACGAAACTCTGACAGTTCTGAAATCCACTGGTAGCATCATGGTTTCCAAGCCAATGCTGAATCTGTCTGATTTCATGGTAAATTGTGAAATATTGATCAGCAAATGCAAAAACTTTGTGCCATGAAAAAGCCTCAAGAAGGAATAATTCCCTTCCCAACACTGTAATAACAATGAAGTTAATAATCTCCCAGATTTCCTTATTTAAGGCAATATGGCTATTTTAAGACAATGATGCTGGTACATTTGCAGTTTTAGAAGAAAGGTTAGCCCAGACATCTTAAAAAAGAAGAAAATGTCCTCATCCTAAAGAAGAAACACATCCCCCCTCTTTTGGGGAGAGGACGCTGAATAAAATCCAACCTTGGAATTTAAATGGATGGGGTTATTAGTAAAATAGACCACTACTCAGGATGACAAGTATTTTACTCTTAAATCTTGAGAGCAAAATCATGCCAGAATGATGCAGCCAATTCTAATAGATGCCCTTCAAAGAGGAACAGCATTTTTCCTTGGAGCATCATTATGGCCCCATTCACACTATCTACTGAGTACTTTTAAACTGAATTTGGAAGCAAAAATCCCTGCTGAATGAATATATGAGTATTATATGTTAAAAACAACAAAAATATTTTTTCTCTTACAGTGTCATATATTATTTACTCAGGAGATGGCTCCTCTTGTGCTTTTGTATTTCATGAGGCCATATTGCTCAATAAACGTGCATTAAAGTCATAAACTTTAGAAGAACAGGGGATATAGCTAAAAAGTATGGAGTGGCAACACTCTTTCTTACTTTGTTACTCTCTAAATATTAAACCCTCATTTAAATGAAAACATGAGGAATACTGGTGAGTTGCAGGCAGCATGGAGTAGTATTTAGCTTGTTCCCCTTCCCATCTAATGGTTTTAAGGATTGTCAGAATCAGAAAAAACAGAAAGAGGACCCCAAGAGAAGGAAAATAAGAGAGGGCACGATATCTCCTTGATAAATAAGATATACAGTTTCAATTCACACAGCATTTAAAACGTCTGGGTAGTGAAAGCTCTATCATGTGCAGAGGTAGAACAGCAGAACACAGAGAAAATTTGTGATTGACAAGATGAATCCTTCTGATGCATTACTCTTAATCCAGCACATGAAACTCTTTGAGGTCAAGGCCATGATCCCATCAAAATCCAATTTTGCTCTCAGACCCTTCATCCATCCCAGTTATGGAGAGGACAACTCTATGGTAAGTATGCTGCTGTACTTCCAGTCAGACCCAGACTTTTTTGTTGCAGATGTAAAAAATGTATTAAGCCAACATAGGTCTAAAAATGCAGTTAGACATCTTTAGTTACGATAAAATAGTAAAAAAGTGGGTTGTTTTCTACCTCTAGCATGACATTTTAGAACTGAATACCTGCAACTGAAAGGAGCAAATCAAGGAGCAAGGTGAAACATTGAATTCAGTGTAAGAGCTAAACTAAAGGTTTCTTGTAAAAAATGTGGGTTTTTTTCTGAAAAGCACAAAGTAGACTAAGCAGAGAATCATGAGACCGGTCCAAGAGATCCAGCAATGACAAAAATTCCAAAACTGTGCATATTTATTTTTTGGGGAAATCTGAGATTCTAACACCAGCTGTTTATACTGAGTTATCTTCTTTAACATCAGCTAGAGTCTGACATGCATCCATCAGCACCGAATTCCTGTATTAGCAGGGTCTAATAATATTACTCCCAGTAGATCCTTCACAAACAGTTGTCTTCTGTGTGGTTCCAATATACAATAGAAACAATACAACCTTTCATGTTGAAACAATTATTTTCAATTGTTGATTCTTTAAGGTTTATTATTTTAAAATACCTGAAACGTAACAAATATGCTAAATAATTTCTCAGTAGTTCTGCTGAAATAAACTACTATAGCATCAAATTTAGTGCAGTGTGCTACGTACTAACCATTCACAAGGTAATGTCCTAATTGATTCTTTTTAAATAAAAATATCTTTGACATCTTCTGGGTTTCAGTACTTTGCTTTTCTTACAAACCCCTGTCAACAGCTCAGAGGCAGGCCATGTGCTCAGAAAACGCTGTCTTCAAAAGAGAGTTCTTGTAATTGAAAATAATTGCTGTCTGAACTACTGAAAATGAGCATGTGCTTAAGGAACAGCTACAAATGTCAGCCTAGACAGTTTGCTTTGGCTAGCCCAGTTTACCTTAATATGATGAGGGGAAGGCATGAGGTATAATTCAAAGCCACCTACAATTATGAGAGTGCTTGTTAAACGTTTCTTTTTTATAAAATACATAGTTTGCTTGTTTCTTACCTCTGTTTTTCTACTCCCTGCTGATTTTATATAAGCAGCTGTCTGTTGCTGTGAAAACAATGCTGAGTTTGCAGCTTTATTTTGATTCTAAAGCTGAACTGGTTTTAAGATGGAACTTAGCCAGCTTCTGAGAAGAGCTGTGTGACGTGACTCACTACAGGAGACAGAAGGGGACTATGGGCTGTAAGTTCCTTCTTCTACAGTCCAGACACACTAAAAAATGGTTGCAATGAGTTCTTTTACCTGTGCTTGTTTTTTAACCGGATGAAGAAGATTGCCTGTGGTATTCAAAAATATTTCAGTTTTACCAAGAGAATAATTTTTAAAATGAACATAGACAAGAGCTCACTACTCTCTAAGTTTTCCATTTTTCTCTCTCCAAACCTTGCAGAAATTCATTGACTACAAAGCTGTAAGGTATAGGCATATTCTTCTTGAAGGATGAGGGATCATATTCTGTTGCAAGATATCATGAAGAGAGTCAAGTTGTTTGTTTGTTTTCCACATCTAGAAAAAGATGGCTAATTTTTACAGAGGTATCTGGTTTTAGTTGAGAACAATACTATATATTTCACTCATTTAAGGCTGGCTCTAACTTCATTAGGAGTTAGCTCATGAAGACTTGTCTCTTGCTAGGGTTTCTGAAGATGGTGCCTTTAAAAACAACACCATGGCAGAGCAGACAGCACAGGAAGAAAAGTTTTGAGCTTTCTCTGAACTGCAGCAGAAATTAACTCTATCAGGTTCTTAGAAAAAACACCTCCTTTCTTTGGTACATCTCCAAAGGTTAGTAGGACAGAGTTCAATATACTACTAATTCTTAATTTCCTGAGAGAAATCCAAATATGATACAAACTGGCGTGTAAATAATACTGTGGTCACCAACAGGATGCTGTAAAAAAATGTAGTGGTGGTATAGCTAAGGGTAGATGACAGTTGAGAACACAAGAAACTTCGCGCTCTTGTGTGCATGGATTTCCAACTATGCTTTCATCTACTCAGCAAATTATTCAAGTTTTACATAGACATAATAACAAACTCCTCTCTGCCTCTGACTCAGCATGTTACCTCAAGAAGCATCTTCAGGCTGGTAGCGATAATAATAGTAACAATAACAACAATCCTATTCAATGCTAAGTTATACCATCTTCTGGCAGTTAAATGGCTCCCTGACATCTGATCCCGTCAGATCTCGGAAGCTAAGCAGGGTCAGCCCCGGATTAGTACTTGGATGGGAGACCTCCTGGGAAATGCCGGGTGCTGTAGGTTCTAGTCCGGAGGACTTCACTGGCACTGTGCAAGCTCGCTCGGCCGTGGCAGATGAACCTCAGGACTTAAACGGTGGGGCCAGTTCTGCGCATGCTGAGCCTCACCTAAAATCCACTGCGCAGGCTGGAAGGGCACACCCATGTGGGGACAGCCCTTCCCAAATCTTCGTCCGCGAAGCCGAGCCACACACATATACCATCTTGAAACTTTATACACATGTAAAATTGTCAGCCAGTTCAGATTATTTATATACTTCATCTCTAATGTCTACCATTTTGTTTATAAAATTTCCTAGAAAAAGCTATGAAATATTAACTATGTACGTTCCCATTCCTTTTACTAGTGTGGCAATAAGGTACAGCTCTTTAGCAAGACATCCAACACACTCCTTCTCAAAAAAAAAAAGGCGCTACAGAATGCAATAGAAATGCAAAAATTAAACATAACATGTACCTGCAGCAGTAATCTCTCAAAGGCAAGGAAGTTGTTCCATTTCGAAGTCTGTGGATGTTTCAAAGTCTGGACTGTGGCCAGTACAAGCTGTAGAAGACCACAATGGTTCTCCAAAGCTTTGAGATTATTTCTGAAAAGCTTAATGTATGAGCTGAGCTGTTCTGGGGTGACTCTGCCTGTGGAAAGGAAAACAGGACACAGCATTCAGTGGTGGCAAATACAAACCTAAATTTTTTAAGTTATAGTGAAAGGGTTATAGAGGAGTTTAGAGGCTCTCTCCACTATGGGCCCAATTGTAGCTTCACTGGGAGCTTCAGCTCCCGTAACAGGTCAGGACAAAGAGTTACTTCATCCATGATTTGTGGCTTAAGGTATGTAGTATATCAGCTTTTTAACAATGCTCAACAGATGCTGACATAATCGGCAATATAATTTTTTTGTTTTCAGACACAGAGGGACATTTATTTAAGCTACGGAAATACTACTTGACAACTGCTTTCAAACAATTTTTCTGGTTTTACCAAAAGTCCAATGGGAATTTGTGAGCCTTTTACCTTACAACAAACTCACATCCTCTCACCGCTCCCTGAGGATGCATTTTTGATTAATCTTGACTCAAAAAATAGATATAATGTTAGTGATGCAAGGACCTGTTTTCTGGAGCTATTCTTAGAAAGAACACTTCTAAGGTTTGACTCTTCAGTTTCTGAGATACAGTAAGTGTAGCATAATTTCACTGGCTATTTGAAAATAGATACCCCAGTGCCCACACATGGACCTGCAGATCTCTCCTTATTAGAAGAGCTTGAGTTGCACCACTTGGGCCACACAAACACTACAGAATTAGCCATTGTTCCATCCAACACTAACATGCCAGCTGAAGTGCTCAACCAGTTCATATTTCAGAGGGAAGGCCTTTTAGGAAGGAAGGTCAGTACATGGCAGCTTCTCTGTCACAAGAAAATAATCACAATCACACATGGCATCAATAGGCAGGGGAAAAGGGTGACAAACCACCACCACTAGTTGCAAGTCTGCACTGAGATCCAGTCCAGGGCTGGTTTCTGGCAGGCTCTGTCAATTACAAGTCATCTTCCTCAAGCAAACCAGACCTAAAGAGTGGGGATGTATGAAACAGTGAGAAGGATATTTTAACTTCAACAGGACAATCCTTGGTGCCAGGAAGACACTAGGGTGAGCTGATGCTAAGTGGTTCATGGCTTACACCACCAACCATTTTATTCAGGATTTTTCCATTAAGGAAAATTCTCATAAAACTGCCACTGTGTTCCTTCTCTGTGTTTGTTTATATCATCACTTTACAAGGCCCCCCCATCTGCCTTCATCCTTTCAGTATCACATAAATGGCAAATAAATGATTCCAACAGTGAATAAATGCTAAAAGCTCTTTCTCTTACTTTCAGTGATACCAAAGGCAGTCTTGGGAAGAGCATTTAGTTTGGAAAAGCTGCTAAATAAGGCAAAACCACACAGGCTCTTTATGTGAATTTTAATGGAAAGCATCAAACCGAAAAGTCAGCAAATTAACACACAAATCAAGCTGACACTGCTCAGTAGGCCAGAGGGCCACAAAAGGCTTCCACAGTTAGCCCACATAGGCTAAAACAGCAACCATGGCCATGTGTGTTTTTAGACTAAACACTGGAGCTTTCAGTCTTGTTTTATTTCTTTTAAAGCTGTGTCAGGCAGATTTACACGGTGATTTGAAAATGTCAGTCTGCGATGCCTTGCAGCATACCTTTGATAATGACTGCATTATTACCTAGAGCAGTCCTGATATACTGTAGCATATTCACAATCTGATAGCTTGCTTCAATTGAGAAAATATGCAGTTGCCAGCCCTTCCCTCATATGAAACAGTAAAATAAGAGGGCTCTCAAGACTTCTGATTTCAATTAAAAAAAAAAAAAACACAAGAGTTTTGTTCCATATTGTTCCTTGTGAAAGTGAATCCAGATGCAGCACTGGATCAGTCTGAGATCCATTCAGCACCATTTTAGATAAACAATCAAATTCTTTCCCACCCTCAGAGTACCACCAAAAGTCCAACACATATGTAAATACAAGTAAAATCCTGATCTTAGCAAGTCATTAACAAAACTTACATTGGCATTAAGGAGTCTAGCATCTCATCTGCAATATTTACGATACCCACGGAACCACTTAGACCCAGGGTTTAAGAGCTCCAGCCAATTTCTACACAGAAATCTCCCTGGACAGTTGAGTGATAAATACAACTATCCCAGTAGCTGAGGAAAGGAATTTGGGAAAGTGATTGGTGGTAATCAGCAATTAAATTACTTTTCCTGAGGCCTAAATCCTTATCACCTTCCCTGCTGCTTGCTCACAGAGGGGGATTTCAGCACAACAGACTAAATTAAATCTAATCCCAACCCTACTAGCCCTCTGAATTTTTAAAGCCCCTCTGCTGTTTCAAGTAATTTTGTGTTGCAATGTGGCAGACATGTCCTACAAAATCAAGAGGACATAGATTTGAACCACACCATTTGAGATTCACAGCCAGAAGATGGCACCTACTGGCAGAAAAGACTATAGTGTAAGTATCTTGTCTTGCTCTCTTCTCTTCTTCCTGCTCCATCATAGTCATACTCTGCTCCAAACTCTACATCCATGAACAGCCACATGTCTTGTGTGGGCATCAAAGTCTGACTTGTGAGGACTACATTACACTGACAAAGGAGTGGATAATTTTTTAATTCCTGGATGTGGAAAGGAGAAGCATGACCTCAACCACCATTACGTGAGTCAAAAATATTGATAACCTTTCTTTACCTTTGCCATTAATACTTATAAAGCAGCATCTGTGAAACAGGTACCTTTGTCCCAAACTGTCAATTACTTTAAATGCCAATACAGGACTTGGTAAAAACAGTATCTTCTGAAATCAATATTAAAACAAAACAAAACCCAAACACACACAAAAATCCCAACAAACACCCCCCCAACAGCAACAAAAACATTTCAAAGCTTCACGCCTCTTGCCAAGCACAACAAAATAGATAAAATGGGTAGGTGGTGACTGACAAGTATCACAGTGAAAATCAAGTTAACAGAATACAGAGGGATAGGGAGCAGAGAAGAAAAACTGTGATTGATGCTGATAGACTGATGATGTGGGAGAACTTATTCAGCTAAGAAACTATGAATGATTAGTTTGGCACAATTAACATATTTGAGCACTAATGTAAGAATCTTGGGCAACAGAAAGAAATAATAGTGTAAGGAATGAAACTGGACATTATGGAAGTAACAAAGATGACAGACTAGGGACCAGTCTCACTACTGAAGGACATGTTCCATCCAAGAGACACTGAATGCCAGTGTGATGAAACAGCTTTGTGTTTTAGTACTCTGAAAAATGAAGAATAAAAAGGAAGAGATAACAGGGACTAGGCTAGTCAAGGAAAAGAGAAAACTAATATTTGTGTCTAAGAAATGGTGGAATTAGCTACCTTATTAGCTGATGTCAGGAGTACGAAAAGCTTCAGGACAAATGTCCAAGAAAAAAATACCTTCCATCACACAGAAAAGTCGGATAAAATGCAAAGCACATTTATCAAAGAATGCCACGACAAATTGACACATAACCAGCTAATGAATTAACTATAATGAACATGGATTTTGCATAGCAAACCACACCATAACCATATTTGAGTGGGAAAAGACTAGAAGAAGTGTAAGATACCTAAGAAACATCCAAAAGTAGGTGGCAGGTAATACACAATAGAGAAGTACTAGCATATAAAAAGACAAGGTAAAATAAGTGTTTTCATCTGTGTACAGGTACATATTTATAGTACAAATTTTGGTAACAAACAGTTCCAGAATGGGGACTATCAGAAGTTTGTGGAACATCATTAATATGGAGAAACAGCAGACAGTACAGCTGGATTGCCTTCAGTATTGGACTAATATAAGTGGGATGAAATTTAACAGTATAAAGGGCAAAATGATGGATTTTGAGGTTAGAATAAGAGCACCTGCTGTAAATGAGGAGTTAAAGTCTGGAAATGACAGAACAAAAAAATGCCTAGGCCTCCTCATTGTAGAAAAGCAGGTGCAGTCCATACCGGGTGATAGAGTTGCAGTAAAAACAAGGCCATAAAAATGCCCCATTACAAAGCCTTTTTCTCCTGGAGCACTCTGTGCAGCTCAAATCACTCCCATTCCAGGAACTTTAACTCAGAATTGTGATGCATGCAGAGAGATTATGATAACGATTAAAAGGACAGAGAAATAAAGTTAGGAAAGCAAAATAGAAATACCTGGCTTATATGGGCTCTCTGCCCCAGCTGGAAAAAACCTGAGATCTCTATGAATACATGAAAAATATTTACATTAAGGTTCAACATTGGTACTACAATCAGTGGGTATAAAGCATGAATACATTTACACAAGACATTGAGGCATCATTGTATGAACCAGTCTTCCAATAGCGGAGATGAGTGGAGGCAAACAGATTTAACTTATTCTAGGGTTAAGTTTGATGAGTGTCTTATGAACAGTTGCATAAATGTTCTCAAGACTCAATTCAATACAAATGGCCCCTTCAATCCTCCACTGCTATAATTAATTTGCAAACATATTGGGACATACAGATGTTGAATTGCATCTCCAACTTTCAATTTAGGGCAGATCTCTAAAGAACTGCAGATCACTTTTGTCAACTTTTAAATTACTGAAGCTGTAGCTTGGTTTTGGTTGTTTCTTAACAATTAATTGAAATAATTTGCTGTTAAATATGAAAATAACAGCACTGAGTAGCAACACTTGCAATGTTGTACCACATAGAAGATACACAGTTCATACTACACGTACGAATGACGATGTGCACAAATAGACTGAAGAGAAAAAGTACTTCTGTTCCTAGCAAAGCAGATCACTCAAGATAGACATACTGTGGCAGAAATTACCAGCAACTGATATTAAAATCTGTCAAAAATCTGGTTTTGAGTAGTGAGAGTAGACTGAGTGGAAGAGAGAGACTTCCACCTCAACAGTTAAACAAAAAGTTAACTGGACAAACCACATTTATAGACATCAAGACACAATTTAGCAGCATGACTTTTTTTCCATTTTAAATTGATGCTGCAGTCTGTGTAGTTCAGTGCAGGCATCACTTCAAGAATATAATTATTTTTCAAGATAGATTTACTGGTAAAAGTAATTTTTTTAAATTCATAATCCAAAACTGTGCATTTTTTAACATAAAAATTTATGGATGAACGAGGTGTCTAAAGAGCAAAGGTCAGAATTATCAATGCATATACAAGTTTTATTTTTCCATACAACACTTAGTTAATTATCTCCATAGGGACAAGAACACAAGTAAAGAGGAAAGTACATTTTGTGACCGACCAACTGAGTAAATAAGTGGATGCTCTTCCAAGACTGCAGGAACCGCCAAACACACACAGCTTTAAATTTTGTTCAGTTTAATGCAAGAACACAGTCAGAGCTTCACCGACTGGAGTGCTTTTGCTGAGGTCTATTTTTCACTTGAAAGAACCGTGACTTAAGAAACAATCTTGGCAGACATACGTTCACAGATGAGGTTTTTCAAGTCAGTAGAGGGCTGAAAAAATCCACATAAATTGTTTTCCTTGTCCACAGCCTTAGGAATATAGACCTCTCTCTCCCAGTAGCAATGCTGGATACTTGCAAGGAATGTAGAAAGCTCTCATACTCCACAAAGCCAACTGGGCAACTGTGTTGCTCAGGGAGTTGGATATTTTACAAACCAAGTGAGAGCAATTTAGCAGGACGGATGATGCCCCTTATGTCTCCTTGTTAGTGTAATTTCCAGATGTTGTTACTAACTCAAAATGTTTTTTTACTTCTTAGAAAGTTTCAATAGCAATCTTTAAAAGCAAGTGCCACAAAAATAATTTGATCTCAACTTTTGTTTAGCTTACTTCAAAAGTCATCCAGACGTCAAACTATTAATAAAGAAGAGAAGAATGTCAGCTAATCCCTCATTCTCTGGGGAGATGGAAAGTAGGCCAGTATGAGATGCTGTTTGGCTGGCTTCTCCAGAATAAGGCTCTGGACCTGAGGTGCTCTAAATTACAGCAGACCGAAAGCAGATGTCCCAAGCTTATTTCTAAGAGCACATGCCCATCTTCCACAAACATGAACCCATCTGCTCTGGCGCCGATGGTCACTTGTAAGCCTCTCCCTTTTTTATTGCAGAAACACCAAAATCCAGTTAACCCCATAGTCACAGACATGAGTACAAGCAACAAGTCCCTACTAGAACAACCCTGGGATTAGTCCATTTTGGGGGCCTGAGGAGTCCCTGAAGTACACCCAAAAAAGCACAGCCACATGGCAGCAGCAGCGTCCTGCTGCCTGCCTGCTGGAGCACTGAGCCATTGAGGAAGAGCTGTGATCAACCTTCCTTCCTGGCTCTTACTGACCCACATTCCTCCTGACACTTCAAACAGAACTGCAGGACATACACCCTGGAGGTCAGCCCCTCTTCCCTCCCTGTCATAGGTTTTCCAGTGCATCTCAAGACCTTGAGGGAGGCAGAGTCTGTCACATCTCACATGTCTAAAGGTGTGTATAGCAGTGGTTTTCATGGAGCCATTGACAATGGTGACAACTATACTGAAGGTTTAGTAAATTCTTGAATAGAGGCATACAACCAGAACAAATTAAGCTGCACTTTACTTACTACTCAACTAGCACTTGCCACGTAAGTTTAAACATCTAACCAGATTTAGCTTCAGTCTCATCAACTGTAGCATTGAGTTACTTATCTCAAAAGCAGTTTATTCTATATCACTAGATGGTCTCATTAAATCCTTGTTTTAATAGTGTTCCTATATAGATCATTTGTATTTACACAAGGGCCATATGCTATTTTAGCTCTCTCTCCTAATAAGCCTTAGTCTGCTATTACAAAATGGAAACCATGCTTGAATATCAGTTGACTATTCTTTTGAAATTCTTCTACGTGCCTTAAAACAAATAAAAGCTAACAAATTGAGTGTGACAAATATAACTAAAGCACTCTAATAGAATCATCAATATTTTCAGTTCTAAGCACCTAAATGCCTAAATATGACCCCAGTTCTGATTTATGACTCCTCGATCATCTATAGTTTCATGTTTTCAAAAACATCCTGAAGGTTTTGCAAAATATAATTGGTCTCAATATGAATTGATAATTTCTTTCTTTTCTGTCCTTCAGAGCTTTGTTTTTAAATGTTCTGGCACATCAAACCATTGTTTCCTTCTTTTTACACTGTACCATTCAGTTTTCCCTCTTTTAAATGTTAAATCAGTATGCACAGAAAAGTAACAACCATCTCTAGCCCACGTCTACAATATTCTCTGGTAGCTCTCCCAAATGTTAAAACAAATTTCATTTGAATAGACAGATAAAATCTTGACTTCCACAATTAAGCTTCCTAGTTGTCATCAATATTAACCTTCTAATTTAATACTGGCATACCAAAATTTCCCAAATACTCCTCTTAATCTTGACTAATATGTATTGTGGTCATATTTTATTACTGACTTTTTAACTCATGCACCAAGTTAATAAATACAGAGTACTAGGTCATGTCCCAACCACTGGGTCTTCAGCCCTTAAAATCCAGTAACCCTTGAAAACAGTAATCCACTGTGACTGTAAAAGGACTTGAAATCTACAAATCTGGTTGAATTATCTCCAGAATACTTTCAACTTCTCACAGAAATGAATCAGCCTGTTTGTCTTAAATTAACATTCCCAAAAGATTTCAGGTGGCTTGTGCATGTCCTCATTTAGCACTACGACATATGTTTTCAGACACTGAAGTACTTCATCGTGTTCTTGGCATGCTGTTCCAGAGAGAGAGGTCATTGTTCTTCTTTGGTACAGCGTTCACTGAACTGATTATTTCTCAAATTATTTCTGGAAGACTTCTGCAGCTGAGAATATCCTAACATTCATTTTGGGTGGTAAGCAAATAAACAGGGGATGGAAAACATGATGATAGTATGAGTATGTCCATATGTAATTCACTGTGTCTCTTGTGTAACGAGTCATCCTTTGTGAGACTGAATGAAGAGGCTTACACAATTACGCTTGGAAAAAAAAGCACTGGGCACACCACCCAGTGTTACTGAATTGTACTGTTCCACCTCAAGTTTCACACTTAGAGATTTTGCAAGCATGCCAGCATGTAGCATGTACTGTATCTTTGGTTTAAATCTTTCAGTACAGGCTGTTCTCAGTGACACTTTGCTCCTTCTGCATCACTTTCTTCAAGTTTGTTCCCCCTCCTTTTTTGACTAGATGGTTCCATTTTTAACATACAGAAATTCAAGTCCTTTCTGTGCTCCTAACACATACAAAGCACAGTACTTAGTGCTGATTGCCACAAGTGCCACAGCAAAGTGCAGGTGCCATATGTTTCCACTGCATGTCAAACAGACACCAGAGTCAGCATCTCCCAACCCACACTCATCAACTCTTGCTGATGTAAAATACAGGCCCTGTGGCTGATGCATCCTACAAAATGAAGGTAACACAGCACATGTTGCAGCAAGTTCTACCTTATCTTCAACCTGGCTGCTTCCCCACAGATATAAACAACAGCAATTGCAGTGAATTTCATTTTCCAGACTTAAAGAATAAATATTTTATTTTTCACTCAGGTACAGAAAGGATCAAGGGGCCTGCTTCTGTGTTTTTAACCATATCTTCATCATCACAAATGGACAGTCTACTAGTACACTGTCTTTTCTTAAAAAAAACCAAATTCAAAATTTCTAAGTATTTAATTTCAAGACTGAGAAGATACAATAGAACTGAACAACAGCAAAAAACAATGTAAGTTTAGTGAGTGAAAAACTCTCTAGTGTTTACCTGAAAAACCCCACCAAATAAATTTTAGCAGAGAACAGAAGATGGCAATACAACTACTTCTTTTCAGGAAGTTGCATTAGCATTCAGTAACTGATGAGTAATATCTATAATAGCTTAACTTACAAAGACATGGGTGTGTATGTGTGTGTATATATATACACATATATATATACACACATATATATTTTTCTTTTCCTTTTTTTAAATCAGTTTACTTCTATAGATCAGGACTTGTGCTTTATCAGAACACTGACTCATGGGTACTCAAAAATTGAAATAAGTATTTCAACCTTTTCTGGGCAATTTGGTTTGTTTGGTATAAAAGTTGTTTGTTTAGAGACATTAGAAACACTGATTCACTGTCACTACAGATTCCAGAAAATGAAGAAGTAATGCTAGTGGTGAAATCTCAAAACAGTCCTAGTTACCAACATACGTAAAAGTTTTAAGCTTTAACTCAAAGTCATTTTCTCTTAATATAAAGAATAAGTAACAATGAAGTTTTCATTAAACCTTCATTTCAAAACTTCACAAATATTCAACTGCACATTAATGTTTACTCCCAATCATTGTGACCATCATCTAAATTGCCTAGAGAAAGACCACACTAACACAGGCTTTTCACTATAATTTTATTAATACAAAAAAACTTCAAGTGAATTACTATAAACTTTGTAGTATTACATTAGCAAATAATACAAATATTGAAATAATGTATTTGTAGAATTCCCGCAAGAGGGACACACTTGTGTTTATTTTTAAATTTTTAAGAATTATCTTCAGCTCTAATCACAACCAGGCAGGGGAGGGGACTTGGCCCCAGGTTCATATTTAAGTGTTTGGGTTTACTGCCTAGAAAAACAATTTTATATAAAACCAAAAAAACGCTAAAACTATCCAGACCCAAAGAAAGACTATTGTCATCCCACTCTCTCCTTAGAAGTAACAGTAAGGTTAGCCAAATAGTCCTGCACCCATGTGCCAACTACAATTTAATCAAAGAAAACCTACCACCAGCATATATCTCTGTTTCCCATCACTGCACAGCCTTCTGTGTTTCACTTCCATCTGCTAACTGTTTTATAGCAGTTAAGTGCAAAGTAAATAAGGTATGAGACACAAATATGACATGCTTTATGATTTTATTGAGGCTTGAACCATTCCCCATCTTACACCACAAGAGATTACTTAGCATGCACTACGTTACTCACAGAACAGCAAGAGACAGTTGAGACAACACCACCTTTACTGAGATTTTTTAAACTAATAAAAGCTAGGAGCTGTCATTTCTGCAAGAATATGAAGTCACAGAATCAAAAATAAAGTAAAAAAGAAAAATTCAAAAAGACCTTTGGGTAAATCATGGTGGTTGGTACTTCAGAATCAGCTGAACTCTTTCTTTAAACTTAAATCAAGAGTGAGTAGTCCTAACATTATACTTTATTTTTAAGGTAATTCACATAATGCATAATGCAGTAGTCATTAAATAAACAAACAAAAAATCTTAACCCAAACCAAGTCACAACCCTCAAAAACAAATCTGAACAATGTTTGATTTGCTATACAAGAATGGCAAAAAGCCATTTACAGTCACGTATGAAAATATCTTCCTAAATATTGAGGGAGAAATTTTGTGTCCAAACAGACTTCTTGCAATAAAGGGACTAGAGAATACTCTATGAAAATTCTATTTTTTTACTTCAATGCTATTCTGGGTGATTGCAGTTTTGGATTAAAACATCTCTACTAACCTGTTCTGCTTCAGATTTATTTAGTTTTGTTATGAGTGCACTTCTTATTATCTATGTCCATCTCCTCCTCTAAATTAGGCACATTTCCTTTAAGCAGAAGGCAGGACTTAACTCCCAGGACCACTGACAAACTCATTCCCAAAAGATGAACTGTTGTTGCAGTAGGAGAAGCCAGTGGGGTTGCACATTCCAAATCATGCTTTTCATCTCTACAATTAAGATGACAATTTGGTCCTTTTTTTCAGATAGGATCGCAAATGAAACAGATGTTCTAACCTATTTTTTTTCCTCTCTTCTCACTTCAATAAGGTGGATTTTAGACTGTTCAGTTCCCAGAAAAAAAATTGCACTTTGAGGGTTGAATTGGTACTCTGCCATTAAAGATAATACAAAATAGTGTAGAAATAACAGGTGGATGTGAAGTGGTGTTTTCCTCAAGTCATAAAGGAATGCAACTTACTGAAAGACAATTCAGTAGGCAAAAGAGGCAGGGGAGCAAAGAAAGGTAAGAGATAAAAGAAAGAAACTGCTAAGGTGTTAAAAAAAGAAAAAAAAACAGAAACAGAAAGAATTGACTGAATCAGCTGAGCAGCTACAAGATTGAGAGAGCTGGAAATGAACAAGCTACCTAGAGGTGCCTTTTTTGTTTTAGACTTTTCTTCTTCTTCACAATATATACTGTATTGCTCCACCAGTTAAGAGTTCCTTCACTTTTAAATTC
Source organism: Pithys albifrons albifrons (assembly GCF_047495875.1). Classification (NCBI taxonomy): domain Eukaryota; kingdom Metazoa; phylum Chordata; class Aves; order Passeriformes; family Thamnophilidae; genus Pithys; species Pithys albifrons. The sequence goes on along the minus strand of NC_092462.1, from coordinate 48,212,791 downwards.
ACTGGTATTAAAGTGTTTGGACCTGGCACAGTGCCTTTTTCAGTCCTCAAGCTTTTGCCCAAATAAAACAAATGCAGTTAACAACAGCAAACTTAAGTAGTTGCACAGAAGGAGTCCTCTCGTTCTCAAGTATTTTACAGTGTTTGAGCAAAAGTCTAACAAGGAGGATCAACGTTTATTGTTTGCTAGCACAGTATTTCAACATTTGGGACAGAGCAGTTTCCAGTTCTCTTTTTCAACTGTAGAAACAACCACACTCACTAAGAACACATTCATGGGTGGCTGTAGACAGTCTTTTTCTGTGATTATTTCATTGCAGTTGTCTAATAGTGGATCTGTGACCTAAATCCTTCAAAGTTCAGGATTAAATGCTTCTGTCCAGTTGAACATAAATCAGCCGTATACCCTTGCACCAACAGAAGTGAACCATGTACTAGGTGGCATCAGCACAAATGCAGCTGGCAGGCACTGGGAAGTGATTATAAGCCTCTATTTAGTAGTTGTGAGACAGCATCTGGCGTATGAAGTTTTGGTCTCCACGGTACAAGACACACTAGAGCAGGTGCAGAGAAGGGTCACTACAACGATTTAGGAGGCTAGAGAAAAGGATGTACAAGTAAAGGCTAAAGGAGATAGGTTTGCTTAATCTCAAGATATAAAAGTAGTGAGGGGTGTTACTTACTGCCTTCAAGGATGTAATGAGTGATTACAGGAAAGACCGAATCAGATGTCTTGGAGATGAGAGGGTAAGAAGCAATGGTCACACACTGGAGCAAGTGAAAAAATCAGACTGTGAATACAGAAGAATATTTTCTCCACAAGAGTGGTTAAGACTGGTGCAGGGTACCCAGACTGGCTGTGGAATTGCCATCTTTGGACATATTTGAAATTCAGCTGAACAAGCCCCAACACATCTAGTCTAACTCTTAAGCTGTCCTTGATTTGAGAGCAGGGTGTTGGACTATACAAACTCCAGAGATCCCTTTCAACTCAAGATTATTCTACAGTTCATCTCTACTTGTTGATACCATTTATTCTGTGCTATGATGAAAGCAGTCAACAAAAAGGGCAAACTTCTGCCAAGCCTTTTCAATCAACTTCATATTACGTAATTCTTTCTCTGGGATCATTGGTAAGAAAGGATGCATGTCTGTGCTCTCAGAATGAGACTTCTGCCACTGCCTTATCTTCTCTTTACCACCAAGCTTCTGCCACACTGTTGCCTCCACATCAGCAGCTGTTTCCAAGCCTCGTAATCACTCCATTTACTCTTCAACCTGCACAGGATTCACACCAAGAGCACAAGTACTTGCTCCTCATAAATCACATTTCTTTCAACTATGGTAACCTACATGTGCTAGATGAAAAAAGAAGGGATGGTTAAATTGCAAAATATACATGTAGGCATTACAGCTCACATAGTTTCAGCTATTCTAAGGAATGTTTGTTTTTCCTTTTGGGTAATTGTTTTGTGCTCTCAAGAATACTCTGAGTATCAGCAGGTGAGAGTGAAAAAAGATGAACTGGAACACCATCCCAACTTGAAAGAAGTATAATGACTAGTGCAAAGATGGCTCCTCAGCTGGTGATGCTTCTAAACAACATGACATACACATGCAGTGTCACTTACTGATGAAAACCAAGCTTCTGCTCCTGAATCTCTTTATCTCAGCTATTTTGCTGCATCTCCTGAAAAACAGATAACTTGGTTGGTGGAAATACCAGTATCCTTCATCTTTTCTGTTACATCTAATGAGTTACAGCAATTATCTGATAAATTTAGTCGCTTAACAAAAACAGCAGAAGGCTTCATACTCTTTGCACATCTGGAGCTTGGAGCAACATTTCTGGCCTAGAATGGCAAACCCAGATGACTATCAGAAGATGAGATCTATTTAGTTAGGTGAACTCTCAACAAAGTCGAAGCTCTGAACTTCAGTCTGATGTAACACTGCAAGGTGAAACAGACATATCAAGTTCTTTCTACAGTTCTCAAAGTGGTAATTACTATTCAGAGAGTCCATCTTCATCGACAGTTATCAGGGAAACCTTAACCCCATTACACTCTAAGGCCATTCCCCCTGGGAATGCAAAGGCCTACACAGAAGCTCCCTAAATAGGAACATATCCAAACCTTATAGAACACTTTAAAGTCTTCAAAAACATTTTGCACACTAAGAAGTAAAATGCCTTCCTGCCTCTGGGGGTGAGTGATGCAACAAAACATCTTTGCATTGACCACCACTGAGGTTGGAAACATTTGCTTCAGGTCAAGACTATATTTTTAGTTGCACTACAGGGAGAAATCAGGAACTTAGTATTGCAATAGGCAGGAGAAAATAAATGCACTTGGCTAGAAAGTTCTACACTGCAGGACTTCTGTTAGTTTTGATGAGACAAAGAGCAGACTAACTTAACTCAGGAACCACCTGCTCAGGATCCAGGCTGCACAATGGAAGGAGTTCAGGTCTGAGAAAAGCAGCATTCCTGCTGCTTAGAAAAGTGCCCTGAGAAGATCAGGGAGCCCTTGGAGCAGCACTGTGACTCACCATCAGGAATTTGGGATTCCTCAGCCAGGCCTAGGACAGTTGACTTCGTACAGGAAGGCATTTGCTTCATGAGGATGCCTGGAGGGAAACTTTGGCTGTTGTCTCACTGATTCTGCAGCTTAGTCTCCCAAAGGATTTAGAAACCAGGTAAACAGGCATCAGAGAAAAGTAATAAACATCCTAAGAACCAGTCTACAACATGATGTCCTCCCTGCAAAATGGGTTATAGTGTCTCCCAAGCCCAGCTGTCATCCAAGTATCCATCATTTATCCAGAGACATGCTGCAGAATGGATTCAAACACCTGCAGACCACATTGCACTCTGCAATGATTATCTGCCTGGTAAAAAACACAAACTCAGACTGTTACTGTCTTACTACTTGTCTCTGTCACAGAGTTGTCCTAGTGGTTGGCCAAGGTGAATTTCAGATACCTGAGATCAGAATTGTTTTACCTAGAAAGACATATATGTATTTATCTACTTTATTAGCTCATTTTCTTAGCTAGTAGCTTTTATCCCAGAAGTTTATTCCAGGTATTGATGGTATCAAATCTTTAATATTTTTACACTGGATTTGTAAAGAACCAATAGCATGCTAAACATCATTACAGTCCAATGCAACTTTTCATTTAAAAAATGCACATTTTACATTCTTAATGTTTTTAGATAGAGTATAGACTTAGATTTTCCTGTCCATTTTAAGGCACTGTTCTAACTCAAAATGTTATTTTGTATCTCCATGCAAAAATGTCAGCATCTTCCTATTTCTACCCAATCCAGTTTTAGAGTTCAATTCAATCCATGCAAACCTGCCCATCTGAAAAATTTACAGTACTCTTTTTTACCTCACAAAGACTGAGGCATTGCTAATTTTACAGTCAGCTTGGTTTTTAACATTGTATTTGTACAGTTCAGATGGAAAGAAATCAAAGGGCTTTTCTTCTCCTAACAAGGGTTTGTGTAACAGCACACTGCACTTTGTTTCTGTTACCACACCAGTGTTTCAACTTTTGTCAGTCTCCATGTCAGTAAAAAGACACAATAAAGGAATTCAGACTTGATCAAGGTTTACTGTGCTCTTTTCAAACAGAAAAGCATGGGTGTTGCTGAAGTCACAAAAGAACCCTTATAGCAAAGTTTTTACCACTGCCAAATACTATGCTAATAGCAAAGCTTTCAAGGAGAGATTCACAGGCTCAGAGGATGATTAAGATATGCATCAGACCTAAGAAAAATGGGACAGGAAGTAGAGGAATGGAAAAAGCAACAACCTCTCCACTGCCTCAGAGCAGGCTCATTACAGTGACTTACAAAAAGGTGGGCATTATCTGCCCACCAGTATTTTCCAGTATCTGCAATCTCACTTGAATTCAGCACAATGCTATAAATCTCACAAAAAAGCTATTAAGACAATCCTCTAAACTGTCTTCCAAAGAGCTTTTCAAAGAGATTTAATTCTTTAAATAAAATACATTTTTTAAAATGCCAGTATTTTTACTATGCTGAAATAATTTACACGTACATATTTACACCTACAGAATGGGATATGTGATCAGATTGTCTCAAATATTTATCAGTATCAACCTGTGCATATAAAACACAAATGCAAACATCTGAGAGGCCAAATGGAGCTGATGTAGTTCTTAAAAAGCGTTGTTTGCTGGCTTTTGTTTTTTTAAAGTGTGTGTGTATATGTAGATTGACATGGGCTATTTTAGCGCCTCTTTATTTAAATTGCATTAGAAAAGGCCAGCCCCACCTGTTTGAATGCATTGTTTTAGGAAATGTAGCTAGCACAAGGGTTAACACAAAACTTAGACGTAACTCCTATGCTAGTAACGTGGTTTCAGGGCATTTATATCCTCCTGTCAAGAAGGAGCTCAATGTCAGCATGCCCACAGTAAGCAATATCAAACAAATACCCCCCGAAAGTCAATACTGGCAGCATTACTCAACTCTTACATCTTAAAAACCATTATACTCACATTATGTATTTATGGTGCAAACGATTAAACAGTATGTAAAACGGATGTAACACTCACAAAGCTTTTATGCTGGCTGAAATTCTGAACAACGCTTATGCCTGCCTTCTCCAGGGCTGACCTAAGAAAATCAAATACGCTACACAGCTACACAGCTCAGGTTTTGTTCTGCAAATAAAGGGCAAGACAGCTCCACAGTTACATGTTCTAGTTGGTTTTATGGATCAACACTTGACACTTTGTCTCCCTCTGCGATAAGATAGCCTAAGACTTGCAATTACTTCTCCTTTCAAAAAGAAAGAGGACTTGTAAATGTTTGCAATGAACAGCTCTGAAGAGCTTCCTACCCTCCATCAGTTGCTGAAATTTGTAACAACATAGTTCTGCACTCAGACATACAAGGAAGAAAAAAAATTTAAAAAAACCGAACTATCAACTCTTCCTTGAAGATGGTGTAAGACCACTTCATGGCCCACATGGAAACCTGAGTATAAGACAGCTATAGAAAAAGGGGAGACTCCTGCTGTATTTACAAATGTGATGGCGATGGTCTTAAATTTGAAACTGGAGTTGCTCCAAGAGACCCTCCATCAAACATACAACTTCAGCCACCTTCTCTCCACAGACTCCTTCTGAAACAATCAATAGAACTTTCAGACATCGTCCCTGCCACTTTCCTTGACACAAATAATAAAATGAATATGCAAATCAAGAACATCTGTAATCAGTGCTCCAATCTACCCAGCTCAAAAAATGTGACCAAAATTGTTATTTCCTTGATTTCTTCTCCTTCCTCAGACCTCCTCTCCTCTCTCCACTCCTGCTGATTTTGATGGAAGAGGATGGAGTTCCTCGTGGCCTGCAAACATTTAGAGGTGTTGGAGAGCAGAAACGTGTCCCCTTCCAGTTTTCCTACTCCCCTTCCCTCTCAGGAGGAGAAGGACACATTCAAAGCTTGAGCTGTGTGTCCTCCCACAGCTGGCAGAGCTCCTGCCACACGCAGCCAGGCAGGGAAAGAGGAAAGCAGAGTGTAGGGAATAAAGAACAGTGTAGGGAAATGTGGGGAAGCACATGCACACCTCAGAGCAATGAGCAGCCTTACAAAGCCCAGAAAATACCTGAATTTATTTTCTTTACTAAAAGTATGGAAACAGGATGGGATCAAGTTTCCCGTCGCTTCACAGGGCTCCCATGCTGCCAGTGTCACACGTGATGCAGTTTTGCAGGCAGGTGGCCACTGCAGGAGGGCTCAGCTACACCAAATGGAATTCAAAGCTTTGCTTTCAAATGTAATTCACTCCTTATTTCCAAGGGGGAAAAAAATCAAAAAAGTAGTAGTAAGGAAAATACTCTGAACATGTGACACAGCTGGTCTTGGTAAAGAAAGTAAGAGGAAACTTTCGTGCTAGAAAAACTCTCTGACATTTAATATTAGGGCCATAAAAAACTCAGAAAATACCCTAAGTGTTGGGAAAAGCAATGTGCAATCCACCTAGATCTCCCAATACAGGCAGGACCTGAGGTAAAATCATAAAAACTCAAGGACAGAGCAGAGTGAAAGCATTTCCCTTCTCTCCAGACAGTGTTGGCTCATATCACAGCTGCAGTGGAAGGAGCCTTTCAAGAAAACACAGCAATCAGGACCAGAACAGGCCACTAGAATTTTTTCCTTCTCAGCAAATGCAACAATTGTTAAAAAACACAATTTTCAGCTTCCTGTCAGAGAGAAAACTAAGGTGTGTTGTAGTACAATGAACAAGCCATGAATGTCATAAAAATGCAGACCTATTTTAAAAAGTCATTACTAAATACATGTCATCACACAATGTGACATCTGGGCCTGAGCTTCAGGTTTTCAGCACTTAGGCTCAATACGAATTTTTTATTTTGGTGGCTGTAATGTCCTCCTTTCCTCGTTTCTCATTTTATTCCCATTTATCATCCACAAGACTGCCTCAAATTTTATTTTGTCCTTTGAAATTCAACTTCAAAGTTAACAACAGATTATGACACTAGTGCAAGATAAACATACAATCCACAAAAGAACAAAGTTCCATAAACATTAGTTTGTGCTACATTTCAACAAAACAAGACACACACACATACAAAAAAATACACCGAGAATCAGAAATTTGTTTCACCATCCACTCCGAAATGTTTCTGTACAGCACTATATTGGGTCCATGTACATCAGACATTTAGATTGCCATTAGTTAGTGTCAGCTACTGTGATTAAGAACCAGGTTATTGCAGCCTGGATACCACAGGAAGGAGACATGGAGGAAAGGGTGGCTAATCCAATCATTCACACAAAGGAGCAAAGGTCGTAGATGGATTGTTGCCTCTCAAAGACAAGAAGTGATTACTTTTATAACAAACATGAGTTATAACATCAAGGATATTTTTTTATGGTATATGTCACAGAAAAACAGTGGGGGGCTTCTTAACATTATTATGGTGAAGACATACATTGAAAGCTTAAACAGGATTTTATTTTTCACTCTGTCTTGTGCCTTTCAGTCAAATTTGTAATTACCCTCTCATGGCTGCTCCTTTTCCATTTCTTTACAAGAGCTTAGAGCATTAATGTTGCAGAAATTTAGAATTTCTGATGAATAATCTACTAGGTATTTGTAAAGATCACACAATATACTGCATGTTATAGTTGTTAAGAAGTCATGAGTTGGCTGTACATCTAATTCCATGAGGACCTTCCTCTCTTGACAAAAGTTCAGCATAAAAAAGGCTTAAGTGTACATACAATAGAAAAAATATTGCTGTATAGAGCAATACCAGCTTTTATAAGGCTAACATATCAATTCCTGCATTTCACTGAGTATGGTATATAAAGAGGTTCTAAAAGAGCTATTGAAAGTCATTATGTTTTAACCTGTATCTTGTAACATTTTGAAGAATTCAGGCTTAAAGAGTGTCCAGACGTGGTCTCCAGCTTAAAATCCCGTCAGCCAGGCTTTTATTTCACGTAAAACTCACTACCTGTGCAATGCAACTACTACCTATATAAAGCAATCATATGCAAGATCTGCACAACCTCCATCAGAGCAGTTGCTATTTACAATGTCTGCTTTCAGGACATAAATCCTGCTGACTTTCTAAGACAAGCCAAATTCTCATGCTTTGATAAATAAAGACAAGTAGCACTGTTAACCATTGGCATGTGCCTTTAAAACCCTCTGTCTAGAACTCCATTGCTTCTTCACAGCTCTCGATCTATTTAAGGTTGTTGTATTTAAAACAAAATAAAATAGTCTCTCACTTACGTACCAGAGATACTATGGTAGCCACAATACTCACCTGAAATCTGTGGCCAAGGATGGGGTTGAACCAAGGATGGGTGAGTTTTCTCCCAGAGGGTTATGTGGAAAAAGAGGAGCTGACATCATCTTTCCCATTACCACTATGTAATCGTGACATTACTCTGTCACATTACTCACCCATGCTCATCTTAATAGGTAAATTTTCTCTGCTCGCAGCCTCCACAAGGTGTCTCCTGGCCTCCATCACAGCTTCCTTTTGTTTGAGGTTCATGAAGGACTCCCAGAGAGCTTTGGCAGCTGGATCACTATAAGAAAATGACAGGGTTACACTAAACATTGTTTGGATAATGGAGTAAGCTTAAGACAACATTTATATTTTGAGATGAGTGCTTCTACTTAGTAACTTCTGAGGCAGACAGGATACAAGCAAAAATAAAGTGATATAAAAGCTTATTCTTAGCAGAACAGTTGCTACAGTTTTAGAGAAAAGAAGCTAGATTTTTTTTGCTACCAATTATAAAGTATTATAATTCACATATAATAAATAAGCATGTCATCCTCAAAGCAACTGCTACTGTTCAACCATTGGAATATTAGAAACAGTCCAAACTTCTTCAGCTGCCAAAAAGCTATGGAAAGGATAGGCTCTAGCTTCCCCATGAGAGTTTAAATCCCATAGCTGGTACCTCCAATATTGAAGGTGTTGCTATGAACTGATGAACTACCAACACTTTGGATTCATGGATTCTCCATACATGAAAAGAATAATCCACAGCAGAATGTAACTGTCCTTCTGACTGCTGCACTTGCAGATTTCCTTTTTATTGTTGGTGTTGCTAGACTTAAATTAGGCATTTGTGAAGCTCATCTGCAGGCAGTTTCCTGTTAGTTTTCTCTCTCCTCCAGGACATTGCATTTGTCAGTGGTGTGAATGAATTCAGTGTTTTCCCAGTGGCAGGGGATGAGAAGGGAGGAAAAACCCTTGCTTGGGACTAAAGCCACACACGGGGATTAGTTGTGTTGAATTTTCTTTAATTTATTTTCTATTTTTGAAGCTTTCCCGTTTTCACTTCAGAAGACATTTAACTCCTAAATATGTTTTGATGTAATTAACAACAAGTTTATAAACATGCCAAAACAAGCTTTGTTTCACGGAAAATAAATGCATCAAATAATTCATTTGATACCCACTACAGAGCAGCTGTGCTTACACTCTGCTGCCACAGTAGGGCTGTATTTAGCAAATCTAAACTGTCTCCCACACCAGGTAAGAGGATCGCCAAGCCCCACTCCTGACATCCCAGAAACCCACATCCTCTGTCAAAGCCTGAGTGGGTGGAAGGACCATGGGAAAAGGGTTGAGTTACCCTTCTTCTGAACAAATCACAGATGAATAGGAAGAGCAAATTTCACCCTCCTGCCATGCTTTATGAAAAAAAATTCGATAACCTAACACAGTTTTCTATTTGTCTTTCACACAATGCAACTCGACCTTCTTCCAGTGACAGAGGCAGGAGGCAGCACTTCCCAAAAGCAGCCAAGGCACCCACAGCAACTCCCTCTACTTGATCACCAAGTGTGGTCTGAGCACAGAACTGCAACTGTTCATGGGCAGTGGCTCCAAGGGGATTCCTCACAAGAAATTGCAGGCTGATATTTAACATACAATAGTGCAAGAAATAAGAGATAAATTTCCAAAGCAACTAGATGTTTCAATGGAAAAGGCTGTCAAGCACTGAACAGGCTCCTTAGGGAGATGGTGGAGTCACCATACTCAGAAGTGTTCAAAAAACAAAGAAATGTGGCACTTTGTGATATGGTTTAGTGGGCATAGGGGTACTCAGTGAAAGGTTGGACTTGATGATCTTGGAGATCTTTTCCAACCTTAATGACTCTGTGATTCTATGATCCCCAGGTATGCAATTTTTACACACTTTCTACTCAATTACAATGCAGTCCTCCCCACCCAGCATCACCTGTAAATTCAACATACTGGATCCTGTTCACAACACATTCACAGGGTGTGTCTCACTGTCACTTAAAACAGTGTGTGAGGTTTGGATTGTACAAGGCCACTGCCTTGCCTGTTTAATCCCTCTCTGAACATGCAGTTGCAATACCAAATCTAGGAAGACAAGGAACTGGACCTACTTTTTTTCTCTATTTGGGAGAAAACCCAAGCTTCTTTTTAAGATTTTTAACCTGTTCTGATTTTCACAGTTCTCATCATCACCAAAAATATAAGCACAGAGTCTCACATAAACACAGATGCCAAGAGCTAAGCCTTTCAAACAAAGGAAAACAAGCAACATATAGAAGCTAAAACAAAAGCCTCCCAAATTTTGCACAGTTTTTGTCGTTTCATCTTTCTCACTCCTATACTTCATAGAGATATTTAGCAAACAATAAAGTGTAGAAGAATTCAACCCCAAAACATCTACAGGCCTCAGTAAAAGCCAGAATGTACATGATAAAGTTACACTATGTTTCTAGCTGTTATCCTTGTTTCCTGCTCTCCCTTTCCACACCACGTGTTGATTAGTCCTCTTACTTTAGAGAGCAGTCTTTGAAAAAAAAACATGCACTACATTTGTATAATCACTACTACAAGTCTCTCTTTCAGCTGGTACTTCTATTTATTAATATTTTAAACTATAATACCCCTTCAAAATAACAGACTAAGTATTTGAAACTAAACACCCCCAAAAGTAAGAATAAGTTATACTAATGCTTTAAGAAGGAAAAGAAAAAAAAAGAGGGGCGTTGATTTGCTTGTTGCTTTGTAAATTTTCTTCTTCCTTTAGCCACAGAAGGTTTTCTTTAATCCCAAGGAATAAAATTTGTGGGATCCCTGAGGGTTGCTTTAATACACCAAAAATAGCAAAAAGCAAAACAATTGTGGTACAGCCTAAAAGCAGATGGGAATCAACCACACTCCTGTATGGTCGCATTTCTATGTAATCCACTGAGTTTCTGTAGACATTTTTCTTTGCAGAATGTCTGGTGGTTTAGGTATCATATATAAAACAATATATAAACAGGATGAGATCAATATATATCAATAGCCAACACAGTCAACTGACCAGGTCAATCCACACAAAGCAATAGTATCTAAAACCAGACTTTTTCTCTAAATATAATAGGGAAAAAGGGTCACAAAAGTACTTGTATGTTTTCTGCTGCAAACATTGTTCCTGTTCCCTCTCTCTTACCCTTTCTGAGAAGGGCTTTTGCTTTGAAACACTGCCCATTCTTAACCTTCATCAGTGACAAGACAGGAATGACTGCTGGGAATGAGTCAGTGGGATGCAGTACAGGGCTCTGGTGTTGCCTCTTGCCTGATCTGAGAAGTTACCACATTTTCCTTTTAGAGATTTCTAACACTCGGAAAATACATTATCTTATCTTCCCCTTTTGGTGAGACATTTGTCTGTGACTGCCTTTCAGCCCTTGTCGTGGTGCCCTTCCCCTCCTCTTTTTCTCATCTGAGTTCCTCTGCTTTGGTCCAAATGCCCTAATCCTGTGACACTGCTAATCACTTGTATGAGATCCTGTATCCCCAATTCAAATTTCTCCTTCCTCTTGCATTCCTTGATTCCACAACAGTTATTTATTGATTTTACAGGTTATCCAGTGAACCATTGCAGTCTGAAAGTAGTTTTCTGAAACTGAACAGTTTGGAGTTTCTTAAATATTTTATGCATTACAAAACTCTTAAAAGTATTGTCTGAATTATGAGTTTTTCCTTGAGGAAAAGTAAATTCCTTAGAGTTATACTACAGTACAGCTCAGGAACTCAAAATCACCCTTCAAAATAAATGTCACAAAATTACGTAAGTATTACAGTGCACACTTCTGTCCATTTCTATTACAAATTGTTTTGAGGGGTACTGCATGCCTGACAAAGAGAAGAGAACACTAAAATTCACGGGCCTGTGTGATTAGCCAGTTTCACCAACAAAGTTAGAGTTTTGCTCACGGTTTGATACCAAGTCCATTCCTTTTACCATTATGGTCATTGTACCTATCAACCAGTCATCTCAGAAAACTGAATCTAATAAAAACAAGTGTAGCACTTACCCAGTAGAAAATTGGAAATTTATTTTAAAAAAAGTCACATTATGTCCAGATATAAAGCTGAAGTCTTTGAAAAGCCCTGTCAGACACAGCTGTACCATTTGATATACATAAAGCAGTCTTTGACACACGTCTGAGAATTGCAAATTTTTCCTTTACCCTCATGCACAAATGTTGTATTTTTTTAATGTGCCATTCTCTGTCTCAAAACTAATTAAAAATTAACTGCATATAATTCATACTTTAAAACAACAAGGACCAAATCATCAAACCCAAGATCTACATGAATCCTAAAATGAGATGTCAGTTGTTAATAGTGCCAGGAAAGAGGTGCTGATGAGAACCAGGTCAGAAAGACTGGGACATTCCATTCTGACTAAAGATAGCTGCAGGTGCTTCAAAGCAGCTCTGATTTACAGCCTCCAGAGGCATACATTCTTTAATTAAAGATAGTAGATATGGAAAATTAAAAATCAAAATCAGTAATAGAACAATTTAGCCATGAAGTGGCTAGCTAGCTGTATTTCCAAATTTACAATATCCAAAGGAAAGACCACACAATGAAATCTGATGTTCACTGGTAGCAAGAAGCCAGGGTGAAAAAGGCAAAGCCTTGAGCAGAAGTAAGGGTGCAGTTTGGTAAGCAATTCTTTTGGTGATGGTGTGCTATCTTCAGCAACACATACTGTGGGAGAGCTTGTTCTCATTCCCATGGAACACCTTTCAGCAACATGTTCCATGGGGGACTATACATTGAGTCACACAGGAAGAAGCTGGTAATTTTTCAACACAGATCAGATCACTAATCTGCTTGATCTAGACATTTACAAATTGATAATCAAATGCCTAATCTTGCTTTTGTTAAAATAATTGTAACTTATTCTTTCGATCTGCCTGGTCCAGTCCTGCAAGGACAATATTGCCAAGTTTATCTGACAGACAGAAACTGGCCGTATTGGGTATCATCTGTAGGCTTAGTCTCAAAGCTACTCACTTTGAACACATTTGGGGGGAACATGGGAGTTTGGTGGCCCCAAGATGTGCTATCACCAAGCTGGAAGCAGTAGTCTGGAAATAGGTGAAATCAAGTGCTAGTCAATGGACAGCAAACTCTCAGAGCAAATGCAAAAATAAAGACAAAGACAGAAACCTGGGGCACTTCTCTAGTGGGGTCCAATGCACAACACCACAATTTTACCCTTGGCTGAAATGACTGGTGTTTCCCTTACTGCTCCAGGTCTTGCCTATTACTTACAAATTATTAAAATATGGTCTTCCAAGTCTGTAATAAAAGAGCAAAAGGGCAATAAGGAATTAGCCTATACTAGAAAGTATGTTCATTGAATCTCATTCCCCATTTACAATTATGTTTTCGGATGTACAAATAGACCATTCTTAACCCCTTTAGCATTTATAATATTAGTTTGGCAATATATTTCTTCAATCAGCACGAATAATTAACCAATAAGAACAAGTCAAATACTCCTGTTCAAGCAGCCTACCATAATCACCAAAATTATCAGCCACATCAGTAGTCTCTGGTAAGCTATTGCGAATTACTTTGATGTGATCTAATTCCAATCGAGGAACAAAAAACTGACATGTACATTTATCGATTACTGGACTTTTTGTCTGGACTTCTTTACCTAGCAGGACAAATTCAGGTCATTCTGTTTTCTCCTTATAAAACACAGGCATTTCTTTCAGTTACATGTAACTCTTGACATGTCCCCAGGCTTACTGAAAAACAGGTCAAGAGTCTCCTCCATAACCTTTTCAAAGGCCAAACTGAAAAATCAGCATCTACATACAGTTTACTTCCCAGTTCTCTTGTAGCTTAAATGAAAGAAGGAAAAAAAACCTTGTAGTTTTTCTTTGGTTTTAAACCTCTTGGGGTCAGCTGAAAGAACAGCCTAATCAGAAACAGCAAATAACCAGGGAGAGTACATCATACAAGCAAGATATTAAGGAAGGATGAATAAGCAAATGTGGTTATTTCTACATCTGGCAAAGGACACAGGATTTCAAAGAGCAATTTGCTGACACAAGCTCTGAATAGGTGACAGAAAGGACCTGTGAGTGGGCTTCAAATATTAATCAATTGAAATGACAGAATTTCAACATAACAAAGTGGTCATGTTTGTACTTTCACAGATAAAAAAATCAGAAAGAAAATTGTGATAGTCTGAACATGTGACGAATTCTGTGGCTATTGTATCAGCAAAACTTTCACCTTTCATCTGTACAGCTTCATAGCTCAGCTGTGCCTGTATATTTTCACAAGAGGAAGAGAAAATGGAAAAATTCAGTCAAGATTAAATTAAAGTGTCATTAATACCACAAAACCACCCAAAACTGAGTGACTGCTAAAAAAGAAAAACCAAAGTAAGCGTGCTGCCAAGTATTGCCTTTGCAACAACACACACATTGTTTTAAAGGCAATGCAACATCCACACTAAGTGCACAGCTCTTCAAGAAAGACCATCAGGTGGTCAGGAGACCATTGCTATGAAGGACAAATCCATTACTGGCAATATGTCATTTCAATACCAATAAACCAAAGAGAAGCACAAGCCTGTGATAAGATGCAAGGACTTGGCTATGAGCCTGGAGTGAGGGGCCACGTAGCAAGAGACATCCTCCCTCCTCCAACTGCCCTGCTGTTTGGGAGACAGCAGAGGCTGGGCCAAGGCTACACCACATATGCTGTGGATTCCTGGGGACAAGCGCCAGCACAATAACTGCGGTTGGGACAGCCGAGACCCAGCCTGCTCCCCACTCTTCACACAACAGCCCCCACCAGAAAGATCCAACAACACGTGGGACAGCCTACTCTGAACAGCAACTGCTCCAGGACACAAGGACAGTGTGGGGAAGCTGCGGGGAATGCCCTATGGATGAGAAGAGCTGACTCCACACTGCCATCCTCCCAGGACACACCGGCCTCAGAGAATTAATCTGCTCTTCATTTCACCCTTCTGAAAGAGACCAAAAGGCTCCAATATAATTTACTTAAAATCTTCCATACAAAAACAGCTATCAGTATTTCCATGAGTCCAGTTTCTAGCATGGCTGTGATTTGTGTGCATCTGGAGCACATGCACTCAATGGGCTAGCCAATAAGTTCAATTGAAGATTCAGAAGTACTTTTCTCAAAGAAAAACACAAAATCCTCGAAATTTTTATTTTTAAAACATGGCAATTGCACATACCCAAAAGGAACTAACACTATTTATTTCTAAAAAAGTAAAATAACTAAGTTTTAAAGTGGTCCATAGCAGTGGACTGTAATTCTGCTGTTGGACATTTTGTACAGTTGGTAGATTTGCTCTCAGACAGTAGAAACTTGAACTATTTTCTGATCAGTCCTAACCTTGGGAGAGAACTAAACAAAAAGCCAATGTCATTATTTGTATTGTCCTTGGAGAAAACCGCAGGAATATGGATATTAACACCTTTGCCACAGATTAGTAAAAATATTGCTATGTGGCATAACACACAAAATCTTATACAAAACTCTTTGCAGCTCTTCAACTTAGAACATTATTCTCCCATTCTCTCTTAGATGTGTGTTAAAATGCCTCCATGTATTAGTTTTTATTATTAGAACATGCAAATGGTAATTTAAAAAAAAAAGTCCAACAGCCAATGTTAAATAACATAAATATGTTCCAGAATAATTTACTGGTTATTTCCCAGTTTTACTCCAAACCCTCAAGCCACTTGGTGGGTGTAATCTGTCCTAGACTCAACTGTGGCTGTATACTTTGGCACAGAGTCAAAACAGAGAGGTTATTGTTTGATTTATATGCCAAGAGCCTCTTAGATAAAGGGCTAATGGCAGGCTGATAGCTTCAGCCTTTGCATGTGCTGTTTATACGGACCCTTCTTTCCTCTGCCTCCTTTCTGCATATGCTCCAGGAAGACTGTGTCACATCAAGATCAAGCTAATTAATTAACTCATACCAGCATAATTTGATTGATAAAACAACTGATTCACTAAAGGTCATGGGGAGTGCTGTTAAAACACCAACTTTTCTGTCTCAACAATGCATAAGGTCTTGAGATTTGCATTTTTCCACAGTGCAAACAGAAACTTAAAAGAAATAACACCACTACAAAAATAGATAAAAAAAGCTATGAGAAATTCATCTGTCAATTAAAGTGTAGTGCGTTCAGAAGATATTTCAGTGCTTTTCGAGATACTGAGCAAAAAATAAATCAAGTCCCACAACAGAAAGGGACACATAAATGAATTTTCTATATTGTTAGTTCTGCAAACTATTGAACTTCCCCCAAAAGAAAACTGGAGACCTTGCCTATGTGATGACACTTTGCTATTTACTACATCTAAACTAGGAGTATTTCATGGTATAGAAATGTTTCTCTACTGTTAAAATACTCTGGAGCATAGTCCTATATGGCCAAATTACCGTTTATAAGATGTTAAAAAATTTCATTATCAAATTTTAGAATTACTTTTCTGCAAGAAACAAGCAGCATAAATTTTTAATTAAAAATAGAACTCATTTTAAAGATACAGAAAAAATCATTAAAATAAGACTAAGGTCCTTAAGGGCCCTTTGCCACCAATTTATTTTAAAACACTTATTTTAAACAACAGATATATCAAATCAGAAGCTGCCAGGCATTTAAAAGCAGTTCTGAAATAATACTGAAAGTGTTGCAAATCTGCTTGCAGCCAGCAAGGCTAAAGGACTATGAGCAAAACTGGGATCTGCTGATCAGCCACACAGTTTTACAATGGATTCTCTGGATAACCTGAAATACCTGTAGTAATAATAAGGGTGAGAATCAGGAATTTATTGTTCAGTTCACTGTATGTTGTTCAATATACAGGTATACATACCAAGGAGTTACAGTATTAATAGGATTAATACAGTAATTTGTTCATAAAAAGCCAAGATTTTCCACTAGAAGTCAAAAGGTTTCACAGTATTTTGTCTGTTCTCTTATGTTTTCACCTTGGCATGGATCCCTCTGTGCCAGAAACACTGACCCAGCATAAACAGTCACTTTGCAAACCCAGTTGGGAAGCAGAGAACTTGCTTTGCCTACTCCTTGACAGCTGGGAGAGACTGCCAGACAGTATTCACAGCCCACGTTTTCCTTCATTACTGGTTTTGTGTACAGCTGACTCAACATGGCCATAAAAAAATCCAACAGGCAGAGCACAGGGGTTACTCTTCGAAAGCTCTGGCTCACAAATGAAGGGTACACTGTTTAGTGCACCTGGAGAAAGTCGGTTAAAAAACACCAATAAGAGAGGGAACAGTTACAAGTCATTATATTCCAGCCATGATGTTTGTATTCATAAAGCCATACCTATAGATACCAACACTACAGGGCAATGCTGTACACTCAGTCAAGTTAAATTTGCAATCATTTTCAGACACAGGATGATAAAACAGACTGCAAATTACCATTAGGAGAAGAGAAAATAAGATTCACCAGACACAACCAGTGACTAAGACTACCAGTAATAGGAAAGTATTCTTTGAATTTGTAACTGATTATCATGAGAGAATAAGTTCCAATTCATCTTACAAAGAAGCATATGAAGTTTGGGACAGGATTTTCATGGACATAGCAGGAAGATCTAAAACATGCTGAGAACAAACAAAATCACAAGTCCATTTCAGACAGACAATAATTGTAGAACAGTGATATCAAAACAGCTTTTAAAAAACATTATAATTTAAAGTTGCAAAAGTGCTATGTTTCATATAAACTACTGTGTTCCAATACAACCATGACTGCTGGAAGAAATATTTTCTCTGTTATCAGTAGAGCATGGGAGAAGTTAAAAACAAACAGTTCAGGAGGTACTTATAAACACAACCAACACACAGCAACCCCAAACTGTCCCACAAGGTCTTTGTTTACCTATAGCTCTTTGCTTTGGGCTGAATTCCTTTTCCCTTCCTCATAGATAATGGATGGTAAATCAGACTCTTAACATTTGACATATTTTTGGTCCCACAGGTGAACTGAATGACAATAAAATTTAACAACTAATTATTAAAAGATTGGCAAGGATTCAGTTCACATCAGGAATTAATTAAAAAGAAAGAAAAACATCCTCTTAAAAGTAAATGATAACATAGAATTCTCCATTTTGGCGTTCTTGTTTTCTTGAGTAAAAAAATAAGAGAAACTTAAACTTTTTTGGCTCTTTCATGTATCTACTCTATAGAGAGCCATACTTACAAATTAGAATATGTACACAAGTCTGATGATTGTGGTCAACCACCATCTGAAGCAGGTTTGTCTCTTGTCAAAACCACCATCTTCAGTTTTATCAAACATTTCCTCAATCCAAGCATCATGTAAACTTGAAAGCACAAGCATTTTAACCGCAGTCTTGTTTCATGTTGATCTAAATACAGACGCGCGCACACACATATATATGTGTGTATATATATACATACATACATATATATATACATATACACATATATATATATATATATATATATATATATATATATATATATATATATATATATATGCTGTGATACACATACAATAAGCTTTCTGGCTTCAGAAAGCCAGAAAGTTTAACATACACACTTCACCATCTATGACACAAAAAAACTTTACTTGCTAATAACCACATATGTGAGACAATACAGCTGCACATGAATGATGTTACTGAAAAGTAATGCAACCCCACTCATTGCTGCTTCCAATATCAAAGAATAGAAGTGTAAACCAATGACCCCAGTGTTCATTAAATCAAATGTAAAAAATCATTCAACATTGCAGAAAAATAATTAATGGACTGTATTTTACCATAATAAAAGTCAGCACAGCTGCATGTATGCACACATGCACACAGAATGTCTGAAAACTTATTTATAAATCCTTTTAGTCTATTCCATTTACATATTTCTTAGAAAACATTCAGAACCTTTATATATATATATATATATATATGAACTAATATGGTCACATTCAATAATCCTCCAGATAGGCAGCATTTCTACAATGTTTCATCTGATTACAGACAGCCAAACCAGCATTTTTCTGTGTTAAAAAAACAAAACTACCCAGTCTAACAAACAGTTTCAGAATCTATGGGTTCTCCTCACCTTTAAGTTTTGTTTATTCTATCCATTTCCTAGATCATTAATATTCACTTGAACCTGTAAACATGAAGGTCAACAAAAGGTGAAACATAAGGAAGCAATATAATATGGAATATTCAACTGGGTTATACGCTGCAAAACATAGAGAGAGTTTTCTTAAACTACACATTTTTTCTTTATTCTTTAGTAACAGAAAAGATAAGAAGATAATCTCCATATTGAGCCACAGTTTAATTTGGAGGATTTACAGAATGACTATCAATTCCTATTATAGAGCAGTTTTTAAATTTACTAAGTGTGCCTTTCTAAAAAATGCTCTGTAATCAGAACAAAATGAGTAGAAAAATATTCATCAAACATTCCACAGCTAGAATAAAAATATACCCCAAAAACTGTAATATTGTATAAATATCTCACCACTGTCACAAGCAACATAAACCCTCTATGTCCACATTGATTGTTGCTGTTAAGCTACAACAGTGATGTGTTAAATTACACATATAAGCTCAAGACCAGCAGCATTGGGAACATGCAAAAGCCCTACTAATACAACATGTCTCAAGATCAAGAAGGATCTGCTTGTGAACCAAACATCAAGCAAAATCTCTGCAATTCCTGGACTAATTAACCTTTCCTATGCATCTTTCTGCAAAACACCAATACCAACACTAATAGAGCTACATGTGCAGATAAGCCAGATCACTTCTATTTGTGACATCAGAAGGCAAATACATACATAAACTGTTGTGCCCTGCATGTGCTGTGGCACCCTATGGCAGTACATCAAAAACTGTAAAATAAACTGAGTAAACAGAAGAGGCTGATACTGCAGGGAGAAACTGTTTGGATCAGGACTCTTCATCTTCCCCAAACTACCCTGTAAAAAGAACCAGTGCTTAATTCCATAATGCCTTGCTGCCTGCAAGCTACAAAACTACTAGATTTACGTTACTGACCAGTACACCAAAAGTCACTTTGGAAAATTCTGATTTAAATATAACACTGTAACACACACATACTGGAAGTCATCTAAGCAAGCAGACTTGGTTTTCCAATTTCACATGGCAGCTGATACTGCTACATGATACTGTCTGCAGCAGTTATCAAATCTTTTGTTGGAAAGAAAATTCCTCTAAAACAAGCAAGGCTTCTTTGGCTGAACTATTGGAAGAAACGACAGTACAAGCATGAAACGGCAAAGAACCAAGCTCTCCCTAAATACATTTCTGAAGCCAGCTCTACTCACAGTCTACCAAACTGACTGCTAGTGATATTTTACAACATTACATGACTACTGTGCAAACGGCAATATGTTTTTTGTTGTCAAGCTAATGCTGGAAGATGTCACCCTGAGGCAAGTCTCGGTGAAACAAAGGCACATTTGGGACGGTAAGGGGTTAGGAAAAGGAGCACATGCAGAGCTGTTGCTGCTCACCAGGCTGAAGCAGGAGTGAAAGGCAGGCATTAGTCACGCAAACAGCCCAAAACAGAGGTCATGCCTGGCAATTGCACCAACAAGAAACAGATCATCATCCTTGTGTGAAGTTGTTTTACAACAGTTACTTACTGACTTCAAGAATCTCTGAAGTCTATAATCCTGCATGATTATTATTCTGCAACCAAATGCCTCTGATTGTCTTAAAATACATGAATTTCAGTGTGTCTTTTTTAAAAGTCGGATTATCTCAAAAACTTCACTGAAAGTCAAGTGTACCAATAAAAGAGCGGATTTATTAATCTTTTTTAAGGCTTATTCTTTTGATCTACAGTAAGTATACTTACTAAACACAAGGTTGGATCATTTTAACCCATCTGCTGACACCCTCAGCATAGAAAGATACCAGTTTACTTAGAGAGAATGGAGAACAAGCAAGATCCATCTCAGGAAAGCAGGGCTGGTTTTGACAGAAGCCAATTCGTGCTGAGGTCCTTACCAACCCTTGAAGTTTAAATCCCACTAAGCTCAATCTTGTATACAGACAACTTTGAACATCTTCTGTACAAAGAGAAAAGTGGATTAACTATACTCTGGGCAAAGTGTCCTAGCTCCAAGATGTGGTCCGGACATTTCAGAACAGTTTATCCTTCCTCTAACATCTCTCTGTTCCTTTTTAAAATTATGTTATTTAAAAACACATGACACATACTGTTAGAATTCTCAACTAATAACCAGTTGGCAAGGTTCCCTCCCCTCTGCAACAGCTTCACAGCAGTCAACTCTGCAGAAGAGTCTTTATTACAGGCCACAGAACATTTAGCTACCCTAAAACTTTTTCATTGTTCAAACAGTAGTACTAAAGCAGCTTCAAAACAATTATGGTGACACTGGGGCATTCTGTGGATAGCTGTCTCATACTTGGACTTGGAAAAACAAGTTTCATTTCCAAATACATGGTAGTGTTGTTACTTCTTGACAGGTATTCAGGACTGTATTGACTCAGCATAGGTCCAGGTCTAGGAGTGCTTCTTCCTCTTCTTTTGCACCCACACCCTCACAACCATAATACATTCTTTGGAAGTCTTCAAAGATTTCTCAAAAGGGTCTCCTGTAGAAAGGTAAGATGAATAGCCTTGAATAGCATGTGGATTCTTTGTCAAGTAGTTTGAAAAAAAAAAAAGATTATTCCAGCTGTTCACCACCATTTAAAGGCAAAAATGGCTCCTGATCTTTAGACCCCAGAGCAACAACTAAATGGAGGCTGATCCAGATAACAACCAAGCACATCTTCACAATTGGAGGACTTCCAGAAACAAAACTACTGGGTATTCAGAAGAACACTGAAGCCAGTTTGCTTCATTCAAGACAAACAAACAAACAAAAATCACTGAAAAGTGAAACTCTTTCTACTTTCAGAAGTAGAATTGCTTACTGTGACCTGATCCCCTCTATTTTCTGATTAGCAGATGTAGATAGGCACTATTTCACAAAGTAAAGAGGAGCTTCTATGCTGAAAGGTTTCCCAGATATATCACAGCCTTCTTAGCCTGCTTGGTCACTTTATTAAAGCAGACCATCATTCCAGCATAACCTCAAAATACACTCTGCTCCTTCAACAGCTGGGCAAACTGTGCAGGGGCGAAGGAAAAAAAGTGCATGCAAATAATTTCCTAAAACTTTCTAATATCCATAACCATCACTTAGTCCTGTCTGAGCTTCAACTGGCTGTCTTTCAGTCCAACAAAATGGTTCAGTAAAATGTTTCATTCCTACAAGCTGCAGGACAGCTCATGCAGAATGCCAGACTGAGTTACTGTATGAATAAAGTTAATTGAAAGCTTCTGAGTAGGATTTTGTACACTACAAGGTATAGCAAAATTCTTGCCAAGCAGTTCTTTAAAATGTGTATATTAAAGAGTTACTTGTCAGGAATTTTAATTTTGTTTTTGGACAAAGCAATGGATTATACTAAATATAAAGTCTGATCCTTACAACAAGCATATTACTTGAGAATATTACATGTAACACAATAGGTTATGTCAGAGCATTCTGCTCTGTGTTTTAAAGCTATTGCATATTTTTATTTTAATAAAAATGATTCCAGGGAAAGAGCAGTTAGTAATGAGGTGCTGACAATTGAATCTACATTCAGGGATTGCATGGAGTGCCAAGTTCACTTTTACAGATGCACTAGTTAGCTATCCAGTAGATGTTCTCAAGGCATGTAAGACCAATATATTTTGGGTCATATTTGGCAGAACAGATAGATGAGACAAGTGAAAACATTTAGCAAGAGCACATCTGAAGTGTGTTTTTCTTATTAGAGAAATATAAGAAAATACAACCAGATACCACGGAATGCCAGGAATTACCTCTCCTCCATGTTATTGATTTACAAGGCCACTTTTTGGTAGTCTTCTTTGACCTCGCTCCCTCGCTCGCCTAAAGCCTTGAGTAACCAATGCAGCCTCTTGACTAAGCCATTTTGAGAGCTTAATGTACAAAAATGCATCTTCATCACAGATGGAAAGATACGTCTTTCCATAAATGACTCAGTTACCACAAAAAGCATTGCTTGGAAAGCCTTATGGCATAACTAGCTAAAACAAAGATACTTTCTTTATGAGCTGAGAACAAGTATTAAAGTAGATATTTGGAGATCCAAAATAAATAGTAAAAAAAAATAATCTGAAGCAGACTTCACATCTTAGAGACAAGTTGTTTGAACATGCAGGACCAGATTCTTTGCTAGCATGTTGGTGAAACTGAGATGAACTTGAGGGCTTGGTCCTGCGTATCTTCATTATTTCCCTCTCTTACTTCAAAGTAGCGTATTTGTCATAGTTTCAATACAAACTAGAGCCCCAGCTTCTGCAGATCTCATGTAAACCTAATATGGACGATTCTAGTCCTCACAACCAAACTGACAGCTATTCAAAAAGAATAAAGCTCCAGCCTCAACCTTTCATTTTTATAAACATTTCCATGCTCTGGTTGATTTGTCATAGAGAATGAGATAAGGACTTCTGTCTCCATTGCATATATTTACCCTGTACTCTGGATATCTTCTCACAACCCCTTCCTGATATACTTCTGTCTTCCACAGAATGAGTAAGGAGAGCAGAATTTTGTCCTAATCCACAATCTCTGTATTTTCAGTCACTTTTTGTAGTCATTTGACATTAACTCTGCATCCTCCTCCTAATAAGGGCTTCTATAAGCAGTGTGTTGGGCGTTGTCTAATTCCCCTGCTCTTCCACATACCTTCCTTACCACCAAACCAAGTTTTCTGATCTGTGCAAAGAAGTGTTTGAAGCCACGACACATTCCTCTGTCATTAATAAGAACTGCAGCTTTTTCTGTCGAGGCTAATTTTCCTTTTTTAAGGGGTAAGTGGAGCCTGAGTATTAATGTGCAGTGTACACGTTCAGCACATGTTCTGAGCCGATTCCAGTAACTGAAAATGGTTCGATATGGATTTCTTTTTCTGCTTGCTCATTTAAATAAGTTGTGGGGGGAATTATTTAGGTCATAGAACTTTTCCCTCCCACATTTGATGGGACATTTTACCAATTGAAGACCGTTTTAGAAAATTCATTCACAATCTATGGAAACTAAGTGGTATAGCATAGTTGTCCAGGCCCTACAGAAGGACTGTGGAGGGGCTGCAGTTCATCAGGGCATAAAAATTGGCTTGGTTTGGTCAATTTTCCCAACCACTTTTAAAACTCTGAGCAGCTATAAAGTAGCAATATCCATTTCAGCATCTCTTTAGTACACTACAGGAAAAGAACACACACGCAGAGAGGTGAGCACTAGAGCTAGGCATTATGAAATAGATTCCAGTTATCTGCCATCTAGATAACAGAAGTCAGGCTAAATACTATTTAGCCATGCTAAATAACAGAAGAGGATGCTAGATTTTTGGCTCAGTTATTAAAAATTAAAATCAACAGTCATACAAAAATAAAAATAAATAGTCATGCAAGCATTTATCTGCATAAAAACAAAATATTTCTCTGTGCACAGATTCTGTCTTGTTCCCAGAGTAAAAGTATCTTCAAGCTCCAACAGGTAAATAGCTCACTTCACATAAATTTGATTCCTTTGATTCCTGTTTCATATTAAGTATAGAATCAAGAAATAACCCCAAACAGACAGTTAAAACTTGCAAGCAAACCTGTAGCCAACAGATAACACTGTTTCCTTCCCAAACAGTACTTTGTCATCCAAATGAGCAGCTGCCATTTGTTCTTCTCATCCGTCTATTACGGCACATTTTTCTCTGTTGTGAGATACTCTGTGGTATAAGAATGATAAGCCAAAACACCCCTCCAGGTCACTCAGTCACTCTCTGTTCTGGCACTATGATTGAACACCAAATGAGTAATTCTGCAGTATGTAATAAGGCAAATGCATACCACTGCATTTGAAAACCTCGCTGCTGAGGTCATTCAGGAGGCAAACTTGAAGGCAGCTGGCCAAGCAGAGTAAGAGCTAGTCTTAGAAAAATCTCACAATGTCAGTCAAAGCAATAGTCGCTGGGAGATCCTACTCTAACACAAAAAGGATCAGAGCTCACTTCAGAGAATCATAAAGTCTGCTTAAGCAGACACAGTCTTCATGCTGCTGTTCAACTCTGAATACATCTGCAGGAAAATGCACTGTGGCTACATCAAGAGGAAAGCAGCTTGCAAACTTACACAGGGGAAAAAAGAAACACACAAAATTAATAAACAAAAGCATTAAGAGAACAAAAAAGTGATGTCAATTTTAAAAGAAATGCTGCAGACAGCCAAAAAACCATCATCCCCAAGCAACATAAAGATCTTTCTGTGCTTACAGAACAGAAAGCAGTTACTGATTCTGATAGTTAATCAGAAAGAGAGTCATCCTTTATATCTTGCAAAGAATGTACCTGCAGAACAAAGCACAAAGCTAATAAGAGAACAATTGGAAGATAAACTAGCTGAGGGATTGTACTCACTGAATTACTTTATAGGTATTAAGTTACTTTGCTCTGCTAACCAGCTGCGAACTCAGAGACCTGTTGATGGCTGGACAACTTCACCATAACACTCAAATTTATTGTGTCTTTCCATTGACAAAGGAAAGTCAGAAATTTGGGACTTTATGACAGTACTCAAATAGGGATTATATTGAGAATAATATAAATACAGGGAGTCTTTCTTCAGAAGAACTAAAAATATGTCTTCAAAAAATTAAGCAAGAAGGGTTCCGATTTTGCTGGGTTTACCTAGTTGATTCTACAGGCAACAGCATCTCGAACTTCTTGAACCTTGCACTCTGAGGATGGCTATAATAGTGTCAGAGAGCCCAGAAAAAATATCTGAATTCTATCTGAACACTTACATTACTAAGCCTGGATAGCCTAGTTAAAGGACCTCAAAGTATAAGGAACAAAGCCTTGAGCAGTCCAGCTTCCGACAACCCTAGAAGGCCTTCTTGTGGGCTGAGAGGCCTAGATAAAGGAGAACTGCCCAGCTGATGCTAAGAGCTTGTCAGCCCAATTCATTCTTTATCTCAAGGAAAATAAGCTTCAAGCGTCCTCTTATCTAGAAGACAACTTCTAAGGTTTCTGAGCCCTGCCATAACAGGCAATTGACAAAAATGTGGCACCTATTAGGCAGAAGAACAGTTGGATGAAACATCCTCATGCAATTCCTCTGCCAGTTACTTCAGCAAACCTCTTACTGCAGCAAACTGGGGTTTTGCAGAGCAGCAGCAAGGCCTTCTAGTGATGTTGTACATTACACAGCACAGGCAAGCTGGAGGTCTTGACCTCTTTTCAGAACTTTCTACTCTCAGCACATCCCTCTCACCCCTTCCCTTTTTCACTTTCAAGGAGGTCCCATGTTGAAAGGATCTGGGCAAATATACACATTTATTTTAAGATATAATAAATCTTATCAGCTTATTCATCTCATCCTGTGGCAACAGTCAATTATGTTCATTTGATTCAGGCTGGTTTAAAACTGAGCAGAAAGTGTCTCCTGGAAAGTTGTCTTGACTGACAAACCCCAGAAACTGATGCAGCTGGGGCTGTTATTCCCAACAAGATGCCTTGAGAAATTTCAAACAATGAGGAAACTCTGAATAGGTCTCGATTCAGGACTGCGCTCTAAGCCCCTATGAGTGAAATTGAAATGGTGAGCAAGAAGGCTGCCAGTCCAGAAACATAGTGGAAATGGGGAATACTGTGTTTGGGGCATTCCTACCACCCAATCCATCACTTAGTGAAGCATCTCCTGGTTGGATTCCTGAAAAGGTAAAAGGTACCAATATAAAAACACTCTAAAGCACAATTCATCTCCATGAAAATGGACCTCAGTGGCACAACATAAATGCTAGAAACACAGGCCTGGGCTGTAATTTCACTCAACATGGTTGAAGCTTTCAGAGTTTTATTTAATGCAATGAGATGTCATGTCTGCTTCTGACAAATTCTGCAGTTAAGACCCCCTTCTCTCCACAAAAGCGCTGCTCACCTTGTACAGAAAGGCAGGTAGGAAAAAGCTGTACATGGGTGGTAATTTTCTTTGGTTGGATGGGTTTTTTTTGGCTGGAGGGGGTCGAGTTTAGGTTTAAAGCCGAGTTCAGCAGAGCACCGCCAGGGAGGCAGGAGCTGCGTCCCTGGAGAGCAGAGCGCGCAGCTCCCAGCAGGGGGAAGTGTCCAGCAGCGGAAAAGCTTCAGGAACAGCCCAGAGCAGGACAGGCAGGCAGCGCCCAGAGTACCGGGGCAGGTCCAAACGCGTTTTTCAGCACGCAGCTGTCTCTCTCCCCGTCCGAAAGAGCCTTGCCATCCACTGGTTGGGGTTACCCTTCCTCGTTTGCAAGACTCGCAGTGGATACGGAGCAATATAGTTGTGACATCTGGATTTTCTTACTGTAGTATTCATGTTTCCTCTTTAAAATTCCAGAAAGAAAAATTACTCTAATTTATGCCATAAATTTTCAGCTAATTCAAGAATAACACTGTCTAAAATTACCTTCTTATTACAAGCTTTTATAAACCTATGCATGCAAAAAAAAGTGTGGTTTACCTAATTAATATCTACAGCTGACATAAAGGAAATACTTTTAAAAAACTGAAAATACCAAAAAGATCCAAGAACCATCCCCCCCAAAGCTTAGCTAGTAATTAATTTATTGTTAAAGAAAAAAAATCACTGATAACCTTCAGATGTTCCCTGGTTAAAAAAACAACCAAACAAAAAACTCCAAGAGAATAGAATCAACCATTCAAAAAAATCTATTTCCCAGCATAAAGGGAGACTTTAACCTCTTTCCAGTTTTAATTCTTGCTGCTCTTTGCCATACATGCACAAAACCCCTTTCATTTGAAATTCACACCGCACACGTGATTGTTCAAAGAATATTGCAGTGTGTGTAAGGCAGAGAGCACTGTAACTGCTGCTCCATTATTTCACAGGAAAGGAGCCAGGGGGATACAAGTCAAAACTGTCTCCCTTCCCCAGTGCAACAAAGCACTCCTTGTATGAGTGGGAAGGACACAGTACCAAGGAAAGGACAAACGGACATGCTGGCTTGGATTGGTCTGACACCCTAACTCCCTTTGAATTCTTTTGCACTGATCAGACCTCTAGGAGTTTTCTGCCTTGTGGTCTGCAAACTTGTATCCAGGTTTTACTGCTTTAAAAACAAATTCCTCGGACAAGGCCTATGAGAGGAAACAGACACAGAAAGAAATCAAGTGACCTGTCCAAGATCACACTGCAAGCTGACAGCAGGACTGGAATACAAGTCCCCTCACCTCATGGCCTTCCTGAGGTCAGGGCTGTCCAGATCCCACCAGGAGAACACTGCACCATCACAGCACGCCCAAATGCAAAGGTGCAGCTGGAGTGGAGCTTTCTTTTCCATGCAAACTGTAGCATTTGTAAAAAGTACTAACCAATCCAAAACATAAATAACAATCTCAGAACTAAGGAGGATTGGGAGAAGTATGTATTTTCAACTGCCATTAACATGAGACATTGAAATTTTATGATTCCATCTCCAGGAATGTCCTATTTTTTAATCAACTCCCGCCAGAATGGGTACCTTTCCACCCCTCATATAAAGACCTAAGGAAAGATTTTTGTGGGTCCTGTGTTTCAAACACTTGGCTTGCATATCAATGCTTTCTGCAAGAGTGGAAAAACAGGCAAGAAATCTCCACTCAGCAAGTGCTTGAAATGTGCATACGGGAATTAAATATTCAGTTTATTCAGCAAAATAGAAGAGCACATCAAAAGTGTTCCTGGGTAATAAAAGAACAAATTTAAAAAGGAGAAAACAGAGGTATTTCTCCTGTTGCCCACAGAGACATATAATATATACTTCTTGTCCCCACACTCCACAGACCTGTGGTCAGGATTCAGGCATCTGAATCCTAATTTGGGGCTCTAGGGAGCCATGGGGCCTCCACACACCTCAGCTCTCAGCTTGCAAGAAGTGAAAATGATAAACTTCCATCAAGATAAAGTCATTACTGACAGCATGATACTTCCATATGCTAACAATACAGTCTTAAAAACACAAGACAGGTTCTTTGAGAGACAATATGACCAAAATGTTATCAAAAGTACAGGATGGATTGCTCACAAATATAGATCTTGACATTCATCCAAGCAGACAACTCCTAGAAGCCACTACATGTATGCTTAAAATCAGAAGCTGAAATTTGGAAGAATTCTTCCAAAAACACCTTGTAGGTTACCAAAAGACAAAGACCACCAAGAGAACTGTAATAATTTTTTTCAAATCCATCTTTACCACTAACACTTCTATTATGCATCACTTGTTTGAAAGGACATGGTAGCTACTGCTTTTGTAAATCTGAAATCAACAGCTCTGACCAAGAGTGGATGTCTTTAAAGTAATGTCTATGAACTGTTTCTTTTCTGTTATATAGGTTGATCTATATAAAATATACAAGTGAATAAAATATATTGACACAATTCTCAAAGAGTATTAACTCTACAAACATTCACATTGGAACAGCAACATGTCAGTGACTACAGGACAAATAATTACTCTGTAAGATTTTTGAGGTTAATAAGAGTAATAAAATCAAGAACTCTAAAATAGGTTTTTCCTTTTAAGAAATTCCCTTCCTCACAAAGAGAGCACTTTCAAAGTACAGTGACTCAAGCAGCATATGGCATTTACATTTTCATCTAAATCTTTAAAGAAGCCCATTATTTCCTTAGATTTGAGAAAAGAATCCTGCTTTATTTCACCACACCAACCATATATTATTCATTAATTCTGTTAGCTAACTCTGTAACTAAGCCCAGATGTTTCTGCTGGAGTGGCATTCCACAAGAAAAGTTATATATAGTAAGCTGTGTGGAAGGACCAGACTCTCTCTCTCTTTCTCTCTCCCCCCTCACCACAGCATGCTCAAATATTACTGGAGAGAAAACAATGAAAACATTATAAAAATATTCTGAATACGTGAGTCTGAAATGCCACAGTCTGATCACAAAATTTAATGTGAAAGATCCCCACATATTCCATTTGGGTGTAACTGAAGTCACTGGTCCTCTTCATAGGAAAGGTGCTGATCAGAGTAAATAGAAAATTTACAAGCAGAGAAACACTCTTTGCCATGCATCATTTACAAATGTAAATCAAGACTTAAGTTTTCAATTACAAGAAACACTTCCTAGCCAGCTACCAATGGCAATAACCATGCTGATGAGGAATTGAGAGCATCCTATGGAATTTCTTAGGGAATTGACAGAAGCTTATTGGTGGGATTTTTTAATCCATTTCAGTACTTCAGAAGAACAATCACTTTATACTAGCAAAGACTATTAATCTTGGTGTTTATAATCCAACACTGAGAATACAGTCCTGTTGAACAGAATGGAAACTACCACATTCAGCCATGCGTTCAGCCACTGTTACAGTTTCTAGTCATCTTCATCAGCTGTCTTAAAATAGTTTGGCAGCGCCTGTTTTAAACTAGAAACTATTCCTGTTCATTACATAGTTGGAGAAAAAGTGGAAGACAGGCTGAACATCACAGAGCCATTTTGTTTGTAGCTTGGAGACTATTTTAAGGCCTGCAACTCCTCAGTTGCGAACAATAATCACAGGAGAAACTTTCAGAGGTCATCTAGTCCCTTTGCTCTGTTCCAAGGCAAGATTAAACCAGTTTAAACCAGTATTTGCCTAATCTACTCTCAAAAATTTACAGTGTAACAGATTCTGTAACATGACTTCACAGGAGGGTATATTGCGGAAGCTGCTACACACTGGTGTGGTTACTGCCCCACTGCTTTGGTACGGGGGTATCAGCTTTGTCATCCAGCTTTGCCACACTTGCATCATGCAGCCAAATCCTGTTGTTCTTTAACCAGCTGTGTCCATATGAAACCTTGCAAACTATAATAAGTCTAAATGTAGAGTTAACAGAGGGTATCTTTCCATGAGTCAGCAAACACACAAACCAACCCTGGTATATATATAGCATTAGCCACCTTCGAACACAATAAAAAAACCCCTGTCGGCTATTCCTAAAAACAAGAATATATGACTTAAATCATAATTTTACCATGAGAAGGCATACCAGCACTACTCTCAGTCTCCTCAGTGTCACTGTTAGAAATAACTGAGCGATAGCACAGGTCAACAATCTCAGGGCAATACCTACTTGTTTTTTTCTCTAGTCCATGCTGCCAGACCTTTCTTTATGTCTGGTAGCTACTCACAGCACAAACAGCTACTAGTGTTCTACCATGGACAATGACCTCTTCATTTTGCTGTGTGGACAGATCTTAAGGATATCTCACTTCTACTTCAGGGATCAGCTGGAAAGCAGACAGTGAGAAGAAAACCAGAACAAATTTTATTTACATTAGTCAACAGCAACTTATAACTGAGTCCACCTCTATGAGAAAAAGTTTCCTCTCCAACTCATACAAAAGAAGAGAGTTACTCAATACAAAACCTGGAAACTGCACCCAGTTACAGCACGTGTGGGAGATGGAAGGTGACAAAGGATCTGAAGGCTCTCAGAAAACAAAGACCATATGTTGGAACAGTGGAAATCTGTGAAATCCTTGCAGCGGGAGAGGGGGCAAGGGGCAGGAGGAGTAGAGTGCAGGTGTGAAACACCAAAAGGAGTCAAAGTTAAAGAACAGAAACCATATTAGATAGTCCATCTTGAAAAACCATTTTCTAATATATGAAGAGAACATTATAGGAAAAGATAAAGCACTCTTAATCTCCTTAATTTCTAGAGCACTGCTGAGCAAAATTTTTTTTCTGCAGTGAAACCAGAACCTAGTATATTTCCCTGTTTATGCATAATAACAAAACCTGCAGCAAAGTTACATCTTGCACAACTACATTTAGAAAGTGAAACATCAAATCTGACGCACTTTGCTCATAAAGTCTTAGCTACAAATATATAGCTAAGTCTAATTGTTCGGAATTACTGTTTCTAGGTTGTTCTTGTTTAAGCACAATCAGACCCTCATGAAACTGTCTATATACCTAAATTTGTGCCTTATTATCCTTCTCCACAAGTACTCTGTTTGAAAACAGGGATAAAAACTTAAATTAACAGGTAGTCTAACAAAAATTCAGCACGCAACTCACTTTATAATCATAAAGAGGCTTATGGGAAAAGGAAGTTACAATTAAGACCTACTTGTTTGTATGACCTGTTACTTAGGCAGAAAAAGAAATGTCACAAGGAGAATTCCTGCTGTTTATTCTGTAGTGATTTCTAAGACAGTAATTTACAGCAATTTAAACAATACAAGTCTAAAAGACCCTGAGATTCTCCCACTTCTCTAAGTCTTATCTGGCCTGGTCACTTAAGGCACACATATAGACAATTACACTCCAGCAGAATTATGACCAGACGGTGTTTTGCTGTAACCTTGACTGGTTTTTTTGATTTTTTTTTAAAGAGTTGTTCTTTGTTCATTTTTTTCTGAGAGAGATAACACATGCAACATTTTTAAAAAAGGAAGAAAGAAAAGAATGCTTACTTTGGTTGTGCTAAGCAGCCAGGTGCTATAATACTGCAAGTTTCATCTGTAGTCTGTAGTGCAGTAAGTTCCACCATGTTAACCATCACATCAGTCTTGTGGCCAGGAAGTTTAGGAAGCACAGAAAGTATCTTCTCTGCAAGATTGTCACCATGATGACCAACTGCTCCTGGGGAAAAAGGAAAAACAAAAAGACCACCCAAAAACCGTCAGATGCATAAATAGAAAAAAAAACCAAAAAACCCAGACACAAGGAATTGAAAACAAAATAATAATCACATGTTTTGGGGAGAAGGACACTGGTACTCAAAACATCAAGAACCACATTAACCTTTTCAAAGATATTTTACTACAAAAGTAAAATTCCTTTCTGGAATGTGTGAAGTTAAAAGCATTTCAGAAAGATCCATTAAAAAAACCCACAAAATAGACTTAGTTTTACAGCTGATATTTGCTGATTTTGCACTTAGACATGAAAGACATTTTTCTTTGCCTGAGGAAGTTGTTAAACGATATTTGCAATGGTTATTAAAAAAAGCAGTCAAACATTTATATATAAACTACATGCATACTATACCTTTCTACCTAAACTAATAGTATTGTGTTTAAAAGGACTGTTTGCAAGTTGCAGAAGTAGCTACCCAGACAGGCTTGCCTATTATTAAAATAAACAATTACCAGTGGCATGTCACCATCAAGAACATCACTTTTATGTGGACTGAGGGCAGCTCAGGTGAAACAAACATGAAGTAACCAAACCAACACAAGTTACAAAGTATAAAAATGTCAATCTGACTGTGTTCCAAGAGAAACTGAATTCCAGCTGGCACGTTCTCTCCAATTTTCCTCATTTCAAACACACATGCTTTTCTTTCCATTCATGAACTCTCAACACAGGTGCTACAACCAATTTATAAAATATTAGGACTGTGAGCCAAGTCAAAGCAGAAAACATGACACACACTGCACATAAAGTGAAGAGAAGGGAACCAGAAACGTTATTGCCTTTAGGTCAGGAAGGAGTCGAGGTATGTGCATTCTGCCACATAAGCTACAGTTCAGCCATCAGCATAGGGCTGGACAGCAGTGCTGAGTTTAGTGTTGGTCTACTGGCTTCAAACAGAAAAACAGGAACTTGTGAAGTGTCCCGAGAGGCAGGAAAAAGATCTCTCAGGCTACGGTCCCATTCTATCAAAGTCGTTATCTTTACCTACTTTATCTACAGCACTTTATCTGCTCTTATCTTTCCATCATTTCCAAAGACAGAGGAGGTCTGTTTTAACAGTGGACATGGCTTCACATGCTCCATAAATCCAAACCAGGCCCTTACATCAAGAGCATTTGGGAGGTCAGATTATTAAGTGCTCTTGGATAAGCAGAAGACTGTCTCCAGTGATTCTACAGCAGCCAGGTATCCATGCTGTAAACTATGGTTTTCCATGGTTTATCCACTATTCTGAATTGTAGAAGTTGTTGAAAAACAAAGGAAGGATGAAAAAAGAGAGTAAAATAAATTCGAAATCTGTGCTGGCAGTGCCTTTATCCACAGAAAGCAAGAAAGGCACATGTGTTCAGCGTGTGGTGGTTCTGCAATGTGGACACCTGATTGCTCAGCTGGATTGTTACCTATTTGTTTCACCAAAGATTCAATGAATAGTCACAGAATGATGACAACTTTCTTTTCTACCATCCCCTTCCAGATTTAGACTACTGAAGTACAGATGAAATGAACTGGGCTGTCTTTGTGACTTCCTAAGCCACCTTGATCTCCAAAATCCCTACATTCTTCTTACCAGGCCAGCCACTTGTATGCCACACACTGCAACACTCCCTAAGTTACACCAGGGAAACAGACAGTAATATTCTGAATCTCCACCCCTACATACTGGGAGCAATGTCTATCTATCTACACCTGCCACATGTGAGCAATACTTAGCTAGACAAGACATTTGGCTGGCCTAGAAACACCTCGAATGCAAACAAAACTATATTAATTATTAACATACCTCCTTTCTTCTGGGCATATGGGGAATGCTCAATGTACTCAAGTTGATTCCATGAACTACCATCTCAGTCTCTTTCCCACAACTGCTACTCATTGGTAGTAAAATAGATTTTTACTCAAAAAACATCTCCTGGAGGTTTTGAAAATCACTGTCACCCCTGACCAACTACACAAATTAACCAAGGCTGAAAGACCATCAAACCTCAAAGGACTAGGACAGGAAATCACAAGGAGTGACTTCCTAATTGCACTGACTTCAGCAGGGTGTATGGGACTGGTTTCTAACCTCTCTTCTCATCACTTCAGAGGACAGCCACTCAGCAGTTTCTCATGACTAACAGCATTCAAGGCAGGTGGTGGGTTTTAATGCTGACAATGTGCACACAGATCAGGTGTCAAAGTGACAAGTAGAAGTTATCTGACCACTGCAAAGTAGGAGTCTTCATGCCAGGCAATATCAGCCTTGAGGATACAGGAAACTTAGGTATCATGCTGTTGTAATTTCATTTTTTCTTCTTTTTAAGAGTTATAAACTGAAATACATGGCATTTCACATAAGTTGTAGCTGGCATAATTGGAAAAGTGGACCAACCAATTCTTTAACAGCAGCCAGAAACTCACTAACTGCACCCCCTGCTTCCCCCAGAAAGGCATCAATGGCAGGCATACTAGAAAATATTTTCCTAAGCTCACTAGCAGCCCTATATCACACACTTGTGCTCCAATTCTTATGTTCTCCTACCAGCTTTACTGTCTGGTTCAAAACCAAAGCAAAACAAAACAGCACATTTAAGGAACAACTGCACACCGCATAAGCAACATGAGAACTTAGACAATGGAAAGACTTTAAAGTCAGTTGCTAAACATAAGGAATTTGATTTAGAAAGCAGTTCTGCTACAAAGGCATTGCTCACCAGCCAACAACTAATGTAGCTAATTTCTACTGCAGGCTTTTCCTTCAGTGACTGTTTAAATATGTCAGTGTGCACCATTACAGTATGCAAGGCATCTCCTGGCCTCACTATCGAGCTTTTTTAACATCTGCTGTTTTACCTACTTTATTAGTTCAAGACAGGTGATTTTGCAAAGATGCATGAACCAACCCATCCCAGTTTTCATGATGTTTCAACACCGCACACTCACCCAGTGCTTTTCTGAATAAGATCACCACTAGGAAGACTTTACAATAAAGAACTCTAGTGGGAAAATTCCTGTGATGCAACTTTCTTAGTCAATACATCACCTCTATGAGAAAAGGGTTTAAAATATCAGAAGGCAGAAATGTTTACACCCATTCCCTTTAAAGAAGATAGATATTTGGAGTTCCAGTTCCTTATCAGTGTTTTGACATGTTCCTTAATCAAGTGTTAGTTTAAGATAACTCTGTGAAACCGTGCTGGAAAGCAGTCTGTATGTTCCCAGGAACCATTGTGCAGCATTAAAAACAAACTAGAGCATCCTTCTGCCTTGCCAAAAGAGAGATCTGCATTTTCCTTCGTATAGACAAAAGAACAAAGTAGTCATTACCTGTCCCACTATGCTGACTACTGAATCTTACAACAACCAAAAGAAAAGGAGCCCAATTCCTTTCTCCTCCAAAAATACAAACTGCAGTCCAGCAGTAGGAGCATAGAAGTCTGCAACCAAGCAGAGCAGAGCAGCATCAGAGTACTGCCATAAAAACATCACAGATTCCCAGAGCAGCAAATTTGGAGATAAGAAACACTCAAGCATCTGTTCAAGGCTTGTGTAATTTCTAGGTCTCCTGCACTAACCTAGTCACCTGCAGTTTTCTTTAAACAGAGAAAACTCATTCCATTTATTTGCTTATCTCTGCAAGGCCTCTATAATTAATTCAATATCTGAATCATTTAGAAACCTAGCATAAAAATTTGTGTTCCTATTCCACAATAGCCAAACAAACCATGCCACAGCAGAGGCCACACTCTGACCTGCAGTACTTAGTGCCCACACTATTGTCAGCTGCCATCACTCCTCACAGCTGAGTCTCAACTTCAAGTAACCATAATAATTTAAGCCTTCTATATGAAAGCCCCAGTCTGACTCACAAAAAGAGGACTACTGTACTCTAAGGCCTTAGTATTTATGTTTTCAAGACCTCGAGAAATAGACAATTACAAACAAACAGTTTAGAACAAAAATAACCAGCGAGATTAGTCAGAACCAGGCTTTACCAGAAAGGCAGGGGCCTATGTTGGGCTTCACTATCATCCTCCTCTATGAACAGGATTATGCAGTAGATTGAGGCACTTTCTTGTCACTGTGACTGCTCCCAGGAGCTGAAAGGCAATGGTACCTGCACTTCATTGATGTGCCTGAACTGTGCTTTTTGTATCCGCTAAAACACTGACAACATTAGAACCGGTGCAGGGAAGTGATGCAAAGATGATGCCTGGTTGACAGTGAGAGAGATGATATAAAAATTTAAACACAAGTTTGCAGCCTTGTGGGGAAACTTTCCTATGATTTGGACAGACACATGCAAAAGGGCTAAAGATAATTAAAGTGCTGCTGCTGACAGCATTGAAATATCCAACTTCAAGAACACTTATACTAAAGTTATTATTCAAAACTATACAGTTTTGAGTAACAATGACTGCACAGGCACCCTCTGCTATTCATTCTTCTGTCTTTCGCTCACTGTATTGCAGTTTAAAATCACCTGCACATACCAGTGGACGAGACCCTGCCCTTACAAAAGCCCAGAGATCCCACATGCTGCAAACCTCAAAGAGGCTGGAAGGAGAAATGTGTAAAGCTGTTCTGAACACCATATCTGAAATATACCAATAAGCTTAACAAATGAAAATAGAAACCAGGCATGCTGCAAAAATTACTTCATTAAAAGTGTCAGTGCTGGCAAGGTGGTAACTAAGACAGATGTGGAAGGAGCATAGAGTGGTACCATAATGCAAATGTTTCAGGGTGCAAATATTAGGGGAGGAAAATAAAGAGGAATCCAGGTGCTAGAGTTAGCTCTGACTTTAACCAGTGTCACTTATCAGGGTACCCTTCTAGCTAGGAGGATTTATTCTGCTTTTTAAAGCAAAGGTAGTGGACTTTAAAACAATATGTAGGCAAACAAAAGAAGCACTACACATGAATACAGATTAGGGACTCCAGTAACAAAGTTTTATATAATCAGAATTCAAAAGTGAGCACAAAGTAGTAAGCTTGCAATCTCCCCAGGGCATACAGGGCATTCCACCTTCTGGGGAACTGTTTTATCCAGAAGATCCTACACTGCAAGGATAGGCAGTATCCCTGCCATCTCCAGTTGAAGCCATGCCACTTCAGTGAGGGCAGCAAAGGTCATAAAAAGAAGATCCCTGTTAGAGCTCAGTTGAATGTTATATCACACTGGACAAAAAGGAGAATTAATTACCTAAATTCAGTATTTTCCTCTCATTAAATACAGCAGGCATAAGCAATGCTGAACCCAAAGAAATATTATAAAAAGTATTCAAGAGCTCAATCCAAATTTTAGAGTAATATTCAAAGAGATTCTTTGCTTCATGGAACCTAGAAAGTTAACCTAGTCAGTTGGATGCCCTCTCATTTTTTTGATAGAAAAATGTGAAATTTTATATGTGACTAATTTCATTTATTAATTGTCACAACAACATAGTTTTTTTATACTGGCACAAAAGGTTCTTTACCAAAATGTACTTAATCCTTTTTTAGTATGTCCTTTCAAATGGAAAGTTCTTAATATTTAAGTAACAGTATTTTCCCTTATTCAGTAGTTTGCAATTGTAGTACAAGAAAAAGCACTTTGAAGACATTTTGATTTGTGCTACTAGAAATCAATTGGTATTACTGAAACGTATTTGTTATTCTACCTTAACATCTTATTTGCACTAGATAAGAATGGAACATAAGCCAAAAATCAGACACCTGTTATTGCAACTCCTTTAGACATCATCCAGAGCCACCTGAAGCTGTATTCTATTCAGGCCTTTGAGTTAGAACTGACAATAATTCACTTCTGATGGTCTATTCAGAGTGATTTGAAGTTATCTTCTTCAAAGCAGTAGCCTGACTTAGGCAGAAAGTAGTCCAGCACCTACTTCTAATGAACTTCCAAGTCTTTGTGGAAGTTCTTGGAATACGAAAAGCATTCTGGATACATCACCATTGCTCATTTCTGCAGCCCACATGCTGGACAAGATTCAGGTATCAACAAGACACTCACAAATCAAATCCAAAATCTTCCATCTTTAGAGAGGGAAGATTTAAAAAGTTGTTTGAAATGAGCTCCAAATGAGAAAGTCCACCTCAAGGGATTCCACCTGCACCCAGATGTTATCTGGAAAGGAAAATTACTTATTTTGACACTATTGACCGCAAATACATTCATAGCTTGAAAAAAGATCCAGTGGCCCAGCTGCCAATACCAAGCTGGAAACTTGCAGACAAGAAGCTTTAGCTTTTACAAAGTGTAAGGGTTTAAGCTCAACAGGATCATTCACCTGAAGGCCAAGAAGCAGAGTCAGAGGCAAGGGGCCAAGGAAGAGTGTATATAAAAAAGCTGAACATGCCTAGGAAAATTAAGGTCTCAGGTACAACTTTATTCTGCCATTTCCCACTTCTTTAAAACTAATTTCATAGTTTAAATGCAGAGAGGGGGTTGTATACTTTTTACTGTACAGGTTTTAGCAATCCATAAAACAAACCTTATTGCATGGCACTAAATTCAGGTCCATATAGTGCTTTACATCTGAAATGCACTAAATTTTTCTTCCTTCAGTTTGCATTGTACTCACTTGCAAGAGTATCACATCCAAAGCATAGGAATATTTCAATTAAACTGTCAGTGAATTCTGGAGACATGTGTTGGTAACAAAAGAATGGTTGCATGGAGGGATCTTAATTTCAGTTACACGTATTGAGAAGAACAGAATCCCAAAAAACCAAATCCTGTAATTTCTCATCCTTACTTCAAGAGCTTTGATGTTCCCCCTCCAAAGCTGCACCACCACAGACTCGATGTTATCACTGAAAAACCTTCTCCTATTGAAGTACAAGATTACACATTTCCTTTCCCAGGTCTAAGCTGGTACCAATCATCTCTCTCCATGCCTTCTTAACAGTCTCCTTGTTAGGCAGTTCCATTGTCATCCCTCATCTGGTTCTTTTTCTTGTTTTCAATTCTCACCACCGAGTGCATAAATCCTTGCCTAGTTCCCAGCTCAAATGGGCACTCTTCTCAGTTTTCTTTCAGGGCTACTCATCCAAGTGCATTCTCCTGCAGTCTTACGAGCAATCTTCCCAACCTCAGCACAGCATTAACTGCCCAAATCCATAGCTGCTCTTCAGCACACTGTTGACAGCTGTGAACCTTACAGCAGTGAAAAGATATACACAAAAGCAAAATTATGGGAGCAAAAGAAACACAGAAGGAAATTCACAAACAGATGAGCTGCAGGTTCAACACTGTGCCAACTATTTGCTATGGAACATGTGGTGGCAAAAAATTATGACCTGAATTTACTGACTATTGATATGGCAACCGTAATCAGGCCCACACACTGCATATGTCAGGAGGAGATGTGTGTGATGGGAGAGCAAATGCAGTCACTCCTGTACCAGTACACACATAGAGACACTTCCAGGCAAACAGATATAGCTATGGCTATAGAGAAATGTGTATTTGCTTGGACAGGTATAATGCTAAGAATGACATGCAGATACACTGGGAAATGCTTTACAGCAATCTATAAGGCTGAATCGGAAACGTACAGAACATTTCTTTCATCCTTCGGGGTGATACACAGGCACAGTTAAGGTCTCTAGTTTGCAGCAAAGTGGAAGTGCCAGAAACAAATCCTTGGGTGTCCAGCAGAGCCTTTTGCTTTACCCTTGATTTCTATGACACACTGAAGTGCAAGGATGTGCAAGCAACCACCGTGGTCATGGTCTCACGCCACCAGGGTTCCCACAACTATCTGACACCCTCCCAGTGGGGTGGGGTGGAGGCCCTAGGGATGACAACCCACACCAGCGCTGGGTTTCTTACCAGCGAGATCCAACATCCTGTCCACAAAGACGATAGAGGCCTTGTTGGTGGCTGTCCTCCTCCTGTTCCTGGCTGGGGCATAGCTTGCCAGCTCAGCTGCGACAATCCTGCTGAGAGCCCCCACGGCGAAGCTCTCCTCCCGCAGGCCCATGGCGGTGAACAGAGCGTCCAGGTCGCCCACCAGGGTCCGCACGGCCGCCCGCAGTTCGTTGGGCAGTGCACCCAGCCCGACCTCCGCGGGTCCGGGGCCGCCGGGGCCGGGCAGCGGCGGGAGGAGCGTCGCCAGGGCGGGCAGCAGGCAGAGCTCCCCCGAGACGGGCGCCAGGAGCGGCGGGTCCCGCAGCACCACCTCGGCGCGGCCGCCCTCGCCCATCCA
Source organism: Pithys albifrons albifrons (assembly GCF_047495875.1). NCBI lineage: Eukaryota > Metazoa > Chordata > Aves > Passeriformes > Thamnophilidae > Pithys > Pithys albifrons. The sequence continues at coordinate 48,171,898 of NC_092462.1, read as the reverse complement.
CCGCCGCAAGGTCTCCTCCAGCTCGGCCGGCCCGCCGCCCTCCGCCTCGCCGCCGCACACCAGCACGCAGTGCCGCACTTTGCTCTGCTCCAGCACGCCGCGCACCGCGGCCGCCGCGCCGCCCCGCAGCGCCCCGCTCACCACGAACACGATACGGGCCGCCGCCGCCGCCACGGCCGCCTCCACGGACAGCGCACTGACAGCCAGCGCCCCGGCCGCCAGCAGCTCGCCCGCCCCGCTGCCCCAGTGCAGCGCCTCGGCGGCCGGCGCGTCCAGGAGTACGTAGGCGCCGTGCGCCCGGGCCAGCGCGGGCTCCCAGGCCTGGCGGCTCAGCCGCCGCAGCAGCTCCAGCCCCGCCATGGCCCTGACAGCCACAACACGCCGCACGTGCCGCGAGCGCCGCGGGCGCCGTGCGATGACGTCGCGGGCGCGGATTGGCTGCGGGCGCAGCGCGCGGGGCGGGCCCGGCCCCGCCCCCTGTCCGGGTCGTCCCGGGACCGCGGGAAAGGTGGGGACTGTCCCGGGGCGTACTCCTGTCACCCTCCTCTGCTCGTGTCACCCTCCTGTGCTCCTGTCACCTGCCGTGCTCCTGTCACCCTCCTGTGCTCCTGTCACCCTTCTGTGCTCGTGTCACCCTCCTGTGCTCCTGTCACCCTCCTGTGCTCGTGTCACCCTCCTGTGCTCGTGTCACCCTCCTGTGCTCGTGTCACCCTCCTGTGCTTGTGTCACCCTCCTCTGCTCGTGTCACCCTCCTGTGCTCCTGTCACCTGCCCATGCTCCTGTCACCCTCCTGTGCTCGTGTCACCCTCCTCTGCTCCTGTCACCTGCCCGTGCTCCTGTCACCTTCCTGTGCTCCTGTCACCCTCCTGTGCTCGTGTCACCCTCCCGTGCTCCTGTCACCCGCCCGTGCTCGTGTCACCCGCCCATGCTGTGCTCCTGTCACCCTCCGGTGCTCCTGTAACCCTCCCGTGCTCCTGTCACCCGCCCGTGCCGCGCCACGGCCCCGCTCCCCCTCCGGAACTGCCCTTTGCTGCCGCTTTACAGCACTGGAAAGATGAAACTTTTCATCACTGCTCCATCACACGATTCTGTGTGTCTTACTGGTATTAACAAATGCACTGGTTCATGTGCTAGTGACGACGAGTATTCTCTCTCTCATTGAGTGGATTTTTTATGATATACAGTTGGAGACATATGACAAAGTAGTTTAATTCTATTTCTCCTTTTAAACACCTTTGATCTCAAAAGCAGTTTCAAAGCTAACTAGCAAAAATGCCATAACAAGCACCCACAAGTTTCTTGTCCCCAGAGAACTGATGGCTCATTCGCAAACCTGTGTTCTACACACTATTTCACATGGACAACCTCCGTAGTACAGAGTGAGGAGGACACTTTTTCTTACATAGCAGGATTATTAGCATTAGCAAAAAGATAAAATACTTAACCAGTTCATCCCTTATCTCAACTGGTCTTATGGCTCTTACAGGCTGGTTTCAAAACAGCTGGTTTCAGAACACTGAAAACCACAAGCAATGCAGAATTACCAGATTTCCAGTAATTAAATCAGATCCTTTCCTTCCAGTGCACTTCATGCACATTCCCACCCAGACACATTATTCCCTCTTCTCTATCTTTGTGCTGTTCTACCCCCAATCTGTTATGTTAACCTTAGGGCATAGAACTTCATGATGCTAGAAAAATATGTAAGTTAATAGCCTTCTTGACTTTTTTGATTTGAAAAATGAATGCCAAGAAAGAATGGAGTATAGTTAACTACTGCGCCCCTAAGCTTATACACAAGTAGAATTACCCTCCTCTCATATTGAATTACCTCAAAGATTACGTATCTCTGAGCTTTTGCTGTATGGTTGAGTGCTGTAGACAAAATCTAAATAAATTATGGCTTGCCCTACTATTTTAAAAGGGATTTTTTACCTTTCAAACCTTTAAAAAGTCTTTTTTAATCTCTTGTAAAAGGTTGATGGTTTTTTGAGACATATTGTCAAAACTTCAGATGCTTTTGTAAGAAAGGAAATAGCTTTTTCCTTTATAAATACTAGTTCTGTATATGCCAATGTTAAAACAAAAGGATTACTAGCCAGAAGACAAAAGAAGCTTAATCAGTTTAAAGCACAGTGGTTAAATTACATAATAAAATTACCTAAGTAATTTTTACAGCTTATTTTATCCCATGTTCAAAATTTATAATTATTGTTGTAGAAAAAGAACCGTATTAGAGGGTTGCCATAAACTTGATATATTTTTGTGAGTGTAACCTGTGAGTTAATATTTATGCAGCTTGCAAAGATGTATTCTTCTACCTTCAGCCTTTCAGCTACTCAGGGCCTTGGGAGAAGCAGTTTTTGCAGGCCACAACTGCTGCTCTCCCTCCGTGCAGCAGCAAAGAGAAACTGCAAGGTCTCTTCCAGAGCCTGGGACTGGTGAGAGTTGTTACTTTTGAGGGCAAAAGTTTAAAAGCCAAGTAGGCCAATAACACTCTGTCCTTCAAAACAAAGCAGGGAACAGGTTCTGAGGACACTCTCTCCATCCAGAGCAAGAGGTGGGTAAAGATCATCCTGGGAGCAGCGAAAGGCTGGCAATTACTTTTGGGAGTTAGCATTCTGGGATCAGCTTTCAATATTCAAGTTGCTCAAGCTGTTCAAGCTGGATTTTTACATCACCACCAGTTCAGTGTGATTTTTATTTAAAGGTTTCTATGAGTAAGACTGCTTTGGGGATCTGAATCAATGTATTTTAAGAGATTTTATGTCCTATACATAGTCCTGGCTTCTATTTATGGCATTTTCCACTAGCGTCGGTTTCTTTCTTCTTCCTTGTGTCTGCAATCAAAGGAAACTATTACAGTTCTACTGTGTCATTTAATGTCAACGAGAAGTGTGTTAATGACCAAGTAAACCAAACAGGAATGAAAATTCAGACACTAATGTCTAGTAGTAAATACTACAATGCTAATTTGTTTTATGAGAAACAAATGTTTTCAGAGAAAAATGCCTTTGCTGACCCCACTACTGTATGTATAAAAACCGAAATTGCACGGTGAAAACAACACCCAATTACACCACACAATTTTATCTAAACACAATACCAAACATTTAATTTTCAATGAAAAAAATTTTGAGGGGGTTGTTTGTCCATGTGAACTCTGGTGAAATGTAATGCTGTATATGAAACTTTCAAACAAGCTTGTCTATGCAACCAATTCAAATAAGCTTCCCACAGTGGGAGTTGTGATGTGTTTATATTACAGTCAAGTCCTCTAGACTGACTTTTCACAAGGTGATCTGCTGTGGAAAACGGGGTCCCTGTTTTAATTTTCATAAACATCCTAAAATGCCACAAGCTCCATTTGTACATACAAAACTTGTTTTGAGCATTGTTGGTACTTCAATTTTCTAATGAATCCTGCAGTTGTTGTTTCCCATTCACAGATGTAAAGTGAGAAATTCACCAGGAAAAATGGCTCGCTACTTCCCACTGTTTTTAAAACTGAGCAATTTCTTCAGGATATGCATAGAAACATTCCACAACACTCACAGCACACTATCAGTGCTAAACTCGTATTGGAGCTAAAAATAAAATCAGATTTGTGGAGAAAAAAAAAGTTATAGTAAAGAGCTGTTAAAGCTAAAATACTACGTCCAGCTGGGAGTCCCTGAGCTGAGAGCTGGGACAGCACGACTCGAAGCAGCACTGTGTGTTTACCCCGCGGTTGCGCTCCCCCAGCAGCTGCCAGTAGAAGCTCAGCACTGGACTGTAAGCGTGTTCAGACAAGTCCTGCTTCTGGAGATAGGCAAGGATGTTCTCGAGGAGGTCGCCACGCTGCCGGCGATTCCTGCCGAGGGGATGGACGGGCGTTTGGGGATGGAGGAGAGCACAGGGACCACCGCGAGCCGCGGGCAGCGAGAGGCAGGAGCAGGCGGCTCTCGCAGGCACTCGGCGCCTCAGGAGTGCGGCGAAGGCGCGGCCGAGGTGAGTGTGGCAGTGCAGGGAGCGGGCCGGGCCGGCTGGGCGAGGAGGGCAGTGCCGGGGCCGGGCCGCCCCCCGCAGCCCGTGCCCGGGGCGCCGCGGGGCCGGGCCGGGCCCGCTTCCTGTGCGTGTCACTCACGCGGCGGGGGAGGGGAAGCGCCGGGCGGCGGCGGTTCCTCCGCGAGCAGCGGCGTTGGGCCATCGCGGCCGCCCGCCCGCCCGTGCCCGCCCGCCCGCGGCCCGAGCAGGCCGGAGAGCCCCGGGGCGGGGCGGCGCGGCTCGGCTCGGCTGCCCGTCGACAGCGGGCGCTGCCCGGGCCGGGCCCAGCGACCCGCGGGAGGCAGCCATGTCTACCGGCGAGGCGGAGCGGCTGTCGGCGGACGCCGACGGGGCCGCGGGGGACGAGGAGGAGGAGTGGCTCTATGGCGGTACGGACCTTCCCCGACCCCCGTGCCCAGCCCGCCTCCCCCGCGGGCCGTCCCGGCGCCGCCGCGGCGGGGGGGCCATGCGGGGGTGCGCAGGCCGCGGCGTGCGCCGCCTCGCCGGGCCGCAGAGTAGGGTCCTCCCGTCCCGCCGCCCCCGTGGCTGCTCAGTCCCCTCCCTCCTCACGGCCAGCCCCCGGCCGCGGCGGCGGCTCCCGGCCCCCTGCCCTGCACAGTCTCCACGGCGCTGCCGGGGCCGCGGCCGCTCTGCCCGGGCCGTGCAGGCCGAGGCGCGCTGGGCCTGAGCGGCGCCAGCCCCGCGTGTGCCCCCGCCCCGCACGGGCCCGGGGGACCTGTCCGGCCGCCGCTGCGCGGGGCCGGCGCTGCAGCACTCAAACAGCCCTAACCTTTTATGCATAAACTTTGTGTGCGACTTTGGGGACTTTCTTGACGTTCAAGTGGTAACGAAACCTGTTAACTAAACCTTGGCCATGTGGTGGACCTGTCAGTGCAGAGCGCTGTAAGAGCTCAACTCATTTCACAATTGAAACGTTAAGAACATGCCTACGCAGTAATCTGATGAGTTGGCTGATCTTGCAGGCCAAGATATCTGTCGTGGTTGATATTCGGGGGATTTTATTCTAAAATAGTGTGTTTATTTTCTCTTATGGTAGATGAAAATGAAGCAGAGAAGCCAGAGGAAGAAAAATCGAGGTGAGTATCTCAGCAACTGGAAGCTCTGTAGCATAGAATACAAAAATTTTATTTATTACATTCTTCCCAGCTGCTTGAAAGTTGGTAGCACCTGAACATGCCCCGGTGTCTTTGAAAATGTCCTTAAGATATGTGTTGGACTTGGCTTTTCTTTGAAATTGGGTCAGTTGAATAGAAGTTATTTTAAGTTTTAACTGTATGGACAGCAGTAATCCTTCATAAAATGCCAACAGGTCTTTTATTTCAGTAATCATTGTGCTTCATGGTCTTAGTAATAGATCAGGACTTAATTTGTTCAAGATAATTTAGTAACTAAAAGACAGCCTGTCTCCCAAAGACTTTGCAGTGTAATTACAAAAAGATGAATATGAGGAAGTAGTGGAATGTTACCAGATAGTTGGATGTGCAGATCACATCTGCTTAGGCTTTTGGTGTTGGTTTTCTTTCCTAATAAGACAATATTTGAAAAAAAAATTGAAAGTATTTAGGGGAAGCGTGCTTGAGTTACAAGGAGCTGTACTAGAGTACAAAGATGCTCCTTTGAAAATCTAGTGAAGTTAATGAAGATTAGTAGCAAGGATGAACTGGAAATGGGAATCAGATGCTCATCCTGAATGAAGAAGTCCCAAAATTGGTAAAATATGGAGATTGTTGATTGTCAAGATATATTAAATAAAGCGAAAGCCAATGCATGAAAGCATGTGTTGTAATTTTCTATAGATGTTTCCCTCTTTCAGTGAGAACTCTTGCATTTGGTTACCCTTGGTGGACTGCTTGTTTGTAAGCTTGCTCAGTTGCTTTTTTGAACTCATGTCAACTGTTGACAAGCACTGAATGATAAAACAGTAATGACCTCCACCACATGACTACATATGATATCATTGTGAAGCAGCTACTAGATGCAAGTATTTGATTCCCATTGATTCTGTAGTATAAGAAGCAGAGTTCTTTTCTGTCTCTTAACAGGTTTTTAGACCTTTATTGTATTTGTTTTGAAACCAACTCTTTTCCAGGACAAGGAACTCTAATTATTTATTTGCTCTTTATTTAGAAACTATTCCTTGTCAGTTTATTCGTTGTATTCCATTATCTTTTCTTGACCTGGCATCTTTGTCAGTATTACTGTTATTTAAGAAAATTACTGTCATGACAGTGAAAATGGTCTTTAGAAACAGTTTATTCCAGTTTCTTGGTCAGTAGTGTCTAGCTTAGCTTTTGGCTGCCTCACTGCATAGTTCTGGACAAAAAGGCGTAACAAATATTATGTCTGGAAATGTGGGAACAGTTCACCTGTGTAAAGTTCTGGATTCTCGCCTCTCAGTTTTTACATTCTTCATATATATAAAAATTGTGAGGTATTATTCAGGTTCTGTAGCTAGTCTGTCATTTTACCAGGTGATGAAGTCAAATGGTCAAGTGTGAATCTTAAGGCAATGCCTGGGCTGCGTTGAGTTTTGGTGCAACTCTTGTGAGTGGGCATTTTGCCTACAGAATATGGGATTAGAGTTATTCTATTCAATAAAAATAGGTAGTTGCTTGCTCTATTTCAGAAATACCTACTCAGTGAAAGGATATTGTTTCTAAGTGGCTCTCTGCTTACTCTGCTATTTGTGGTGCAGCATCGTAACAGCTGATGGGACTGCGGAAGTTAATATATTGCTGTATCAGAAGCAGCAGTAGGTGGTCTCAGTGAGACAGCTCATTTGTATGGATTTGACAGAACTGGTCATTTTAGATGGACCAGTAGTCTTGAAGTTTTTGCAGTTTTCAGTCTACAGTTAAAATATAATTGAATTAATAATTGAGTTGTAGCTATTCTGTATGGTAGAAGAAAAATTCACAATGCCGGTGTGGGAATTCTGTTTCAGTGCAACCTTATCTATGGGTGTCTAAACATTTTTTCCATTGTAGCTTTGAAAAGTGTCAATCTGCAGGGAAAAAACCCCTCTTATTCCCCCTTCATATATTATGAAATATTTCACTTTGATTTCAAAAGAGGATCCAGGTGTAACACCTCATTACTTCCAGCTATTCTACAAACATCCATTAGTGTGATTTATGACAGCTAAATAGTATAAATTATTTTTTAAAAATAAATTGATTTTTGTAAATTAGTACAGAAAACAGCTTTTCACCTGGAATGATGTAGCAAAAGTTTTTTCATCATTAGTTAATACATATGAAATAATATGTGCACTTCTGGTGGTTTAGGCATTAATTTTAGTAGCCCTCAGTTTAGTAGGCCCTGAAAATGCTATGTAGATTAGAGGGGACTAGCACCACCTGACTTAAGCAACCAAAGAGATACCTTCTATCATCTGATGTCACAGAAAATATAACAGAGGGTGTGGGAGGTACCTACCTAGCCTTCTATCACCTTCATGGCTGGGTGCTGAGCAGACCTGCTATCACCCTTGCTGAAAGTGTTTGGCCTCCTCAGTACTTCACAGCTGTTTGATTTGGGAAGGACCAAAGTCCTTGGTTTTCTCTGTCGTTGGTTTTCTCCTCTCTTGCTGGGTGTTTCTCAGCTGGGGTGGTTGAATCTCTATATTATCGGGTGGGCCACTTGGTTGTTGTTGTTCTGGGTTTTTTTCCCACATTTGTATATACATGTGTTATATTCTGTTTTTAGTTGTTTTTCTTTTGTATAAACATAAGTTTGCTGGTTTGAGTTTTGGAGATTTTTTTAATCCTCTTCGCTTTTGGGTTTTTTTCCCCCCTCTCTCCTTTTCCCTTGGAGCTGGGGGGGACACATTAACTCTCTGTGTTGGGCAGTTGGCATTTTGCCAGCTCAACCTACCACAGCACTAATACTGAGTTTCGTCTTTTCGTGTTTTTAAGTGCTCCACCTCCACCTGGAATTGAAGAGGAAGCTGCAGAAAATGGCGTTGTGAAAACGGTAGTTTTAATGTGTTTGAAATACTGCTTTAATGTGTTTTGATTCTATGATTTGTCAGGAATTCATGATTTGACTAGGGCTTATAATTAAATTAATTAATGGCTAAGTGTATGCCTTTGGTTTTTTTTCTAAAAGATGTTTGTGATCTGCGGGAACTGTAGAAATTATGAAATTGGGAAATCAAGTTTCCAGCTCCTGTCTACTTTATAAATCTAACTTACAGACAATACATTAATAGTACTTTCATACTTTTTTTGGAGAGGGAAGACAGTGCTTGAAAACAGCTGCTTTTGAGAAAAGACATCCTTTTCAAAATAATACTCCGTTTTTTTCTCAGGGATAGGAAAATAAAATCCTTTGATCACTTACTTCACTTTTTTTGAAGTGATTAACAATTGGCATTTGTGAACTGTGTGAAAATATGGATCAACAGATTAATTACATGCACCTTTTAGAGGCAACCTGACAGGCTTGTTTGACAGTAGTCTTCAATGTTTATTGTATCTTACAGTTTCAGAGTTAGTGTGATGAAGGAAAGGATCAGGACATTAAATTTACTGTTTCAGTGCTGATAAAAGGACTCAGTTTACTGTGAATGGGAACAATTTAAATATATTCTATTGTAATTTTACTTCACTGGGATTTTTTAGCTTATGTCTTGCAAGAAATTTTTAAGTGATACAGAAACCATTATCATACTTGTGCAAGACTGGCCTCTCAAAGGTTTTTTTTCATAGTTCTTTATGAAAGACAGTACAACTTACTTAAATTTGGGGGGAAAAGTTATAAAAAATTTTAAGCTTATTTCAGATGTTTAAAGTGAAAAGCTACTTACTTAAAGTGCACCAGAGGAGTTTTTGTGAATGCAGCGTTGTAAGGGGTTAGTAAGTTCAGTCTGTTAGATACAAGGCAACAACAATATACTTGCTGATTTTAAAGTATTTTTGGCAATCCTTCTAGGTGCAGTTTTCTTGTATGTGCATATCTTTGTATTTTTCACCTATATAAAGCCTACTAGTATTGTTAGGATATCATTAGAATATCTCCATAAAAATTGAGAACTTCATGGTAAATGGTGCACATGAACGTTCAGCAGCAACTTATTAAAATAGGTGTTGTTCAAGTTGGTTGAATAAGAAAAGGTGACTATTTCTGTCAGGAGGAAGCTGAGAAATCATTCATTATAAGTGTAGTGGCGTTTGGTTGAGAAGGTGCTGCCCCAGACAAAATTTTATTTCCTGCTTGATGCATTTTTAATGGCCCTCCACTGTGTGGGTTGCCTGGTGAGTGAGAAAGTAGTGAACTTGCTCTTTTCAGCCATATGGCATTGAGAGACTGTCTTCTGTCTTCAGCTCTCATTTACTGGGTATCTCTCTGCCCCCCACCCCAGGACTGGACTCTTAGTTGTTATGTGAGTTGTATTAATATTGTGTAGCAAGGATGAACTGCACTCCAACATCTTATCTTCTAAGCAACTGCTTATTTTTGTCTATATACCAAGAAAGTTAATAGACAGTATAATAGATAAGGGCTGGGTCTGAGCTGTGCATGAATAACTGCAGGCTGCCTGGGCAGGAGCAACTTGGCTTCAGTGTGTTCAGCCTCTTGCTGAAGGATTCCAATGTGTGAGTAAGGGTGAACTACTTGATAAAGTGCACTTGGATTCCACAATGTTTCTGAAGAGGTTTCTTACCAAAGGATTTAAAGAAAACTGTACAGTTACAGAATGAGTCCCAAATGGATAATTAACGTGTAAAAGACAGAAAACATGGGTAAAAGTCAAGGTTCAGTTTTCATAGTGAAGGAAGGTCACCTCCAGTGGGGATTCTCTGGAATGTTGTGCATAACCTGTGCTGTTTAATGCGTTTACTTGGAAAAGGACTAAGTTGGGCAATCACAAGTTTTCTGATGTTACAAGGTTAATCAAGACAGTAAGAGCAAGGACTGACTGTGAAGAACTGGCTGGATAATACATGGTTAATAAAGTCTGTATAGAAGAAGAGGAGTGGTGTTCATTAGGGGAAAAACAGATTTAAATATGAAATGGTGGTCTCTTAGTTGATAATTATCACTTCTGAGGGACACATTAAGATATATGGAAAGACCCACAAAGTTGATGGTTAAGTCCTAGTCTGGAGTCTAAAAAAGCAGTTAAACCATGGGATGTAGCAGAAAGTGAATATGGAACAAAATGAAAGATACCATTACCAGTGTGCCGAAAGGCCAGCCGGAGGGGAAGACGGCCAGCTTGGTTAAATAGGGAGATTCTGAAAGAAATCAGGGATAGAAAGTTTACAGACTGTGGAAAAAAGGGCTGGCTACTTACGAAGAATTTACAGATAGAGCTAGGTCATGCAGGAAAAAAATTAGGGAAAGAAAAGTGGAATTTGAAGTAAATTTGGCTATTTCATTTAGGGATAACAAAAAGTCCTTTTATAAATACATTAATAACAAAAGGAGGGGCAAGGAAATCCTCCATTCTCTGTTGGACTTGGAGGGAAATATAGTTAAGGAAGATGAGGAGAAGGCTGAGGTACTTAACACCTACTTTGCCTCAGTTTTCACCAGTAGGACAGGTGGCCCTCAAGACAACTGGCCTCTGGAGCTGGTAGACAGGGAGAGGGAGCTGAATAGGCCTCCTGTATTCAGGAGGATATAGTTACTGACTTACTGAGCCAGCTGGATCCTAACAAGTCTATGGGACCAGATGGGATCCATCCCAGGGTGATGAAGGAGCTGGCAGAAGAGCTTGCCAAACCACTCTCCATCATCTTCCAACAGTCCTGGCTCTCTGGGGAGGTCCCAGATGATTGGAGGTTGGCGAATGTCACCCCAATCCGCAAAAAGGGCTGCAAGCAGGACCCTGGCAACTACAGGCCTGTCAGCCTGACCTCCGTGCCTGGCAGGGTTATAGAGCAGATCATCCAGAGTGCAATCACACAGCACCTTCAGGGTGGACAAGGGATTAGACCCAGCCAGCATGGGTTTAGGAGGGGCAGGTCCTGTCTGACCAACCTGATCTCTTTTTACGATCAGGTGACCCACCTGGTGGATGAGGGGAAGGCTGTGGATGTGGTCTATCTGGACTTCAGCAAGGCCTTTGACACTGTCTCCCATAATATACTCCTGGAAAAGCTGGTAGCCCATGGCCTGGACAAGTGTACCCTCTCCTGGATTAAGAGCTGGCTGGAGGGTCGGGCCCAGAGATTGCTGGTGAACGGAGCTGCATCCAGCTGGCTGCCGGTCACCAGTGGTGTTCCCCAGGGGTCTGTGTTGGGTCCAGTCCTGTTTAACATCTTTATTGATGATTTAGATGAGGGGATTGAGTCCATCATCAGCAAATTTGCTGATGACACCAAGCTGGGAGGGAGTGTTGACCTGCTGGAAGGCAGGAGGGCTCTGCAGAGGGATCTGGATAGACTTGAGAGATGGGCTGATTCCAATGGGATGAAGTTCAGTAAGGCCAAGTGCCGGGTCCTGCACTTTGGCCACAACAACCCCCTGCAGCGCTACAGGCTGGGCACAGAGTGGCTGGAGAGCAGCCAGGCAGAAAGGGACCTTGGAGTACTAATTGACAGGAAGCTCAACATGAGCCAACAGTGTGTCCAGGTGGCCAAGAAGGCCAATGGGATCTTGTCCTGTATCAAAAATAGTGTGGCCAGCAGGACCAGGGCAGTGATTCTTCCCCTGTACTCTGCATTGGTGAGGCCACACCTTGAGTACTGTGTTCAGTTCTGGGCCCCTCAGTTCAGAAAGGATATTGAGGTGCTGGAGCGAGTCCAGAGAAGAGCAACAAGGCTGGTGAAGGGACTGGAGCACAAGCCCTATGGGGAGAGGCTGAGGGAGCTGGAGTTGTTTAGCTTGGAGAAGAGGAGGCTCAGAGGTGACCTCATCACTGTCTATAACTACCTGAAGGGAAGTTATAACCAGGTGGGGCCTGGTCTCTTCTCCCAGGCAGTCAGCAATAGGACAAGGGGGCACGGGCTTAAGCTCTGCCAGAGAGAGTAATCAGGCATTGGAATGGGCTGCCCAGAGAGGTGGTGGATTCACCATCCCTAGAGATTTTTAAACGCAGATTGGACGTGGCGCTGAGTGCCATGATCCAGTAAATGGACTAGAGTTGGACCCAGGGTTGGACGCGATGGTCTTGGAGGTCTTTTCCAACCCAATCAATTCTATAATTCTATGATTCTATAAATTCGTGCACCCTGAATTGTCACTGCTGTTCTTTCCCCTCCTGTTGTAAAGGCTTCTGCAAGTGGGAAAGTTGAGAGAACAAGAGCAGCAAGAGTAATTGAGGTAGTTTTCACACCAGGAATGGCTGAGTAGCCAAGGGCTCAGCTGGGAAGAAAGGCAAATGTAGGGTATGATAGAGGCTGACAAAATAATGTATGAAGACTATAAATAAGGATTGATTCCTCACAGTCTCTTCCATATGAGGACTAGAACTGTTGGCTGAAGGTCATAGGAGTCTGGATGAAAACAGATTAAAGATGTTGGATTTTTATGCAGTAGACAGTGCTATGGTATTGGGAGTTTATATGAGTCTGAGGGAAATCTGAACAAGTACCTGAGAGGAAGAACCATTGAGGGTTACTAAAAAAAGCCAAACCATAACTGATTTAGGGGGTGCTCTGAGCTTATAATAAACAGCAACTGAACGAGTTAGGGAGGAACATCATATGTATTTTTTTCTCCTCTGTGGTCTCTGTAAGGGGAAAACCAAAACAAAACACCAAACAGACCCAAAATAGTGGACAAGATGAACACTTGGTAGGAACTGGCATGTCTATTTTGTTTACCAGCAAGCTTGAAGGCTTTATACCAGAACAGGATACAGCATGATTTTTTTCTGATTTTTCAGGCTGTTTGCTGAAAAATCTTAAGTATTTTATGTAGTTTACTGATGTTAGGAGCTGAATAGATTTCTCTGAAGCGCAGTGTTCTTAATCAACTGGAAAAACATGGCTTTGAGTTACTCTGGATATATAATTGATGATGGCATGAAGCTAGTCTTGCATATCTTTATGTTCTTTCCTGAATGACAGGGCAAGAGTAGAAACAGTATGAGCTAGATAGAGGAAGGATTTTAGATAGTGGAAACTATTTTATGCTTATGTAGGAAATGTCCTGTTTCAGAGGCAGAGCTTAGCATTAAGAGCACTTCCCTATTTTGATCCAAATGTTTCAGATACTTGTAACCTCCTTAAATTTACTGTTTATCTACTCAGCTGTAAGGACTAGGAAGCGGAGAATTTTCTTCTTTCAGAGATTCCTATAATGGATAGCTTTGTCTGAATTATTTTGCCACTGTAAAGGTAAGTGGCTGCTTTTTGTCTAAGCAATGACTTTTTCTTTTGTAGAAGGTGACAGAGGCTGAGGATGACAGTGATAGTGATAGTGATGATGATGAAGATGATGTTCAAGTCACCATAGGGGATATTAAAACAGGAGCACCACAGTTTAGGTAAGTCATTTGCAAACATGAACTGGGTGAACTTTTAAGATTATTTTTAATTTTTAACTCAGTCTGTTTAATACTTGTCAATGTCAAATTGTACGCACAGCTAGTGACATTTAGGATTTTTTTCAGGTCTTTAACAATGTTTTTAATGATACAGCGACTTGAGAAAAAAGTGAAATGAAATCAGTGTTGTATGAGTTAAATTGTGTTTTCATATTTTGAAATATAATTGTATTAAGTTTTTAAAGTAGAGAGTTGTTTTTTATTATGGAATGGCTATGTTAATTAGCATTTTTGACATTCTTACTGTGACAGTGACGGTTTTGTTGCAAAGTGTAGGGTGGCAAGAGCATGAGAAACATTTGTCCCTCATTCTGTTTGTAGTGGATGCAGTTGTAATTAGACCTCTGTGTTCTTAATTCCTATTGATGTTCTCAAGTATGATTTTAATGTACTTCAGGATGGAGCTGCCAGTCCCTGGAGATTATTTCTCAAGATTATGGTTTAGACATTTGTACTGTACAGGAATCTTTTTGTTACTTTTATTGCCCTGTATTCCTTCTGCTTTTGTAAAAGAACTTTGTTTTTCCCTGAACACTTTTCAACAGTGTTTTTTTACCCAAAATTATGAAATAATATTTTTCATTGCAAGGAAATTTTCTGGTTTGCTTGTTTTTCTTGGCAATCCTGTTAAATTCTATGCTTATTAAAATTAGAGTTACCAGATTGCTGTTTCTTAATAGAATTATGACAGGTCTGCAGGTAGGTCTGACTCATATGTATCATTGCATTCTTAACTTTAGAATGTAAGTGATTTACTCCCATTCGAAACAATTCTTTTAAACTTTCAGTATTTCATATCATAAATTACTGTGCAAATCAATGTAATATTTTAAAAATAATTCTTTTAGTTCTTTGTTTTTCTGCTCTCAGTAACTTGCAATATTCTTGTGGCATAGGCAGTGACTTCAAATTTTGTGAGACTAATGCAAATTAGATTCATATTCTCAGTGGGTTTGTTGGCCCTCTTTCCATGAATACAAAAAACAATGAGCAGATGATCCTAAATTTAACTGGAGTAGAAGGTTTTATTTAGAAGTGCTTGTTCTCTGAAACAACTTTTTTTTCTGGGCAAATTGGACAGAAAGCTCATGGAAGGGCAGTAATCTAAAACAAACTGAACATTTGCTGTTCATTAACTCCAGTAGAACAAGTTTCTTTAATAGGATTAAACAATTTTTCCTATAGTAGTCCACTGCTGCTTGAATTGGATTTATTTGACAAAGTCATGCACAAATACAGCATGGCAGATCAGAAGGTTGAATATTTTGTGCCAGTTCTGTGCTGTTGTAGCAATTGAATGAAAACTAAAACTGCATGGACGTGGATACTGTAAACTATACACTTGCATTCTAATTATACGCTCCTCTCATTAGGTTTATGGGTCACCTGTGAGGATAAGCTACATTGTACACGAATGGTAGTGAAAACTAGCTCTAAATGTTACAAATGAACAATACTATGGTTCCTGAGGTAGTTAAATCTATTCAGCATTTAGATTTCTAAGTGCATTTTTATACAAGAAGCTCTCAAGTATTTTATAAAGTGAAAAATGCTTTTCTGTTTGTCACAAGGCTAGGCAATTGCTTGAAGTACATTGAAACAGGCAGCATTTCAATCCTTTTAGAGAAATGCTTGTATTTTCCACTTCTATGCAGATTAAATGGAATGCTTATGAAAAGAGAAAATGATCCATCTAAACCCTTCCTTTTTTATCTATTTTGTTTTTACTCTAATCCCCAGACTGTCATCTGTATCCCTAAATGAACTACATTTTCCCTTTTTCTCTCTTCTGGTTCTGTCCATTCTTGTTTCTATCAAGGTCTTTATCCTTTCAACTCAGGAAGAGTGACTGGGACTTGCTTCACAACTGTTTATTAGTTGGAGAAGTTGCTACTGAGCATAGAAAGGTACTCTCTCTTCCTCCTAGGCTGATCTCTTTACTTTTACAGTGTTGCCAGGTTGGAAAGCTAGAGAATTCAGGATGCCAAGTGAGCCTGGGTCCAATTTGTTTCTGGATCTAGCTATCTCTTGATTTGTGTTTTCTTGTGGTTTAAAAGTTTCCTTTCTCTAATTTGTTTCTTTGTTAATTTCCTGAAGTTATGGAGCAGCACCTGTTAATCTCAATATTAAGGCAGGAGGACGAGCTTATGGATCTTCTGGTAAGAAAATTTACACATATTATAAATATATGTAATATTAATAAAAATACAAAAATAAAGTTGGATTGTGTTTTGGATTAAGGAAATAATTTTAACTTCTAGAACCTCTTGATAAATTTAAGTCTGAATTTTTATTTCTATTTTAAATGTATTGCAACTGTGAAAATTGCTTTTAGTGGAAACACAAGGCTCTAACTTTGTAACTTTTCTTTACAGGTGCAAAAGTTAAAGGACTGGATCTAGATGCGCCAGGGGGTATTAATGGTGTGCCACTTCTGGAAGTAGATTTAGATTCTTTTGAAGATAAACCTTGGAGAAAGCCAGGTAATGTCTGGTTTATGCGGGTGCTCAGTAGGTTAATTTAATAGTCATTCCTGTTGACTGCATGTAGATGTCATCTACTCTCTCCCTAGAAGGTACTGTACAGTCTAACTTGTAAAAAGCAACTAAGTTACTTGTTGCCTTCCTGCCTTGCCAGAGAGTGTGTGGGTGTGCCGTGTTTCTTAGTACTCATCCCAATCATATGTCAGGAGAAAGACTGTAGGACATTCCCTCTTTTTTTTAAATACATGTATATCCTGAACTCTCCTTAGAAATCTCTGTTTCTGTGGAGATTACTGCCATTGGTCTGTGTCATGGGACAGAATATAAAGCAGAAGGGAAAATAATTCTAGCAGGTTTGAGCAGGGAAGAATGGTGAAACATGGCTGCTTGTACTGCATTGTGTTCATGCATAGACTTCCATAAGCCTTGAAGAAGAAACTTCTTCCATAAGTCTTCTCAGTGTATTGTCTCGTTGGCTCAAGTGATTTGTCCAGACTTGTCTAATAACACAGCATTGGTTGGGTTTTTTAGTAGCACTACATCTTGCTGCTGTGTATAGTTTGTTCTAGTGTTTGTATATTGCTTTGGTAATGCAGGTAGTGTCTACAAAGTGGGAAAAAAAAGCCTTTAATGATAATCTGGTGTTTGAACTGTTAGCTATATGAAGTATATTCTGAGCATTTGAGTTACATTTGGTCTCTCTCTTACAATAAAAATAGTTCATGGCATCAAATTAAAGTAGGAGCCAAAACGTAAAGAGGAGTCTAATAAAGAACAAGCAAAAGGGAGTGGTTCTTCACTGAACATACAGCAAACCTGTAGATGTTACATTTATCTTATTGTAAAGATATGGAGGATTATAATATCCTAGGATACTCTTGATCCCTGGTTCATGATGCTAAGCAAGATATTCTTTCTCACTAAATTTTATTGTTCTTATAATTGTAGCCATGAATACTCTGTGTTTACTGATGTATTGTACATTTTAGTCATGTGTTTTTAGAACAATACCTAATCAGTTTTGCTGTTATCAATAGTGGTGTATGTGTGTTCAGTGAAGGAAAGATGAACTTTGTAATGTTCTAAAAACTTATACTTTTCTTTTTAAAGGGGCTGACCTCTCAGATTATTTTAACTATGGTTTCAATGAAGATACTTGGAAAGCTTACTGTGAAAAACAAAAGAGAATACGAATGGGTCTTGAAATTTTACCAGTTACTTCAACCACAAATAAAATTACGGTAAATAGCACTTTTTTGGTATTTAAGTGTTTTTGTCACCTGTATAGCTGCTTGTGTGTTGTAAGCTTGTTCTGCCCAGTTCAGTGTGTTTGTTAGAGTTTGCACCTGACTCCCCACGCTGAACCTTGAGTATAACTGTGTTGCTTCATTGGCAGCTGTGTGGATAGTGTGACAGACAGTCATAGTTAGATTGCATCTGTACCTTTATTGAGATTGTGGCCCATCACTTAAGAGTTGTGTGGTATCTTAATGGGCAATGTGTTATTTAACTTAGGCTGAAGACAAGGCTATGGAAGTAAGACCAAGTGCAGAGATTCTCGATGGCAGATACCATCTTTTTAAGGTGAATTTTAGTAACTTTCGTTGGTTGCTCTCATTTTTCTTGAGTATTGCTTCCCATGCCACAACAGACTGATAGAAGAACAACTGAAATGGACACAGCCATTATTTCATACTTTCATCTTACATCAGTGACTTTCTGTGTATGTCACAAACTGCTGATATAAAAGTGTTGCTTTGTTTGTGTCTATTCTGGAAGCATGTGAGTTCATGGACTGGTGAACTAACAA
Source organism: Pithys albifrons albifrons (assembly GCF_047495875.1). NCBI lineage: Eukaryota > Metazoa > Chordata > Aves > Passeriformes > Thamnophilidae > Pithys > Pithys albifrons. The sequence continues at coordinate 48,154,056 of NC_092462.1, read as the reverse complement.
ATTTCCCAGTGAAACTAATTTTTCTTTCTATGATGATGTATTTTTAGTTGTAGTGCATTTGTTTGTGCAGATTGAAGAATTTGTGCAGATGTGTTGGGGGAAGCTCTTGTAGATTATGGCATATTTATGTTTCCTATGATGTTGTAGCTCTTACTGTGTTTTATAACAATTATCCTTGACAACTTTGAGATGGTGAAAATCAACCTTCCATTTCTTTCTGTTGTCCATTTGTGATTAGGTGACAATAAATCAAGTTATGTATAATAATTTTTCTGTTGAGAAATCCTGACTTTCAGAGAGCAGAAAAATATAAGATTTATCTTAAAGATTGAACTTACTTTTTAACTTCTCATTTTCTCATTTACTCCTTTGTTTGATACTGAAGTTGAAATTAAAAATCCAAAGGTCGTTTATTTTGCTTATTTTCAATATGCAGTCATTTTTGTTCCTGAACTGTCTTTAAAGGGACTTGCAACCGTTTGTTGCTTTCTTCTGTGTTCTCCAGTGACAAAAGTGTCAGTTGCAGACAGGTTTTTTTGTTTTCCCTCATGCCTCTTGAGAGTATTCAGTTATTTTGATTTTATTAGATCAGAAGCTCTCTGGGGCTTTTTGCCTTCTTCAGTTACCATTGTAATAGTGCTATGGAAAAGTAGAAATAGTGGGCAATAGGAGTTAAAATTTGCATCTGACTCAAGTCTCAAATTTCTCTAAACTCTTGTCCTAAAGGAAGAAGGACAAGTAGTCCAACCCAAAACTTTCCCTTATTTCTAGCTCAATATTGACTCTGGTGATCAAATAGTACAGATAATAATTGTGTTATGAGAGTCTGTCATGTGTTTTACCAGGAGTTTACATATAATTATTAACTTTTTTCCTCACTTCTGGAATACTAAGTCTCACGTAATTTACATGGTAGGTTTGGTTTAATCTCCTGTAACTGGCAAGACTGTCTCCTACATTTTCCAGTTACATATGCATTAATAGAAGTCATACAGATATTTTGGATAAATACTTAAACCTACACCAAACCTGCTTGGTACCTTTTCTTCTCTCATATTTCTGAATACAGAAGATTATTTCAATTTTTAATGAATCTTAACTATTTATGTTCATTTTTGTGGGTTTGGAAAGATGTGACCATGTTTAGAAGTGAGATTCTGCAGAAACCAAGTAGTTCACTTGCCTACAAGAAACTGTGAGATCACCGCTGATGTTACAGCATGCATGAGCTGGCTAATGTAGAGTGATGTGGCTGGGAAAGTGCGAGTGACTTTAAAAACTGAATCAGTACCAGTTTGTCTTTAATGCTATCCCATGTGGGTTTTTTTCATATATAACTGCTGCTGAAGTAAAACAATACTTGAAGTACTTGCACCAAAAGTCTTGCGTAGCTTTAATAAAGTGTCTGTGGAATTTTGCAGTACTTCAGAAGCAGCGGGATATTTTTGAAGTATTCAATCTAAATTAATGAAAAATCTTTTACAGTTTGCATAACCCTGAGTGTGAGGTGACTTCCTGATATGACTCGGAAATTAAGTGGTTACTAGAACTCGTGGTCAGTGAGGCAGATGGAGAATCTGTTCAAGTTTCTTGTCTCATGGTTTGTTGTTGGATAGCAGGCTGTTAGATATCTCTGTTAAGATTATGAAGGGGTTTTTTTAATTATTTACTTCTTTTAAAAATAAAGATGTTATTTTGTTCCTACAGGAAATCGTACAAGAAAATCAGATTGGTCTGTTCATGTACAAATTACATGCTTGGAAAATAAATATTTAAACTGTCTAATCTTCTGTAATAATTCATTCTCTAGCATATTGCTTCTTATATATATTAAACACAGTACTTAAGTAACATATTAGATACATATTCGTAATTTTGCTAGCTGTGCAGAGCTGACAGTTTTTAAAATTCTGAGTAAAATTGGACTGACTTTCTTTTGTATAGGCTATGTTCTGTGTTGAGTGTTGGAGCTACTATACTTCTAAGGGTAAAACTAATGATGAAACATTATTTTGAAGGTACAGCAGGGCAGAACTGGAAATTTGGAGAAAGAGTTGGCAGTGCAGTCAACCAAACCTGATTTCACATCTCCACCTGCCTTATTCAAGTCAGGAATTCCAACAAACAGGTCAGTTAGCTGTAACTCAAGACCAAAAACTTTCCATTTTTACGTCTATGTATTTGAAGCTTACAATTTTTGTAGGAAGAAAAGGAAAATATGTTTCTGTAACAGGTGGAAATGAGGGAAGAGCTACCTTAAACACACATGAGTGCTGTGCTATCTTCTTGGCTGTTGGGGAAAGGGAAAGTAGAAGGAAAAAGGAGAAAAAAACCAGCAGGACCAAATCAAGGCAGCTATAAAAATCCAGTTGATGTATGACACTGTGTTTTCTATGTAGAATTAGACTGGCTGACAAAATATTTCTAGCTAGGTTTATTATGAGTGTGAGCCAGCACACATTTCCAGTTAAACAAGATGGAATCAGACAGTTAGGACTTCAACAACTGGAAGATTTCCTGGATCCCATTCTCTTTCCTGCAAGGTACCTTTAGTTGATCCATATTTTAATAATTCATTATACTTTTTTTGAAATGAGAGAGATTATTTCTCCACTAGGGTTTCTTCCCTTCCTTCTCCGAGCCCCAGGCTTTATTAAGTTCTGTCCTTTATGTCTGAGCTACTGCTGTTTGATACCTGTGACTTCACTTACAATGAATCCATGCTCCTGTTTTACTTTAGTTATTCAGTGATCCTTTTTCAGAGTTTTGATTCTGTGCAGATTCAAAACCATTGTATTATAAATGGTGGTCAGAGAGGTAGAACAGGCTGTGCACTTTCATCATCAACTGTTAAAGGTTGAGGGCTGCGACCTGTTTTAGCACTGCATTCATAAGTAACTCAGCTAATTTAGAGGTACTTGAATTTGAACTTGCATTCAGTTATTTCATCCAATAAGAGTCAGTTCAACACCCAAATGTATTTCTGTTGTGTGGAAAAAAAATCTTGTTTCATACCCTTGCCTGCACTTTTCTTTCACTCCTAGAATGTTCCTTCTAGCCTAAATATTTTTCTGAGCTGTCAGGTTATACATCTCTGTATTTAGTAGATTTTAGTTCTTTTTTTTTTCTATTTGTCTAAGAAACAATAAAAGTCTTCCAAACTTTGTGCCAACCCTGCAGCTCTTTTTGTATTATTTTTCTGAATTGCCTTTTTTGTATGTTCTTGTAACAGAGTTCTGAGCCTGGAATGTATTGTTCACAGGGTAAGGATGCCTAATCTGTATCTGGCACAGATTTTGTTACAGGATTGCAATTCTTTATTCATCTCATTGGTGGACAGATAACCCCTAAACTACTTTAGGAAGTAATTAGTGAACAGGATATTAAAATGTAGTCAAGTTTAAAGTTGTAGAAAAATGCATTGCATAGATCTGTGATTGTGTGACATCTACAATTGTTGTGACAACTGTATCACTTTGTGAGATTCACTTTGACATGTTAGTTTGTGACACAACACTTTGACAATTGTATCACTTGTTCATTTCAGTGGTTACAATAGGTTGCTTTATATACCTTTAGTATGAATACTGTAATTGTAAGGTGTTACAGTGGCAAAACTGACTTCTTCCCATATGTAGTACTTGCTCTTTTGGACACATTTGCTTAAAATGGATTCTTCTCTAAAGAAAGAGATATTTCTATTAGATGATCAGAAGAGATTTTGAAAGAAAACCGTATGCTTAGAAGTCTTAAGATTGGCTCACTGAATGAGTATGTCTTAATTGCATGGATTGCATATACTTTTACTTGAATGACTTTTCCATAACACAGATACTGGTTTTGGTATATAAAAGCCTATATTACTCATTCCTTTATAACCAAGCAGGGTTTTACAGGGTTGCACTTATTTTTTTTCTTTAGTTAAAGAGTTTATTATAGATGGACAGAAAATTTTCAGCAGCACAAATCTATGATAATTTAAAATACTTGCTTTTATGCCACGAAGCATTTGCAATAGCCTTGTTGTGAGATTGCTGGAAGCATTTCTCATGTAGCAATAAAACTTCTTTTGGCTTCTAGCCGTTGTTGATCTATTTTGTGAAAGGGAGAGCAAACTGATGCAACTCAGTATAGCAGCATTGGTGTGGGGGTTGGTAAAGAAAAAGAAAGATCTAGGTGATTTATCTCACCAGAAGGAGCAGCTGGTCTTCTCAGTCACAGACAACCGCTTGCTTGAGAAAAGCCAGTTTAGGCATCAGAAAGTGTAGGGCATAATACAGGAGAGACAAATCACAGTAGTTAAGGTAAAGGGGAGAAAAGGTCAGGGCATGATGCTAATCTAACATTTTAGTTCCTCACTTACTAGTCAGGGCTGCAGCATTTTTTGGATGATTTTACACATGGATATTGCATTGTGTATTGTTCTTTCATTGAAAGTCTGGGGTTTGCTTTCTTTCCTTTGTTAGTAAATAAACACTAAAATAATTTGTGCTTACTGTTTTTTACCTTTTTGGTTTTAGTACAGTAGATGTTTGCTTATGATTGCAGATGAATGTCTCAAAAGAACCCCAAAACTCTGAGGACTAGCAATGATACCTTACCAATATGGAAGTTGTAGTTGACAAAATAGAATAATTGCTCAGCACCTTGAATATCATCTAGTCTCACCCACCCCTGCCTTGTCCAGAGACATCTCCTACTAGACCAGGGTGCTCAAGGTCTTATCCAACCTGGCTTTTATAACTTTTATGCAGATAGGGTTTTTTCTATCTGTGTAAGAGTTATGCATTTTCTCTAAAGCTTAGTTTCTGGGTTTCATTTGTTTTAGGGCTGAAGATAGCAAAGTTCACTATACTTTCTATTATTCCTCTCATCAAAATAGTGATTCCCATTGTCACAGACAACAGGTTTTAGTTTTACTAGGGACATTCAGATCCTTGTCTTATTTTCTTGAAGATTTTCAGAGACTGATTGTGCATGGAATTCTACTGTTTGTATCCAGTAGAATGCCATCCTGTCTTTGTCCTCAATGTAGCATTTTTCATCTGCTTTGAAAAGTTAAAAATCAGAAGTTGCAGCTGACAGCTCTGTGGTTACAATGTCAGATGGTTTGGGGAGCTTAAAGATACTTCTTTTAACAGACTATGTTATCGTGTAATCACTGAAAATTTAAATACTACATTGCATTTTTCTAAATAAGATGCACTTCTTCAAATTCACCATTAGCAATTAATAACTATACCCATTGAGAGAGATCTTGGAATTACTGTTTTCCTTCTCAAACAGTTGGTTCAATTTACAGTGTTAGCCAAAATAAGAAAATGGAATGGAAGTCATTGTTAGTGGTGGGGATGAACCTGGAAAAGGCTTTATGGGAGTTCATAAAGCCGTGATGCATTGAGAGCTGACTATTGTCTGTGGTTCTGTTCATGTCAGGCAAGAAAAGATATAGAAATAGTAAAAGTCACAGAGTCAAAAAAATAGGTGACAGTGATCTCATCACTGGAGATAAAAAGTAAAAATGTCTTCAAAAGAAATTGTCAAATAAATGCAAGTTGGCAGAAGCTGGGAGGGAATGTGTATACGCATGTCATTTTTCTCTAAAAATTCATTGCTAACTACTTCTAAGGTAAATGTCCTTTATGTTACGTTTTACTGTTGCCTAATTAGGTTGTAAGAGGGACTGAGATGGGTCTTGTGCTGCTCTGTTGCTTGTTTCTGTAAAGGAGGTGAACATGGTGCTTAGTTATATAAATGTCTTAGAGGTGTTTGAGGGAGAGAGACTTTGCATTTTGCAAAAAACCTGAGGAACAGAAGTATGAATGGCTGGTCTAAGATTCTATTTGAATTTCATGCAAGCTTTAGTGTAAGAGCCAGTGTTTAGTAGTTTCATACACTTCATTTGATATTAAGACTGTGTATTCCAAGATAAGAGAGATGGTGTCTGATTTTGTTCATTATGTGCTGCAATAGCAATAAGATGCATAGTAGGATTCACTTAGGTTTATTTCTGCCTTCTATCTTACCTTGGTTTCCATGGAATCCTTCATTGGGGTTTCTTGCAATTATTTCTAATTAATAGTTTATAAGTGTTTTACATGAGATTTTTGTGGAAGTTCTGTTTAGTTTATTTTTTATTACTGAAATTTTGTGGTCCCTTCTTTTGCTCTTTTCTTTTTTTCTTCCTTCTTTTTTTTTTTTTTTTGGTAACAGAAGAGTAGATATATTATCTTGCATGGGGTGGAAGGAGAGTGTTGGAGAGTCAGCCTTTGTCCTGCAGGAGTCCTTACAGCTATATTGCTTTGTCCTATACACTCACATACTTGAGCAAATGCATCACATTTAATGTTCTTCAGAAACAGTCTTTTATGTTTTCTACAGGAGAAGGAACTTTATACATTTAGAATGAGAGAAGTCCATAAGGCTTTCTTCTCTCTCTTTTCTTTTTTTTTCCCCTTTTCCTCTTCTGCTTGTTGATTCTGGTTTGTCCTGTGTTGCAGGCGAATATCTGGCACAATAGATGTGATTGGACAGACCATCACTATCAGCAGGGTGGAAGGACGACGGCGTGCTAATGAAAACAGCAACATACAGGTTTTATACTGCAGATTTGCACTCTGACTGAAAGACATTTTTGTTTTCCCCATAGATTCTGTTTAAAATATGTCAGTGTGTATGATTGGGTAATATATAAGTAGCTTTAAGTTCAGGAGTAAAGTTGTGGCAGTTACTGAAATATCTGATAAATTTCAAAAGATAAATGTTTTGGTATGCCCCTTACTGAGAGGAAATGAGTGATATTGCAGACATACAGTCCAGGAGGAAGCCTTAGCCCTGCTAGATACACATGGGATTAGGTTTTGTTTACTGAGTGGCAAAGATAAATATTTAAAGTGCCCATTTGTTCCATATTCCTGCCAGACACCAACGCTGAAAGTGAAAGTCCCCGTGTATGCAGTGTGAGAAATGCAGTGTGAGAAATGCAGTCTTAAAAATAAGAAGGAATAAAGAGTTGATAGTAGATTTTTTATAATTACATTGTCATATTTTACCATAAATTGCAAGATAGTCTTTATGATTTTAGTCTTTAATGTTATATTAAGAAAGCAACTAAATGTATTGACATGAAATACACTTCTTCTTTCCTGAAGAATCAGAGAGAAGAATCAAGGTTACTTGGTGCCCTAGTTGCATTTCCATGCAATTTAACTTGGATTAAGGTTAAACAGTGAAAATAGTAATGGATTGTAGTGTTTATATTGAAAACACTGCCATGTGTTTTCCATCTGATCTCACAATGTTTTTTATAGTCTTGGTTTTTTTCATGATTTTTAGATGGATTTTTAAAATATTTTCCATTAATAAATCTATGTTGGTGTTTTGGGCCATATTCAGATGGCTCATATTCCCTCTGAAGTCTCATGTTTGCTGTCCCCTTTTGGCAGCTCTTAGAGCTTTAAAGGCACTTGGCAAGTATGGGACATTGAATATAGGTATGCAGGTAGAACTTAAACAGTCTGAATATTATAGCTCTTAAGGTGTGTGAAGTGATACTTTCTTGTTGTAGTAACTGGAAAGAGAGGAAAGCTATTTTCTCTTTTCACATAGCAATTTTAACTAGAGTTTGATATTTTTCAGGTTCTTTCAGAACGCTCTAATCCTGAAGTAGACAATTTTACCAAGCCACCCCCATTTTTCCCTCCAGGAGCTCCACCTACCCATCTTCCACCACCTCCTTTCCTCCCTCCACCACCAACTGTCAGTACTGCTCCACCTCTGATTCCCCCACCAGGTAAATATCCTGCACTGCATATGAGGGGAATAATGAGAGATTCATTAATATCAAATGCTTGAGGCTCAGTGTGCAGAATTTCAGAATTCTGTATTCTACTTTTTTCTTAACTATATCTGTAAGACAGAAACAGAAACTTTTATTTTCTCAGTGAGCGTAATCCCAAGTACTAATTAATTACCTGGAGACTGTTGGTTCTTGTGTTCTTGAAAATGTTTGAAATGAGAAGCTGTTTTCTGTAATTCAGTAGGTGTTAATGCATTTGAGAAGTACATATTTATGTATCAATCTACAAACTTTTGAACTGAAAGTATAGCAATACTATGAATTTGTGTCACAAGTTGGATTCTCTGATATCTAAGGTTGTAGCAGCAAGAGAAGCTCTAATTCCCCTTTCACTTCACAGCAAGTATGAATTCCCAGAAGTCTGAGAAGTGTTGCATTTGTGCTATATCCTTTCTTTCAGTCAGAGGTCTTACTGGCCCCTGATGTTTTCTCCAGTGTCCCAGGTCTGTGAATCTTAGAGGAATCAAAGCTTTTTGAGAACTCTTCCTATTTTAAATCTGGTTTGAAATTTACTGGTATTTCCTGAATATTTGTTGAAGCTTGGTATTTATGGAAGTTCACTGGGAGAAGTATCATGGGCATTTGCACAAATAGTGGGGTTTACGTGAGTGTCGTCATTTTAAGGCAATAAGTTCTAAATGATTTAGCAAGAAACTCAGAAGACTGGTCAGTGAGAAATTAAAATACATGGAGAAACTTTGTGGAATATTTGAATAGTAAAGTGAAGCATTTGTTTCCAGAAAAGACTGATTTGAGGTGGAGCCTCTTTCTGTATTTTCTTCTTCTATTCCTTGCATTCTTTTGCTTGACTTATTCTGAAAATCATGCTTAGTGGTTTTTTGCTCTTCTGCTTGCACAGGGAATCTTCTAAAAGTTTCTCTGTTAAAACTCTTTATGTATAAGCAAAGAAGTAACATTATTATTTGAGTACAAGTGTGGACCTTTATAGGGTTTAAGTCATTGTAGAAGTTGCTTTCTTCCATTGCTCCTCCTAATTTTAAAGCTTTAACTCATGCTGCCTGGCAAGCTCTGGCTTTCCTCAGTGATGGTCATATACAAAATGATGCAATCTAGAAAACAGAAGAAATTTAAATACTAAATAATTCTGTGGCCTTTTCTGATTTTTTTTTTATAAATATGAAAAATGTCATCTCTGAAGAGAGAATATGCTACTGCTTTGGCAGCTTTGTAATATTTCCTTACTGCAAGGAGGGGACAGTAAGGAGAGGAATGTGACACAGGTTTTAGCTACATTGAAACCTTTCTGATAATACAGGTCATGCATTTCAAGTTTATAGAAAGAAATTATTGGAATTGTAATTGTGATTCAGAAATGGTGATCTAAGTTGTATCTTACAAGAAACATGAGAAGAACCCTCAAGACACCCCAGACATACTTGATGCAGGAAAAGTCATAGCTACTGAACTGACTTGAAACCCTTCACCTGTTACGTTTTTATAGGAGAAAGAAATCTACATGTGTTACAGATCTAGCGAGCAGGCTTGGCTTTAGTCTTGTGATTTACAGACAGGTTTATGACATACACTTTTTCAGAAGGTCTTCTTGAACATCCTTCTGTGCTTAGACTAGATTCGAAAATAATGATTAAGAGCTGTGGATTTGGTTTCTTCGGGTCTGTGTTTTAATTGTGCAGTTGCCAGCTCTTTATCTTCAAAGCTGTTCCTTAAATAGATTCTGCCATTCCTCCTAGGTTCAATGAAGGAGGAAAAAAATTACACTTACTCAATATTAAACTGGGACTACTTGCCAGAAAATTTAAGTATTCCAAATACAAAACATCCTCCAAAAGCGCCTTTGAAAAACGATCCTGCTTTGAAGTTAGATCTCTTGCTCTGTATTCATTCACTCTTCATTCAAATCTTTTTTGAGGAACAAATCCTGGAACATTTCAAAGTGCCAAATGCAGAAAATTCTCAAATAGTCCTAGGAGAGGACTGGCTGTGGCAAAAAAGCATGTTAGGTTCTTGTTTGCTTGGTTTATTGCTATGTTGGAGTAATTTACATCTCAAGAAGAACGTGGATGCTCCAGTTACCCAGACTTTAAAAGTTGGTTGATGTGCCTTGGTTTAAACATGTATGTAAAATGTGACATGTATTGGTGATATTTAAAAAAAAATTCCTCTGAAATATTGAACTTCTGTTGCATAATATACCAGGGTTTTGCAATGTCTATCAGGATTTGGTAAATGACTGTACATCTGCTCAGCCTTAGCAATCTAAACCTGTACTTTTTATTTTGTTATTGAGAGAATTTGACCTAATTTAGCCTATGGCAAAAGAAGTTTTGGCACCAAGTTGAGTTATATTACATTTCTGTGGGGTGTTAGACAGTTCAGCTAATTTGCCTCATGTTGTTAAGCTCTGGCAGCACTGATCATGTTTGATTCCTTATACCCCAAGTGGAGCACATGTGGCATTGCTTTCCTTTAGTAAAACCTACTTGGTTTCCTGTAAATATTGACCAGCCTTGAGTTAGTAGGATGGTATACAGTGTCCTGAAAGCAATCCCGAGCACATAAGGTAAAATGCTGCACTAATGCCATTTGGATTGCTTTTGGTGCACGTGTCAGAGTATTTAGGTTTAGGCTCAGTGTATCTCTGTGGCAGCACAGTGTGTTGTAGGGACATGACGTGGTCTTTCCTAAGTCAACTTCTTGTGCTGGTTCGCAAGTTTAGTCTCTACACAGGAAGAAATGACACAATATTTCAGAGTCTTTTTTTTTCTCAGAAGAAATAATTGGCTGATGACACTACAATTACATTTTCATACACTGCTTTAGTAGAAGGCAAAGGTGTGAAGAACTAAGAGATTCTTAATTTTCCATTAGCTGAAGCTTGTGATTTTTATTTTCTTGTTTTGTGTCACATACACACGTTGGTGAAGAAGGTGAGAAAAACATTTGTTTAGATCTTTTACTATTACTCGCTAACTTGGAATGTAGAATGTTTCTTCTTTGTGATACCATCAAGTAAATTACCTTTTCCTTTAAAATGATGTGAGCATTAATCATGACTTTTTATATGTTCTTAAAGGTTTTTGAGGAAACGGTGCCTATATGGATTTTTTAGTATAATACCCTGAATTAACTAATTCACTAAAATTATTTAGACATTTGTTCTCTGGATATTAATTGTATTCAGTCTATCTCAGTTTTGTTTGCATGGCTCTCAAGTTAAGTTTTTCATGTGGCTTTTAGTCTTGTGATGAGATTTTTAAATTTTTTTCTGCACAAGATAAAACTCTGAGGAATATATTAACTGTTCAATTAGAATTCTTTTCCTTTTTGTAAACAGTATTAGCTGATGGATTTCCAGGCAATTCTCTGGATAGTGCTGAGGGCCATATTCAGTGCTAACAATATGTTGGTCCTAGGGCAGCAGTTGAAAGCTTTTTAAGCATAAAGTAGAGCTAATAAATCAGTTTGAGAGAACTGATACTTTTCTAGCTTACGTTCTTAACATTGCTGTTAAGAGATATTTTTATATATTTATATATATCTTCTATGTCGTAGGCTCATGAAGAATCTATTAATATGAACAATTAAACAAAAAAGATCAATGAAAGACACCTGGACTATGCAACACTGAGTTCTCAGTCTTCCTTTTTCAGAAATTTTCATCAGAAGTGTTTGGTCTTTTAAATATTACACTGTCAAACGTTTTTTGGTGTGATATCCAGTGTTCCTCACAACAGTGCACACTGGAAAGCTTGTGTGCTGGTGAAGAGACAGTGGCTCTTGCAGTTGAGGAGTTTGGCTGTTGGAGTTTAGTGTTTCCACATTTACAGTTTGGCTGAGCGATTAGATCTTCAGGATAGGACAGAAACTTCAATTATATTTCACAGTTTGTTTAATTTTATAGGATTAATTCCTGTAGGAATTCATGTCAGTGTAATCACCAGCAATTAGTGAACTTTGGTATTGATAACTGTTCCTCAGCTTGCATATTCCTTCATTCTGTCCTTCTGGCAAGGCAATTTGGGGGAAGTTGGCTTTTCTAGACATTGTAATACGTAAAATGTTGCTGCCATACAATAGTCTTTTAGTTCTAATGTTGAACTAAATGAGATATACATAAATTTTATTGTGCAGTGGCCAGTGCTGTTTTGTCTGGATGTTTATGCAGTTATGGCAAAATGGATGAAAGCACTTGCCAAAGTTTTCTGTTCTTTCCCTCCCCAAAGTTTTGCAGAGAGTTTGAAAAGTAAGATTGAAAGTACTTATTTTTTAATAGAAGCAGAGTTGTTCATAACTGAAAGTGCTTTATACCTGGTGAAATAGTTTGTTTTCTGACAATATTGGTTTAGCCCAGTTTATTATTTTCATGTAGTAGTGTTCTGTGTGTTCTTCGCAGAGCGTGGGAAGATAACATCCTATAAAGCGTACAGATTATTTTTATCTTGTAATCATTCCTTTCATAGACAATAAGAGAGGTTTATATGTTGAGGCAGTATATTTTGTTAGGTCAGCTAATTTAGTGGGGAACAATTTTCATAGCTTTTAGTTAGATTCGTGACAGCTGAGCTAGATCTGAAAACCAGGTTAAAGTAATTTTTGCATGTTTTTCTGTTAAAGAATGGTCCTTTCTCAGATATTTACAATAAAATTGAGAACCAAACAATCTTTTTCCCTCCAAGTAGCAATTGAATGATTAATTGCAGTGTCAAAGCATTGACTCAAACATCTGTAATGCTCACTGCTGCTAGAATACTTTGTTCATGTGGACCTACTATTTCCTCTGCCAAGCTATTAAACATTAGAGGCCAAGTGCATTTCCTTCCATCTAGCCATGGAATATAAAATAAAGGAAATGTAGTCTATGGGATGTTACTTTTCTTCTGTATACTAAACATTTTAGAAATATGAATTGAATTTTAATATTGAGACTCAGAGTCATTCTTTGTTATTTGTGCCTCTAAATAACCAAGATTTTAAAGAATAGGAATTTAAATTGAAAGCTGGATTTCACAAGGTTTACATAAAATCTTAACAATCAGTAGTGGTGTGAGATCTTTATCTGAGGACTCAGAAAATATGTTAGCATTCTTCTTGATCAAGTATGTAGTAATAGCTCAATCTGGTTTTAGATCTACAGATAATAAATGTTAACTATTACTATACTGATAGATCATTTGTTGTCTTTTTAGGTATACCAATAACAGTGCCACCACCAGGTAAACTTGCTTACATTTCTTTTCTGCACATGGTTAAGAGATGACAGCTGATGTGTAACTTAGGAACTTCCTTTTAATTACATAGATATACTATCATAAATGGTAAACTATCTGTATATAGTTATTTGGATGCCAGGCAGAAGAGAAAAATCTATGAAAGTTCTGTTGACTAGTGAATCTAAGCCAATTTCTTAGATGTGTATTTCCTTCTTTTCTTTTAAGTGTTTTTTTCCCAGCTGTGAAGTAAATAGTTTTGATTGTTGTTTATTAAGTATTGTTAGTCAGAAATTTTTCTGTGTTTCTAAATTAGCTTATTTTTAATAATGATAAAGCGTTTTATTTGAGGCATTTATAATATAGGCCTGGTGTTTTGCCTTTGTAAAGCTGCAAAGTAGTTCTTAGTCTTACAAAATCAAACCCTTTTACACAGGAAAAAATTTTGCATTGTTCTCTTTGGGAGTTGTTTATTATTGTATGCTTAGCCTGGTTCTTCTGTGTGTTTATAGGTGGTAGGTTTTTTCATCCTCTCTCCCCTTACCTAATTTATTGTTACAGGTTTTCCACCACCACCTGGCGGTCCTCCACCTTCCCTCATACCCACAATAGAAAGGTGATTATCTGTTTGGAATCTTATAAAGCAATGTGTTGGTATTCTGTAGATGAAATAAATGAGTAAGCACTCTTACACTGCCCAGTGTTTCATAGAATCCAAATTTTTATGTTTATTTTGTTTGCTGCAAGTGTTCAGCTGTAATAGGCCTAATGTTACTTTTTCAATACCTTTTTTTATATACATGTATATGCCATGCATACATGCATTTCTGTATATAAATACATAAAAGGAAGAAGAAAAGTCAGCTAGCACAGTCCTTGAGAAGTATTTGTATTTTGCTGAACACCAAACCCAGGCCATATACAAAGCTCATTTAAGAAGATGGTACAAGCCTCTTGGCAGTCCTTTGGATCTCACTGAAGGAGGATGCACACATCTGTTCCTTTGGAATTGAAAGGTCTATTTACATGTATGCTACAGGATGGTAGTAAATCCCTGAGAAAATCCTCATCTGCTTTAATTGAGGAAAAACCCTAACTGGAGGCATTTCATGTCCATGAAAGTAAATTTATTGTTTCATACTGATGGTTGCTGTAAATTGTTAATCAGTGGTCATTGTCTTTACTTGTGAATATTTATGTAGTTTCTGAAATATGATGTGTAAAAATCAAGTTTATTTTGGAACCTGGGAACTAATTCTCGTGCTTTTAAATGTTCATATGTTGCATGGGCCTTTAATTGCCAGTGGTGGATTTTTTAATTTTTGAACTAAGCTAACCCAAAACATATTTTTCAATGTTGAAGTGCCTTCGAGAACAGAAATAACACTTAGGTTAAATATGCAAAGATAATTCACACAAGTTATATAGGAAGTGCTAGAAGTTGTGGAAGAAGTATGTGTATGAATCAAATGCTGTGCATGTGTCATCCTTTTTAACCCCTCTGGTTTTGAACTACTTGATCTGGCTACCACTGGAAGAAACTGTCTTAGAAAATGTGTAGCTAATTTAATAGGTTATTTATAGAACTCCACACTTTAAGTCCACCTGTTCTTAGATATGGTAGCACCTCTTCTTTTTAACAGAAAGAATGAGAATGGCTTCATTCACTTTCAAGCAAATGTTGATTAAATTCAGTGTCTGTGTGGAAATATATTATGGTACAAGAAACATTTGAAATAGAAAATTCATTGAAAAGATAAAAAGAGCAACTGATGATGTGGGTATTTTTTGTTTAAAATTGTAAGAAGAGAGAAGCTGTTTTTGCCTCCTGTAGTAAAACATAAAATACACATATTTGTGTTGATAGACAGCTTCCATATTTAGTAATGCTCAAAATGGAGAACTTAAATCCATTTATAACAAATGCTGTGTTTTCATCTGTATGGTGGTAAGAATTCAGGGGAATAATATTGAAAGTATGTATTTATTGATGGTAAAACTGGGGGGTTGTGTTCATTTTCAACAGTGGACATTCTTCTGGCTATGACGGTCGTTCTGTTCGCGCGTTTCCATATGGCAGTGGTAAGTGAGCTTGCTGGATTTGCAAATTTTTGACTAGTGCTATATCAAATCATTTGATATACTTAGGATTTTAGCTAGAACTCTAAACAGGTTCAGTCAGTAGTTCATTATGAAAGCTCATTGCTGATCATTGTAAATACATACATACTGTTGCCTATTTAACCCCTGTTGGTAAATACTATTGTTTTACTTACTTACTTACTTGTATACTGGATGTCTTTTCCTGCTGCTTTTGCAGAATTGTGATTTTTAAAAATGATATACCATAATATGGACCACAAGTCAGGGAGAATTTGTCAAGAACCGGTAGGATTTAGAAGCAGGAGAACTTGCACTGTTGAGATGTGATCAGAGTTTTAACCAGCAGGACCAATCATTGAGAAATCCTGAGTGATATACCTCTCCTTTGGGAAACTTTGTCTTAGACATCATAATCTTCAGCTATCCTGTTGCAAAGTTAGTTGTTTGGTTTTTTTAATTACTGTTATGGAAAAAATCTGACACTGAAAAACTTCATTTTCACTCAGTAAGAGTGAACTAAAATAAAAGCTTCATCATCTGCAACCAAATGGGCATCCACAGAACCCACAGTGAGTTTAGAACTGTTACCTAGCACAGCTCTTGTGCCAAAAGATAGAATGGGAAGATAAAATAAAGATGGAATCATAGAGTGGTTTGAGTTGAAAGGAACCATCAAAGAGTATCTAGTTCCAACCTCCTTGCTGTGGGCGAGGACATTTTACGCTCACTACAGCAGGTTGCTCAAAGTCCTGTTCAACCTGGCCTTGAGCACTTCTCATGATGGGGCTTCCACAACTTCTCTGGGCAACCTGTGTCCCCCTCATCTTCATCGTAAGAATTTCTCCCTTATGTCCAATCTAAACCTGCTCTTTTTCAGTTCAAAGCCATGGCCCCTTGTTGAGTCACTAACAGGCCCTGGTAAAAAGTCTCTCTCCATCTTTTTTTCTTATAAACACCCTTGAAGTATTGAAAGGCTGCAGGAAATTCTGCCCAGACCTTTCTCTTTTTTCTCCAGGCTGAGCAACCTAAGCAACCTAGGAGAGATGTTCCAGCTCTCTGATCATCTTGTTGTGGCCCTTCTCTGGAGCTGCTCTAACATGTCTTTCTTTTACTGGAGGCCCAACAGCTGGGTGCAGTACTCCAAGTAGGGTTTCATGAGGGCAGAGACAGAATCACCTCCTTCAGCCTGCTGGCCACTCTTCTTTTTAATGCAGCCCAGGATACAGGTGGCTTCCTGGACTCCAAACTCATGTTACTGGCTTGTATTTAACTTTTTGTCCAGCAGTATCCCCAAGCCCTTCTCTGCAAGGCTGCTTTAAGTCGATTCATCGCCCAGTCTGTACTGACATTGAGGATTGCCCCCACCCAGGTGCAGGACCTTGCATATTGCCAGTCACTGCCTCTGCCTTCAGTACATCTGCCATCCAGCCTCATGTCTAATGCCTTTTCTTTCAGCTGTATTCTGTCACCTTGCTCCTTATTTCTTTGAACTCTAGCCTCTGGGAGGAGAAATAGTAGGGAAAGTTTTGCCTGTTTCTGAGGATACATAATGTTCAGCACAGATCAAATGTTCAGAAAATCTATCTCCCAAATGTTCGTAACATGGATATACAAAATGATGTTTTGTAATGACTTGTGATTTGTAGCAGTTTATAGAATAACAAATGGTACTTTGTTGACATTGTAAGAATACTCATCAGTTATCAAATGTTTGCTTTCATGCATAAGAAGCTTGTTATATTTTCAAGAATTCTTTTATGTGGGTAAACAGCTGCTTTAAGCTAACTACTTTTTTAGCAGTAATCAAATTGTGTTTGCTGAAGTGTCAGCAAAAAGGTAAAGCTGTGCCATGTAAGTAAAGCCATGCAGAGTATCATAAGGAAAGAAGTCTTACAGTCATTAGTATGTATATTGCCTTTAATATTTAGTCTCCAATGTAGAATGGTTTTTACTTTGGTGTCTCTTTTGTTAGAATTTTTTATTCTGTCAAGTATTGTTAGGGACACAAGAATATTTCCAAATTTTGTATTGATCTCCAGGGTGATGGCATGCTTATGTTGTTGCAGCACCAATATTTGGAAGATGACTGTTATGGTCATGCCAACATTGAATTTGAACTTCTTCAGCAGGATTAAAAATTTATGTTTGCCTTTATATGGTTGTGGAGACCAAAGAGCACAGTCTGCTCCTATCTTCCCAGTCTGATCCTGGTGTATCTGGTATCTCTGTTGCAGCAAAAGCTTTCGTATTTGCTGCACAAAGCAAATTATCTGCCTCTAAGCTGTTCCTTTCATATGGACTTCTGTATCTGTAGAGGCTCAGTGGCATTTCATCACTGTTGTTCATCTCTTAGTGAAAGATGTTTTCCTGGCCAGCATCCTACTCTCACAGTCCCTGTTGTTTGATGTGGTTTCTGGTCAGCATTTTACCAGTGTGCTCAGAATTTAGGTACATTGAGAGCTCAGCAGTGCACTAGGGTACAGATGACCCTTGTGATCAACAATCATTAAGTATTTATTTAATAGTTGCTTTGCATGATGGCACTGAATCTCCAACATGTTGCCTTCTTTGCCAGTCTGTGTGTTTCCTATCTTTCCTCTCAAAATTGTAGGGGAAGATGAGGAAATGGAAGGTTCTAGCCTTTCTTCTCCCTGTTCAAATTGCTCAGCTCATGCTTTGGTGTCTTTTCCCTAGTGGTCAGGCATGCTTCCCATGACAAGCCCATTAGGAAGGTTACATAGTAAAACAATATTCTTAACTTACACCTTCAGGAAGGTCTATTTTATCTTTGTAATCTTCCACTGCATCAATGCAGTTTTGTCAATTTGCTCTTAAATCCTTTCACAATTCAGTGCTATCTTTGCCATCAGATCTTTGAATTTTATTGAGCTGTGTTTGATCTGCCACTGAAGCGACTTGTATGCTTGTTTGCTTTTTCTTCCAGTTCTCTGTTCTCTGCTCTAAATGTTCTTTATATCTTACAAATTTGCAAGACATTTAGCATTACAAAAACAGTTGGAGAGTCAGTATTTTTGAGGCACAAAGAAGGTGCATTAAATAGTTTGCCTTACACTATGACAGTGTGAAGCTTTAAATTTTTAAACCATCTCCGAAACAGGACTCAAGTCTGCAAAACTATTAATTGTTCAAAGCTCTCTTCCTGTTCTAAAAATAAAATGAGAGTAAAATTTTGGAAGTGTCTTTTTTTCTTGCAGAAGTTACTGGAATAATCCATGTAGAAGTAGTAGAAGTGATAAATTACTTAAGTCTCTATAGTAAATGCAAAACACCCAGTTCATATTAAAAAGGAAGCTTCTTGTGTGTTGTTAATAATTACTGGTGAAAATGTAGATATAAAAACGCACAGTGTCATATTACTGGTTTATGTCATGTTACTGGGGTGGAAATAATAAACTTTTCTCTGATGAAAATTACTCCAGATGTGATGGAGTAACCAAAATTTACTTGAAAGGTTTATGCTACCATTAATAATTGTTTTGTAGTATACATTTAAAGTTTAAACTTTAGGTCAGAATACTCTGACAGCCAGTGTCTCATAGACCATACACATGTTGTTGACTTAGTGGCAAATAAAGGAAATTAGCAGTCTTTAAAGGCCAGCTGTTTTTTTGCTATTTCTGGCTGCTTTCCTTCAAAGAATTTCAGGTTTTGGCAGTATAATGAACAGCATAATACTGTATTAGGGCATGTTTTTCTGTTAACCCTTCATTTTGTCTGTAGACCTGGAGTTAAGTGTCAAGCATGTTATTATAGGTAAAACCTTGTATAAACTGCTGTCCTAAGCTTCTGCCAAAGCTTTCTGGGGCAGGCATACCCCAGACGTTACAGGCAAGGCAGCCTGAACATCGCTGTCAGCAGAAGCCACTGGTTTTATAACTCAACAGTCTTAAATACAGTATCAGTAACACACTTTACATTGTTCAGTGGATATTTATGTTAATTGTACTGTTAATCTCTTTGTGACACCATGAAGTCAAGTAAATATTGTTCTCGTATTATAGATGATGAAGTGGAGCTCAAAACAAGCAATTTATTGAAAGTTAGGAAAGCTAGCAAGGCAGATAAGCAGAAAGGGAGAAGTCTTCAGCACTGTAAGTCCGCTAGAGAGTGCTGTTTCCAGCTAAATACTCAGCCCTTGTTTTTGTGTTTACAGGATGCGTTCACGGGACTTCTGGAGAGGGAGGGCAGGACAGAATAATTGGGGCATTAGAAGTAGTAGTCATGTGTTAGATCCAAGTTGGCAGAAAGCAAGGAAGAAGCATCTTTCTTCTCTCTTCCCATTGCAAGCTGCCTAAAAAAGGTTTTGAGACAGTGTTGTGACTTCCTTCTTAACTTCTTAAGCATATAATCATTCAGATTAAGACTATGCTTAGTTTTCTTAAACTATTATATTTTAGTGGTATTAGTGGCTGTGCTGAATATTCATTAGAAATGTTACCATACAAAGCACAAGTGGGAATGCTATTTCTTCTCCCCAGACTGAATTTATATCTAAAGCTCCTGTTATATCTGTAATCAGAACAGCATGACAGAGCACAGTATAGAATATAAATTAGTGAATGAGAACTCTGTAACTAACATTGTATTTTAAATATAATGATATTAAAGGACAAAAGATAAAAGTAGTAGCAGCTAAATATAAAGTTGGAAGCATCTCTTTTTCTTTTTCTCAACTGTATTTTCAGAGCAACTAAGTTTCAAAGGAAGTTTTGTTTTCTGGTTGTTTTTGTTTTCTTGTTCCCCCAAAACAAAGCCATTTGACCACATAAAATGAGATGCTTTCAGCAAATCTTTCCATAATATTTTAATTTTTTTTCCCAAAAGGGTTTAGACAGTCTTTGGGGTATATATCCTTGTTCTGCGCATCTTCGTAAGAAGTAGTTAAATGAGGGCCAGAGACTCTTACTAGCATCATGGAAAAAATGCAGTGTTTACTTAGAATTAACTCTAATGTAAAAACGGAAGATTGAAAAATGTCATTGGAGGAGGCTGACAAACCTCTGTGTTTTCATGCATAAGTACAATTTCAATTTCTGTAGGATATCTGATTTTGTTCTTTCTAATACCTACATCTCTTTCTTCAGTCACCTTTCCACACCCTGCAGGTTCTGCACCTTCGTGGTCTAGTCTTCTAGACACCAGCAAACAGTGGGATTACTATGCACGAAGAGATAAGGACAGGGAACGTGAGAGAGAGCGATCCCGGGACAGGGATCGTGACCGGGACCGAGACAGAGATCGAGAACGTACCAGAGACAGGGAAAGGGACCGAGATCACAGTCCATCTTCAAGTGTGTTCAACAGGTGAGTGAAATGTCTTAAGCATGCTGTAACTGCTCAAAATACCTTGTCTGTTTTAAATAATGTACCTCAACATTAAAATGTAGTGTTCAACTGTATATTCCAGAGAGCTAGAGGGTGTGGCTTCTTCCCCTTCACCCTTTTCCCTAGGAAACTATAATTCTAAATTTTTAAATGTAAAACAGAAGTGAAATGGACAGTTTACATCCAAACCAATCATAGTGCTTTACAGGTTAAAGGTGTGATTTAAGCCTTGAGTATGACTCTCTGACATCAGTAAGTCTAGAAAAATCTATACAAAAATCTAGAGGTGTACTAAATGAGTTTTAGTTAACAATTTGGTACTATGCAATATTTGACCTTAATTAATGGTGTTATTACCTGCTAAAATGGTTAATTTGTTTGTTAAAACTGGCTGGATAATAATCTGCCCTATCTTCTTTAAAACTTTTATTTCAAGGTCAAGAACTTTCTTTCATTTTCATATGGCTGACGAAAATCATGGCAGATAACTTAATTCAGCTTTCAATGGATTTTTAAAAGAACAGCTGCAACTGTTCTGGGGTTCATGTGCACAAGTACAAAGCATTTAATCTTGAGCTTGCTATGACTTCATAGAGCAGGCTTCTATTGGTTTGCCAGATTTTTAAAAATTTCCTCTACTCATGATTTGCTAAGCATTTTGGTGTAAATATCTGATGCTTTTCTCAGTGTTTTTTTTTTTTAAGTTTGAATTTTTGCACAGTATATCTGTTAGCTATTAGGCAGATTGTTCTTACCAGTGTTCTTACGCTGTGGGGAATGAGAGCACCCAAAGTCAACATTATTTCGGTTGAGAGATGTCATTTTTTGCGTGATGATTGTTAGCTGAAGATCCAAACTGGGTGCAAGATGAGGGATTTTCCATGTATGCCAGTGTGGTGGTGTCCTCTCCCGTGTGCACGTGTGATGTTCCAGGGTCAGTTTCTGACAACTGAAGACCTTTCTAAACATCTGTTTCTCAGATAGCTTGATTGAAGGCCAGAAAGAACCCTGGTCATTCAAGGGTGCTTGAAATGAACCTTAATAGCTTCCAGGCCTTGAGAAATCTCTGTGCTGCTGCCAGAGTTATCTGTAAAGGAGGGGGAATAGCAGGCCTCGACTTTGTGTGACTAAATTATCCACCATCTGTAGCAAAGCTGTTGCCACATGGCTGTGTAAGAAATGGAAGGCCCTTAACTAGGGTAGGTTGGTTTGGGAGTCACAGAAAAGGTGGGAGAGGCTTAAGAAAGAACATGCAGCCATAATGTTTTAAAGAAGGTTGATTTTCAAATCTGTGTACTTAAGAAAATAAACTTAATTGAGCTGTGAGGAAGAAAATGTGAACTATTTTAGAGACTGCACAGATTTATAACTTCTATTTATATTCCCTTTATTTAAACTTTGCTCAAGCAATACTTTAATGGGATTTGGAATAAGCATCATATGTAGCTTTTTACTGCTCATAAATTAATGCTTTCAGTGATTTTAGTAATTGTTTTCCAGATAAATAGCCTGTGTTTGTGCTGCAGCATTTCTTAAAATTTTAAGGAAATGGGAATTATTCTTTCAGTATAACCAAAATGTGATTTAAAAATGAACTTTCAGCTGTCTTTATATTTTGTTCTGCTTTTTACACTGCTATCCTCAGAGTAAAGTGTGCAATTAGTTATCACTCAAAGTGTAGACTTTGAAATTTGATTGATATCTTACCATTTTGTGGTTTTTCCTCAGCAGTTTGAAAAAGTAGGAAAAAAAAAAGAGGTGGTAAAGCCTGAGCAACTGTATTTCTAAGGTTCTGGAACCCAATAATCCCACGCAACAGAGTAGATGAGAGTCTGTCTGGCTGGAGAGCAGCTTTACAGGACTTGCTGTCCTTATAGTCAGGAAATTAAACGAGACTCCATGGTCAGTGTGTGATAAAGGTCAAAACGTACCAAGCAGCATTAGGGTGTTCCCAAAAGTTCCCAACATACTGATCTTGGCGAACAGATTTTTCACTTTACTTAAAGAGGTTGTTTATTTTTAGACACACTTAACAAGGTGTCATGGTTCCTTAGCAGTTTGGCAAAATAAGGTTTAAAAAGGAGTATCCATATTTTTAACCTTTTCTAGAGTGTTTTAAAATAGCTTTGTTAACAGAATAAATGCAGACTGGGTTAACATTAAAGGTTTTGCGTCTCAGCTTTGAAACCAAGCTGTAAGTCTACAAGTAGCCTTCTAATTTCTTATCCCAAGCTTATCAGAAGGTACTGCTAGACATTCAGATTTTAACTTATTAATTAGATCTTAACTTTTTAATTAGATGATCAAAATGCTAGTTTTGGGAAGCAATATGTGATACTGGAGGAAACTGCAGTTGCACAGAGAGGTTGGGGAGTCTCCATCCTTGGAGATACCCAAAAGTCATCTGGACATGATCCTGATGGCCCTGCTTTAGCAGAGGTTTGGCCCAGATCAAACCCCAGTCATTCCTCCCAGCTTCAGTCAGTCTGTGATTCTGTGTCATCTGGTCACAAATGTACTTTGCAGGATTTGATCAGCTTACTCTTGGATCTGTAGTTAAAAATGCACTATAAAATCAACGAAGTTGTATTACTCAGTGGCAAATCATAACTTTGAGTGCTGTAATAGCTGTTGTTTTCCTGATTTCAATGTGTGAATATTTTTGTGTTCCTTGGAAAAGCCGGATTTTCTCTAGGGTGTTTGATGCTTCTCTACAGTTTCTTAAATTGCTAATTTTTGAAGTTTGCTTAATGATATAATTATACAGAGTTTCATAGAGTAGTGCTGTTGCTTCAGGCATTGCCCCTTCTCACTCTGAGTTTTCATGAATGGCTGTAGTATTCATTAATGTAATGTCTCCATTTGGGAAATGGATAGAGAATCCAAGTTATGGAGGATAAAATTGGTTTGATCTAAGTTCTCTCTGCTCCAGGATATGAGAAATCTCTTTAGGCTTGAGCTGTTCTCTTTGTGTAATCTGTCTGATCTGTTCTGCTGCTGTCAGGGACCTCAGGAAGGTACTTTATTTTATGGTAAATGTGGCAAAGACAAAACACTTGCCTTTTGTCAAGTTGATAGTATCTAAATTGTTACTTGTTTTCATTGCTGCCTCAGAAAGCCTGGTCACATCGTGGCTTTCTTTAGACTTGTTGGGGGTCTTCTCCCAAACTTCCATTATAGAAGACTTCATGTGGTATATGGTTGAACTGAGTTCATTTGCATTGAGGTCATGCTGTTAAATGATACTGGACACTGTGGGTAGGATTTTCTTAGAGAAATGACAAAGCATCATGCCTTTTTAAGCCATGCTAATGTAGTGTTTGAATGATGTTGGCTAACAATGATAATGCTCTTACCTTTTTTTTTTAATTTCACTGAACTTTTAGAACTGCTCTTTTTACCAAGTTAAAATATGAAAATATGTTTTTAAGTAAAGCCTTTAAATTCTTGTCTAGTCTGCAATATTTAGGGGATTTTACCAGCATGGTATCAGAGCAGAAATTGTGGTAATCCAAGAGAGGATGGAAGTAGAGACAGCATTGGAACTGAAGAAAAATTAATTTTAAAAGCAAGCCAAAACATTGAGTATATTTTACTCTCAGTCCCTTTGTACCTAGCTTTTTGTTCTCTTGAAGATGATGTAAGGAAGTAGATCAAGTGTACCCATATTTAATTTAATTTACTCAAATGGTATAATAGTCAAAAAGTGTGTTGGTAAGTGCTGAGTGTTCCATACGCTGATCTGCAGAAATTGCTGAAGTTTATGTGGGATTGTACTTCATTTGCAGTTAGATACAGGTTTAAGGTAACAGCTTGATAAGTCCTGTATAAATGGGAGTGATGTATTCTTTTTTTCTTTCATTTTTATTGAACAATTTCCTTTCAAAATTGCATTAATTGCAGAAATGTAGTGTGTAAGGGTGAAGAGCTTTAATGTCCTTTGAACATTGTGGACTCTTACAGACACCCAGAAGCAATACTAAGATTTTCCTGTCATTTAACTTGAGAGTAAGGATTTCTTTTTCTAGTATATATATATATACTGCTTGAACTTACTGTCCTGAAAACATCTTCTTTTTGAATCAGTGATGAAGAACGCTACAGATACAGAGACTATGCAGAAAGAGGCTATGACCGCCACAGAACAAGTAGAGAGAAAGAAGACAGACACAGAGACAGGAGACACAGAGAGAAAGAAGAGACTAGACATAAGTCATCTCGAAGGTTTGATTTTTTTCTTTTCATAATGCATAAAAGACTTGCCCATTTAAAAAAAATAGATTAAATTTTTAAAAGAACCTCGAGCAAACTGGAGTTTTGTGGAAAGACTGAAAACACTTAAACATGTTACTTGGAACAAGCCTGCCATGTAAAATGCGGACAGAAAAAAAACCAATATTGGCCCTGGGTAACCTCGTACTGAATGGCATATGTGACAATCTTAGTTGTTGAACAGAAATTATGAATTTGGGGAAAGAAGGGTAAAAATGGTGGGTCAGAAAAAGGTGGAGTAAGGCTGACATTCAGCAGCATAAACAGAGAACTCAACAGTGATTGTCAGTAAGTAACATATCCCTCATGGTCACATGATAGAAATTGTTCTACATTATCCATTTCAAGTTAGAAGTAAAGTTTAACTCCAGGAATGGAGTCAACAAGAATGTCAGATTATTAAGGAATGCCAATAGGGACATGACATTGTTAAAAGTCTTGCTGTTAGAATATGGGTTACAAATGAGAAAAATCATTCCATTTTCCCAACAAAAAGTATAGGGTGGATGGATGGATGAATGTACCGCTCAGTGAAAAATTCAGTTTGGCACTGATGTCCAAATGCTCTCAGGTGGAATGGGAGCAGGTGTCACTTTTCAAATAGGAAGGCAGAAGCTGTTTTTTTGGTACTTGGTAATTAAATGAGGCCTGAAGTGTCAAGTGTTTGAGGCATATTTTCTCTCTTTGTTTAGTAACAGCAGACGTCGTCACGACAGTGAAGAAGGGGACAGTCACAGAAGGCACAAACACAAAAAATCCAAAAGAAGCAAAGAAGGAAAAGAAGCCAGTGGTGAACCTGCTCCTGAACAGGAAAACACTGAAGCTCCCCCTGTGGAATAGGCTTGTGTGATTTTTGCCTACTTGCGTATATATTAGTGCCAGAAATAGATTACTATAAATCTTGTTATTTTTCTGAGAATTATAATAATTTGCTCTTAATCTTGTTCTGTTAGTTTGAAATCAAAGGTTACTTTGGGGTTTTTTGAAAATAAAAGAATGAATTTTTCATGTTAAGGTTCTTGGCCTGACTTTGTCTTTTAAGAAAGTGTGAGAAAACATCTTACAGCTAGAGGCTTACAATATAAGTAGGGCTTAGATTCTTTGTATTAAATTGTCTCCTTTTTCATAAGCCAACGGGAAGGTCATTCTTTTACTGAGTTTAGAAAGAGTGTGCATTCATTTTATTATATGCCAGCATCTGGAACAGTGTGGGTTTAGTATAGCTTTTGGAGTCATATTTGGAAAGGTCATTCATTTCTACAGGGACAGGCAGGAATTGCAGACTCTTCAAGAACCTTGTACTGAGGTGAAACAAAAAAAAACATTAGGGAAAGTGGGAAAGGAGCCAATTGTTCTTAGTCTAGTGGATCACTAAATGTGGTGATGATACACTTGGTAATTATGTCTGGTTTATGTGGGTGCATAAGGATGAATTAAGCTGGATAATCATCCCTGCTGCTTTTCAGTGGCTTAAGAGAAAGTTCATTTTAGTCTTTGTTCTAGGGGAACAGCTGTCCTTAACACGATAAAGATTAACAAACATACCCTCTTCCCACTGCAAGCTTGTGAGGAAAAAATAAGAGTGTGGAACACAGATATCTTGCAGAGAAAGACAAAGGACTGTTGTAAGAGACATACAATACCATCATCACTTTCAGATTTACTTCATTCAGAACAGTATCAAGTGTGATTGATTTGCTGGTCCTGCAAAAATTGTACTGCCCAGTCGGTGCTACTTAGAAGACTTACTTGATGGCATTAGCAGGGTGCACTGTACGTCCTCAAAAGTAATAATTCTATATAAAAATTCCAGATTTCGTAGTATTAGTCAAAACATACCAGGGAAATGAGGTCATCTGGGTTTGGATTAAAATAATGTCTGTACAAGTACACAGTCACAATTATTTTTAATTATTTTAGAAATTTAATTCACAGTTTTACAGACTAACAAACAGTACTTGAAAGTCTTGAAAATACCAGCTTTCATGCTGACCATGAAAAGGTACACAAAATCAAAGTGCTATCAATGTGTTGGATATAAACCTTCACCCAATTATTGCAACTAGAAAAACTGCAAGAAATTTTTCCATAAGTTAATCATGGATTTCTTTTTGTAAATCAAAATAAAGTGGGTGAGCAGGAGCTGTTGCTCCTTAAATTTTATAATTATTATAATGCATTAAATATATATATGTATAAAAAACAACAAAAATCCCTTAAGAACACAGGGAAGGAAAGAGATAAGTCTGTAGCTTAGATCACTCTGAAGTGATAGTTTCTGACAGGTGTCGCTTCTTTACCTAAACTTGACTTTTCTTGACATGCAGGTTGAAGTTTCACAAACCTTTTCTTTATAAATACATACTTGAACTCCCCCCAAAAACGCGAAGACTGATGGTCCATTTTTTTCCTGTGTTAAATTACTTGTCATACTCTCCACAAAGACTTGTTTTATAAAAAAGTGCCAGGCCAGGACACAATTGTGAGGGTAATTTTTCCTTTCAGTTCTTTGAGCATCCTTGCCAAGCAGCCATGCATCATTCCTGATGTGTTCCTGCCATTGACAGCAAGGAGGATGTCACCACATCTGAAAAAAAATGCAAGAGAACAATTAAACAAGGTGACTTCTTGCCTTAAATGTTTGCAAATGCCAAAGCATGTCCTTAAGCTAGGTGGAAGAGATAGAAATGAGTATTAAGGTTCCTTCTCTGGCTGACTACTGTTCATGAATAAGGGAATAAAGGAGGTGAAAAATACTTCACTTGTTTGGGTTTCTTACAAATTTATTATTAATTAGACATATTTGAAAGAAAACAGGATATAGTTCTTTCAGATGGGAATCATCAGCATGGAATCATAAAAGGGCTTGGGTTGGAAGAGACCTTAAAGATCATCTAGTTCCAACCCCACTTCCTTAGGCGGGGACACCTACTAGACCAGGTTGCTCAAAGCCCCAACCAATTTGTCCTAGAACAGGGATGAGGCATCCACAACTTCTCTGGGCAACCTGTTGCAGTGCCTCACCACCCTCACATTAAATAATTTCTTTTTAATACCTAGTCTAATACTACTCTCCATTTAAAGCCATTCCCCCTTGTCCTGTCACTGCACACCCTTGTAAAAAGTTCCTCTCCAGCTTTCTTGCAGACCCTCTTTAGCTGCTAGAATGATTCATGTTCTGAGCAAACTTATGTTCTAAGGCTTAATAATTTATTTAAGTTTGCCCCATAATGGGCCATTTACTCTCTGAAATTTGTATTGGTGTCTGCAAGAAAGGCTTTTGGTTGGGTTTTTTAGAGCTGGGTATGTGGAAAAGCTTGTTTGTGCTGACATCTTTTGTACTACCCCAGAGATCAAACTGACTTACCTTTATACTCATTCATATAGTAGTGATTGCTAGACAGCTGAAAACCTACTATGAAGGCAGATCTGTTCAAGTTCAGGATACTTATGTCCTCTTTCCAGATCGGTCAGACTTAGTTCTATATCAATGAGTCCTTTCCCCCCTCCCCCACTGGCTTCATGAAACATGTTTTTTAAAAAAACCCCACAAGTTAACTAGAAGAAAAACTTACTTTTATTTAGATAGTTATCATTACCTAATTCTGCCATCATTGTATGCTGGTGTTCCCCCAACAATGGATTTGATAAAGAATGGTTTGTTCCCAGTATGTTCTTCATAGCCTCCTACAATGCTGAAGCCAAGACTTCCAGATGTATTTCTTCGTAATACGATTTCTTTGCAGCTGTACAAATACCTGAAACAAACCAGTCTGATTAAATGTCTTACAGTGAACTTCAGATTTGGATGAACTACTAATGATAAATCTGCCTTTTCATGTTACCCACTGAGTGTTTTGAAGATGCAAAATAGCACCATAGTTCCACTCTATTAAACACCTACACTGCTCTTCTGTTTCTGTAGTGCTGCTTTCTACAACCAGTTATCCTGAAAGTCAAATTACTAGGTAATCTTGGGGTTAAAATATAAATTAGTTGTTTTACAAAGTAGCATTTTATGCAAATTATTTAGTTAATAATGTGATGGAGAAAAGCACTTAAGACTGGATTTAATGTTTCTAAATCAGCAAGCCAGAAAACTGTACTTCACTGACCTTGTACAGTCCAATTACTTGTGTGTCATCCAGTATGTGATTAACTATGACAAAGTTGTCATGTGGTGCATGTCAAAGCTAAATAATTTAAAGGCCAATAGAATGGATTACAAAAATGATAAAGAGGACACAAAGACAAGTATTGGTGGAAGAAGGGATCCTGGCTTTTCTTGTCAAGTAATGTGGCAAGTCACAGCATGGAAGATGAGAGAAACTTATCCATGTCCATCAGTGCTTTGGAGTACTGAGTCTCCTCTGAAGAAAATAACTTGTTCTCACTATAATGATGAACATAACATTTTATAGTAACAAAGCTGAATCTTCTACTCTCTCCACTTGTCTTTTGAATATATTTTATGATACTGTATGTTATGCTGAGTCAAGCTTAGACGAAACTAGGAATAGGGGAAAGCAAGAGTAGTGTTATTAGACTCAAACATTACCTATTGCTCTGAGCACATTAATTTCACTATTTGTTCTGTTTCTTTTTTTTAAACCAAATTATTTTCATTAGTTACAGGGCAAGCAATAGCAATTTCTGTCCGTAGTACTTAATGTACTCATCATTAGCGATTGGAATGGTTGACAAGCCTGAAAATCCATTTCCTATTCCATATCTGAAAATGTACGGTGCTTTACAGCAAGCAGTGGTTACAAGCTCTTCTCAAAGACTTTTTAGGTTTCTAAGAAGTGGCTAGCACTTCTGTAGAAGGATAAATAGACTTCATCTTAAGACCAATATGTCTACCTTTTTAAAAATTGTGTTTGTCAAATAGGGCATTTGCTGTCTCTCACAGCAAGATTTTATAGTAATAGTAGATTAGTCCCCCAGGACCTACAAATACTTGCCTGCTGCCAGGATGGTAGCATGTAATATTTGCTCAAAAATTTGCTGGCTGGTAATGTAAGAAACAGGTGACATGTGCTTCTTTCTTTCCTCATCAGCCAGGCATTATTGCTTTACCATCTGTGGACTTCTTCAATGTGCAAAATCACTTACACCCTCTATGTTTGATGGTAGTTATCAAGGTCATGACCAAGCGATGCCAGGATTCAGCCATTAGTGCTATAACTCAGTGTTTAGTTTTGGGGACAGGGGACTCTGCTGCCTGGTGCTACACTCGCTGCCTTAAGAGTTACATTCCTGAAATTGAAAGGTGATCTGATCAGCCAAATCCTAATGCCAGAGAAAAGTAATAGACAAGCAGGTAAAGACAGGAGGAGAAAAGACAGTGAAGCCAAAGAATGATTATCAGTAGCACGGTCTCCAGAAAGCATAAATACATATTTGCGGTCAAATTGTATGCTGAATTTTAAGTAAAATAGGCAAAGTATAGTATCATTGGGACAGTTCCTGCTGCCAGAGCAGATGAAACACATGGGAAACAAGGCACAGCAGAGAGCAACTACTCTATCCTGACTCCAAGTCCCTGCACTGCCTTTTTCCTTAACAAAGGGACAGGTTGTAACCTGCTGTGGCAACAAGGCAGCAGAGACCAGGATGTCAGGAGGAGAGGTGCTGGTATGACTCTGAGTTTGTGAAAATGGGAGGAAAGGGGTTTCCAAAGTGTTTACAAGTTTGTCAGCTTTGGTTTCCAATACCCAAATTGGTAATTAAAGTTCCCCAAGCCAAATCTGCTCTGCCTACAAGAGTAGTGGGTGACTGATTTCCCTGTCTTTGTTTTGAC
Source organism: Pithys albifrons albifrons (assembly GCF_047495875.1). Taxonomy (NCBI): domain Eukaryota; kingdom Metazoa; phylum Chordata; class Aves; order Passeriformes; family Thamnophilidae; genus Pithys; species Pithys albifrons. Next base: position 48,123,485 of record NC_092462.1, on the reverse strand, counting down.
CCATGAGTTTTGCTCTTCCTATTTTCTCTCATTCTGCTGTGGATGTTGGTGCAGGCAGATCCAACCCAGTACACCAGCCATAGTTAGAGATTGACCCTTGACTGGTTAGGAATGGCTAGTAGGTGTTTACGCCTTTAACTTGATTTTTAATTGTCCTGTGGGACAGAGTGTAAGCATGGCAGTGCACCATCCATCCGGTATTTGTTAGCACTGTATGTGAAAAGGATGCTGGCAGGCAGAGTACGCAAAGCTGAGCTGCCTGTAATGCAAGTACTGCTTGCTCTGACCTGTTCAGTGCCTCAACAGAGGTGCCTGCTCTGCCTGAGCCAGAGCAGCCCAAAGGCAGTGAGTTTGTTTGGGTCTGTACAATCATAAAGACAAGCTAGAAGGTGCCATAGAGAGAAAATAAAATAAGTACTTGTGTCACCTGAAAATGCACAGTGTGTTTGAGTAGATTATTTCACTCTGGTAATGAAAGCCCCTGGTTTGTGTGTTTTGACCCAGTCAAATGCCATAACCCACTAAACTACAACCACTAAGGAGAACCACTTTCTGCCTTGGAAGAGAGCAGCTTGCAGTCCTCTGCCCCTGTCTGTAAATAATCTAAAAGCTGAGGACAAGGAATGATTCATGTGTGAACTTGCCTCAGATACAAGATTTGGGGATATGTGGTGTCTAGCCCACAGGGTTCTATCCTAAAAAAATACTACAACTGAACATCAGTTACTGATGCAAAACAAATTTAAAAGTGCCTGTTTTCAAACAGTTAAATGTACAATTCCCCACTAATTTTCATGAAACATGAGTAGCCTTATGCTCTGGGAATGCAAACCAGCCCGACTGCAGAAAGAACTTCTGCAATAACAACTATGAAAAGCATAACTCCCTCCCCCTGTTCCATTAACAGAACTCAAGTGGTGGTGGAGTATAGTAATATTTGAGAATTGCTTCCATTAGAGCCCAAGGGCTCAGACTGAGTTAATTTGGGTGAGTTTCTGTCCTAATTTCATGTTTTTTCTGTTCTACCCCTGTTTTTCAGAATGACTTTGGCCACCTCCTGTCTTTCCCATCTCACTTTGCAGATGAAGAAAAGCACTTGTGTGAAGTACTAATGTTTGTAAATGTTATGACAGGATGATCTATAAAGTATTTTTAAGTGCTAACTGAGGGAAGGAAATTTGAGGAGAGCAAAGAAAGAAGAGCAGGAAAATAAGGAAGAGTAAAAGCAGCATCACAGAGCTGGGGAAATGCTTTTCACCAGATGTTCCCTGTTATTTCCTTTGTGTATACTTCACAACAACATGCCCCTCTACCAATAAAGGAGACTTGTCTTCCTCAACAACAAACAGTTAAGTTAGCTCCCCTGAAATAAGTCTTTGGGCGGGAATGCTTAAGGTAATGCATCACTCTTTCCTCCTGACACCCAGCCCGCAGCCCCTCCGCTCGCATGCAGGCCAAGTTTTGACAGATGTCAGATGCATATGTGCATCTATTTTATAACCACCACACATTGAATTGTACTACAGAAAGAACAGAGGAGCTGTTTATATATTATTAAGCCTTACAAAAGTGACAAGAGCTAATTTTAAGATCTCACAAGGCAAGTACCAAAATTTAAGTGAGATTCAAAAATGTTAAATTATGCTAAATTATATTAAATTTTCCAAGTCTTTAAGCTTCAATGTGAGGGATCAGATAACTTGTCTGATTCTCCTGCTACACAGTTTATCCGGAAAAATGTTATAATTCCCTAACTCATTTTTTGTGTCTCTTTTCTATGACCATCTCTGTAATATGCCTGCAGTCCATGGGAAAGGAGAGAGTTCTGTTCTAACATGGAAAAACAGGCATTTGTAGTAAGCTGCTTTTAATCATGTAACTATTATTAATGTTAGCCTGTTTTCAACTTAATCAGTCATGGACAGAGGTTATGTAGACATGCTCTAGTATTTAGTTCAATTCAGCACATTTTATGGGACCATTCACATGATTTTCATCAGATCTCCATGTTTTTGGAACACAAAAGGAAAGACTCCCCTCAGTTTCCTGAGCCTGAACATCACACTAAGTCATGAGGTCAAGCTGCCTCTGCACTCTCCACCTTGCTTGCTGGAACAAATACACACACTGCACTACCAGGGCTAGTCTAGAGCCACATCTTTCCCTTCTCAAATGAGTTTAAATAATCCACTGTCCAGTCTCCTCTTTTTTAAATCATGCCTGTTCCTGGACTACCAGTTTTACTGCCTTTCTTATTTGTTCAGTGTGTCTTATGTAGCTGGGCCCATTCCTGCCCATCTTCCCATCTACCTTGCATGATCCTATATAATCATAATTTTGACATTTCTACTTTCCATCAGCTGTACTAAACATTCGTAGACTCACGTATCTTGGAGCAGTCCCTCTGGTAAATGGTTTTAATTAAAGTAGGTGATTCTTGACCATATTGCCCCATAGCTGCACACTGGGTACTTTTGCCAAGATGGACCTGTCAGACAGCATAATTCTCTCTGATAGCCTGGAAAATGTCATGAGACTGCTGACAATACCTTGAGATCTAGTGAGATGTGATCCTTGCCAAAAGCAAACTTAAAGCTAGATAGGGAGAGGTTAAATGCTCAACCTGGAGTGCAATGAGTTAAAATGATACATGTCCTAGTGAGAGAACTTGTTGAAGGACTTGCAGATGTCTGATGTGGGCCCTGAAGAATCAGTACAATAAGAGGGTAAGTGCACTCATGCTGGAGAAGACTGAAGGGTCTGATAATACCTAATGAGCAACCCCAAACCTGATCCTTGCGCACCCTTACACAACCAACCAGCTGCTAATAACGACACAGTGCACCTTTGTTACTGGCACATCTAATGAGTGTCAGTCCCTGTCTTAGGACCCCGTCTGATGTTCAGAGCAGCATACCCGCTCAGCATACCAATCTCCCTATGTCTCTTTGAAGGAGAAGGGCCATGCTGTGCTCTGTGCATGGCACTGCAGCTGGGGATAGTGTTACAATGAATTCCTTCAGCCTTGCTTACACAGGAGCTGATTTTCCTTCAGACCAGAAGGGTTAGAATGCTTTCACACATACAGCCTTCAGACGAGGGAGGACTGAGTGAACTCAGAGACTGTTTGTAAAATGGAAAAACCACTTTTTTTCCAAACTGCAATTGACTGATGTGAACTCTGGGCTCCAGCCTGCAGTACTGTGGAGCTCTGTCCTTCATCCCCACCACCCTGCTGAGGACATGGAAACTTCCAGTAGCTGTGGGTAGGAGCTGATGGCCAGGCAGCTCAGGTTTTCTATGCAGCTGAGGTTTTCTACACAGCCTAACGAAAGTGGTGTAGGTGGGGTGCAGTTGTTTCAGTCCATATATCAATGGATGGTGATAGAAAGCAAGACTCAGCATTGTAGATTGCTGCAGCTATAAGGTCTCAAGTCTGTTGCTGTCTATCTGCTGGGGGCATTACCCCTACTCTAGTGCCTTCACAATGCTGCTGGTCAAGCTCAGGGGTGCAGAAGGATTGAGGACCTTCCTGGGCTTCCCTATCTGCAAAGAGACTGGGTGAGGAAAGTTTACCATTGTCTGGGCTAGCAAGTTAGGGCTCATCCATTTACTTCTTTTCTTCAACAGGAATGAGGACATAGTTCTCTCCACTGGAGGAGGAACCTTTTGCCTGGGGGTGACAAACACACAGCCTGCCTTCTCTTTCAGTGCTTCAGCACATGTTACAGTCTCAGACCAAGCCCCCAAAAACATCTCTCCCTCACAGCAGATCTTGCTACAAGGTAAATGAGCTCAAAATGGCTCAGCCAGAGGGAGGGAATGCATCTAACTTGTTATGCAAGACTGGGAAAAGGCGTCCTTAGACTGTGCGTAGAGCAAAAGCCCACCTGTTCTGCAAAATATCTTTCCATGCCCTTCCGTAAAAGAGAAAGAGGTATGGTGAATGGCTGACAGGGTTAGGAAAACAGCCATGAGGAACTTTTAAGCTAAATTCTGCGTTCCTTGAAACTGAATACCAGTTTCAACTCTGTAATGCTAACTCTGCAAATGCACATATTCACAACATGTCCTCATTTCATACTTTGCAAAATGTCGCGGAAGCTGTAGCTATTACACACTGCACACCAAGTGTGTTTGCGTGAACTTAAAAGACATGTGATGTGGCTTTTATTATCCTAACTGAAATGACAACACAGCTGCTTCCTGTGTATGACAAATGTACTTCTGTCAGCCGGGGGTGGGGTTAAAAGAGGTGATTTGGACATACGGGCCAACTTCGTGCACTTTGCAACATCTGAGTAAAGTCAAACAATTCAGCTGGATTTGGTGAAGGTGAAGGGCTGTGCCTCTTGAGAGCTGCAGGAGGGGTAGCTCTGCCTTCTGCAGGGTGGTCAAGCCTAGCCCCCCATTCAGCAAGCTCCTGTATCCCTGCAAGGTTTTCCTTTCACCCCCTAAGTGCCAGATATGTTTCCAAGGCCAACAATGCAGGATCCTATCCTTCCCTGCAAGGGGAACTGCATGCCTATTTTGCCATGTACACTTATCCATTTACAAAAGGGAGGTATTTAGAGTCAAGTCTGTGACAGAGCCTGGATTTAATTAAGATGTCAGTGCAATGAATCAAACAAAAAGAAAGAACTGCCAGAAAATTAAAATCTTCCCTCCCACTCCAGTTCAGTAAGAGGATGGAATCTGCAGACTTACCGTGGCAGCCCCAGCCACATAACCCAGGATGGTGACCACTCACTGCTGCTCTCAGAGGTTGCTTGCATGGCCCCAGGGGATGGCAGGTGACCCCGCTCCTCCTGGGCTTCGCATGCTCTCATCTCCAAGGCTTTGAGCACCACCGATGAATTGGTGTTCTTCAACAGGGCAACGGCCTCACTGCGGCTCACTCCTGTCAGATCAATCCCGTTCACATTCAGGAGGATGTCACCTGAGACCAATAAAACAGATGATAAAAACTCCTGCAAGTATCTCAAGGATCCCCTCCCCACCCCCATAAACAAGCAAGGCAAACCCATGGCCAAGAACTTGCTGCCTGATGAGGCTGTTTGTTAATCCTATTGTTTAACATGGATGTGAAGCATATGCTAGTAAACATGCCACAGGCACGAGGGAAGGGTCTAGATCCCTGTACATAGGAGTGTTGCCAGGTTAGACAGAGGATTTGGTCCTGGCTTCTTGCTACATCATGTCCTGCATCTGGAGCCAAATGAACAACTGGGGTCTTGCTGTACCAACAAGCTTTGATGGCACCTAATGTTAGTCCAGGTCTCTGAAGTCCACTTCCAGCTAACAACTTCTGTACTCAACCTGAACTTGAAATCTAGAGGCTAAATGGTATTTTTCTCACAGCTCTCCCTATGCTGAGGACTGCCACTCCAGCTGGATCTTTGTAAAGTTTGCTTTGTAGGAATAATGTGCTCTTATTTTCATATTAATACCCGTTTGAACAGCCACAAGTCAAAACATTTTGCCGTGTGCCTTATTTATAATGTAGGCACAGCAGCTTTAGAGAAAAATGCAATGACCTCAATCACTACAAGGAGAACACTAAAGACATGTTTACTGTCATGCAAGCAGCCTCAGTGCCAAGTGTTCTGCTACATTTCGCAGCAGGCTTCCACACCAGGGCTTCCTTGAGTGCCCTCTGTGCTTGGCCTGCATGCTTCTCCAGGCAGGGATGTATTCACCAGCAGTCCAAGCAGTGGAATGTGAACATTAACTTCTTCTCATAGTCTGCCCCAATGAGAAGGACAACAGCCTAAGAGCTGCTCTAAAACATGGAGGCTTATGGTGCTGTTATAACGTCACATATTCACTTGTTTCTAATTTTATCAAATTAACAAGGGTAAATTTTCCATGCTGCCTCATGATGAATACTTTTTTGAAAATGTATCCCACTGAGGGACAGTCATTTCCCAGCAGGAGGAAAGGGGAAACGTGCTGTTTTGCTCCTGTTTCATGTTCTCACATGGGTTTTGATGAGCAGAAACAAAGGGGAGGTTTTCATGTGTGGCAGTGCTGGGTACTGAGATCCAGGCTTGTGGGTCCCAGCTAGGCTACAGCTATTCTGTCCTGTTTTTGGGTGTCTTCACTTCCCTCACACTTAGGAACTGCCCCTAGTTTCCAGGCAGTGACTGGACTGAAGCTGAGCACGGGGGATGAAGGGCAAGTGAACTGTGTGGTTGCTGGATGCAGTGTACCAAGATATTTGGCTCTTGAAGATGTAACATCCTGAAACCTGAGAGTTTCACTTTTCCTCTACTGCCCACCTATTCCCACAAAACCAACTGATAAAATATGTTCCTCACCTTACTCTAAAGGCTTGTTCATGCAGTGGGAGAGAAACTATTAACTTTATCACTCTGTTACATCGGGAGCCAAATAGAGTTATGAAGTCAATGCTTCCTGACATGATGTTGAGCCACAAGGCACTAATGTTGCCCCATATATGATGGGAATTCTGCACCTGTATATTTCATTCGAAGTCATGAATGCAATGACAAATAAGTACAAAAATGCACATTAAAAACACATGAAGTTTGTACAATGAATATTTCAGTAGTTAGGAGATGGTGGTGCAAGCTCATTTGCCTGTGAAAAACTATTTATCTTCTTTTCTACTGGAATATTCCTACATCACAGAGATGGTTACTGCTGCATATTATGCCTTTTCTGGTAGCTGACTTGAGACCCTCTGATCCAATGCATCCCAAAATCTACAGGAGGGCTAAAGATGTCAGGACACTGATGCTCTTTCACTATCCCTCTGTTCCTCAAAAGAAGCCCTTGACTTAAAACAGGCTTTCAAAATCCTCTCTTTTTACCTGTTTTTATCCTGCTATCTCTGCTGATAACTCCTCCAGGTTCCACACTTATCACATAGATAGGCAAATCCCATTCCCGGTTAGATGCTCCGCCTGCCACAGTCATTCCCAGCGATTCTGTGTGATCTTTCCGGACAGACACCACCTTCTCATGACAGGTGACAGTGTGAAGAGTGCTCTGTGATGGAGAAAACAGCAACAACAAACACAGTGGGCACAGTGACCTCTTTGACAGCTTGGACATTTTCTATTGAAATAAATACTCAATACCAAAGCACTTCCCAGTCACCTGCCACACCTGGCCTGGTGACAGGCAGGACTCTCCCAGGCTTCAGCATCTGCAGAGCTACCAACAAGATAACTCTGCTTTAATAGCTAAAATCAGGCACTGCTCCCACCAAAAAAGAACAGTTTTAGTGCTGAGATTAATAGAAGTAGGTCCTTGAAATGTAAATAAGAAATCCGATTTAAAAAGAAAAAAAGTTCTTTATATTATATCACTAGTGATCCTCATATCTTTGGCTATCAAGTCATGCTTCTTATTTTGCTGTTCGCAGTCTATGCATCAGCGGTATAGTTAGTGAGAAGTGGTCCTCTTGGGTTTAAGGAATAAAATTGTTTAGGACATATTAGAAGATAGATATTCATTTGTTTTTTCCAGATATCTGTATTTCTCTGTAAGTTATGGGTGAAAATACACTTGAGGAATAAGTGTTTCTGTTCAGGAAAAGAGAAAGGCATTTACAGTGAAGAGCCAGCAGCTTCCAGGGTGCTCTTCCCAGTGCTGGTATTTAAAAGGTCACTTGGGATGGCCACCTGTACTGTCTAAGGACATTCATCCCCATATTTCTCCCCCTGAACAGGAAAAGTTACATACGCACTTCTGGTCATGTCATAACTAATGTATGAGTGAGGGTGAAACAAACCCACAGGGTGTTTGAGAATGGAGAATCAATGCAAGCTCCAACAAAACCTGTAAACTGAATGTCATGTTTACAATGCATTCAATTCTTACAGAAGAGTTCAAAAGACAAATGAAATCTGAATTTAAATGTTAATTGCTTTGCTTTCCTTAAGTATTTCATAAGCAGTACTCCTGGCATGTACTCCTGACAATGCCAGCATCTCTTGCAGGAACAGCATCATCCGTTCCAGGCTCATATGTAGACATAATAGCACGCTTTGAAATAAGTTTCAAATATATATTCAGAAGTGTGACCTCACATTTATAATATATGAAAATAATCCATAAAACTCATTTAAAGCCACATTAAATCTTCTTAAAAATATGACATCTCACAAAGACATTTTGCCTTCTTTCCTCGGCTAGCAGCAGAGGAAGTTAAGCAGATGAGTCCAAACTGTCTCCCTAAGTGACAATGATGGACAAAGGAAGATTATGGCAAAAATTTTTTATGGGAGTAGGGCAGGGTAGGTCTTGGATTTGTGGGTTTTTTAAAAGGTATGCTTGCTGGAACTAACTCCATCTCAAGATTTTTGTGATGCAACATTGACAACAAAATGCAGGACCTTTTAGAAGCTTAGCAAAGGATCTCTAGATGCCTGAGCAAATGAACAGTGGCTGCCACAGAATTCCAGAAACTAAAAGTCAAAGAGCTCAGTAGAAAGAGGAATTCTGTCAGTAACCAGGACAAAAGCCAAACTAATACAGTTTTGGGGGAATATCAGACCTGGTCCATGCAGAACACAGGAACTGTGTCAGAGTAATTTGGCTTGCAAATGATCCTAACAATTTCAGAAGATTTTACAAACTTCAGAATATAAATGTTCTGATCCAGATAATTTTAACCTTTCATCTTTGTCTTTAAAGCCATAAATGTTTAAAATATCGTAGTTCTATCTTTATGAAAACTAAACTTAATGTTTCATCCATGTTTGTGCAAAACCATCCTTTTTCCTTTGGAAAGGAATGGCTTTTTGTGAGGAGAAGGCCACTTCCGGAAGCATGTGGGACAGAGGCACTACTAATTACCATAAAATCACAGTTTGAAATTCTGTAGCAAAACATGACATTGGGATTCTACTTGTGGCTTTGAGTGATAGGGCAGTCCTGTTTCTTATGCAGCATCTGCCATGTCTCAGACAACAAAACCACTAGAGCATTAGTCAGTTTATCACTATTTTTTGAGAAATCAGAACAGAGAGAAACAGACTTCATAACAGTGCTTGGGAACAAGTCATCTTGTTACATTTCAATGAAGAATTATAAAAGCACAAGTTCTTGTATGCATAACCGTGAAGGACTGATTTTCCTTTAAAACTACTCTTCCACATACCATTTCTTACATGGTTACAGATAGAAAGGAATTGGGGCGACTTGACTGAGATGAAGGCAGTGATGAAAGGAAAGTAAAACCTTTTTTAGTAAACAGATGTAGAGCTTGTTTGGAGGTACAATTGATAGCAAGTAAACCAGTTAAAAGGCGGTGTTTATCAGTGACTGCATTTCAATGCATTCTCTTCTAAACAACTGTCCTTCTCTGTCATTTTCAAGTGACCTGGGAGGTCAGGAGAAGAAAAACATAACAGTTCATCTCCTCCTCTTTTTAATTTTTTTTTCTTTTTCTGTATATTTACAGGAAAATAAATATTTACAGCAGATTATCACAACATCAAAGCCACAACACGTGTCTTGAAGGCAAAAGACATAGCTGTGTCTGTTTGGAAAATGTACTTCACCTGAGGGTTAACCTGCTTACGTGGTAAGGAAACATTGCCTGCTCAAGCAGCATTTTCTTTGTTTTAAGTACTAGACAATTTGTGAGAAAAGAGTAAGAAAACAGTTCCAATTAAAAGCAAGTGCTGGTTAATTAACGGCAAAGCTCCCACTGACTTCAAAGGAATTGAATCTGGCCCATTTATGCATTACAGCCTGGCTTAGCAACCTCAGCTGCACAAGAAAGTGTTTCTGACATCTCCTCTTTTCTGAATCCAGGCAGCAGTCAGAAGTTTGTGCAGTGCTTCCCCTATCTCTGTACTCAGGAAAACAGATCCCTGTGCAGGACTAGTGCCTTGGCACACCACACAGCCAGCATCACTGCCATCAGAGAAGGACATGGTCACAACAGTTTGTCCTCCTCTTATCCAGTGCCTTGTGGGCTGCATGGCTGGTTGCCATTGGCCTGAAAGAGAGCCGCCTCCTCATGCCTTACAGATGGAGGTAGGCTGTCATGAGGCCAACATCTTGGCCAAAAGCAGTTCCTGAGCTGCTGTAAGAGCCAGGTCACTGCTAGAAGCTAGAATTTATTCTTGGTGCCAAATAAAGTAAAGGGTAGAGAGCAGACTTCAGCCCATGCTTACACGCATGCTCTACAGCAGAGCAGTTTCCCTCAAAAAAGCATTCCTGACCTGCTAATATCATCTCCTACAGTAAGCTCAGGGGACAAAAAGCACCTTAAGATTCACCAGAATTCTAGTTAGCTAGAAATCTCTCTGTTAATCACACATAATAAAGGAATCCCACTGATGCCAGTGGGTAGCAGACTCACCAAACCTCGCTCAGGAAACTCCCTTGACAAGGAAGTCAGCCAAAAGCATTACCCTGGTTTTGGCCAGGAGCATGCACTGCATTAGGGCGCTGTACAGGCTCTTGGCTTGAAAGCATTATTCCTGCACTAATGTCTATTTAAAACAAATAGCATTTTGAGTCTGCCAAGGCCTACAGTTTAAAGGCCTTGAATTGCAAATGATGTTCAGAAAAACTTTCAGCAAAAAATTATGAGAAATTCTAAACTAACACACTCATGCCCTACAAAGGGGCAACTACCACTTCAATAATGTTTGTATCAGACTAAAAGCCCACAGTGCCTGAAACTCATTGTGTCTACTGGGTGTACTGACCTCCTGATCTATCACCAGAGCATTTTCTGATATAAGCCCTCCATGGGAAACACACAAAGCCAAAGGGAGACAGAAACAACCCAGAATTTTCTTTTTTGGCAGTGATCTTCCCTGGAAAGTGCCCAAATGGTGGCACTGGACAGAAGCCCACAGCAGCACACCCACTCATGTGCTTATGTAGTACTGGAAATCCCCCTAAAAGCCATGGCCTATTAAATAAAAGATGATTCATTAGTCTTTAAAGGACTATTGCAAAGTCAACGTTGTGCCTGCAATCTCATGGCTACACAAAACAACATCATATTTACCAAGAAACCCCATCCAACATCTCTCAGTATAGGATAAGAAAATGAGAATCTCTGGCCATTTATGGAAGACAAGTCCTCTTCTCAAATAATCCCATATGGTATCAATTAATCAAATCACCATGGTAGAGCTAACAGGTGCTTGGAGCTTCCCTAGAAATCATACAGTAGCAACACAAGCTAATTGCTTTCCTACACTTATCTCCCTAAGGAAATCATTACTTCATTAGGAAATAATGCCTTGCAGATGCAGGATTAGTTGGGCACTAGTTGCTACCTGGTAGTAGCTACTGAACATTGACTCTGCTCACTGGTTTAACTCCTACCTAATGGGGGCTGTGATTGGAACTTCATGGAAAAAGAAAGCTAAAAATAGCTAAATATACAAGAGCATTTTTAACACATAAAAACACTGAATAATGTAGTTTTAAAAACCTGCAAAAATTAGTATCTTTTAAATTTGTAAAATCCAGAATTAGATTTGCCTCCTCAGCTGACAGCTGTGCACCCAGTATTTAGTCCAAAGGTCCCTTTAAGGACAGAATTGGCTGCCCATCAGGCAGAATGAATTTAAGCCCTGTCTGTCTACCTCCCTGATGCATCCCCTGCACAAGTGGCCAGGATCAAGCTCCTATGGGTTTGCATAGGTGGTGACACTCAGAACAATTAATGTCAATTAGCTAGGCAATATGACTTTAAATGTTGTGAAATTAACAAATTCAGTTCCTGCAAGGAGATGTCTTGTTCTGTCTAAAATGCAGAGAATACCACTGAGTAAACTTCCAAAAACATATTTTCAAAGCTCTAGCTACACTGGTTTCTACTTTAAACCTCCTGTGTTTAACCATCATCCTCTCTCTGCCTTATGTAGAAAGTGTATTGTAAGTCTAAATGCACTAAGCCCACGATGTAACCAGGTACACAGGAGAAGCTGGAGGGACAGTGTGGTAACTAGAGCAATATCTGGGCAAGATGGCTGCTCTGTGCTGCATGTCCCTGTGTTGGGTCCAGATGTGCTGCACATTGCTGGCCCTCATAGCACTCACAGAGTGTGAGTTCCAGGTGCTGCCAAAGCAGAACCAACATTTTGGGTCCAAAGCTCCACAGAAAAGTCAGCATGGTTGCAGTAGTGAGGGAGACCACAACTACTGTCTGCCACCAAACTGCCAGACAAATCAAGGCAAGGGTATCTTAATAAATGAGCAACAGACTAGTAATTACCATAATTTTCAAGCAGCTTATGTGAATCTGTCAGGCCAGCATATGAAAGGTTTTTGTGTGATGACTTTGCTTCAGGTGGAGAAACTTTAGATAAACCTTTTCTTTTTGTTGGAGTGCATTGCCCTGTACTGGCTCACATTGTTGGCCAGGCCCTTGGCCATGGCGCCTTGTGCATATCAACCCCTACCCCACCACATCCCATTGCCTTCTCCTTCCCTTCCCACCCGAGACAGAGTCAGGGCAGAACAAGTGGATAAATGACAAGGAGCACAGCTTTTATGTTTCCATTGCAAAGTAGGACATGCTTTTTCTGCTGACAGAAACCAGACATGACACCCTGAGTCATGAAAACAGCAGCTGCCTTCTCATCCTCCCATCCCATGGATGGCAGAGAAACCACAGGAGCACCCATGCCCTCACCTTGCTGGGGTTGCTTCTCTCGCTGGGACAGGGCTGGGGGCCACCGCCACTGTAGCTCCAGCCTGTCTCTTGCAAGATGTCGGGGGTCTGCTGCCTGGTCTGCCGGGACACAACAAAGTGAACCTGCTTCTCGCTGGCCTGTGGGAGGAGGCACAATGTGAATTCCACTGCCCTAGTGCAATAAACCTCAGTCCCAGAGTGCTCATGAAATGTAGGTACCATTAAAGCATTGTTTGGATGTTGCAATGACATAAGGCAGTAGCATCACTTCAGGTCAATAAAATTCATAAAAGTTTACTGCCAGGCACTTAATACTTCTCTTGAAAATTTGGTATTAACTCTAAAAAACCCTTCCTGTCTGCCCCAAATTTGGCTGGAAGCAGTGATCCACCACAGTGAGTACTATCAGCTCTCATATACACTTGTGTACACCACTGCAAATCAGCACAGTAGAGAGACACAGACAGACAGACAACCAGAGTTGCTGCTGCCCACTGGATGGGAAAGCTGAAAAAGATGCAAGTAACTCTGAAACGAGGTAAATGCTTTAGACTTGGCTGGTCAAAGTGGGGACTAAACAATGTAACTAAGTTCACCTGTATATAATGAGCGTGATAAATGTAAGGAAGCTTAAAGAAATGAATGTGCAACCATTTGAGAAACAAAATCATGCTGCACCAGAGCACAGAGGAAGGAGGGCACGAGGAAGAACATAGGGTAACAGAGTTTAGGATGGGAAAGTAGCTCAAACTCTCACTCTTGGAAGAATAGCTTCAAAAACAATTAACCCAAGCTCAAAGTGCAGTCATAATACTTACGTGCCTGAGAGATGCTGCAGCGCTTCTACTGAGTTCTGTTTGTTATTTTTAAGGCACTCTATGAGTACCTGGGGCAGTTAAATGCCACCCTGCCACCCAATCCCATTTGATCTCAGAAGCTAAGCAGGGTCAGCCCCGGTTAGTACTTGGATGGGAGATTTTCTGGGAATACCGTAGACTGTAGGTTCTAGTCCTGAGGACTTCACTGTCACCATCCAATCTCACTTGGTTGTGGCAGATGAACCTTTGGAGTTAAAGGGTGGGGCCAGTTCTGCGCACGCTGTGCCTCACCTAAAAAATCCACTGCATAGGCTGGAAGGGCACACCCACGTGGGGAGAGCCCTTCCCAAATCTATGTTCCTGAAGCCTGGCCATGATGATGATGATGATGTGTGCCTGATACTGGTGTTAATTCTGTGTAGAGGTGATTTTTTGTCTTCTACTGAATCAGTACTATTTCCCTAGAAGCAAATGGCTTTATTCACCCCTCAGTAAGGCTCGTATGAATCTGTTCAAGGCAATAGTGATACAAAGATAAAGCTGAGAGGAGTGGGGTTTAGCTGGGTAAATCATAGAAGTCTGCCTTACAGGCAAACCAACATACTGAACTGAAATGAAAAGCAGTGTAGAAAATAACCTCAATGCATACTCAAAAGATGTAAAAAATAATCCTCTAATCTCCTCCTCTCTAGGCTAAAGACCTTGATGTTGTGCCAGGCAGGAGGGACTCTTAAGGACCAGTTTCCAGAGAGACTCCTGCCAAGGAACTGCCCAGTATCTAGTGTGGACCCCACACACACACATCTGAAGGTCTGATCCCTCTGGGGCTGCCATTGCAATGCTTGTTGGTACCACAGCCCTGGAGGCATCAGACCTGGCTTGCTCGCTGGCATGGTGACGTGCCCTGCTCACTGGGGAGAAGCTCCAAGGGGAGATGGCATTGAGCAAGCAGCTGGAAAACAAACCCAGATTCAGTTGTGCTGTTGAAATCAAATCTCCCACAGATAATTAACAGAAGCCAGAGGAAGCGTTTGGGATTTTTGGTTTTATAGCTTGCTTTATCTTTTCTGGAGTTGAATTCAATAGTAGTAGCTGAGAGTTAGAAAAAACTTTAGGAAAATGTCATTTTAGTTCAGGAAATGCAACCTACCTCTCCTAAATCTCCAAATTCAGGCCTGAAATATGCACATTCAGGCTGTGCTAATTCCAATGAAGTAAGGAATGTGCACTTCATTGCTTTCCTGATATCTTGGGGAATGCTGGTTTTTCACCAGAAACTCAAATGTCTACAGCTTCATAGTGTATCATTTGGTACATACATACATATTTCAGAATAACTTTCTGGATATTTTTACCAGATCTGTTTTTACGGAATATTAATTTGTGGATTCTGGACTCAACTGGTACCCAAAAGCAGAATGCTGTACCTTGGGAGAAAGGAAACCCTTCTGGTCCCTAGTCTGTACTATGATTGAGATGGTACTGAACAATACAAGATTAAGCCTCTCAAGGCCATGTGGCACTGTGAAAATCCAGTTTTCTCTAAAATGAACAATTTCAACTTAGCTTCTTTTTTAAACTCATCTGCTGCCACCTGGTAAGCCTCAAAATTGGTTATTTAGAGAAAGGTTGTAAATGCGACTAATTCTCAACTAACAGAAGTTCAATAAGAGTCTCTGTTGCAGTGTCACATTTGTCTCCAGGTCAGTCAAGTCGAGTAGTTAGTCAGAAGTCCAGAGTGTTTTAAAAAGTTATCCAAACAAGACCAGCTTTTGTATTTAAGAACATATAAAAAGTCATTAATGTTTCTACCAATCAGAATATTAACTCCTGAGTCATTCTGATCTCTCCTGCTCTCTTACCACTTGTTTTTTCCACAATTGTTTTTCTGTATTTTATGCTGAAGCAAGAATTAAGGAAATTAGGTTACCTTTGAAACTGACTGCAAGGAATAGCTGAAAAAAATCTAGAATTGTTGTTTGTGTTACAGCCAAAGCAAATCCAGAGGGAAGACAGAGACACTGTGGCAACTCCTGAGCATCTAGCAGGTAATTGCATCTTAAAAAGAGGAATCAGTGCTGCTCCCAGCAGAAGCTGCCCCATCTCTTGCAGGGATGATGGAGCATGGAAATGCTGCACATCACAACATGCTTGTTAGAAGCAGTTATGATAAAGAAGGGCTCATGAGTCCACTGCAGCTGCTCTGAACTGTAGCAGAGGAAGAGGGAGAGGTGAGGGTCAGTAAAGTCTGGGTCAACCCATGCAGCTTGGCTTGATGTGCTTTCACAAACACCCACTGACCTGTTACCTTGCTCCTTTTCTTGTCACTCTCATGGAAAACAGATGTGGAATGTCACATTATTTAGTTTAGAACTGTCACTTCTGACACAAGACCATAGCTAAAGATGATGTGACAAACCGGAAGCAGCAAACTCCCAAGTGTTACGATGCATGCACATTCCTAATTAATACTTATATATTTTCTCCATTTCAGCCAGACATCTAATCTACTGATTAAAAACTGCTTCACATATGCTAATTCATAATTGCTATAAGCCTGATGAATCAGATTTGTCTCAATTATTCATTATTTAGAAGTCAAAACTAATCAGATTCCACAGAAATCTGCTGTTTCTCCAGTTGTGCTTGGTCCTACAAGCGACTGCCACATTTTAGGAAATGTTAGTTCTGTTTTTAAAGAAACCAATGGTGTATTTGTAGCTACAACCACAAATTTATTGGAAGACTTCAGCATACTGCAAGTGACACGCTCAGGTCTCAACAGGCAGGATGCTGCTGAGAAATCAGAGGACAAAGTGAAATATCCCTTTGGTAAGACGTAAATGCAAAACACTTGTGGCTTCAGTATAACATTTTTTCTCTGGCACAACATGGAAACAGGAAAGGCAAATGATAATTGATGAAAAAATATGACAAAAAACACAGGTTCCGGGAATTTTGCATTAGACAAATGTGATTCATAGAGCTCACAGAAAAGCAATGTAATCTTGGCTGTTTGGAAATGTGAGTCTCCCCTTTGATGGGCATGTTGTTTAAATTCCCAGGGACTGCTGTGCATTTCAAGCATTATTATAAATAACATCCACTCTTTGGAGCCCAATAAGGGCTTTAGTTGTGTTTTTAAACACTTGTATGTGAACAGTTATTTTGTTAGCAATTTTTTCCATTTCATCTGTAGACTGCATGTGTTTTTTGCTTATGAAGCCTTGTTTTGCCTTGTTTTGTAGCCACAAAGAACTGCTCCAAGAATACAATTTCTTTTAGAAAGTTTTTCATTCCAGACTTGTTGCCCTCAGAGAATTTAAAACTTCCCCCTTCTGCTCCCAGTTAGTGCACTACATAAGCTAATCCAGAAAGATGCTGGACCAGAATTTCAATAACTGGCATTATGAAAGTGGATGATATTTTCTTTACCTAAGCTATAAACTTCTTAATAAAAGTTGGCTAGAACCAACTGTGAATCTATGTTCACAGAGGAATTCTTTCCACAAAATGAATGCATTTGAAAGCTTCTTTCAGTCCAACGTATATTACCCTGACTATAACTGTCAGAAAGGGGATGCAGCCAGCCTGATTTGACATCTTGTTATTGAAGCCCATCAAATTTTTCAATATGAACACTCTACATGCCTCCAAATGAAACTTAAATTTCACAAGTATAATAACTGCTATAAATATGAGATCAAAACAACAAAAGATTATTCCCTTTTTATGTTGAAGTGTTCTAAAAACATAGTCTGTAAACAAAGAAAAGAAACAAAAATGGTTCTGGAGGAAAAATAAGGCAGAAGCTGATTGATTTTGTAGCTGAGAAGGGCACAGGCTTTTTTTTCCGACAGTTTTGTGTTAAGACTGCTTAGTGCATTGCAGAGGCACCCATTTAGTTCTTCTCAACCATCTAAATAGAGCTTTATAAAAATTACAGCTACAGATCCATTTTTCCAATCACCTGGATTTCCATATTCTGAATTTAGGTAAGGAATATCTATAAGGAATGGACTACCTTCAGTTGTAAAACATCCATGTGAAATCACTGAAATTGGAAGGCTGATGTTCATCCTGAAACATGCCATCCATTGTCTTAGGCTACTCTGGTTTGCTCCAGGGCTGCACCAGAGAGCACTGTGACTCATTTGGAGCTGAAAGAGTTAGGATCCTGCTGGACCCAGTGCTCCCAGGGCACAGGTTTGCATGCCTTTAGGCAGATGGCATCACTCTTTCATGATGCTCAGAGTATATAGATGTTTACACTAACAGTACATTCCAAAGCCTGATGGTAGCAGGCACCACTGTGAGAGTCCATGCTCATGTTCACCCTTGTACCCACAGTGAAACCAAGGGGCTTTTAGAGGAATAAACTCCCATCCAAACTCAACATGTCTTTTTCCCTCCTCCAAATATACAAACTCAGTGTTTGGCCTCTGCTTTGCAATGGATAGTGAAAACACACTATTGGTTTTTGCACAGTTCAAAAACCGTGGTCAAAGTGGTGATGACAAACCTGTATCAGCTGGGCTGCACTCTCTGGACTGCCATATCGATGGTCGTGCCCATTGATGGCCAACACCCTGTCGTTCTCCCGGAGCTGTCCATCGCGGGCAGCCATGCCACCTTCCAGCAAGTTGAAAATAAACACCCCTGGCTCATCGGCCTTTCGAACCAGCTTTATTCCCAGCTGCTCATCTGGACTGCTTTTGTTTAGCACAACATGGAAACTGTCATCCCTATTGCAGTGAGCATCAAGGGAAAGTCCGCTGTTCCGGCATCGGTACCTCTGCTCTCGGAGCACCGTCAGTCGGAGCACATGGCAAGGTTGCTTCAGAATTGAGAGGGCATAGTTGTGAGGCACATTTTTGATGTCCATGCCATTTACCTGGAAGACAGAAGTGTAAATCAGCAGCAGAAAGGTGATCCATTCTAAGTTGGCACTGGACAGGGCAGATCTATTTACACAGATGTCTTCATACAAAGTGATGTGCTTTTTCAAACTGTGTCATGCAGGAAGCCAAGTTCGCAGTGCAGAACAGCCTTCCCCCCAAGGAAAGGATGTGCTGTACAGACAGTTTCTGCCCTTTTTCTTCCCCTTTCTCCCTGATAGTCTCCAGACATACATGTTATTTTTCATCTTTCTTATTGCTCTTTGCCAAGCTTCAATATCCTTTCATATATCTTAGTTTTATTCCACTAGCTTCTGATTCCCACTTGCCTTGCCAGCCTTTCTTTTCACTCCCACCACTTTTCTGCTGTTTCTCTTCTTCATTATCTCCCAGCTGTTTTAGGTACAATTAAAATAAAAATGTTCCCTGCTAATGAATCTGTAGCTAAAGTGCAGGAAAGAGCCTAAATGCTCTGAATACTTACTAGCAATTATGTTTATTTACCACACCAGAGAATCAGACTTTTTAAGTTTCTCAGTGTTTTCCAGGTAAGATTTAACTTAGATGACAGTAAAACTGCATAACTACCAATTTTTAAATTTGGCTGGGGAAAAGAAAGAGCTTCCAAGTCAGTCCTGTCATGTCCTTATGTGTCAGAGTGACTAGGCATTGCACTTCATATTGCTAAATAAAAACCAGTTGCAAGATTGTAGTTCATTGTTGGCTGGAAAACCCAAATCAGACAAGCTATTTCCATGTAGTTTTACATTGCACAGGTTGAACCATTTAAATATCAAGAAATACAACAGAAACTTTTCCCAGCACAGTCAAAAGCATTTGGCTGGTGTTTGCTTTTGCAGATTGCCTGTGTGGGCATGACAGGGCTGTCTGGTGGGGGGTCTGCACCCAGAGAGACACAGCTCAACTAACTTTAAGTTGCTAGTTTGGGTACCATGAACAGCATGATCTACAGCAGGATGGGGTGAAATTCCATAGAGTCCTTGGTAAATCCCTGGGCAGTGAGCCACGGCTGGGGCTGGGCAGAGCTGAGCTGTGCCCATCCGTGCAGCATACATAGTGCAGTTTGGATTGCCCTGAAGGAACAGTTTTATCTCAATGGTGCCATTAACTCTGCCACTCAGTGCTGGAACCAGGACAAAAAGCCTCCCTGAAACACACCACTGGGTTATGCTTATCCTGCTGCTGCCTGGAACCACAATCCAGAGGCATTTTTATACATTGCTAGAATGAAGCATGTCCATATTGTGATCCTGAGAAGCCTCTTTGGCCAGGGTCTGTCTGACATGAAGTAGAAAGCATGGCACAACCTTGGCATGCCTCAAGTGCCCTCAGATACCACTGGGATCAGCCAAAGCTGGGAAACCGTAGTGGCTTACAGGTGGTGCTCTAAACTTCAGAGGATTGTATCCTTAATAATTACATGGAATATGTAGTAGGAGTCAGTAGGGCTTGGGGACCTACTCACTAACCCTACCAGCTAGGCATGCCAGAGCAGGCAGTGGGATGGACATTGAGAGTCCAGCCTGGAAGAAAACCTTGAGATATGCACGTCAGACCTTGCAGTCTGCACCACTTCTAGCTCCTGTAGCCTTATTCCAGCTAATACCACACTGGTTAG
This sequence comes from Pithys albifrons albifrons, assembly GCF_047495875.1. Classification (NCBI taxonomy): domain Eukaryota; kingdom Metazoa; phylum Chordata; class Aves; order Passeriformes; family Thamnophilidae; genus Pithys; species Pithys albifrons. Next base: position 48,103,487 of record NC_092462.1, on the reverse strand, counting down.
CCTGAGCACCAGCACCAGTCTGCCCATGGCAGCAGGACCCACAGTGAGCAAAGCAGCCTGCTCTCAAATGTTTACCTGTAATTTGGAAAACCTGTGTGAGGGGCAGCTGTACCTTTGGCTTGCAATGTGCATATACCTGTGCACTCCAAAAACACACCATCAAAGTATCAAAGCAAGTCACCCTTTTCTTCTAAGGATTGACATATTAATATAATTTAGTGTTCTTCCTGAACTCCAAGTCGCTGGGACAGCTGAGAGTGCAGTTCCCATGCAAAAGCTGCTGCTGAAGACATGCTTACAAGATACAGGATGTTTAACCATCTGGCCTAATTCTTATTCATCTCATATACATTTCCATAGAAGTAGAAGCAGAAAAAGCAGCCAATAACTAATGCCTGGATGCTGCTTAAGTTTGTTCCTAGAGATTTCACCTGGGACTGCTGGTGGAGCAACACTCACAAAATAAAGTGGGCAGCGTCTAAAGCTCTTGTGGTATTGAACACACCATTCAGAGGAGCTAAATGCTGAATTAACATAACACTGATCAGTCCCCTATCACCTATCCTGGTCTAAGTGGAATGTGAGACAGTGGAAACCTCACCAACTGAGATTTAAGCCCACAGCTCAATGGAAACAAACTGGACATAAACCCCAACCTATGCTTACGGAAACAACTTTTGCACCACTGGGTCAGAAGTACTGACAGTCTATTGTGCTGCACTGTATTTCGGATCTACCGTGTTTGAGGAGAAATCAGAGAGGCTTGTCAGTGAAAAGGAAACAAGAATAAATCTGTGAATTTCAAAAGCTGTTGAAATTAATGAAATCATTACAGCACATAGAGGAACTGAACATCTTGCTGCATGCAACATCACAAATATCATCATCATTGACTTAAACAATAGTATTCTTTGTTAGGATATTTTCATCATGTATCTTCACAGTACTGTACCTTCAGTATCATGTCTCCAGGCAGCAATCTTCCATCCCTGGCAATTACCCCATCTCGATAAATATGCTGTATAATAATGTGAACCAAGGGGGTCTCACTGCCTCCCACAATCCTAATGGCCAGGCTTTCATGGGGATCCGTACGGCTGATTTTAATGCAGGTAATTTCCCCATCTGGAATCAGGTGATACAACCTGGGAAAACCTGGAAATGCACATCATAAGGTATTTATTTGACATCACAGCTTTGCTTTGCTGAAATATGCATGACACAACCGCAAGAACCTGCCAGTTAGCGAACTAGGATTTATGCATGGAAGTGATTTATGGTAAGAAAGAAGGCAAGGATAGGTACGCTTGCTGAGTGGACTTGAAGGGATCTATTTACAACTAATATATTCAAACTTCTTTTTTTCTTATACAAAACACAACCCTAAATTTTTTATGCAATCCAGACAAATGAAATGTACTTAAAAACAGATACATATTTTAAGGGAGCAAAATACATTTTTAGTCACCAGAGACACCTCAGAACCAGGCCATGGTTCCTTGCTGGCCCTATAGCAAATGGGCATGGGCACCTCAACAAACATCCATCCCTTGTGTGCTGGGTTGCACACCCTGTCTTACTGGTAGCATCCCAGGCTGCCCTGTTCTCTACTTTTGGTGACATAGTGGAGGACTAGATGCTTGGCCTGTGACATCCAACAAAGCATTTTATCTTCAGCTAACAAAGAAAGACAAGCTTTCTTTGACAACTCAAAGACACAGTAGTTTCCCTACCAGATCCCTCTCCTTTCATCACTGCTTGGACTCTAGAAAGTAGGAGTGATTGGCTCTTACTCTGACATGTCTGTATTAAAACCACAGTATGTTCAAAGTGTCTGGAGGGAAAGATCTCTGCTTGCCCTGGCAGTCTGGCTGTGGGGAGGAGGGACTAATGGTGGGCAGAGGTCCTTTTTGTATTTATAATGCACTTGGATAAGAGTATCCTCTTTCAAATGCTACTTCTCAACTGGCCTGTTTGATTTCACAGCATGTCACTAATACTCTCCTTCCTTCTAGGTCAATTCAAAATTTTAATCCACATTCAGCAGTGAACAAAGTTGAAGTAAAAGTACCAGTGAGTTTTCTAGTATAGATTTATCAGCCTTTAATTTTTTTGAATATCACATAGGTGAGAGAAAGATTTTTAGTTTTTTGCCTGTGGATCCAATCCAGTGCTTATATGACAAACCTGTAAAACAAAAAATTAACTGCTAATATTTTTCAATAACTTATTTTAGAAACAAAAGTACAGTGACCGTTACTGAAAATGAAAATTAACAGACCAGTATCTGAGATAGAATAAATATTTTCTACTACAGAATTAGCAGGCAACAAACCAGCAAGGCAACAGCAAAATCTTTTGTGAGAGAGCAAGAGGAAAGAAAGAACAGGAAAAAAATATTAAGAAACACTATGTTGCTCCCTTACCACTTCTTTGATCATATGCTCTTCGGGGTGGGAAGCTGTCCTCCTCCACGTCTGTAAAAAGCACCTACCGATAGCACAGACTTCGACTTTGTGGTTTTATAAAGAGTTGACAGGCAATAAAAGTCTATTTAGATAACTACACAGCCTTTACCAACCTAATACCCAAGTATTCATTTAGTTTATACTCTTGTAATAGCAGTTTGTGTGCTAATACATGTTTCCTTCATGTTGGCTTGCAACTTTAATGTCTCAGGAATGGAAGGTACTTAATTTTCCCCATACTCTTGTTTTCTAAACTCTATTTGCTCCATTTGTAATTTGTCCAATTCTCTGTAGCCTGAGGGGTGGATTCACTCGATCTAAATCCAGGCCTCTAAGTCAAATGAAGTTTGAAGATCCCCTTGCTCTGACTTACTTTACAGTGCAGAGGCGCCCAAAGGAAGTGATACCCATCTAACTGTTAAATCACCCCTGGAAGTGCAAAACATTCTCCACTGCAGCTCAAGAAAAAAGAGGCAACTACCTCTGGCATCTCAGTGAGGTGTATAAAGTCAGACGATATAATCACTCCTCAAAAATCACCAAGGGCCTGATCCCTGCATCAGCATAAGCATGCAAATTTTACAATCTCAGTGTGGTTACAAAGGTAGCTATGCATAAAAATTCAAATGAAAATCTGGATACCTAGATCTTCTCTGCACACAAATAGCATAAATTAATATATACGTGCATTTTGAAGACTACCAAAACAGTCCTACAGTAGAACTACTTCCATTTCCCATTGCACATCCTAACAAACTGTGCTTTTTGACTCAGACACTCATTCTAACATTGCTCATTCTGAATCCTTTTCTAAAGGAATTATCCAGTTACATTTCTTGTCCATGAAGATCTGTGGACTGAACAAGTTATTGACACTTTCATGTTATTTCACTCTGTAATTATCCCAGAGCAAAATCAGGGCAACATGGCAGTGAACGAGTCTCTACACTTCTGCAAGACTTACATATACCTTTACATAAGGTATAAACTTATATAAGTTTCTTTGCATCTTGAACAATGCCTTAACTGGTTTGTTAAGTCTTGCGGTGGCACTTAACTGACTTTCAATATGAGTTTATGCAGATTCTCATAGAGGAATTTTAGTGCCTATTTTCCCTCTGAAGTGTGCAGCCTACAACAAGACAAATCTCAGAACATTTTTCTTGCCAGTCTGCAAGTCTCTAATGCTCCAGTTTTATAGTTAGGCTGTACTGCCTCACTTCCTGTCTTCACTTGATTTGTACTATTTATCAAATAAAATGAATAGACTGAACCATTTTCTCCTCAGATGGTCCAAGCAACTATAGTAACTCCATGGTCCAATGTCTGCTCTCTTAATTGAAGACTTGCCTCTTCTTTTCATCCCAGACATATACATGGATATTGTATTGCTAACAACTCAGACTGTTGTAAGTGAAAGGCCCATGACTATTTTGATAAACAGTATATTTTACAAACTAAATGTATAAAACACACAGATACATAATCTTTTAAGAGAATTCATGATCACATTTTCACTAGCCTGCACACATTGTGTGCAGTTTGATCAAAACCTAGCATGCCTGTTTCAAGATGATGCCATGTCTAGAAAGCAATGTATTCAAATTGAAATTCTGAATGTATACACCATGCCCACAAAAGGTGGACCCTGCTTCACCATCTGGTGGATACACTAGCCCAGCAGCCCAGTTCAAGGGACTCTAACTCCAGATGGGTTGAGAACTGGTACCATTCAGATATATATACAGCCTGTTGTGAGGCTTGAATATCATTTTCCACAGACTCAACTTTCCAGCCCTTACACTTTTATTTAGAATTCTCCATTTTCTATGGCCAGGTTTTCCAGAGTTGGAAAACCCAGGATTATTTCATACCTTTCTTTACCATTTTATATTTCCAGTCCTTAAATATCGAAGAGCTGGTGAATCTAGAAAGAAGGAAACTTTCTGTCTCGTTTTTGGTGATTCTTGCAGGTTTTCCCTCAGAGTGTTGTGTTTTTGTCACCGGGGCTTGTATGGAGCACTCTGAATCTGTCAATATAATAAAATGTCATCTGCATTCAGAAAGATTGTGTGGGCTTTTTCCTCAGGCAATATTTTCCTTATACTACCATGCAATTTTGTTTATATTTTCACACATCCCATTACAGTGGCAAATTACACAGGAGAGACCAGCTTTGCAAAGGCAACTCCACTTGCCTGGCTATGTAGGACACCAAACATTCCTTAGTGTAGTGGCCATGAGACACTATTACAAAATTTTAAGTATGCTTAATATTTTATCCCCGCAGTTTATAATACTCAATGGTAGTGTTCCTTCACTGCTCAGGTTTCAGTTGACTTCTGTGCATACCCTGCTCCTTCTGACAGTGTGGCCATGGGGGGAACTTCTGCCTTCATTCCTGGTATTCAGTTTGACAAAGCTCTGTGTAATGTTTGCTGTGACTCTTGAGTCCAGATTAATCAAAGGTCACTGTAAACAAAATTTGCGTCTGTGATTTCAAGTCCTCATTTAGATCAGAAGAAGACTGATGTGAGGTGCCAGCCCACTCTCTCAAATAACACCAATCTGCAAGGACACACATACTTTCCAGCATCTGGACACCAAAATTTAAATGAAACTTGTGTAATCTATTGTAGGAAAATTCTTGTATCTCTGAATGTCACATGCCCTTGAATTGGTGTGGGACTTTATTCTGCAACTTTTCCTTCCCAAGTGATTCTCATTTAGCATTTCATTCTCCCAGCAGTTAGCCATCATTTTGATTTAATGTCTTCCATTAATTCTCCAGGGATGCTGCTCTGATGGAAGGGGCAGGTAGAAGGTGATGCCAGTTCTTTTCTTGCTTCCAGGCATTTCTCTCACCAAAGGAGTCCCAAAAGAACTAAAATGAAATTGTTGTACAACTGAATGTGTTTTGAAAGAGTTGTGGTTCTCTCATTTACGGCAGGCAAATTTATTGGTCTGTAGTAGAGGAAAGGCTACAGAGACAATCCTTTTCTTCTGGAAACTGCCTGGCTCATTTTTCCAGCACAGAGTACTTTGAACCAGTTCTGTACAGCTGTTTTGGGAAATCAGAACCGCAACTGAATCAAATCTGGGAAAAACTGGAACAGTGTGGCATTTCTGTGGGGTGCAGCCTGCCTGAGACAGAAGTTGGGCTGCACAGTCTTCTCCTGGGACTGGACAAACTACTGTCTTTTCTGCACATACAGGGCCTTAAAGCCATGAAATGGATGATACCATCTGTATTTCACTTACCTTCCTTTTCTTCATGTACTTTTCAAAATATTGAAGCATTTCTACTATCTATCTATCTATCTATCTATCTATCTATCTATCTATCTATCTATCTATCTATCTATCTATCATATGCATGTGTGTATATATCTCTCAAAAGTGCAACAGGGTTCACACTGAACAGTACAACAGGGAAGTCTGCTCTGTCCTGCCAGTGCCTGCTGGGACTGCCTTGGTCTTGACTGCTGCAAACCTATAACAGATGGTAGAACTGCACCCACCATGAGACTGAGTTTGACTTTGAAAAATATTTGCCATCCTCAAGCAATGATAAATTCACTTTCTTTTAGAATGGCTTGACTGCAAAATGGAACACATGAATGTTTTTGAAAGCCAGAAACACATCTTTCTTTTAATGAGAAATTTTATAGAGGTTTTTTCAATTGCACCTGCAAATTCTTTCCTCCTAAAATATTAGCTGGTTTACAACTTGTGTTTGTGGATCAGTTTAAGTAAACAGTATATCTATTTATAGTCTTTCTTGGAAGTGAATTTAAAGTGTAATGCCAAACTAAGAGCTCAACGATATGAATAAGCATTGCAAAGCTGGAGCAGTCTTTGCTTGGAGATATTTATCATTTAAGTAGATTGTCAAGGTCATTTACACTACTAGATCTAGTCAAAGGATATTACATCTTAAATGCATCAGTGCCGTAAGCATGTCCCTGTCACCTTCCCTCACGTCTCAGAATTAAACCATCTTTTTTAAACTTTCTGAACTTCTACTTCAAACCTGGAAAGCTATTTGTGGCTGTAAGTGCCACTGATAAAATTGTTCTCAGGTAGATTCACAAGTTTGGGTGCTGCACTACAGAAAAACATTTCCCTGTATGGGTTATTTACAAACAACCAAATTATTAAAAATGAGAAAATCTTAACACCTCCTTCCCCCAAATATTTTCTCACCAATGTTTGCATTTCTCATTCACTTCTAACATTTTCTTTGGTTTGGACATTTAACAACTCTTTGCTGAAAATGTCACAAAAACATTTAAACAGAAGAATGAAGAAAGCTTAAATCATTTAAATCCAAAATGGGCACATGTAGCATTGTTTAAACAAATCAAACCACAGGGTACAAACATCAATTGTGATGTAAGCGTCACAGTGCAGATCTGCCACCAGCTCCAAGCATAAGATAGCATCAGACTGTAACTATTTCCCTGCTGTAGTTATAGCAGAAACACATTTGACATTATACATCATATTTTTCAGTGTCCATAGGTATCAAAGAAGTTTTCCAAAACCAGTGCTGCATTCAGCTTCAAGTTAGCAGAATCTGAATACTTTTTTCTCCCACATCAGAAATTATAATTTTATCTTGCACCCTCACAATCATATTGGAACTTAGCATTGGCCCAACAAACATGGCAGCCTCAGATTAAAGGCACCTACACACACTGCAGTGGGATGCTGAAGGCCTATACATAGATACTTGTTATGGTTTTCGTTCTCAGACCTCCCTTGACTGAAGTACAGGCAAAACACAGATTAAACAGAGACACCTGAATGAAGATGAGGGAATTCTGAAAACTGGAGTCAGATGAACATTGAGCTTTGCCAGATGATCTGACAGTTCTTTTATCAACAAGAAGATATCAGCAAATAGGGGTTATATCACTGTGCCCACTTTGAGGCTGGCATAGCCTCTCATCTTTACTCTGTGCATGCACTGATTATACCTGGTGAGGAAGGGAGCCCCCGGCCGGGGGGGGTGGTGGTGGTGGGGTGGTGCCATACAATCTCCTTGAACAATGACACATTGCCAAATTGTGCTCTCAGATGGTCCCAGACATGAACCTGTGAAACCTCAGGCAAGGCAGCAGCAACTGGGTGTGGGGACTTCTGAGGTCAGGAACCACCTCCATTCATCAGAAGCATCTCCATTCCCAGGAGAATGGAGTGGCGATGGGAAGACTGACATGTAGGACTGTCTTTTTTGCAATCAGTTAGGGTGAGAGCTTCAGCAAGCACAGGGCAGAGAGTACTGCAGCTATCTCTAAAGACTGACCAACAGCTCTCATCAGAAGCCCAAGTGCAGACTGCTCAGAGCAGCTGAGAATTTAAAAAAAGTAAATAAAAGAAGAAAATATACAGAGCTGGAATAAAAAAACAGCCTCCAGCTGTCAGGATAACTACTACAGAAAGAAGTACATTCATTTCCTCCTCCAATAAGAAGAAACAGACGGAGCCTTTGAGATGTCATTACACAAAGCACCTGTTGCAAAGGACTGAATAGAGATTCTTGTTTAAGTTTCATTGCCGCAAGTTGCTTGGATTTTTTTTAAGATCAAAGTCCAGAACTGTGTAATCAAAATGCATTCTTTGCATGCAAATGCAATTAATAAAGTAATTTAGGTACCTGGCTTCTGTGATCTCATACTTAAGAGTAACTGCTCATTAAGTAATTACGTGCCTACCTGGTTTTTCCAGTGCAGCTGAATACATTTGGAAATTCACAGGCATGCTTGGTGCAGAGAAGTGAAACCACAAGCAGAGTCAAGGAGAGAAATAGAATCTTGACACTGTCTGTTGGACCCTGGAGCGATTGCCACTTCAGGGCCCCATTACATGTTCCTTAAAATAGGGACAAAGGCACTTTTCATTCTGCTGGAAATGTAAAGGACAGTGTCCTCTACACACCTCCTTCTGTTAATGTCTGGCCTGCACTAGACTACTGGATAGGTGCTGTTGACATCGAAATCATCCACACACTCTGGACATGAAACCAGTTTCAGTGCAACACTTACTAATGTCAACTTTATGCTTAGGTAGGAAGCAGTCATTAAAATGTCTGTGTTGTATCCTGAAGAGTTGTCTTTTCAAAAGTATGGACTTGAGATGTGCAGAATTTGACTCCTTCTGAAGGAAATCAAACTTTTGCTTACAGTGGATTGAAGAGTTGCTAGGGAATGAGAAATATATCTGTTTGCTCATATGGAGATATAAACAACTTATTTGCAAAATTTTACTGGACAAAACCAAAATATTTGGGTCAGTAAAGTCATTAATGATGCTTCCAAGTCTAGGAGGATATTCACATTCCTTTTATGAGAAAGGTTCACAATTTTGAATTACCAGGTTTTATTTTGACTACATCATCAAGTGTGTGAAGTAGGAGAATAAGTACTAAGAACACAGTAACATAGTGAAACTCTCCTGAAGGACTAAGCAAATAAAGTAGAATATTGAACATGGTTCTCAGATTCACCACTTTAAGAACAGTGATGTCTAGAAGCACCATTTGGCACTTCTTTCAATAAGAAGTTGAATACAGAACAAACAGAAGTTGGATATTTTGTCTTCTTAAAGCCTATATCCTGGACATTTTATCTGAGAAGAGATGTGAGGTGCTGAAGCATCAAGCAAAGGAAAAAACCTCACTGAAGACCTTGATTAAGGCAATGATTCCCACTCTATCACCACTTCCTTTTGATGCATCAATGCCATTGTTGGTTTTATAATTATGGTCCAAAGTGATTAGTAACATTTGCTTGTTGCTTTGAGAATACCAAATGTTAAGTGTTACCTTCTGCCAGACTCCTCATCCCTGACATGCATCAGGCAAACTTGCCTCTCCCCACTGAGGTAATACTAGTCTGTCACTAGGATCCCACAGAAATACTGGAGTAATTAAAGTACTTTGCACTTTCATACCATCCTCCCACTGGGAATTCCCAGTGCTTCATAAACTTTAGCCAAAACTTTTTAACGTCCTATCAAGTATGATCACTGTGATCCATTTCCTTTAGGGGGACAGGCACATGCTGATGAAGACTCTGCAACAAAATTACAGAGCAAGTCAATGACAGCTCCAGTAATAGATACCAGACACTCAGATCCCACAACCCATGTGCTAGATACTGGGCTGGCTATAGCAGACTGTTACCAGAACAGCCCTACGTGAGGTACCACACATCCCCAGCAATATTCTTGCCTGCTCTTCACTTTACATCTTTTTAATGGGAAAAAAAGGGAAAGATTGAGTTTTCTGGGGTTTTTTTAATCACACAGCCCACCACATGAAAGGCATGTCAGTCATGGACACCCAGTTCCCATGCGAATAAGGTCTCCTGCCCCATTTTAAGTGATAACACAAGGAGAACAAAGCATTACCTTCCTCTCCAGCAGCAGAGTTTCCAACTGTTTCCCTTTCCTGGTCAGTCTGATTGGAAACGGCACTTCCACTTTTTGTCCTTCGAAGAACACTGAATGCCTTGTTTATTTTTTTAAAAGATCTGCTTCTTATAGTGGAGCGTTCAAAGTGTCGAGCTGCAACAGCAGGGAAAAAAATCAATATAGTTCAGCAGTTCTGGGCTAGAACCACTGCATTTCTGCAGCCCTTGGTATATGATGTGGTATAACACCAACAGCAAGGCTTCTGCACTTTGCCTCTGCACCTGAGTCCTGCTGACACTACAAGGCTGAACCCACCTGAAACTGGGTACCATTAGCCCACTTCAGTCACACAAACTGCAATTGCCACCTTACTTCCTTGTCTGATTTGCCAGCCACAGTCTCCTGTGAGTGTGCTAGCCTTGAAAACAATAATCCTCTGTCAAGACAGAATCAGCAGCAATTCTGTGAAAAATGCAAATAAAAGGAAGAAGCACTGCCCTTTCCAAGCTATACAAGTTTGACAAAAAAAAGCTGGAAGTCGTTAAAAACTCTACTTGTGGAAACCCCCACCACTACTACTGCCTAAAAACCTTGCAAGGCTTCCAGAGGCACCAACGACTGCCAACATTTCATTTCAAAAATTCAAGGATTATCAGGTGGGAGAGATCAAATAAGTCACATATTCTGACCTGTGTAAGGCAATACAAAAGAAAAGACATAATACTTTCAAAACATGTCACTCTTTTCCATCCCGCTAAAGATATCTTCATGGCTGTTGCTATTCTGTCTCTTCCAGCTCTGCATGCCAGCCAAACATTGTAATCTAATAATACAACATTCCCTCAAACCAGACCGCGGCCTCTAAACTCAATAAAACTGACAGGATTTATTGAGATTCTGGCATTCTCTTCTCACTCACCCCCCCCCTTTCCTTGTCTCTCAAGCTCCATGCACACAAGAGGAAAGCACTGCTCATTTTCTAGTTTTTCTTCAGCCCTTCATCCATTCTCTCAACACACAACTGGTGTAACAAGGTGGGCTACCCATTTTGGCTTTAGAATCCTCAAATACATAGTTTGAACTCACAGTTAACACTTTAGAGTCTGTCTTTGGCCAGGACACATTTCTCATATATGACACTCACCAGAACCAGGTGCAGTGTCACCAGGTAAAAGATCAAGGCAATGTTTCCTGATCCAACTCATCCCTGACTGTGGTTATTTCAGCAGGACCAGCTCCTCCGAGGTGCACCTTCCCAAGAAGCTGGCAAATGACTCCCAAGCTCCTAAGATTTATTTTTCCAGCAAATACTTGGCAACTGTCAAACATAGCTCCCAACAGGTTTTTGGGTAGGGGCCCATGTTAATGGGGGTTTCTTAGGCCATCATGCTTTGGTGAAGCCATTACACAGCTACACTATCTCCCCAGCATGTCATACATAACATTTAATCTTCCAACTGAGCTGACTTGCCTAAGTAATCTTTCTTAAGACTTCCAGTTTGCAGGTATGCAGCTAGTCTATCTTCAGTTTGATGCTGCCCCTGGCCAAGACACTTTTTTTTCACCTCAAATCTATTCGGTCACTGAGTATGCAATTGGATAAGCCATGTAAAATGAAAGCTTTCAATCTCCTGGTTGCTTTTTTGTGTTGTTTTTTTTTTTTTTTTGGTTGTTGTTGTTGTTGGGGGTTTTTTGTTTGTGGGTTTGTTTTGTTTTAAATCCTCCACCAACCTATATTTCACAGAAAAATAAATGTTGAAAGAGGACACAAGGCTCTGAAGCCAGCTTTTTAGTTCTTACTTCTGTTTCGGTTGCTGCGATGCAGGTCCCCAGGGCTGCTGCCGAGCTGGCTGTCCTCTGAGGTGGGGCTGAAGGCTGGATTCACCAGCCCTGGCTCATCTGTCATTAAGGCAATGGCCGCAGCTGCTGAAAGCTCAGGGCCCAGGGCAGCTACTGCTAAGCTGGAGCCATGGTCAGGAGAGCAGTCTTGGGAACGCCTCTTCCGCTCCTTGGTAAGGCCATAGTGAGATGCTCCTTTACATCTAAGGAGATGGGACAGAAAGAGACACATGATAGCAAGTTGCATTTAAATGCTGTGTACTTATGGAAATTATCTGGTGCCAAGGAATCACTTGGAGTACAAACTGATGATTGTGGTGACCAGTGGATGATTAACAAGAGGGGAAAATGCCAATCCTGTCATGTTACACAGAATCAAAAAGAAGGAAATGTGTCCTTCAAAGAAGCTGAGTTACCACCTTACATGGAAAGATTACTTAAGTCAAGAAGAAATAGAGAGCCACAGCCTTGCCTGTAGTCTCAGGTGTATAAAGAGTTACTGCATATGCAATAGGACAGGATTAGCAGAGGGCTAATTAAGTCAGAGATTGGTGAAATAAAGGTGCCTTATCTAGTCCTGCACCCTGAAAAACCCTCCCAGACACCAAGATGGTCACACATGAAGCACGGCACTGTGATCTGTAGAGACCAATGCAATCAGTGTAGGGAGGGCTGCAGGTGGAGCTGAACACCTGCAGGAATCCAGTCCCCACAAGGTGCCCATACAGACCATTTACTACTTGAACTGCTCCCAAGGAACTGTTTTCAAATTCAGCCACTGAGATGAAGATGCCAGCTGTGCTGTTCCAGCTCACTTGAGACACTAAAATAGACAGCTCATTGCCTGAACAGAGGAAGAG